>NC_132924.1:69031669-69656669 GCF_047675955.1 Chlorocebus sabaeus
TTCTGGCAAGGAGATTAGGCAGACATCTGGAAAAGAAGCAACGTTGCTTATCCCCATCCAAAATGTATTTTTACTTCATGTCTGTGTTTTTTTTCCAAAGACAATATATAAGTTCCTCTTAGCCATAAGCCTCTCTTGAGCAAAAGTGTCTGCATATTCTGTGGGTTACCTTCTGTATCTTAGAAAAAGAAGTCTATGTTTCTATTACATCCCAACATTCACAGGGCTACAATGTGGTATAGAGCTGTCACATGTATTAAATCAACAGCATTTACTGTTGGCAGGAAAATATAACCTGCACCCAATAAGTAGAAACATAAATATAGCCTCACAAGGAAGTTAGTCAATAAGTGCATTTATTCTACATCTGTTGCTGCTGAGTTTGGCTACAGTTTTTCCTTATAGTGGTTTGTATGCTGTGTCTTCTGATATGTTCTATTTGGTAGAGGCTTTAATGGGGTGGATTTCCTGAGCTGATATAAGACTCTTTTCCACACTCACTGAGTGACTGCATTGATTGATCTTAACAGCACCTTCGAAAATGCTGGTGGAAATCTTTTCTTAGTTGAGGTTTTTTAGATATTGGCTATATAACTAAATAAGAAGTTCCATATTTCAAAGTAGTGTGTTTGGAAAGGTGCCCAGAGTAAAGAAAACATTAATAGGCACAAAAAGCTAGCATATGGATGCTATAAGAAGTATAATGGAAAATGTCCAAATAAAGTAGTGGAACCTTCCAGTCAAAGGGTGTGAGGGGCAGTAAGGAAAATATGTTCTCTCTTATGTTTCTGCCAAAATGTAAGGACAATACAAGCTATAGAGTAAATTCAGCAGACGCTGGAGACTGCAGAAAAAGAACATTAGTTGCAGCCAGCTTAGTTTAAAATGATAAAATACTATTTATGTCTGAATTCAATGTAATTATTGTCTATGTTATTTGACCTCAGGGTCTATTAAGCCTACCTAAAATTAATACAATTAGATTGGACTAAATCATTCACAAAGAAATAATGAAACACTAAAAGGTATCTCCCAGAATGTCCAATCTAAAAAGAAAGATCTATAATATTTTCTGAACTCAACTGATTGGCATTTGTTTTTAAGTTCATATTATGCTAGGCATATATGTGAGGAATAAGGTATAACTGCTTCTTTTAAGAAGTTAAAAAGCTGGTTAAAAATAGTAGCTGGCTACATTTTCTTTGTTTGCTCCAGAGCAATCATGTTCAGGCTTTTTCATTATGAAGGTCTTTTGTTCCCAAATTCTACAAAACACCTCCTACTTGGAGTCCTGAATATGCATGTTGAATTAATTATTTTATGTGGCTGCCCATAGTTTCAAGGCTAGGGTTGTAGATATGGTTTAAATATGGCCCCTCAGGTTCATGTGTTGGAAACTTAACTCTTGATACAACAGTGTTGGGAGGTGGCACCTTTAAGAGGTGTGAGGTTAGGAGAGTAGAGCCCTCATGAATGGATTAATGTCATTATCAGAGGAGTAGGTTAGTTATCGTGTGAGTAGGTTTGTTATAAGAGCAAATTCAGCCCTCTTTTGCTCACTTGTGCATTTTCTCACCATGTGATGCCTTCTGCCATGTTATGACACAGCAAGAAGGCCTTCAGCAAATGTGACCCCCTTGTTCTTGGACTTTACAGCCTCCGGAGTTTCTATTGTTTATAAATTACCCAGTCTGTGGTGTTCTGTTATGGCAACACAAAACACACTTCAACAGTTGTTATGCGTTTTATAAGATTTAAGGATCTTTTTGATGGAGAGCCATAACACAGTAATACTTCAGTAGATGAAAGGCAAAATTTTTCTGTTACTTACAGCTCCAAATGAGAGAAGGCTGCCAGGCAGACCCACTTTGGGAGTTGCACTTTGGATAGAGTAACAGTAAACTAAAGCTGTAAAAGGCAGTTTACGTATGGCAAGCAGAGTTAGCTAGGTTTCTCTGTTCCCTGTGGACTGACTAAGTTGAATAATTTTGTGAGATCGGGGGCATAGGGGCTGTTTCTCATTGTCTGGTATCTGACTAGAGCATGTGAGCCTGATAAGGAAAATGGATAGGAATAAGAATTTATTCAGCTGCTCAAGAAGGGAACTGGCTGACCTCCAGTTGGGACCTCCAAACTGGGTCAGGATAGCGTAATTTTTAAAAAAAAAAAACTTATATAATGTAATATAGATACAAATGGCAAAAAGGCATACATTTTACTCTTGAACTGATCTCTCTCACTTCACTTCCAGCACCATTTTCATACCATAGACTTGTGAATAGTTGTTCTTAGAGTGTCCTATACTCTGGAGCTGGATAATTACTACATAACTTTACCATTGAGTATCTTTCTGCATCTTTATATTATCTATATACAGCTAGTAAACACAGAGCAGGATTTTACATCATTATCCCACCTGATGACCTCTGTTCTCTGCCTGTCAAATTTGGCCTATTTATTAGGTTGGTGAAAAAGTAATTGTGCATTTTGCCATAAAAGGATGACAAACACTGCAATTACTTTTGCACCAACCCAATATTAGGGATAATAGGACAATGATGTAAAATCCTGCTCTATGTATACTACACTGCAATTACTTTTTTACCTACCTAATACATTGATTACAACAACTGACACAAAGGATTCATTTCTACCATTTTTATTTTGAATTTTGAATGTTTCTTTTCTTAAGTTTCAAATTTTTTATATTTTACTTTTTTGGCATGACTGCCTTTTTTCTTTTTCATCTTTTCCCTGTGAATAAAAATATTTGGAAATTGTATCACTTATGTATATATTTAAATTAACATTTTTTTCTAAAGTTATTCAGTGTCTTCATCCCCTACCAAACAATACAAGGTCCTTAGATTTTTTCAATTTTGATTTCTCCTAATATTTCTCTGTTTTTCCTTAACACTATCAATTAGACTATACTGTTATTTTATATAGACGATACACATTTCAATTTACTTGTTTCTTTGTTATTCTTTCTTGTAACTGTTCTCCTTCTCTGATCATTTCCCATCTTTAAAAAACATACCTTATAGAAATTTCTTATTGCAGATATATTGATGTAAACAGTCATTCAAAAACGTCTTTATTCCTTTTAGTTTCAGTTCACTATTTTTTCATTTGTTTGTTTGTTTTTGAGGTGGAGTCTTGCTCTGTTGCCCAGGCTAGAGTGCAGTGGTGCTATCTTAGCTCACAGCAACCTCTACTTCCTGAGTTCAAGCGATTCTCCTGCCTCAGCCTCCTGAGTAGTTGGGGTTACAGGTGCACACCACCATGCCTGGCTAAGTTTTGCATTTTTAGTAGAGACAGCATTTCATCATGTTGGTCAGGTTGGTCTCGAACTCCTAACCTCATGATCTGCCTGCCTTGGTCTCCCAAAGTGCTGGGATTTCAGGCGCGAGCCAGCACACCTCGTCCTCAGCTCACTTTTTTTTATTGTTGCTTTTGTTGATCGTTTTGTTTTGTTTGCCCCTGAAGATTTCCTTAACTTTCTTATATCCCATTAATGAATTCAAAGTATGTGAATTGTCATTGATTTAAGCTCTCATTGCTTTATTTCCAGAGGGCTCTTCAAATATCCAGACCACGTGTTGCAGAGGAATGGATATTGCAGAGGGTTTTGACTTGAATGCCTGGTACAAGAAGTGGGAAATAAATATATATAGACTTAAGAAAGGTATGTTTACACAAGAGACTGAGAGCAAAGTAAGGATTAAGTTGCCTTATAAGAGATTAAATGAGATGGGAGTTTGGAGGAAAACTCTTCTGAAAATTGTTGTAATATAATAAGATGTTTGGTTCATGGTCATAGATACCAATACATCAAGACTTACTGTCAGTATCACTTGGCTGAATATCAAGTTAGTATATTACAACACTTCCAAAACAAATCAGGTTATATAATTTCTTACAACGTAAGTCTACAACTAGTAGCTTTCTTAATATTAATATCTTTAACTTTTAAAAATTACACTTAGAAAATACACATATTATGACTTACTAAAGAAATACCAGACTTCTAGCCTTTTAAAAATACAGAGCGTGTATGTTTGTGTGTATGCTTAAACTGCCTGTTCCATCTGGCTTAGACTCTTTTCTCCAGATCTGTTACATCTGGCCATCAACTTTGACCCTGAGTTGGGATCTAAAAATCACCCTGCCATCTGGCATTCTTTCTAGTCGTGTGCCTAAAATGAGATTTTATAGAGACTCATACTGTAACATCAGTGTAGAACAGGGGCTACTACTTTTTGGTTCAGTTCATTACTAAAAATGTTTTCTCTAACTCATCTTTACACATCCTTTTTTGAATATATCTTTATATTAATAAACATATATTAATCATGTAAATAATCATTCCTTCATCTATAATTCAAATAGCTTACAGAAAGGTATATTGTTTTGTCTTTTTCTCAACCCCAATACCCAAAAAAACTTAGCATAGTGTTTTCCCAAGACACATTGAACAAATGAATCAATGAATTAGTAACTTTATTTCCTGTTTTTGAAAATATCTCTTCTTTTTACCTATATGTTTCTTGTCCAGTGATTCCCAAGTTTAATGTTAGCTCCTATCCAATAACAACCTGAATAATTAAAGTCTGAAATATGCTATCAGGAACAGTAGTATAAATGGTAATATGATGTCTTTTCATTTTTAAGTAAGTTGAGGACCAAATAAATGTAGTTGAATTACATGCTATTTAATTATCTTTTTACAGATTATAGTAGGTTTACATAGCTATCATTTCTCTTTAAATTATTGTATAGAAAGCCCAGTCCTGCCAGAAGTATGTAATTTATAATAAACAAATCACATCAAGACAACTAATTAATTAGTTTCTAAATCACTCAATTCCAACACAGAACTTGATTTCTACTTCAAAACTGGAAACAACAAAAATACAGTTTGATTCGGGTTTTCATTTTTATTTTTGGTCAAAACACTTAATTCAGTAACTTCAACAATATATTCCATAATCTTGCTATTTGTCGGAATACAAGTCTTATTGGTCAAAGAAGCAAAAATAAAAAGAAAAAGAGAGAAAGAAAGATCAAACAAACAAGTCAAGAACATACAAGATTATTTAGTTGGGATTTTTAAAAGCCTCTATTTGGTTTCAAATGTTTATAACTGATGTAATTTACCTATTTGGAGCAACACAGCATTGTTTCAGTTAAATAACATTAGGCTTTTAAAAAGGGGAAAGAAAAATCTAATCTCTACCATGTCCACATGAATTACAATTGCTACATGTATATGTAAGGTTTCCCATACATTTGTTTCATAATCCTCCTCCCCAGGATGACCAGCCAAAGAATTTAAATGTCTTGATGGCTTCAAATCAGCTGACATGCTCAAGAAGTCTTTCCTGGAAAGGCTTCAGTGAGTGGGTATTAAGATTGTCATTCTCGGAAATAAAATTGAAGGCACCAGAGAATGTTTTTTTCCAGCAACTGAGCTTCCACGTGTTCTCAAATTTAACACTAATCTAAAAAAGACCTTCCTCTTGATTTGTACTTACGATAGAAATATTTACATAGCGCCAAGATGTGCGGCAAATCAAGGGTTGCCACAATGTGAATTATCTCAATGAAAAAGGTTGTCCTGCCTTTATAATTTATGTGCATGTTTGAGTTATATTTTACTCATAATCACTTCTCTTATGAAATAGGCAACTATTTTTGTAAGGTTTTGTAAAGAAATTTATATGTGCTTTCTTTCTCAACATAGTCCCATATCCTCTCTTTCTACTTTTTTCCTCTAATAATATGGTAGGTACATTAAGATGTAGAAACTAGGATGCATATTGACCTAGAATAGCAAAATTTATATCAGAAGGCTGCCCATTAAGAAGCTTCATTTCTTTGACTACAGTAAAACATTCATCAGTAAAAGCATAGAATTTTCATTGAAATGAAATATTAAATAGTCTGTTGGTTTTTATTCTTCTTATATAAGATCATTGAAAACAAGACTATTTAAATAAAAGTAAAAGCTATAAAAAGTAAAACCTCCAAAATAAAATTCCCTGCCTTTGAAAAATCTAGTAGTACTCTAAATTGTCAATCGAGGTTAGAGTGGAGCATGAGAAGAGAAGATTTTAAATGGCAATTATACAGTCCTGAAAAATGACAACTTTCATATGATAAGGAAATAAGTGTTTCTGTCTGGATCTCACTTCAGAAGATAGAATTTCCCCAATGAACAAATATTCAGTAAGGTAAAGCTGACAGAAGGTTATCATTGAGGCTCAGATTAAAATAGTAAATCTTCTTCTTGTTGGAAAAGCCACAAGAGTACAATTAAATATGTTTCATTAATGTGCAAACTCTAAGGAACTAACAAGCTTCAAAGACAATTGACTAGTAGTAATAGTACTAGTTATAGAAGCAATGAAAGTAGTAATAATACCACTAGTAGTACTAACAGTGACAGTTCATGACTAGTATATATAACAAATTAAATGCATTCAGCATACTGTACAAGATCATAAAAGTTATGTAAGAAACCAAATGGTCTAACTCCAAAGTCTGAACTGTTGGTCACTATGCTATACTGCCTCCATTTGTAAGATCATTGTCAACATTTTGGTGATAAGAGTATAAATATTAACTAAGTTCTTAGAAATATTACATCTTAAAATGTTTTTAAAATTATCTCTTAATTATTTTATGTCAATATTATGTAGGGTTCAGGTATTTGAGAATGGAAAAAAAGGCACAGTAAGGAAAAAGAAGTCGTCCAAGCAGACAATAGAAACAAAAATAGTAATTTCAAAACCACTTAAAAATTGTGCTAAAGTTGTCTATCTTGAAAAGCTTCTAAACAGAGAATAGAAGAAAAACACAATAAGAAAGGAAACAGACTTATATTCCATTATGGCAGTAAACATGAGCAACTGCGCTCTTTAAATTCATACGGTATTTTACTAGTCATGTTAGTGTATTTACCTGCCTCATTCACAGCTCATTCCGTAGCATCTACCACATCTAGAGCTTCTGGGTTTAGAGTGTCTTTTCTAGATGAGAGTGTAAATATTTATATCTGTTATCACATTAATCCACAGCCCTGGACCTGACTAGTTACATTAGGAAACACATACAAACAACAGTTGGAGGGAGGGATACATGGGCTGAACTGAGCCAATAAGCTTATTTCTCTTAAGAATTTCAAGCACAATAGTCACACAAAAATTAAAATACTTAGGTATATATTTAACCAAGGAGATGCAAGATCTCTACAGGAGAATTATAAAATACTGCTGAAAGAAATCATAGATGACATAAACACACGGAAAACCATTCCATACTCATGGATTGTAAGAAAAGATGTGGTTAAAATGACCATACTGCCCAAAGAAGTTTACAAATTCAACACAGTCCCTATCAAATTACCAACATAATTTTTTACAGAGTTATGAAAAACAAAACAAAACAAAAAAAACCCTAAAGTTCATATGGAACCAAAAAGACCCTGAGTAGCCAAAGTAATCCTAAGCAAAAATAACAATTCTGGAGGCATCACTCTGTTCAAATTCAAATTATACTACAAGGCTAAAGTAATTAAAACAGGATGGTACTAGTACAAAAGTGGATACACAGATTAGTGGAACAGTATAGAGAACACAGATATAAATCCACATATCTACAACCAAGTGATCTTCAACAAAAAGTACAAAAATAAGCAATGGGAAAGGATACCCTATTCAATAAATGGTAATGAGAAAATTGCCTTCTGTAGAATGGCAATTCCTCTGAAGAAGAATGAAACTGGTTCCCTATCTCTTACCATACTCTAAAATTAACATGGATAGCAGACTTAAATGTAAGACCTGAAATTACAAAAGTCCTAGATGAAAACCTAGAGAAAACTCTTCTGGACATTGTCTTAGGCAAAGAATTTATGAAAAAGACCTAAAAAGCAAATGCAACAAAACCAAAAATAAACAAATGGGACTTAATTAAACTAAAAAGTTTCTGCACACCAAAAGAGATAAGCAACATAGTGAATAGACAACCTACAATCTAGAAGACTATGTTTGCAAATTATGGCTCTGAAAAAGAACCGATATCCAGAATCTACAAGGAACTAAAAAACTCCACAAGGAAAAACAAATAACCCCACTAAAAACTGGGCAAAGGACATGAACAGACATTTCTCAAGAAATACAAGTGGCCAACAAACACCTGAAAAAATGCTCGGCATCACTAATCATCAGAGAGATGCAAATCAAAAGCACAGTAAGATGTCATTTTACACCAGTCAGATGGCTATTACTAGAAAGCACGTGGCAGATATTGGCATGGATGTGGAGAAAAGGGAATGTTTCTACATCTTTGGTGGGAATATAAATAAGTTCAATCTCTATGGAAAACAATACGGAGATTTCTCAAAGAACTAAAAATTTGACCCAGCAATCCCACTATTGGGTATAAACCCAAAGGAAAAGAAATCATTATATTAAAAAGATAGTTACAATAGCAAAGTCATGAAACTAACCTAAGTGTCCATAAACAGTTCACTGGATAAAGCAAATGTGGTATACATATATAATACATATACAAATACATATAGATAGATACACATACAGATAATTAGATGATAGATAGATAGGTAGGTAGGTAGATAGACAGACACCATGGAATACCATACAGCCATGAAAAAGAATAAAATTATGTCCTTTGCAACAACATGGAAGGAACTGAAGGTTATTAATCTAAGTGAACTAATTCAGAAACAGAAACCCAAATACCATATGTTCTCACTTATAAGTGGGAGTTAAACAATGGGTACATATGCACATACAGATGGAAAGAATAGAAAATAGGGATTCCAAAAGAGGAAAAACTGGGAGGGGAGCAAGGGTTAAAAAGTCACCTACTGGATACAGTGTTCACTACTGGGTAATGGGTACACTAGAAGTCCAACCTCACCAGTATGCAATATATCTGTGTAACAAACAAGCACTTGTACCCCTCTTACTCTAAAATAAAAATAAAATTAAAATTTAAAAAATCAAGAACACAGAATATGGTCAACCAATAATGGATGTCAAGCAATCATATACTTTGGGATTATAGCTTTTAGCTTTGAGTTATGTAAAGGCAATAAAGAAACAGAAAGGCCATTCTGCTTACAGAAACAGGAAAGTATAGCACAAAAGCAAAGACAAATGGGAGATGTGTCATCTCTGAAAGACACAGACTAAGTTCAATTCCTGACAGCTTTCCAGTCTGTGAGACCAGTTTCTACTTATTTCCATTCCTCAAATTCAGTGTAGCGTTTTCTACACTGAAAGTCCCTACCTGGTGTTTCCTTAAATGAGTCACGAATCCTTGAAATTTAAATTGCTTTGAGTAGAAAAAAATAAGAGTAGTGTGGCAATCTTCATTTCTAGTTAGAAGATCATTTGACTTTAAATTCAACTACGGAAGAGTGAGAAATGAAAATGTCTTGCTCCATGTAACACTGCTTTATTACAAATAAGCAAACTTAGAATCGGCTCCCTTTGGTGTTAACTCCGTTTTCTAAACCAGGTCTCCTTGTTCAGTAGCTGAAAGCTGGGAGGTGTCACAGCATGACCTTGGGCTTCTGATCAAAAGAATAACTGGAAAGTAAACGATGAGATAACTGGGGGTTTTTCAGTGTTCCCAATAAAAAAAAAAAACTCACACTGTAATTAAATACAAATGTATCCAAGTTATTTTCTTAAAATACGTCCCATTATGCTTTTTTAAAGTTGAATATGTTTTTAGATTGGTGACTTTAGCCCATTTCAGTCTACACTACAGAGTAATGATATTTTGTCTTTTATTTCCACAAGAAAAAATTATTATAAAACTTTAAAACTCATTCTGTTAACATTTATTGAATGCCTAACCTCAGCTTGGTATCAGGAATTCAATGAAAAATAAAATATATTTCCAGTATAAATGTAGCTTATAATTTAGTGGGGTGAAATTCTGAAGTACAGAAAAAATGTTAAACATTTAATTAAATATGTTTTAAAACTTGATAATAACTTGTTAACATTTGCTAAGGATTATGCTATACTAAAGTTAAGAGCTTTAAGCAAAATGTAAAATGCTATCTACTAAGTTGAGATGATGAATCTTTTATTAAAACTATTTTTGTAAAATATTCTACCTAATGAACACTAAATACAAAATAAATTAGTCTCATAATTTAATGATGTACTTAATGAAATACTTACATTAAATTGTAATAAAAATCCTAGTGTCAGACAAAAAATATTTAAAACATTATTCTCCTTATTAAGATAATTCATTATTCTCTTAATAGATTAAATAGTGAAATACATAATTTAGGATTCTGTACTCAATCACAAATTACATTGTGTGAAGATAAACATCTAACATTACTTTAGCACAAAGAATAATTAATTAGTCATTTACTCATATTCAGTTCATGAACACTTAATGCAGATGCTTAATAAAAAATTGTTCAATAAAGGAATAACTCAAGAGTAAGCATCGTAAACCTGTTTTCCATATTATGCAATACAAAACGTAGAAAAAAGCTGGATTTTGAAGTTTATAATTGTGATCATTTTTTATTAAGTCCTATTAATAATGTTTTTATATTCTTAAGGGCTAATTATATTTTGGGGAAAGAGAAACCAATATAAATAATTATTCTATTTTTTGTCCTTTACTTTCTTACTTTGCTTTAGGAAAGTGATGGTTAATATAACATCACCATATACAGGGAAGGTACATAATTTAAAATAAACATTTCGTGTAGTGGCATATGGAACTATTTCATGAATGACCCTGGTAAAATTTCGGAACTCAATAAATAAAGAATAAATATGCTTTTCTCTCTGTCTCTCTCTCATGCCAGCTTAAATTAGAAGGGCATGAATTCTTACTAAAAAATATCAAACAAATTTATGCTAGATGTCTTTGATATTAAACAAATTGTTACAATTATTTCAAAAGAGAAATCCTTAATTTTCAGACATACTTGAGCCAATCAGGGGACATAATTAAAACCAAATGCAAAGCAATTCATTCTGCTTTCTGAAATATGTAGGTTGTTTAGGTGCATCAGCAGAAGTGAGAGAGGAAAACATATAGAAAACTATGGTTTTTTGGCACAGAGAACTACATTTAGATGTAAAAATAATCTCACAAAGTAAACCAAGAATTCCTCATACTTCTAAAATCTATTAACATTTCATAACATTTTCTGTTTCTCAACAAAAGTGTACTGTTTTTAAATTATAATTCATGCTCATTTTAAATGGAACTTATAAGTAACCACACATCACCCTTCCATTTCTTCTAACAATAGTGAATTGAATTTCTGTATGAAGTGATACTCTTCCCGTACTACCTGAGGAGTTCTTACATTTGCCTGAGTTTCACTTCTCAACACTTATTCCATATTATTACTCCAAACCTTACTTATGCTTGAAGATAAAATATAAAAATTACAATCTAGGAAATAACTTTGTAAATATTAAAATCATAATTTAAAGTCTTCCCATAAAGAAAAGTCTAGGCCCAGTTGTCTTCAATGATAAATTTCTTTAAATATTAAAGGAATATGTAAGTTTTATAAAACTAGAGAATAGAAAAGAAGAAATAATTCTCAGTTCATTCTTGCATCTAGCATAATCACCATACCAATGTGAGGTATGAACTTTACAAGAATGGGAAATTATAACACTTCTCATGTACATAGATACAACAATCAAAAACAAAATATTCACATTGTATATATCTCATTATGTCCTAGAGGGAGTTGTTTTATAAATTTGAAATTAATTATAGTTACAAAGACAATCAATATAAATTACCACATTAACAATAGGGGCTAAAAATATATGACCATCTCTAGAGGCAGAAGAGATATTTGATGAAATTCAACACATATTTATAATAAATATTCTCAAGCAACTAGACATTAAAAAAACTTCTTTGATTTAATCATAAAGGGCCATCTACCAAAAAATCTAGAGCTAGTATAATTCTAAAAGGTGAAATATGTAATACTTTCTTTTTAAAGTTGAAAAAAGGACAATGATATCTACTCTCATCACTTTTTTTTCAATTTTTACCAAAAGGCCTATCCAATGCAATACAAAGAAAATAAGTAAACCTATAAAGATTGAAAGGAAGGAACATTATTTTCATCATATGTCTACAACATTCAAAAGACTCTATAAAAATACTAGTATTAGCCAGGCATGGTGGCTCACGCCTGTAATCCCAGCACTTTGGGAGGCCAAGGTGGGTGCATCACCTGAGACCAAGAGTTTGAGACCAACCTGGCCAACAAGGTGAAACACTGTCTCTACTAAAAATACAAAAAATTAGTCAGGCGTGGTGGCGGGCGCCTATAATCCCAGCTACTCAGGAGGCTGAGGCAGGAGAATAGCTTGAACCTGGGAGGGGGAGGCTACAGTAAGCCAAGATTGTACCATTGCCCTCCAGCCTGGGCAACAAGAGCAAAACTCTGTCTCAAAAGATAAATAAATAAAAATAGTAGTATTAAAAAGTGAATTTACTCAGCAACTTGGATGGAATTGGAGATCATTATTCTAAGTGAAGTAACTCAGGAATGGAAAACCACACATATGTTCTCACTCCTAAATGGAAGCTAAGCTATGAGTATGCAAAGGCATAAGAATGATACAATGGACTTTGGGGACTCTGAGGAAAGTTTGGGAAGGGGTTGAGGGATAAAATAATACAAATTGGGTACAATGTACTCTGCTCACACAATGGGTGCACCAAAATCTCAGAAATTGCCACTAAAGAGCTTAGTTGTGTAACCAAACACCAGCTGTTCCCCAAAACTGTATTGAAATAATAATAATAAAAAGAACCAAAGAAATAAAGTATGCATTGTTAAGGTTGTCAAAAGTGAATTTAGAAAAGTTGCTGAATGCCTGGTCAACAGCCAACTAGAATTATATATATATATATATAACATCATCACAAAATCAAATGTGTTAGATCTTTTTGAGAGGAATGTGATAGATCACTGCTAATTTTTAAAAACCCATAAGTAAATAAAGATATTTTCCTGTTGATGGATTGGAAAACTCAATCCTGCACTTCCAAATTGATCTACAGCTTCAATGAAAGAACAATCCAAATCCCAGGATGCTTTTTTCTTGCGGAAATGAAAATACTCTCTAAAACCATGTAGAAATACAAAGGACCTAGATTAGGCAATACAAACTTCAAAACGAAAATTAAAAAAGCAGAACTTAACCATATTTCAACACATACACTAAAGCAATAATTAAGACAGCTGGGTGGATATTTGTGCAAGGATGAGTGCTTGATTTGCACTACTGCAATTAGAAAAGAAATGATGGTCTTTTCAATAAATGATGCTAGAACAATTGGTTATCCATTAAAAAAAAAAGATTTCTACTTCATACCATAATTAAAATGTGAAAGTTAAAAAATATATATATTCTTTAAGAAAACATAGGAGAATATCTTCAGGGCTTTGTGATAGACAATTTCTTTTCTTTTCTTATGTATGTATGTATGTAGGTATGTATGTATGTATGTATGTATTTTGAGACGGAGTCTCACTCTGTCTGTCGCAAGGCTGGAGTGCAGTGGCGAGATCTCGGCTCACTGCATGCTCCACCTCCCAGGTTCACATCATTCTCCTGCCTCAGCCTCCCCTAGTAGCTGGGACTACAGGCACCCGCCACCATGCTCGGCTAATTTTTGCATTTTTAGTAGAGATGGGATTTCACCGTGTTAGCCAGGATGGTCTCAATCTCCTGACCTCGTGATCCCCCCATCTGGGTCTCCCAAAGTGCTGGGATTACAGACATGAGCCACCGTGCCTGGCCGACAATTAATTTCTTATATAAGTTACCAAAAACATGGACTTTGGAAAACCATTAGTACATGTACCATGCACTAATACGACACGTAAAATGAACAAACAACAAAAAAACTCAATTGTCCTTAACTGAGGGCAATCCAGGCTCAATCTAACAATAAGCATCTATATTTGGATTATTATTCAGAAATAATCAGTATTTTTCTGAAATTTGGATGGTTTACAACAACCGTCACGGTTCATAAGAACAAATTTGAGGTGTCACCGTGGATTGTAGAACCTACCACAATTTTTTCAAAATGACCTTTACTAACACAGTATGAAGAACATGGAAATTTAAAGTGTATAAAGTTAAATACCCTAATATTTAATATACATTAAATGAAATGTGTAAAGTTAAATGTACTTAAATAGCCTAATAGCCTATGACCAATTCGGCATATATATATATGTACACATATACTTCATTCACACAATATACACTTCTCTACTTCTATATAAAAATAAAATTTAAATCACGCTGACTATATAATTTACATAGAGGAGTGAATTAGAAATTGAGTCAAAAAGTAAAATTTTCAACCAAGATTTACACATTTCACCCTAAATCTCAGATGATTTGATCCCCAGTGTTATGTTACTAGAAAAAAAAGATTTAAATATTATTTCAATAAGGTAAAAATTCAGACATTTTAAATATTTTCTTGTTATTCACTCCATCTCAGAATTCTACATTGTTCACATTTCTTTTCAACAAAAAACAATGCTTGGATTTACTCGGCAGCAATTTCAAGCCTTATCACTTGGATCATTAGTTATGTGCCAATGGTTATTAGAAATTTTGAGAGTGTTTCTGCACCTGCATACCTGTTTCTTACAAGTTAAAAGGGAGAAAAGTAGAGAATAATGGCGCATTGAAAGAATTCGTTGATGTTATCATGCTCAGCAGAAGATCTGACATCTGTGATGAAAGACTGAACATTTTCAAATTGCGAGGTCATGTTGGGGGAATGCTAGATATCAGGGCAAAGTTAACACACACACAACAAATTATCATCTATATAAGGTATATAATCTATCAGTTACATTATAATGATGAATTCTATAAATTACTGAGCTTAAGAATCTCATTTTTGAAAACTACTTTTATATTTATTATAATCAAAGTTCAAAAGTGACTTTATCTTTTTGATGCATGAATTAATTTTATTTACAAATGTTATTTTCTACTTTTAGAAGTATATTTTTGAAATAGGCAACATATTCCCTACATCGTTTTTTTAGGGACCACAAAAATTGATGTGTGATTATAAGGCATAATATAAACTACAAATTCTAACATTTTGAGACATTTTAATTTTTAGTAAATTTCAAACTTTAAAATAGCAAATAACATTAAATCATAAGTAGGTGAAAGGAGAAAATGTTATTTTTATTTTTGTTGAGTAAATCTGGGAAATTTCTTATTAACGATTATTAAATTTAAAGGAATTTTCAACAGTTACTGGACTTATTCTTTTGATTGTGGGCTCAATACATACATGTGTCTTAATTATCCCTGTTTGCTGATTTTCATAACCACTAATTTGAAATTTTCCTCCAGCCTGACATTAGAAACCTCATACATTTTTTTCTGTAAACAAAAGTAACTTTTTTTTTTTTTTTTTTTTTTTTTTTTTTTTTTTTTTTTACAAGAGGAAGGAAATAAAATCTGCTTGGAGTACTGAATGATCTTTTTCAAGTTTGAATTCGTATTTGTAAGAGGACAACCAGGCCTTTATAGGTCATAAATATAATGCCGTCCTCTACTTCATCCAGCCTCCACTCCAGTCCGAGGTCTGTCTTTGCCTAGTTAACAAAGAGTGGGAAAGAGGACCCATAACCCCTTTGAGAAGCCACTTTATGAGAGGACTCATAAGCCCTTTGAGAAGCCACTTTAACGTCAATTCTTCAAGTCATAGGCCTTTTTATTTACCGCCACCCTACAGTGATCCCAGACCTTGAAACTACTAGAGGCAACGAATGTAATGAGATGGTGGCTACCCAGCAGACAGTGGAAACCCAGTGGATAGCAAATCATCTATATTTCCCCGCAGATAGTGGAAACCCAGTTGGCAGCGAATCATCTATATTTTCCTGCAGATAGTGGAAACCCAGTGGATAGCAAATCATCTATATTTCCCTGCAGATAGTGGAAACCCAGTTGACAGTGAATCATCTATATTTCCCTGTAGATAGTGGAAACCCAGTTGATAGCGAATCATCTATATTTCCCCGCAGATAGTGGAAACCCAGTTGATAGCGAATCATCTGTATTTCCCGTGTACTCAGTTGTTTCAATCCTTGCTTTGCTTTTCAAAGAGGATTACCAAAAAGAGGAGAAAACTTAAAGCTGACATCTAATGACAGAAGACATTTTGCTTACTCCAAAAAGGAGGTTATAAACCAGCCATTATGAGATATAGCTGATCTGAAAACTGTGTTGTTATTTTAATATAATTTACAGGAAAATCCAGATTTCCAACTGTTTTTGTAAAATAATTATCAGAGAGCACTCGGCCAGTAGATGTGTGTGGGTGGCAGCATTAGGCTGGAGCTGAATGGATTCCTCCTGTTATGGACTGAATGCTTAACGTTCTCCCCAAAATCCATACTCTGAAGCCCTAACTCCCATTGAAATGGTATTTGGACATGAAGCCTTTGGGAGGTAATTAGGTTGAGGTCATGAATGTAGACCCCTCAGGATGGAGTAATGCACTTTTAAGAACAGAATGACAGAAAATCTGTCTCTCTTTCTTCCTCTCTCTTCATGTGTTTGCCCTGAGAAAAGGCCACGTGAGGACATAGCAAGAAGGTTGCTGCCTACAACCCAGGAAATGGGCCCTCACCAGGAACTGAATCTGCAGGCTTGGACCTTAATCTTGGACTTCCCAGTCTCCATAACTTGAGAAATTTAATTCTGTTGTTTCAGCCACCCTGTCTATGGCATTCGTTGCAACAGCTGAGCAAAGTAAGCTACCCACTTAAACAAAAAATGTGCCTTCTTATTTTTCTACCACTCACACTGACTATGCAGACACCCTTCCACCTGGCAGCTAGATTCACTTCTGATGCCTGCCTCACCTAGGAGGCACCTGGGTTGGCAGTGTCTGGATTAAGGGGAGGTTAAACTCTCTCAATGCGCATTCTCACTGCTGACTCCCTGCTGCATGCCTCATACTCTTCAGCTCTAGAATTCTGCTCTTCACTCAGCAATTAGAAGCCTCCTTCCAAGAGGAATTGGTCTTACCCCATGCCCATCAATAATTCCATTATTTCATGGGTAGTACACTTCCCTAATTCTGAGATATTCCTTTAAAACTAACACCAGAGCTGGAGTTCCACAAAACATGCATAATAATGTTTGAAAAACAGAATGTCAAAGTCTAGGGTATCTGTCTGCTCTTAGTCTCCCCATAAAGTACAGCAAGGGCTTGAGCCCTTCAAAACAGTTTTATTTAAAGATCTCCCTCTCAATGGGAGATTAGACGTACCTATTTATTATTCCAGGCATCCACAGTGTAGTTGTTCAAACACACACACACACACATTTACATACACCCTTTTCAAGAGAAAAAAATACTCATTTTTTAAAGACAATGTAATTTTAATACAAAATGAAAAAGAAGCAAATAGATTTCTTATAACTTACAAGCTGCCTCTTTTCCCCAAAGGTTATTCATTCATGTTTTAGAGTTATGCTTATTGTCCTTTTTCAGGCCTAAAAGAACAAGAGAGTAGATAAAATTTCTGAAGTATGATACTCTTAGTGATGTCTTTCTGCATATACAAAGGAAGGCTTTGAAATAAACATCTTAATTATGACTCAATTGTTCTTTTAACAAAGAGTTTTCCTTTTCTCAATTTCCGTCCTGGAGAAGTCAACAAATATCATTTTCCAAGTTACATAAATATATTAAGATGAATAAAAATATTTAATTTGTTTTTAAAATGAATAATAATTGTGTATATTGGGGTACAATGTGGCATTTTGACCTGTTCACCAGCAATGTAAGAAAAATGATATTACTACTAGTTGCTTTGAAAATTTTAAGTAATAAAATATAATCATTAGGTATCTTTTTAGTATATTTTAATTTTTAAAATTATATATTGACAAATTATCATTATATATGTTTATGGGGTAAAAAGTGATATTATGATATTTGAATACCATGTGTAATATATTATTAAATCAAACTAAGCAACTTAAGTATCACCCAAAATATCTGACATATTTTGTGATGAGAACATTTGAGACATACTCTCTTAGCAATATTGAAATGTACAGTTATAGAACCAACTTAAGTTTTATCCATCAATGAAATAATGGATAAAGAAAATGTGGTATATATCCACAATAGAATACTACTCAGCCTGAAAAGAAGAAGAAATTCTGTTATTTGCGACAACATAGATGGAATTGGAGACATTATGCTAAGTGAAATGAGCCAAACTCAGAAAGACAAATACCATATGTTCTCACTTATACGTAGAATATAAAAAAATTAACTCATAGAAGCACAGAGCGGAATGGTGAATATAGTTAATAACAGTATTTGTAATAATTGTTGATCAATATTTGAAATTTACATTTCTTGAGCAAATTATTATTTTTTTTTGCTACAGGTACTTTTCAATTTATTTTCATTTACTTCTAGAATACTTACTGAACAAATACAGTGTTAAAACCTGTTGATTCAAATATAAATAAATTACAATATTTTACCTATACTTGCTCACTATAAAATTGAAGATATTCTATGCACATAAATTTTTAAAATATAAAATGATTGAAATGATTGGCAATAGGAACTAATACTTCTTAAACTCGAATGTACATACAAATCATCTGAAGATTTTGTCACATGTGATGCTAATATATCTGAACATCTGGATTCTAACAAGCTCCTAGGTGATGAGTAGCAAGAATATATGCATGTGCTTTAGGACAGATAAATGGGAGTGGCATAACTACCAAAATCGAACTGTCTTTCAAAGGATTAGTAAGATTTTACCACATAGAGAACATGGAGAAAGGTATTTCTTCTTTTTTTTTTTTTTTTTGAGACAGAGTCTCGCTCTCTTGCGCAGGCTAGAGTGCAGTGGTGCCATGTCGGCTCACTACAAGCTCCGCCTCCCGGGTTCACGTCATTCTCCTGCCTCAGCCTCCGGAGTAGCTGGGACTACAGGCGCTGGTCACCACGTCCGGCTATTTTTTTTTTTTTTTTTTTTTTAATTTTTATTTTTGGTAGAGAGGGGGTTTCACTGTATTAGCCAGGAGGGTCTCGATCTCCTGACCTCGTGATCCACCCGCCTCGGCTTCTCAAAGTGCTGGGATTACAGGGGTAAGCCACTGTGCCCCGCCGAGAAAGGTATTTTTTCAGGGTAAACAACAAACACAGACCTAGATAGAAGTTCAAAAAGCAAAGGAGCTCCTAAGAGCAAGTATTCCAAGTGCAACTCAACCTTATCACACAGGGCACAGCAAGTGGGTATCACAGGGTCCCTTACCCCTGGGTGGACTTGAGAAGTGGGGGAATGCGTTCATTCATCTTCACATTCATTTCTTCCTTCTCTACATTCTCTCCCTGTCCCTCACCCCTACTCTTATTTTGTGTCTCCTTTAAAAAAAAAAGTCTTTTTAAAAAGTTTTCCTAACCAGAAGCATATATGATTTGGAGATTGGCATGCTTCCTGCAATCAAAGGAAAAAGGCTATTCTTATAGAAAAATGTCTAATAAGTTTATAGAGTGCTGAAAGAAATTTATAGGTTTTCTATACTTGAGAAGTGAACTTCTCGACACTCTCTACTAAGTCTTGCTTTATTTCCCTTCAGATTATAAGGCAGATAATATATGTGTTTTGTGATGAAAACTGGGGGATATCCTGAGACTTTGCTGAAGTTACTTACCAACTTAAGAAGCTTTTGGGCTGAGACAATGGGGTTTTCTAGATATAGGATCATGTCATCTGCAAGCAATGACAAATTTGATTTCCTCTCTTCCTATTTGAATACCCTTTATTTCTTTATCTTGTCTGATTGCCCTGGCCAGAACTTCTGATACTATTTTGAATAGGAGTAGTGAGATGTGATGATTAATTGAGTGTCAACTTGATTGGATTCAAGTATGCAAAATATTGCTCCTGGGTGTGTCTGTGAGGGTGTTGCCAAAGGAGATTAACATTTGAGTCAGTGAACTGGGAAAGGCAGACCCACCCTTAATCTGGGTGGGCACCATCTATTCAGCTGCCAGCATGGCCAGAATAAAATCAGGCAGAAGAAAGTGAAAAGACTAAACTGACTTAGCCTGCAGTCTACATCTTTCTCCCATGCTGGATGCTTCCTGCGCTCGAACATCAGACTCCAAGTTCTTCAGCTTTGGGACTTGGACTGGCTTCCTTGCTCCTCAGCTTACAGACAGCCTATTATGAGACTGCACCTTGTGATCCTGTGAGTCAATACTCCCTAATAAACTCCTCTTTATGTATCCTATTAGTGCTGTCCCTCTAGAGAACCCTGACTAATATAGAGGACATCCTTGTCTTGCGCTGGTTTTCAAGGAGAATGCTTCCAGCTTTTGCCCATTCAGGTTGATATTAGCTCTGGGTTTGTCATAAATGGCTCTTCTTATTTTGAGGTATGTTCCTTCAATAACTAGTTTATTGAGTGTTTTTAACAGAAGGAATGTTGATTTTATGAAAGGCCTTTTCTGCGTCCATTGGGATAATCATGTGATTTTTGTCTTTAGATCTATTTATGTGATGAATTGCTTTTATTGACTTGTGTATGTTACACCAGTCTTGCGTCCCATGGACGAAGCCAACTTGATCGTGGGACAAGCTTTTTGATATGCTGCTATATTCAGTTTGCCAGTATTTTATTGAGAATTTTTGCATCGATTTGCATCAGGAATATTGGTCTGAAGTTTTCTTTTTTTGTTGTAGCTCTGTCAGGTTTTGGCATCAGGATGATGCTGGCTTCATAGAATGAGTTAGGGAGGAGTCCCTTCTTTTCCATCATTCGGAATAGTTTCAGAAGAAAGAGTATTAGCTTCTCTTTGTATTTCTGGTAGAGTACAACTGTAAATCCATCTGGTCCTGGGCTTTTTTTGGTTGTTAGGTTATTTATTACTGCCTCAATTTCAGAACTTGTTATTGGTCTATTCAGGGATTCAACTTCTTCCTGGTTCAGTATAAACACACTAGAAAAAAATCTAGGCAATCATTCAAGACATAGGCACAGGCAAAGATTTCATGACTAAACCACCAAAAGCAACAGCAACAAAAGCAAAAGTTGATAAATGGAATCCAATTAAACTAAAGAGCTTCTACACAGCAAAAGAAACTATCATCAGGGCAAACAGGCAACCTACAGAATGGGAGAAAAATTTTGCAATCTATCCATCTGACAAAGATTTAGCATCCAAAATCCACAAAGAACTGAAACAAATTTACAAGAAACACCAAATGATCCCATTAAAAAGTAGGCAAAGAACATGAACAGACACTTCTCAAAAGAAGACATTCCTATGGCCAACAAGCATATGAACAAAAGCTCAACATCACTGTATTAGTCTGTTTTCATGCTGCTGATAAAGACATACCACAGCCTAGGCAATTTACAAAAGAAAGAGATTTTTTTGGACTTACAGTTCCACATGGCTGGGGAGGGCCTCACAAGCATGGCAGAAAGCAAGGAGGAGCAAGTCACATCTTACATGGATGGCAACAGGCAAAAAAAAAGAGTTTGTGTAGAGCAACTCCTGTTTTTAAAACCATTAGATCTCGTGAGACCCATTCACTATCACAACAACAGCACAGGAGAGACTTGCCCTCATAACTAAGTCATCTCCCACTGGGTCCCTCCCACAACATTATAGGAGCTACAAGATGAGATGTGGGTGAGAACACAGAGCAAAACCATATCAATAACTGATCATTAGAGAAATGCAAATCAAAACTACAATGAGATACCATCTCACACTAGTCAGAATGCTAATTATTAAAAAGTCAAGAAACAATAGGTGTGGAGAAATAGGAATACTTTTACAGTGTTGGTGGGAACATAAATTAGTTTAACCATTGTAAAAGATGGTGTGGCAATTCCCCAAAGGTCATTAATATATCTCATTAATGGATACATATCCAAAGGAAAATAAATCATTCTATTACAAAGATACATGCACATGTATGTTCACTGCAGCACTATCCACAATAGCAAAGACATGAAATTAACCCAAATGCCCATCAACGATAGACTAGATTAAAAAAATATGGTACATATATACTATAGAATACTGTGCAGCCATGAAAAGGAACAACATCATGTTCTTTTCAGGGACATGAATGGAGCTGGAAGCCACTATCTTCAGCAAATTAACAAAGAAACAGAAAACCAAGCACCACATGTTCTCACTTATAAGTGCGAGCTGAATAATGACACATGGACACAGAGATGGGAACAATATACCCTGAGATCTGTTGTGGGGTGGGGTGGGGGGAGGAAGAGTATTAGGAAAAATAGCTGACGCATGTGTTTCTATCCCTGTAATAAAAAGTAGTTGTAATAAAATTCTTAATTGTTTTCTAAAGGAATTTCCCCAAGATATTCTAATTTTCTGGTGAATCCCTTGTAATCATCCCCCACTTCAAAAATTAGTATTTTTAAAATTATTTTCTGAAAAACCTTCATTCCCCTCTTTCTGGCTACCTTCCTTCTTCTCCCTTTCACTTTCTTTCTTTGACAAAATAATAATAATAGCATATGGCTTTGTTCCATGATCTTCACTTTCTTATTTTCAATTTAAATTTTTATTTTAGATACCAGGGATACATGTGCAGGTTTGTTACATAAGTATATTGCATCCCGGTAGTGAGTATAGTACCCATTAGGTAGCTTTTCACCCCACTCATACTTCCCCTTCCACCCTGTAGGAGTCTGCAGTGTCTATTTTTCCCATGTTTATATCCATGCATGCTCAATGTTTAGCTCCCACTTATAAGAGAGAACATGCAATATTTGATTTTCTGTTCCTGTACTAATTGGCTTAGGATTATGGCCTCCAGCTCCATCATTCTAACTGGTGTGAGGTGGTGTCTCATTGCAGTTTTGATTTGCATTTCTCTGATGATTGGTGATGATCTCCTTTTCTCATGTTTGTTGGATGTTTGCATGTCTTCTTTTGAGAAATATCTGTTCATGTCTCTTGCCCAATTTTAATGGGAGTATTTATTTATTCCTGTTGTATTGTGTAAGTTCCTTATAGATTTTGAACATGAGACCTTTGTTGGCTGCACAGTTTGTTACGTTTTCTCTGATTCTGTACATTATCTGTTTATTTATAGTTCTTTTGCTGTGCAGAAAATCTTTAGTTTAAGTCCCACTTGTCAATTTTTGGTTTTGTTGCAATTGCTTTTGGGGATTTAGCTGAAAATTCTTTGCCAAAGTTGATGTTTTTACAGTTTTGGGCTTTACATTTAAGTCTTTAATCCATCTTGAGTTACGGTATAAGGAAGGGGTCCAGATTCATTATTTAGCACATGGCTAGCCAGTTATCCCGGAACCAGTTATCCTCAATGACAGTTTTCGCTGGACTTGTTGAAGATCAAACAGTTGTAGTTATGCAGCTTTATTTCTGAGATTTCTATTCGGTTCCATTGGTCAGTGTGTTTGCAGTCAGGTAGTGTGGTGCCTCCAGCTTTATTCTTTTTACTTAGGATGGTTTCGGCTCTTCAGGCCCTTTTTTGGTTCTATACAAAGTTAGTTTTTTTTTTTTTTTTTAAATTTGTTGAAGAATGATGTTGGTACTTTGATAGTAGTATTGAATTTGTAAATTATTTTGGCCATTATGGCCATTTTAATGACATTGATACTTTGAATCCATGAGCATGGAATGTTTTTTCATTTATTTATCTGTGTGTGTGTGTGTCTGTGTGTGTGTGTCTGTCTGTGTGTGTGTGTGTGTCTCATCTCTGATTTCTGTCAGAAGTGGTTCTATACAAAGTTAGTTTTGTTTTTTTTTTTTTTAATTTGTTGAAGAATGATGTTGGTACTTTGATAGTAGTATTGAATTTGTAAATTATTTTGGCCATTATGGCCATTTTAATGACATTGATACTTTGAATCCATGAGCATGGAATGTTTTTTCATTTATTTATCTGTGTGTGTGTGTGTCTGTGTGTGTGTGTGTGTCTGTCTGTCTGTGTGTGTGTCTCATCTCTGATTTCTGTCAGAAGTGTTATGTAGTTTTTTCTCTGTAGTGATATTTCACCTTTTTGGTTAGAAGTAGTCCTACGTTTTTGTTTTTGGTTTTTGTTTCTATTGGTGGCTATTGTAAATGAGACTGCGTTCTTGATTTGACTCTCAACCTAGATATTATTGGTGTATAGAAGTATTAATGATATTTTTAAAATTGATTTAATATCCTGAAACCTTACTAAAATCACTTATCAGTTCTAGATGCCTTTTGGCAGAGTCTCTAGGGTTTTCTAGGTATAAAATAATATGATCAATGAAGAGAGATAGTTTGACTTCTTCTTTTCATATTTGGGTGACTTTTTTTTTTCCTCTTTCCTGATTGCTGTGGCTGGGACTTTCTCTTTATTTTCTTTACTTTTGCACATTACATTTATCTGTGTTTAAAAAAAATAATTGGCTTCAAAATTTTTGTGTGAAGGTAACATAATTGAATTAACTATTTTAGGACTAACATTATTGTTGTATTCTCTTATTTTAAATAACTATGCAAAAACAATTATAAAAGTACATGTTTTGGGAGAACTCATTGAAGGGTCATTAAAAGCTCATAAAATATAAGAAGTTTTATTCAGACGGGCAGAGCTTCTTGTAGAAAGGGTGCAAAATTAAGCTTTTATCAGAATTGTGTTTGTTAGGTTGCCTGTTTTGCCATCTTCTATTTTATCTTATCTTATTTTATTTTATTTTATTTTATTTTATTTTATTTTATTTTGAGATTGGATATGACTGTATCACCCAGGTTGCAGTGCAGTGGCACAAGTATAGCAAACTGTTGCCTTGAACTCCTGGTCTCAACCAATTCTCCCTCCTCAGCCTCCTGAGTAGCTGGAACTATAGGTGTATGCCATCATGCCATCTTCTAATCACACTATATATTTTTCATTTTAATTTTTTGTAATTTGCCTTATATTTTTTGATTATTGGTAACATTGTATATTTATACACAGTTATTAGTTATTTGTATTTCTTTAGTTAATTGTCTTATCTCTTGCTTAGTAATATTTACTATTTTTGTTTTCTGATTTATAGGATATAATATTTATATATTAAAATGCATTTATTTTTGTTATTTTCATTGTTTCTCAGAATAACATGTCCTTCTGATCTCTAAAGTCATTAATAATTTATCTAAATTTTGGACATTTATTCACTATGTATTATAAGTTTTTAGCATGTAAATTTGGCAAGTAGACAGACATCTAGTATGTAAATATACATACACTTAGTATATTAAGTGTATGACTTGATTTTTTTCCCCAAATGACAAATACATTAGCACTGTTTGGTGGATATTCAACAGATCCTCTATGGGTATGTAGCAATCCCACTCCCCTTGCCCCATCAGGTGTCAGTACATACCCATGCAAACATGTACACACACACTCACACAAGAATTAACTAGAATTAACACACACACAGGCCCTTTTCCATGCAGTATATTCTTTCTCATTGGTTTGCCTTGTCAATTTTTTTTACCAAAATGTCACATGTCACTGTTTTATTTATTGTAATTTTACTAGACACTTTAATTCCCAGTAGAATAAGTTACTGCACATTACTCTTCTTTACAGGCGATTACATTATTGCACCCTGTATTTGTGAAGACACTGCAAGTTGTGAAATAGGGAAATTAAATCAACCTCGGTTAAGCAATAAAAAGGGATTTATTGGTGTTTTTAGTTGGAAATCCCAAGTTGAAATCATGTCTTTAGGTTCTCAATCATCTGTCTCTCTCCTAGACCTCACCCGATAAGTTGGACTCATTCCCTCTTCTGACTTACTTGAAGCCACGGAAGTCTATGACCTCTGACAGATCCAGGCTTACATCAGTGCAGGTAGTCAAGATAATATCTTTCTCAACGTTTTTGCATAAAAGCTCAAGGTTTTTTCAGATTTCTGTGTCAATCATTGTGGTTTGAAGGATAAAAAAACGTTTTTATTGGCCAAGCCTTAGTTAAAATCAGGGATATTTCTAAAATTGGGGATAGAGTTTAGTGATTGGGGCCTCACTAGAGTATTATTTTCAGAAAAAAATTAAGAAGGAATCTAGCAAAACAAAAACAACAGATGGCCAGGCTGTTCTCGAACTCCTGGCCTCAAGTGATCTGCCTGCCTCAGCCTCCCAATGTGGTGGGATTACAGAGATGAGCCATGATGCTCAGCCAGTATTTTACTTTATTTGGCACAAAGTTGTTATTTTGAATGAAGTAATTTTGCATACAAAAGTAGAAAGCTAGAATATAGAAAATAATTTTGCTTCATATTGAGCATTTATTTCTTTCTTGCTGTTCTGGTGAGATTTGTAAAATATATATATATATATATATATATATATATATATATATATATATATATAAATCATAATGCCTCTAGAATGATGTAGCAAATATTTCACTTTTGTGAAATAAAATATATAAATTAATGTTAACAGTTAACTTGAAGTGCCAAATAACAGTATCATCATATGAACTGATTTAAAATAATACCACCAAGAGAAGACACACACATACAGAAACAAAATTGAGAGCAGTACGTACAATATACACTTTGGTAAAATACCATATTGTGCCTTTGTGCATGCAGATGTTTGCAACTGATGTATATAAATTCACCATAAGTTTCTGTGCAATTGAAACCAAATGCATCTGCTTCCTAGAAGATAACTTTAAAAAGTCACTTTACAGTAAAGGGATGTTATGAGAACATGACTGAAAGTAAATCTTGGGTTTTAGAAGATTTCATATTTGCTAGTTTAAATTTAATTTCTGTAGTACTTAGACATGTCTCTTATATTATTTAAAATAAGTAAAACATTTACATTAAGAAGAAAAAACTCTAGTTTTAGTTTTACCTTTCACTTAGAATTGAAAAATCCCATTCACTATTATATAAGTTTTACATAATGAATTCTAAATTTACATAATGGAAACTAGGATGCATACATACACAAATATTAACTAATTTTTAAAATAGCTACAAATTAATGACTTTTTTTTTTTTAAATTTCTCACTTTTTAACAGACTTTCAGTTTGTTCACTACGAAAGTGCTCTCATTATTTCACCTGATGTGTAATAATACTAAATGAGAAAGTAGATGATGATGATGGTAAGGAGATGACCCAAACAAATCTAATCATCAGATTCTGTTATTTTTATTTATTTATTTGTTTGTTTGTTTATTTATTTATTTATTTATTTATTTTTTGAGACGGAGTCTCGCTCTGTCGCCCAGGCTGGAGTGTGGTGGCGCGATCTCCACTCACTGCAAGCTCCGCCTCCCGGGTTCTCGCCATTCTCCTGCCTCAGCCTCCCGTGTAGCTGGGACTACAGGCGCCCGCCACCACGCTCGGCTAATTTTTGTATTTTTAGTAGAGACAGGGTTTCACCGTGTTAGTCAGGATGATCTCCATCTCCTGACCTCGTGATCCGCCCGTCTCGGCCTCCCAAAGTGCTGGGATTACAGGCGTGAGCAACTGCGCCCGGCCAGATTCTGTTATTTTTAAAGCTTATCCTTCTATGCCTTCTCTACTGCAATTTCTCCAGAGATTTTTCTCTGGATTCTAAAGGATTTGAAGAAGCTAAATTCCCACCCCGCCTCACCCCCCCCCAACCTCTTTCGACTCTCATCAAGATTCTTGGTTTGTAAAGAAGTCAAGGAAATAAAAACTCCTACCAATTCTTAAAATGTGCTTTATTTAGGCTCTTCATGAAATCCAGGATGAATTTAAAGACACAGAAGCAAGATATGTAATTTAAAAGAAAAGGTATATTAGCATACATTTAGACAAAAGTGTATGATTAGGTAGAGACACGAGAATTCTCTTCAGCATTCAAGTGCTATAATGTGGAAAAAGGGATGAAAAAAGTTTTGAATTGCTTCACAAAGAATAAATAAAACCAGAAGATCAGATAGGCATAGCCAACATAATGAAGGTGTTCGTTAACAATAAGAGTTGTTTCTGACCCAAGTGGTTGCTAATTTGTTGGATATTTTCAAAAGGAATGCACAGGGAATAAACTGTGTTGAATGATATCTAAATTCACATTAGATCTGAGATCATGGTGACTAAGCCTTTAGTGCACCAAAAGAGAGTCTTAAATTCTTTTCTAAAGCTATAATGTGTAACACAGCTCACAGTATTTTATTAAAAGTTACTATTTGATGATTTGGAATGTAAAGCCAAAACTCTCACAAAAGAAAAAACATTATACATAATCTCTTATAAAATTGGCTTTTTTTACCATTATGGAAAATAGCATGGAGTTTCCTCAAAAAAATTAAAAATAGAACTACCATATGATCCAGCAATTCCACTACAAGGTATTTATTTAAAGAAAATGAAATCAGTATGTCAGGCCGTATCGACACTTCCATGTTCATTGCAGCATAGCCAAGAAATGAAATCAACCTAAATGTCTATCAACAGGTGAATGAATAAAGAAAACATGGTATACATACACAATGGAATTATATATATGCCATTGTGGTATATATACCACATTTTATTGCTATTCAGCAGTAAAAAATGAAATCCCATCACTTGGGACAACATGGATGAACCTGGAGAACATTATGTGAAGTGAAATAAGCCAGACACAGAAAGACAAATAGTTCATGATCACACACATACTTGGAATCTAGAAAAAGTTGGTCTCATAGAAGAATAGCCATTACCAGAATCTAGGGTGGATGGGTGGCAGTGAATAAGAGGTTGGTCAATGGGTACAATGTTACAATTGATACAGTATACATTCTGGTGTTCTATTATACAGCAGGGTGAAAATAGTTAACAATATTTATTTTATAATTTAAAATAGCTAGAAGAGAGAATTCTGAATGTTCTTATCACAAAGAAATGATAAATATTTGAGGTGACCAATTTGTTAAATATCCTGATTTGATCATTATACAATGTATCACATTGTACCCCATAAATATATACAATTATTATGTGCCAATTAAAAATAAAATAAAACACAAAATACCACAAGTTTCATAGCTGTGCATCAAATATAATTTAAAATATAAAATATAATTGTGATTTTAAAAATCAGTTCTGATACAGTTAATATCAGTGTCATTTTATGCTGTTGTCTTGTTTCATTCTATTTTCTTCTGAAACAATGAGGAAAAAGCCATTCCATCATATAATTTCTATAATGGCAATAAATTATAAACATTATTCTAGAATACACATAAGAGCAAAGTTAAGAAATGAATAACATGTATACTATTCAACAATTCAAAAAGTTAGGGAACAGGTGAAAATATGAAAAACCTTAATCTATAACTTCTTAGAGAGATCCAATACCACAGAAATAACAGCACTAAAAATCTACCTTTTTCATTTAATTTTATTTATTAAATTTGTTTTATGAAAAGTTTAACATTCATTGTATTTATTTGTCTTGAGTGTCAAAAAGCAAATACCATAAAGTATTTCTATAAGGTCATAATTTAAAAATTACAGAGGCAGGGCTTTAAGAGCACATACCATTTAATGAATGATAAATTAGCTATTATTACTATTTTAAATAGACAGGTCTCACTATGTCATTAAGTCTAGAGTTCAGTGGTGAGGTCACGGCTCACTGCAACCTCAACATCCCCAGGTCCAGGTGATCCTCCTACCTCAGCCTCCGAGTAGCTAGGACTACAGACACACACCAGCACTCCTGGATAATTATTTGTGTATTTTGTAGAGACTGGGTCTCTCTATGTTGTCCAGGCTGGCCTCTAACTCCTGGGCTCAAGCAATCCTCCATCTTTGGCCTCCCAAAGTGCTCATTATAGGCGTGAGCCACTGCACACAGCAGGTTGACTTTTATGACTTCATTGTTAACAGAAAGCAAGAAATCTTGTCAACAGAACCATCTTTAAATGCATGAAAATAACCACATGCAAATAAATCATGTTTATTTTATTTTGATGCTCTCTTGGTTGGATGAGTTACACCATCCTGCATAGTCTCTTGCTGTTCAGACAGGTAAAGGCAATTTACCTCTGACCTTGGCTTTATTTCTTCATTTACAAATCAATGGCAATTTATTTTTAAAAATTAATTGAAAGATGTTATCCTTAACACTTGACTATAAGGTAATCTCTGATTGAGAATTTCGTTAATAATTTCAAAATGTGTAAAGGAAAATAAAAATTTAATTAGAATGCAAGTCCAAATTGTGATATCTCTTCATCCTGTAATTATTTGAAGGTTTTGATATTGAGAACAATGAAGATTCACAGAATTGGTTATATTGCATAAGAAAATATTGGAAAAGCCCAGAAGTACGGTAGAAATAATTCTGAGTAGAGGATAAAGATATTTGGGTTTCAGTCTTGTCTGTAGAACAAGTAACTGTGATTTTGAAAGTCGTTTCATTTAATTGTTAAATTTTATAAAGTTGTAAAATGAGAGATTTACTAGATAAGTCATTTTCAAACTTGTTTTTTCTATGAAATCCTATGGCAGCCACCAAGGTGTACCACCCATGTCTTTCTTCCAGAAAGATCTTTCTTTCTTTCTTTCTTTTTTCTTTTAAGCTTTTATTTTAGGTTCAGGGGTACACGTGCAGGTTTGTTATACAGGTAAATTGGAGTTACAGGGTTTTTTAGTACAGATTATTTCCTCACCCAGATATTAATCTTAGTACTTAATAGTAATTTTTTTCTGATCCTCTCCCTCCACCCACCCTCCATTCTCAAATAGGCCCCAGTGTCTGTTATTCCCCTCTTTATGTCCATGAGGTATCATTTAGCTCTCATCAATTGCCAAGTTTGTAATGAGACATCCATTGCCAAGTTTGTAATTAGACTCCACTATCCATGTGATGCTCCCTGCAAAGGACTGAGTGTAGCAAGGATGCTAAGGCAGCCCCATTCCTGGTAGACATGGGAATCTTTGGAAGGCCAACCTTGACTTGAGGATTCTTTGAAAGGTCTTGCTGATCCTCTGTAAGATTAGACAGTTATCTGAGAGGCTCCCATCCATCTCTCCTTCTCTTTTCTTTAGAATCAGACTTGTACCATGGTTTTATAACCATACAAGACTTCTCTGGCCTTCTGTTTCCTTTCATACAAGTTTCTTATATTAAATCTGGATATCTTTAATCCCACTTTCACATCTATTTCTCTAAGGACTAAGATTATTCTAATCCATGTATGCTTGCTCATTCTCACCTCTGTCCTTCACAGATATTTCCCAAAAACAATACCTTACACTCCAAATTCCATATCAGTATCTGCTTTCTAGAGGTCCAGAATGGACACATATTTTGCTTTGAGTGAAACTCAACAGGAAAGCTCAAAACTGGAAGTCCATAAAATGGATCTCTTCTCACTGAAGCAAGATTCATGGTTCAAGAGTTCCTTTCTCACTTGTACTCCCATCCCACTGCTACCTCCAGTGGGAACATCTTTGAGAAATGTTTCTGGGTGTGGGGAACACAGTTAGAATAATACCAGAAGACATTTCTAACACATTAAATGTTATAATTTTATAGCATCTAAATGTATCCAGTGAAGTCCATATAAGGTCTTCGTAGTATCTGCCCCCCACCCCGCAACCCCCCCCACCCCCTCCCCGGCAATCTGAAATTTTCCCTGGAATTATCCTGCTCCTTGCACACAAACAAAAAAAAATCCCTTCAGAGTTATCAAAAGGATTTCTATTTGATGGAAATTGATTTTGCTTATTTAAAGCTTCAAATTTCAACTGAGTTTATAGAAATAGACTTTCTTCTTCCTATGCCTCTCAACAAAGTCTTCTAAAAAAAAGTCAGAAAAAGAGTAATATTAGTTCTGGGATGGTCTAAGATTCACTGAAATAATTTCATAGTTTTGGAGAATGGACATCTAACTGCTTGTGTACATACAGGAAAGGACCCAACATATGAAATCCATTAATGTTAAGGTCTCTTTCTTTGAGAAAGCAGGAAACTGCTGTCTCAAGGATACAGGCAATAGATTTTCCATGGGTATAAATCCTGAAATAAATTTTTATCATAAAGTATCAATTTTTAATTTTAAATTAAATTAAGTATGATAATCATCTACAGTTTTTTATTTTAGAACATAAAATTTAATTGTAATAATTAGAATTTTTAAATATCAATTTAATGGCACAAGTTCTATTATTTTTTGAAATTATCTTTCAAGGAAATACTTCATATCTTTCCATAAGTTTTTATTGTAAAATCTGTTATAAAACTTCCAACCATGTCACAAGGTTATAACTGAGAAGTAAACAAAGAATAAGTTTCAGAAACAGCTGGAAGTTTTATCAGTGGAATAAAAAGTTATATGCAATAATGATTTACTTCTCTCACATAGGTGAGGGAATCGGATATTCAGTTACATCAAATTTTTCATATCACTGGTATTTACTATTTCAAGTGGCAAAACTCTACTATACATTTCCCTTTTTATTTAAGTTTATTTAATCTCTCATTTCTTTGTTAGAGATTTATTCTCTCCTGGTCCTACTTGTTTATTTTCTTGAACTGTCTGTTCTTTGGGATTTTAGGCAGATTTATTAAGAATTATATTAGAGACAGTAAAAGAAGGACAATAAAAAAGTTCCTTTCATGTAAAAATTACTCATTTTGAGTCCCTTTTTGTAACGTGAAGGGAAGTGTGCAGAGACCACTTCACTTGATGATTTCATTTCTAACTCTTCATATTTCAATGAAAAGCTTTATGTTCGGTATCTACAGAGATTCTCACTAGTTAGCCTGAGCTTTACCTAAGGCTAATTTCAATTACAAGGATAATGAAGTAATTGTCATTTGTGCATCTATTGCTGTGCTGTGTATGTGTGTGCTTGGGTTCCAATGTGCGTACAGTTAGAGCAAAGGAAAGTCTGGAGCAGAGAGGAGGAAAGATAGGCAAAAGATATACAGCATTTCTAAATGATGACAACAAAAATGTGCATAGAAATGATGCAGCAAATCGATTTGGGTAGATATATAATAAAGCAAGTCCCTCAAACAATTGCCCTATTCATATGATCATTAAGGCTTTTAATAAAATAGAGCGATACAGCTTGACACGAACAGACTTTCAGATTTTTGAATAACAAGGATCAAATTTGAAATCATATTGTGTCACTGGTCCATGGAGCTTTTGATTAGTTTCCTTTTCAGTTTGATCTGGAATGCAAATTGCTCAGACCCATTCACTATTGTAAGCATTAAAAAGGGCTGTTTGTTCACTTTATTTTGACATGTCATCACTTTTCTGGGTTCATTAGGAAGATAAACATTGTCTATACTTCTGAGCTATAGTCAGCTCAGCAGGCATTTAAAACATTAAAGGTACGTGTTCCTTTTCAAAAGAGAAGAAGCTGTGCCAGCAGTAACTCTTTACGTCTAGAGTAAATGGGAATTATAACGTCTTTTGTGGTAGTCAAGTGGCCACCTAGAGTTTTACATATGACCCTGGTTGGGTTAGAAAGCCTTAATCATATTATTTATTCTGTTTTTCTATTTCAGGTTTAAATAATTAATATGCTATTAATTTATTAAATTATCTTTCATTTGGGTAATATAGGAAAATGTTTATATTTTATCACCAATATAGGTGCTATTTTACCTCCTCTATGAAGACTTCCCTGGCTCTAAGCTATCTTCTTTGATCAAAGTTTAACTTGCTTCTTCTACCATTAGTTTGTCATATTTTTAAATTGCACTGTAATTTCTTTGCCTATACATATATTATATCCACAAATAGACTTTAAGATATCTGAAAGTCATCTATCCAAAATCTCTTTATATTCCTGAACTTGTCAAGTCTTTCATTCATTGACAAGTGATAAAATTGGCAACACAAATTTTCTCAACATACAACAGTTTTTTTTCTATGTAACTATCTTGCTCTGTATTTTTACTGGGGCTATATTCTGATAATAAAAATATACTAAACACAATAAAAAATTATCTTAATCTTTAATGACCCTACACCCTAATTTACAAGTCAAATACCACAAGGCCTAGAGATGAGAGTCAATTACTTTTATAAGTAGTTTTTCTAAATATATGCATTACAAGTGTATTAAAAATGATTTATCATCTAAAAGAAAACCCACCCGAAAACATAAAATAGAATCAAGGCATTCAGTCTCCCAGCTGCACAGTATTCATTATTTTTACCATCAGGTTCTTCAGCTGTAAAATTAAGGATCAGGGGCTGGATGCAGTAGATCAAACCTGTAATCCCAGCACTTTGGGAGGCCGAGACGGTGGATCACGAGGTCAGGAGATTGAGATCATCCTGGCTAACACAGTGAAACCCCATCTCTACTAAAAACTACAAAAAACTAGCTGGGCGCGGTGGCAGGCGCCTGTAGTCTCAGCTACTCGGGAGGCTGAGGCAGGAGAATGGCGTCAACCTGGAAGGCAGAGCTTGCAGTGAGCTGAGATCCGGCCACTGCACTCCAGCCTGGGTGACAGAGCGAGACTCCGTCTCAAAAAAAAAAAAAAAAAAAAAAATTAAGGATCTGGAATATCAAGAAACATGGATGCTGAAAGTTTCTGAGTATTACCTCCTGAAAAAAATCATCTGTAGTAATATATTGCCATATTGCTAGTTCATTCAATCCATAATTATTAAGTGCATACCATAATTTAGTAATCCTTAAAAGTGTATGGAATATTACAATGAAAAAGAATCCTTAAATTGGAGTTTACATTACTGACATGGTTTGGCTGTGTCCCCACTCAAATCTTATCTTGAACTGCAGTTCCCATAATCCCCACGTGTCGTGGGAGGGACCTGGTGGGAGGTAATTGAATCATGGGGGCAGTTATTCTCATGCTGTTGTGATAGTGAGTGAGTTCTCATGAGATTTGAAGGTGTTATAAACATCTGCCATTTCCCCTGCTTGCACTCACCCCATCCTGCTGCCCTGTGAAGAAGGTGCCTGCTTCTCCTTTCCCTTTTGCCATGATTATAAGTTTCCTGAGGCCCCCTCAGCACTGCAGAATTGTGAGTCAATTAAACTTCTTTCCTTTATAAATTACCTAGTCTTGGGCAGTTTTTTATAGCAGCATGAGAACGGACTAACACAATTACATTCCTTTCAGTATGGAGTGTGTGTGTGCGTGTGTGTGTGAGTGTATGTGTGTGGTGCTGGGGCAAGAATCAAAAGCTGAATATGTAAGATGTCAAGTTGTTAGAAGTCAAAGAAAAAATTAATTAAGGTAAGTAAAGGTGTAGAGAATGATGGAGATGGGATGCTAATATAAATAGAATTGTTAGGAAAGGATTTAATGATGAAATTTCATTTAAGTAGACACTTGAACGAAAGCATTTGAATATTCAAGGGACCAAAGTCCCAGGAACAGTCAATAGCAAGGACCCAAGTATAGATCCTGCTTAATACGATTAAAAAATAGCAGGTGACTTGGTATTGCCGACGCATCTGAGCAAGGGGAAATACGGCAGAAAATACCATTGGAAAGACACCCAGGTGTCTGATCATAGGACCTTGCAGAATGCATAAAGAATTTTAGATTATATTCTGAGTATGATACGTCTTTGAAAAGTTGGAACAGATGAGTTTAAATAACTTCTGGGTTGACTCTCACAGTCTAAATCATGTTTTATCACTGAAGTATTTAAGACAGTCTATTTTAACCATTATATTTATTGCATAATTTAGATATTTGTGATGATAATATTGTAGATTATGAAATAAACAATTATGCAATAAACGTAATGATTAAAATAGACTGTCATAAATTCTGCAATGATAAAATATGGTTTAGACTGTGAGCAGTTATTTAAAACATTAAATATTTGTGCTCCTTTTCAAAAAATGATATATGTAATTAAATCATAACAGAGACTTTGAATCTTAGGGACTAATCTGACAATACAGAGATAGTTTGTTAGTTTTTGTTGTTGTTACCTTCTTTTAAATGATGGAATTGAGTACTGTGGAACCTCAAAAGGGTTTAGTGACACTGCGGCCAAGGCTGTGGCACTAGCAGTTACCTTAAGGGAGAGTGTTCCTCAACCAGGAATTTGGGAACTCTAATTGAACCACGTGCATGGCATATTCCAGCTATGTTTTCACTGGAAACCTTCTTTGGTCTCTTCTTTTGCAACCAAAGAACTCCAAAAACCAGGTACTCTACACATTTAAGAGCCATTACAGCCAGATGCAACTTCTAATACCAAATAAATGTAAACTAGAAACTAGAGGAATTTAATTGGCTCCGACTGGACCAGATGTCTAATCCTCAAGCAATAAGCCATGAAATGGAGACCAATTGCTGTGAATTCAGAGCTTTACTCAGTGGCTTTTGGAAAAAAAAAAAAAATAGCAAAGCAGGAACCTCAAAAATCTCGGGTAGAGTTATAATTTGAAAGCATTTCAGATTATCCAAATATTTTTAGGGGGTATTTTATTTTAGTATGTACATCCAAGCTCCTCTGTAGACTGTGGTAATTGGTATAACTAATAAAATATATTTGATTTTACTGCAGATGGGAATCCACCTAAAGCTATATAAACCCTACAGAAATTTAGAACAAAAAAAATCCACAGTAGTTTCTGACCATAAATTATTATACTGCATTAAATCCGCAATTTTCTGTGCTGCTGTAACTTTCCTCTATAAACAGCATAACCTCTCAAAAGTTACACTTTAAGTAACATCAAATTATTGTTACTGTAATTGTCTATTTCTCATTTATCTGTTTGACATTAATGCCACTATTTCATATCTACCATCTTTGCTCTACTGTTTATGTTTTAGAAGTTTCTTTCTTGCTCATGATTAATAAATGTATAAAAATAGGTGGTGTACACAGTGGTACTTACACCATCCCTTAATCAGACATGCTATGTCTCTATTTGTCTCTTCTTCTAGGGTGAAGTAACTTCTTGAAAAATATTTTCCATGTTTGTCTGTTCCTCATCTTCTGCCAATGTGCTGGCAACATGATTCCTTAAGTCTCTCACAACACTTGCAATGATGGCTGCGAACCCAGCCAAGCAGAGGAAGCCAGCTTCTTCGGAAGCTTAAAATAAATTTGGTCTCATAAAATAATAAAGGAATGGGACACACAACTCACTTATTGCCTTTGTCTTTAGAGAAAGGTATATTCTTTGGTGTGAGGTAAAGAATCAAATCAACATTATATTCCTCTGCGTAAATCAATCATACGACAGCAGTGATTAAAAAACTTGAATACAAGAACACTTTATATAAATAAAATAAAGAATTATTCACTCCAAATCCAGCTGACCTGCATCTCTAAACCCTTTTATGGTGCAAACAAAACCTTTAAGCATTTGATTCTTAGCCTCTCTCTTCATTCTTCTAGTAGGATTCCAACTGTGATTTGTCAGATTTTATGACATTATTATCAGATCTGGACTAACTGTACTAATTATTCTCCTGAAAGGTGGCAAGCTTTGATCACGCAATAAGAATATTTTGTTCCTATTGAAATGATTTTAAAAACTGATTCCATCATACTGTTTCTTTTGCTTATTGTTTGTTTGTTGTAGAAAACGGGGTTTGTTTTGGTACAGTTTTGGGATGAAGGACAAATGCTCCTTTGAACAGTGTATAAACATGCATAGACCATAAAGAGATTTACTGTTGAAGACTCAAAGTCTGTTACTCTTGGCTTCTTGATCTTTTAAATTTGTGTGGTACAAGGAGCCTCCAGCTACCTTTATTTTGTTGCTACTACTACTGCCAAATAAAGCAAAACTAAGACATTGCTTCGAGTTATGTCCTAGTAGTTTGTGTTAGTGTTGTAACTTAGCTTCTCTATTCTAGTTCATTCTCATAGCTCTGTGGATATCTTGATGTTTTCCATACTAATCATGGTCATAAATATCCTATAGAAAATAGTTATGTACAATAGTTATTGCTCTGTTATTATGAAATAGGTTCATTCCATGGCTAAGAGTTTTTTGGGTTTTTTTTGTAAACAGTCCTTGAAATTTAATTATATGTTAGTCACTCTGATAAAAAGTTAACAGACCAAATACTTTTGAGGTAAATGCAACCAACTCATATTAAACAATGATGTCTTACTCTCAGGCTTTCCCTGAACTTCCACATCAGTTAACAAACCTGGTTGTTTATCAAACTTAATGCAATTGTGCTTCTAAATTTTAATGTTTGTACAAAATACTTGGGGATCTCACTAAAATGCACATTCTGTTTTAGAAGGGCTAGGGTGTGACCTGAAATTCTGATTTCCAACAGTTTTAGCCACGCTGCTTTTTCAAGGTCTAGATTCTATGCTTATTAAATAATGGAACCAAAAACTGGCTTAAAACCCAGATTCTTGGGCTCTGTACCTTACTAAATCAGAATCTCCATAGAAATCTAATGTTTTAAAAATTCCTCTATTAAGCCTGATGGCTAGCAAAGTGATGAACCACGAACTACGAAACACAATGCAAAGAGCTCAACAGGTTAAGCCACGATGTCCAATTTCTAGTGAACTATTCTCATATCTAATTTCCTCCTGAACGTTGCGGGAAGCTGGTCTAATTAAGCACTCTTCAGGATTAGGCTTCTAAAATAATGGTCTGCCTGATAATTCAGTACTTTTTCAGAAAACACCTTTTCCCTCGGCCATTCTCTTAATCTAAGATAGGACATTTCTCAGAGCAAGCCTCTGGAAGCCCGTGGACACTGTGATGACAGAGATGGGCTGAAAGTGTCCTTTCCCACCACTAACTAGGGTTTCTCTGTTTTCATAGCATGTAAGAGCAGGCTTGGGATCTGAGGCAGTTCCCAGAGCAGCTAATTCCATCATGCACAATTTCTTAATGTAAATGAAAACTTGTCAGAGTCCATTATATAGAGAGTCTCCAATTTGATTAACAATATCTGTAATACTGGCCCTCTCCTCAGGCGTCACGCACCCGCCGATTCCTCCTCTCTGGTCGCCGCGTCCTTGACTGGCGTCAGAAAAATGTCTACAAACTTCCTAGTACAAGAGAAGATCTGGTTCCACAAATTCAAATATGACCATGCAGAAAGGACATTCTAGGAGCAGATAAACGGAACTGTGGCCGGCGCCTCCTGCCACAGCTCAGTCCCCAGGGCCTCCAATGGCCCCAGAGGAGACGACAACGAGCTCGACGTCCCGAGAGCCAGCCTGGAAGTGGAGAACCAGAACCTACGAGGCGTAGTGCAGGAGCTGCAGCAGGCAGTCTCCAAGCTGGAGGCCCAGCCACCTGGCCACAGCCCGGCAGACCCAGCACGTGTCTCCCATGCACCAAGTGGAACCCTCGGCCAAGAAGTCTGCCATACCAGCAGAGGATGACAAGGATGATGACACTGACCTGTTTGGCAGTGGCAATGAGGAGGAGGACAAGGGGGCAGCGTGGCTGCGGGAGGAGCGGCTGCGGCAGTACAGGGGGAAGAAGGTGAAGAAGCCCACGCTGGTGGCTCAGTCCTCCATCCTGCTGGATGTCAAGCCTTGAGATGATGAGATGGACATGGTCCAGCTGCAGGCCTGTGTGTGCTCCATCTAGTTGGACGGACTGGTCTGGGGGCTCCAAGCTGGTGCCCGTGGGCTACAGTATCCAGAAGCTGCAGATTCAGTGTGTGGCAGGGGATGACAAGATGGGGACAGACTTGCTGGAAGAGGAGATCACAAAGTTTGAGTAACATGTGCAGGGTGTCGACACAACAGCTCTCAAGAAGATCTGAAGCCTGTGTGTGTGTGTGTGCGTGCGCGTGTGTGTGCGTGCGTGCACGTGCGTGTGAGGCCCTGCCAGGATTAAAAGCAGACCAGTGGCTGGGCACGGATGCTCACGCCAGCACTTTGGGAGGCCCAGGCGGGCAGACCACGAGGTCAGGAGATTGAGACTATCCTGGCTAACACAGTGAAACCCTGTCTCTACTAAAAATACAAAAAATTAGCCAGGTGTGGTGGCAGGTGCCTGTAGTCCCAGCTACTCGAGAGACTGAGGCAGGAGAATGGTGTGAACCTCAGAGGCAGAGCTTGCAGTGAGTGGAGATTGCACCATTGCACTCCAGCCTGGGCGATAGAGCGAGACTCTGTCTCAAAAAAAAAAAAAAAAAAAAAAAAAAAAAACCACGGAGACTGGCAAAACAAAACAAAACAAATGATCAAAAAACCAGTATCTGTAATACTGATAATTTGTTTCTGATATTTTCCAAATATCCTATGATACTGTAATAAATACCTTTATACATCAATTTTTGTCTATTTTTTTAATTCTTTAAAATATATTCTAATAGAGGAAATACTTGATCAAATTATTTTATGGCTATTATTATAGTCAAACAGAATTGTGAAGAGGTTGCACCAATTTATAATTCTAGCAGGACCATATAGAAATGTCTCTTTTACTTCATCCTTGCTAACAGTGAGGCAGCAATTAAAACTATGCCATCAATTTTTAAACTTCACTAACTTGATAGGAAAAATTAGGAGTATTAAACTGCATATCTTTTACTACTGATATTCAACACTTTGATACATATTAACTATGTGAATTTCTATGTTTAAAATTATTTTTCATACCCTAATATGTGTGTGTGTGTCTCTCTCTATATATATATCTTTATTTGTGTTTATCTGCATTCATTTATTTTAATAATAGTAATAATAATACATACGGGCCAGGAATTGTGCCAAGACCTTTACAGTTTTCATTATATTTAATTCTCACCATAATTCTCACTTAGTTTAAACTAAGACCATGATATCGATACCATTATTATCTCTATTCTACACACAAAGGCACAGAGATGTGGAGCAGCTGATGTACCTGCCCAAAGCCACAGTCTTAGTTTATTTTATTTTATTTTATTTTATTTTTATTATTACTATACTTTAAGTTCTAGAGTACATGTGCATAGTGTGCAGGTTTCTTACATATGTATACTTGTGCCATGTTGGTGTGCTGCACCCATCAACTCGTCAGCACCCATCAACTCGTCATTTACATCAGGTATAACTCCCAATGCAATCCCTCCCCCCTCCCCTCTCCCCATGATAGGCCCCGGTGTGTGATGTTCCCCTTCCCGAGTCCAAGTGATCTCATTGTTCAGTTCCCACCTATGAGTGAGAACATGCGGTGTTTGGTTTTCTGTTCTTGTGATAATTTGCTAAGAATGATGGTTTCCAGCTGCATCCATGTCCCTACAAAGGACACAAACTCATCCTTTTTTATGGCTGCATAGTATTCCATGGTGTATATGTGCCACATTTTCTTAATCCAGTCTGTCACTGATGGACATCTGGGTTGATTCCAAGTCTTTGCTCTTGTGAATAATGCTGCAATAAACATACGTGTGCATGTGTCTTTATAGCAGCATGATTTATAATCCTTTGGGTATATACCCAGTAATGGGATGGCTGGGTCATATGGTACATCTAGTTCTAGATCCTTGAGGAATCGCCATACTGTTTTCCATAATGGTTGAACTAGTTTACAATCCCACCAACAGTGTAAAAGTGTTCCTATTTCTCCACATCCTCTCCAGCACCTGTTGTTTCCTGACTTTTTAATGATTGCCATTCTAACTGGTGTGAGATAGTATCTCATTGTGGTTTTGATTTGCATTTCTCTGATGGCCAGTGATGATGAGCATTTATTCATGTGTCTGTTGGCTGTATGAATGTCTTCTTTTGAGAAATGTCTGTTCATATCCTTTGCCCACTTTTTGATGGGGCTGTTTGTTTTTTTCTTGTAAATTTGTTCGAGTTCTTTGTAGGTTCTGGATATTAGCCCTTTGTCAGATGAGTAGATTGCAAAAATTTTCTCCCATTCTGTAGCTTGCCTGTTCACTCTGATGGTAGTTTCTTTTGCTGTGCAGAAGCTCTTTAGTTTAATGAGATCCCATTTGTCAATTTTGGCTTTTGCTGCCGTTGCTTTTGGTGTTTTAGACATGAAGTCTTTGCCCATGCCTATGTCCTGAATGGTACTACCTAGGTTTTCCTCTAGGGTTTTTATGGTATTAGGTCTAACATTTAAGTCTCTAATCCATCTTGAATTAATTTTCATATAAGGAGTAAGGAAAGGATCCAGTTTCAGCTTTCTACTTATGGCTAGCCAATTTTCCCAGCACCATTTATTAAATAGGGAATCCTTTCCCCATTTCTTGTTTCTCTCAGGTTTGTCAAAGATCAGATGGCTGTAGATGTGTGGTATTATTTCTGAGGACTCTGTTCTGTTCCTTTGAAATTCAACAGCCCTTCATGCTAAAAACTCTCAATAAATTCGGTATTGATGGAACGTATCTCAAAATAATAAGAGCTATTTATGATAAACCCACAGCCAATATCATACTGAATGGGCAAAAACTGGAAAAATTCCCTTTGAAAACTGGCACAAGACAGAGATGCCCTCTCTCACCACTCCTCTTCAACATAGTGTTGGAAGTTCTGGCTAGGGCAATCAGGCAAGAGAAAGAAATCAAGGGGATTCAGTAAGGAAAAGAAGAAGTCAAATTGTCCCTCTTTGCAGATGACATGATTGTATATTTAGAAAATCCCATTGTCTCAGCCCAAAATCTCCTTAAGCTGATAAGCAACTTCAGCAAAGTCTCAGGATACAAAATTAATGTGCAAAAATCACAAGCATTCATATACACCAGTAACAGACAAACAGAGAGCCAAATCATGAATGAACTTCCATTTACAATTGCTTCAAAGAGAATAAAATACCTAGGAATCCAACTTATAAGGGATGTAAAGGACCTCTTCAAGGAGAACTACAAACCACTGCTCAGTGAAATAAAAGAGGACACAAACAAATGGAAGAACATACCATGCTCATGGATAGGAAGAATCAATATTGTGAAAATGGCCATACTGCCCAAGGTTATTTATAGATTCAATGCCATCCCCATCAAGCTACCAACGAGTTTCTTCACAGAATTGGAAAAAACTGCTTTAAAGTTCATATGGAACCAAAAAAGAGCCCACAGTCTTAGTTTAAACTGAGTTGAGTTTAACACGGGATTGATTGACACAGAGCAGACCCTCAAACCATGCTCTGTGAAATTTAACAAACAGTGTCCCTAGTTTGTTGTTTCTTTTTCATTTTATTCTTTGGACTAATATTACTTTTCAATTTGCATGTAGAAAATGCTTTGTGATTTCCTCTACCCTTTGGTTTTTAGTTGTTTGTTTGCTTACTTTGTTGTAAGTTTAAAATAACAGTTCATATAAATCCATGCTTTCTCTTCCTAAGGACTGTGACTGCCTAGCATGACAGCCAAGGCAAAGGCAAGTCTAAACTTATTAAGCCTGCCGGGATGGTTCATAGCCCAAGACAACTCACACCCTATCCATAGATTTTTCTCTATTCCCCTGGGGGAATCTGTTCCCTGAGTGAGCAAACCCACAGTGTTGACTCCTCATGTGCCCATATTAGAAGAGTGTACTCATCCACTGAATCAATGATCACTGCATATGATACAGTGGCTTTGTGGTGTTCTGGGATCCCTGTTTAGCCCCTCATGAAAAACTGTGCTACTCACTGATTTTCTTCCAATGTTTGCCAACATAGAGTACCAGTGGTGTCAAAATTACACTAAAATCCAGCCATTTCCTTTTTATTATACCTTAATACTAGGCAGTGTTAATTAGACCTTCCTCTTTTTCCTTTGTACTTGCACTTTGGCTTATTTAAAAAAAGATATATGGTCTAAGACTGTTGTTCTTCATGCTATTAATATATATACAAGTACTGTTTGAATACAAATAGTATTATTTGTACACTATTATATTAAAGTTTACACACAAAGTACTATTTGAATTTGAAAAATAAACTAATATTTTCATTTCACTATTACTCCATATCATTTTATTAAGCAAGAGTATGAAAAAACAAAAGGTATAATCCTATCAGCTCATTAATAATTTGTAGCCATAATCTTCTAGTAATTTTTTGTACAAATTTTAAAAGTAAAATTATGATCATCTTCTTGTGATAACTCAGAATTCATGGTTTGGTGTCCACATTCTGTCCATGTATCTTTAATTTTCTCTCACAAAACTTATCTCTTCCTATTTTACCTTTATTTTCTTTCAAAGCTTCTGACATTAGTTACTGATATCAACAATTAAGTGTAGAGCAGTTGAATTTTGCTTTCAGTGTTATTACTGATATTACTGATTTTTCTATAGCTTTTTTAGTTGATTTCCATTCTGTTCTTATTTCATTTATTTTCTGTCCAGCTTACTAAAATTTTTAAAGAAAATTTATTGTTAATAAAAAAGGTTTCAAAATGTTTCTATTTCATGTACCAAATAATTTTTAGATATACCTCTTATATGTGAATTTTCAGGACAATGCTTTCATCATCACAACTTGTTAGAATTGTTTCACCGATTCTGATTAAGTCTGGGGTCCTGCAAGCAGACTCTGTGATGAAAATTTTGGGACGGGGGGCACGCCCAAGATGGCCAAATAGGAACAGCTCCAGCCTCCAGCTCCCAGTGTGAATGACACAGAAGACGGTGATTTCTGCATTTTCAACTGAGGTACCGTGTTCATCTCACTGGGACATGTCGGACAGTTGGCCCTGGTCCACGGGTGCAGCCCGACCAGCGAGAGCTGAAGTAGGGTGAGGCATCACCTTACCTGGGAAGTGCAAGGGGGAAGGGAATTCCTCCCCTAGTCAAAGGAAATTGACACACACAACACTTGGAAAATCGGGTAACTCTCACCCTAATACTGCGCTTTACCAAGGGTCTTAGCAAACGGCACACTAGGAGATTATATCCCACACCTGGCCCAGAGGGTCCCACGCCAACAGAGCCTCCCTCATTGCTAGCACAGCAGTCTGAGATCTAACTGCAAGGTGGCAGCGAGGCTGGGGGAGAGGCAACCGCCATTGCTGAGGCTTAAGTAGGTAAACAAAGCCACCTGGAAGCTCAAATTGGGTGGAGCCCACCACAGCTCAAGGAGGCCAGCCTGCCTCTGCAGAATCTTCTTCTGGGGACAGGGCATAGTTAAACAAAAAGCAGCAGAAACCTCGGCAGAGGTAAATGCCTGTCTGACAGCTTTGAAGAGAGCAGTGGATCTCCCAGAACAGAGGTTGAGATCTGAGAACGGACAGACTGCCTGCTCAAGTGGGTCCCTGACCCCTGAATAGCCTAACTGGGAGACATCCCCTACTAGGTACAGACTGACATCTCACACCTCACACGGCAGGGTACACCCCTGAGACGAAGCTTCCAGAGCAAGAATCAGACAGCAACACTCGCTGTTCAGCAATATTCTATCTTCTGCAGCCCCTGCTGCTGATACCCAGGCAAACAGGGTCTGGAGTGGACCTCAAGCAAACTCCAACAGACCTACAGCTGAGGGTCCTGACTGTTAGAAGGAAAACTAACAAACGGAAAGGACACCCACAGGGAAACCCCATCAGTACGTCACCATCATCAAAGACCAAAGGCAGATAAAACCACAAAGATGGGGAAAAAGCAGTGCAGAAAAGCTGGAAATTCAAAAAATCAGAGTGCATCTTCCCCTCCAAAGGAATGCAGCTCACCGCCAGCAACGGAACAAAGCTGGACAGCGAATGACTTTGACGAGTTGAGAAAAGAAGGCTTCAGTCAATCAAACTTCTCAGAGCTAAACGAGGAACTACATAACCAGTGCAAAGAAACAAAAACCTTGAAAAAAGAATGGATGAATGGATAACTAGAATAATCAATGCAGAGAAGAGCTTTAAAGAACTGATAGAGATGAAAACCATAAAACAAGAACTACGTGACAAATGCACAAGCTTCAGTAACTGACTCGATCAACTGGAAGAAACAGTATCAGCGATTGATGATCAAATGAATGAAATGAAGCGAGAAGAGAAGTGCAGAGAAAAAAGAGTAAGAAGAAATGAACAAAACCTCCAAGAAATACGGGATTATGTGAAAAGACCAAATCTACGTCTGACTGGTGTGCCTGAAAGTGACGGGGAAAATGGAACCAAGTTGGAAAACACTCTGCAAGATATCATCCAGGAGAACTTCCCCAACCTAGTAAGGCAGGCCAATATTCAAATTAAGGAAATACAGAGAACGCCACAAGGATACTCCTCAAAAAGAGCAACTCCAAGACACATAATTGTCAGATTCACCAAAGCTGAAATGAAGGAAAAAATGTTAAGGGCAGCCAGAGAGAAAGGTCGGGTTACACACAAAGGGAAGCCCATCAGACTAACAGCAGATCTCTCAGCAGAAACTCTCCAAACCAGAAGAGAGTGGGGGCCAATATTCAGCATTCTTAAAGAAAAGCATTTTCAACCTAGAATTTCATATCCAGCCAAACTAAGCTTCATAAGTGAAGGAGAAATAAAATCCTTTACAGACAAGCAAATGCTTAGAGATTTTGTCACCACCAGGCCTGCCCTACAAGAGATCCTGAAGGAAGCACTAAACATGGAAAGGAACAACAGGTACCAGCCATTGCAAAAACATGTCAAAATGTAAAGTCCATCGATGCTAGGAAGAAACTGCATCAATTAGCGAGCAAAATAACCAGCTAATATCATAATGACAGGATCAAGTTCACACATAACAATATTAACCTTAAATGTAAATGGACGAAATGGTCCAATTAAAAGACACAGACTGGCAAATTGGATAAAGAGTCAAGATCCATCAGTTTGCTGTATTCTGGAGACCCATCTCACATGCAGAGACACACATAGGCTCAAAATAAAGGGATGGAGGAAGATCTATCAAGCAAATGGAGATAAAAAAAAAAAGAGCAGGGGTTGCAATCCTAGTCTCTGATAAAACAGACTGTAAACCATAAAAGATCAAAAGAGACAAAAAAAAAGGCCATTACATAATGGTAAAAGGATCAATTCATTAGGAAGAGCTAACTATCCTAAATATATATGCACCCAATACAGGAGCACCCAGATTCATAAAACAAGTCCTTAGAGACTTACAAAGAGACTTAGACTCCCATACAATAATAATGGGAGACTTTAACACCACACTGTCAGCATTAGACAGATCCATGAGACAGAAAGTTAACAAGGATATCCAGGAATTGAACTCAACTCTGCACCAAGCAGACCTAATAGACATCTACAGAACTCTCCACCCCAAATCAACAGAATATACATTCTTCTCAGCACCACATCGCACTTATTCCAAAATTGACCACATAGTTGGAAGGAAAGCACTCCTCAGCAAATGTAAAAGAACAGAAATTATAACAAACTGTCTCTCAGAACACAGTGCAATCAAACTAGAACTCAGGACTAAGAAACTCAATCAAAACCGCTCAACTACATGGAAACTGAACAACCTGCTCCTGAATGACTACTGGGTACATAACAAAATGAAGGCAGAAATAAAGATGTTCTTTGAAACCAGTGAGAACAAAGATACAACATACCAGTATCTCTGGGACACATTTAAAGCATTGTGTAGAGGGAAATTTATAGCACTAAATGCCCACAAGAGAAAGCTGGAAAGATCTAAAATTGACACTCTAACATCACAATGAAAAGAACTAGAGAAGCAAGAGCAAACACATTCAAAAACTAGCAGAAGGCAAGAAATAATTAAGATCAGAGCAGAAATGAAGGAGATACAGACACAAAAAACCCTCCAAAAAATCAATGAATCCAGGAGCTGGTTTTTGAAAAGATCAGCAAAATTGATAGACCACTGGCAAGACTAATAAAGAAGAAAAGAGAGAAGAATCAAACAGACGCAATAAAAAATGATAAAGGGGATATCACCACCGACCCCAGAGAAATACAAACTACCATCAGAGAATACTATAAACACCTCTACTCAAATAAACTAGAAAACCCTGAAGAAATGGATAATTTCCTGAACACTTACACTCTCCCAAGACTAAACCAGGAAGAAATTGAATCCCTGAATAGACCAAAGGCAGGCTCTGAAATTGAGGCAATAATTAATAGCCTACCAACCAAAAAAAATCTAGGACCAGACAGATTCACTGCCGAATTCTACCAGAGGTACAAGGAGGAGTTGGTACCATTTCTTCTGAAACTATTCCAATCAATAGAAAAAGAGGGAATCCTCCCTAACTCATTTTACGAGACCAACATCATCCTGACACCAAAGCCTCACAGAGATACAACAAAAAAAGAGAATTTTAGAGCAATATCCCTGATGAATATTGATGCAAAAATCCTCAATAAAATACTGGCAAACCGAATCCAGCAGCACATCAAAAAGCTTATCCACCATGATCAAGTGGGCTTCATCCCTGGGATGCAAGGCTGGTTCAACATATGCAAATCAATAACGCAATCCAGCATATAAACAGAACCAAAGACAATAACCACATGATTATCTCAATAGATGCAGAAAAGGCCTTTGACAAAATTCAACAGCCCTTCATGCTAAAAACTCTCAATAAATTTGGTATTGATGGAACGTATCTCAAAATAATAAGAGCTATTTATGACAAACCCACAGCCAATATCATACTGAATGGGCAAAAACTGGAAAAATTCCCTTTGAAAACCGGCACAAGACAGGGATGCCCTCTCTCACCACTCCTATACAACATAGTGTTGGAAGTTATAGCTAGGGCAATCAGGCAAGAGAAAGAAATAAAGGATATTCAGTTAGGAAAGGAAGAAGTCAAATTGTCCCTCTTTGCAGATGACATGATTGGATATTTAGAAAACCCCATCATCTCAGCCCAAAATCTCCTTAAGCTGATAAGCAACTTCAGCAAAGTCTCAGGATACAAAATTAATGTGCAAAAATCACAAGCATTCTTATACACCAGTAATAGACAAACAGAGAGCCAAATCATGAATAAACTCCCATTCACAATAGCTTCAAAGAGAATAAAATACCTTGGAATCCACCTTACAAGGGATGTAAAAGACCTCTTCAAGGAGAACTACAAACCACTGCTCAGTGAAATAAAAGAGGACACAAACAAATGGAAGAACATACCATGCTTATGGATAGGAAGAATCAATATCGTGAAAATGACCATACTGCCCAAGGTAATTTATAGATTCAATGCCATCCCCATTAAGCTACCAATGACTTTCTTCACAGAATTGGAAAAAACTGCTTTGAAATTCATATGGAACCAAAAAAGACCCCGCATTGCCAAGACAATCCTAAGCCAAAAGAACAAAGCTGGAGGCATCATGCTACCTGACTTCAAACTATACTACAAGGCTACAGTAACCAAAACAGCATGGTTCTGGTACCAAAACAGAGATCTAGACCAATGGGACAGAACAGAGCACTCAGAAATAATACCACACATTTACAGTCATCTGATCTTTGACAAACCTGACAAAAACAAGAAATGGGGAAAGGATTCCCTATTTAATAAATGGTGCTGGGAAAATTGGCTAGCCATAGGTAGAAAGCTGAAACTGGATCCTTTCCTTACTCCTTATACGAAAATTAATTCAAGATGGATTAGAGACTTAAATGTTAGACCTAAAACCATAAAAACTCTAGAAGAAAACCTAGGTAATACTATTCAGGACATAGGCATGGGCAAGGACTTCATGTCTAAAACACCAAAAGCAACGGCAACAAAAGCCAAAATTGACAAATGGGATCTCATTAAACTAAAGAGCTTCTGCACAGCAAAAGAAACTACCATCAGAGTGAATAGGCAACCTACAGAATGGGAGAAACTTTTTGCAATCTACTCATCTGACAAAGGACTAATATCCAGAACCTACAAAGAACTCAAACAAATTTACAAGAAAAAAACAAACAATTCCATCAAAAAGTGGGCAAAGGATATGAACAGACACTTCTCAAAAGAAGACATTCATACAGCCAACAGACACATGAATAAATGCTCATCATCACTCACCATCAGTGAAATGCAAATCAAAACCACAATGAGATACCATCTCACACCAGTTAGAATGGCAATCATTAAATCAGGAAACAACAGATGCTGGAGAGGATGTGGAGAAACAGGAACACTTTTACACTGTTGGTGGGACTGTAAACTAGTTCAACCATTGTAGAAAACAGTGTGGCAATTCCTCAAGGATCTAGAACTAGAAATATCATTTGACCCAGCCATCCCATTACTGGGGATATACCCAAAGGATTATAAATCATGCTGCTATAAAGACACATGCACACGTATGTTTATTGCTGCACTATTCACCATAGCAAGGACTTGGAATCAACCCAAATGTCCATCAGTGACAGACTGGATTAAGAAAATGTGGCACATATACACCATGGAATACTATGCAGCCATAAAAAAGGATGAGTTTGTGTCCTTTGTAGGGACATGGATGCAGCTGGAAACCACCACTCTCAGCAAACTATTGCAAGAACAGAAACCCAAATACCGCATGTTCTCACTCATAGGTGGGAATTGAACAATGAGATCACTTGGACACGGGAAGGGGAACATCACACACCAGGTCCTATTTTGGGGAGGGGGCGGGGGAGGGATAGCATTAGGAGATATACCTAATGTAAATGACAAGTTAATGGGTGCAGCACACCAACATGGCACATGTACACATATGTAACAAACCTGCACATTGTGGACATGTACCCTAGAACTTAAAGTATAATAATAAAAAAAAGAGAAAATTTTTATGCAGACATATACTAAAGTGTGCACTTGGGAACAACACTTCTATGGATATGAGGAAAGCAGGATTGGGCACTAGAGACCAATTGCAATTGTAATGCAATTGTAAAAGAGATGTCACCTGCCCCATGGTTTGCTTTGAGAATAATCTGACATGGAGGCAACTCTCACTCCTGCATTAATGAGTGAGGGGGATTCCTGGGAGGGGATAAAGCTCTGAGATCTCAGTAGCCAAAGGCCTCTCTGCTGGGAGAATAAGTACTTTGGTCCTGAATGAACAGTGCACCAAAAGATCTATTACCACCCACTTAGATCCATTTACTTCTTACTGTAAGTTGCAACTACTTTTGCAAAATTCTGCTTTGTCTCATTTCCTCAGGAAACTTAAAAGTTGAAGGTTAGTGGAACACATCATAATCTCTGTTGATGCAGCTTATCTAAAAACTCATCATATCTCTCCTTTTTATTCTTCATGCCCATGGACAGAACCTCTGTTTCTCTATGTGGCATACCTGGTGAGATGCCCTAGACCTGAGCTCCCAGTCACTATGCCCTCATCAAGCCATGGCTACTGCACTTTTTCACTTATTATCAAAATTGGTCATGAGAGTACCAAAAAAAAAAAAAAGGGTGCACTGTGTCACCCGAGTATTAGGGGTGAACCTCCCTGTCCTGTAATATGACAGCTTCCTTACTGCCTCCTAATGATAAGGACAAATTACACCATCTGAGATGCTGATTCTTTCACTTACATGCATTACTTTGGGCTCAGGATTCTGAAGTGACTGAATGGCAACAATAGTTTAAAGTTCAACTGAACTCTTACTCTGTCTCCTGTTGAGAGCATATTTCCCTCTGGAAAGCATGTTCTCCAGATCAGGTTTTCTCAACCTTGGCACTACTGGCATTTTAATCCTGGTAATTCTTTGCTCTGGGCCCTCTAGTATATTGCAGGACATTTAGCAGCTTCCCTGGCCTCTAGTCACTAGTTTCCAGTATCACTCTTCAGTGGTGACAACCAAAAATGTTTACAGACATTGTCAAATGTACCTTGAGGGAAGGGGGTTGGGGGATGTAAAATCATCTCCAGTTGCTCTAAGCCCACAGAACCTAAAGTTGAGGGACTGGGGAATACAGATTTCAAACTGGGTCACTGGGAGTGATGCTACTTCTGTCCTTTGGTTCCAGGGCCCATAGATTTTACTATTTGAATAAATAGTATACAATAATGTTCATTAATATAGAATATATACCATGTTCTCATAGGGAATGGTGCCTCATCCTTGCAGGGTATCTTCTCTAAGCTGGTCTTACATCTCTACCTTCCAAAGATTACCCTTCACTCTATTTTTCCAGAACTTCTGGGAAATTCAGGAATCAGAAAGAAAAAAAAAAGACACTTACTGGATCTGTGGACCTAGCGAAAACATTGTAAGTCATACCTTGGTCAAGATTTAGCTTTTATTACTAAGTTCCCATACATGTCTACCTTAATTAATAATGGCACTATGATGACATTGAGACCTGGGCTATCTGTATACACTCAGACCTTATGTCCTACATCCGAAGTTTCTATTTCCCTCTTCTCTATACGTAGTTTCCAAGTAAATAGTCCTAAGTTTATTTAGAAAACCACTGGGGCTATCATTGCTGTTTATATTTGCACTGGTGTTGCAGGATCTTTCCTATGGGGACTTGTGAATTCCAGTTTTAGAGCTGGCTCAAGTCTCAGAACTAGGCATAAGAATGTGACATTTTATTGGAAAGACTGCCTTCAGCCTCCTCATCTTCCATCTTTGATATATTATGACTGGATAGTTTACAGAGTATTCATGTTTGCTTTTCCACTATCTTGTGCCTAGGAACACTGTTCTCTTTTTTCAACAGTTCTCCACAGGGCAGAATCATGGACTGCCATTCAGACCTTTCAACCTATTATGGAAATTGCTCCCACCTGAATTCTGATGGTTAAATGTTGCCAGCTGGCCTCTATTATATCAGGGTCATTATTACTTTCAGGGAGCCCTGTTCCTAATCAGCATTTTCTATTTTGAACCTGGCCTACAGAGAACAACCACTGCTGAGCTTCTCACTGATACTGGTTTCCTCTCGCTAACATATTTCTTTGATAAATGGAGTGTCCTTTTGGCCCTCCCGTGGAACATAGGCTGGTAGATTTTTTTAAACCTTACTTAATATAGCCATTCCAGCATGCACACCTCATTGAGCTTTTTGAACCCTTCTTCTCTATTTAGCTTAGCCCATCACTTTTTCTATACTTCCAAATGCAATCATAGTAGCATGTGAGCATTGTCTCATGGCGTCCCTGCCAGGCTATTAAATCTCATATTATGGAAGAACCCTTTGTTAGCCAAAATATAAGTCTCTTTACAGAGAACCAAAGAAACATTCTGACTCACATTTCACCTTAAATTGGCAATCATTCACATTCAGCCTTTCATTTGTTTCTCTACCACATCCATGGCTTCCAACAACCATTTAATTGTGTAGTACTTAGTACTTTCCCCATATCTCTCAAATGCTTGAGAAATTTCATTAGCCCATACATTGTTTCCACAGGTATCCCATCCCACTTACCACAGGTGAGAGTTTTCATAACTGCATCACTACAGAATATCAAGAGCTATGGAAACACTACTGATTTTCAGAGATGGGGTCTTTGTTATCATCTGGCTGGTAGGTGATTCAATCCCCAATTTGCATTTTAAAGTTTATTTCCTGGTGCCATACACGGCACCAACTCTTTTTTTTTTTTTTTTTTTTTTTTTGAGACAGAGTTTCGCTCTTTTTGCCCAGGCTGGAGTGCAATGACGCGATCTCAGCTCACCGCAACCTCCGCCTCCCAGGTTCAAGCGATTCTCCTGCCTCAGCCTCCCGAGTAGCTGGGATTACAGGCATGTGCCACCACCCTGGCTAATTTTGTATTTTTAGTAGAGACGGGGTTTCTCCATGTTGGTCAGGCTGGTCTTGAACTCCCGACCTCAGGTGATCCACCTGCCTCGGCCTCCCAAAGTGCTGGGATTACAAGCATGAGCCACCGTGCCCAGCGGCACCAACTCTTTTAGGTCAGATTTTCTGGAAATTAAATTTGAGATGGGTGTTTGTGTATGAGGTATTTATTAGGGAGCACACTCTATTCAATACCTATAAGTCTCTGAAGAAGGCAGGACTGGGCAAGGAAAGAGGTTGAATTACAATGCAGTTACAGTGCTTCGGCTGAGCCCATGGGGAGCTCTGGAGCTAGCATGATTCTTCAGTGCCATCCCAATTTCAGGTAAAGAAGTATCATTAACCTTTTCTCTCCCTACATGTACAATTATCTCATGACTCATATCATTGATTATGAGTTGTCCTAGAAAAAAAAAGTATGTAGGTGTAAGTGAGGCAGCTGCACCTGACCACAGGTAATTTCCACGTAGGAGGGCAATGCCAACAGTCCTGGCAGCTGGGGAAATGATAGCTTTGGTCCGGAAAGAAAAACCCAGTGGTAAACACAGCATCCACCATAGGTTTTCTTGTTTTCTTTGGCGTTTGATGAAAACCTATTCACACCACACAGGATTAGCAGTATCACAAAAAGCTGCTCCCAGTTAAAGAACTAGAGAAAACTGTTACTCATACTCCATTTAAAATTGCACAGACCTTAGTTTCTTATCAAACCAACAAAAAACAATGTAAAGAAAATGCACAGAATTATAGATGAAAGTAAATTCATTAGGCTTCTTACTGCCATTATTACTTAAACATTTCTGTTGCTAAGTTTAAACATTAGGAAACCATAAAAAGAAGAGAAATCTAGAACACAATGCAAACAAAAGTAAGGAAACAATAAATACAAAGGGAAAAATCAATGGTGTAGAAGAGAGGAAAACATAGAGAAAATGTCAGTAGTTAAAAGACAGAGAAACCCTGTGCTAAGGTTATGTACTATATGCCCCATTTACATGAAATTCTCAAAAAGGCAAATTAGAGTGACAAAGTGAATCAGCGGTGACCTGGGGCCATGGTTAGGAAAGGCTATGGGGTGGAAAGGGGCAGGAGAAAACTTTTTAGAGTGAAGTACTCTTTTACTTGTGGTGATGGTTGCACAATTATATAACTTACCTACATTCACCAAACTGCGCACTTAAAATAAACAAATAGTATTGTTTTAAATAATACCTTAGTAAGCAAATGAGAGAAAAAATATATACTCCTATAACTGGTAAATAAAGATTCTAAAATAACATTAAGGGGGAATAAATATTTTTCTGAAGATTTCATAAAACAGAGGAGAAAGAACAGATATAAAACAAAGCTTCTTTAAAATACTTTTTAAACCATCAGTTTTGCCTAGCATTTCACCCCTCAAAGCAGTTGCTACATTTCTTAAATACCTTTATTCTGCCTGTAGACTTGAACCTTCTTGGAGTTTCTCCAACACTATCTTGGGCTGAGTCCTCCTGAGTTATGTTCTTTCTTATATAAGATGATTTTGCGCTCCCTCAGCTTTTGTTGTTCGCAGCCTCATCCACCAAGTGCTTTTCTTTTCTAATCCGGGGACTATTTTGATATTCATCCACCTCAGAACGGTAAAGACTGGGCCAGGCGTAGGGCCTCACTCCTGTAATCCCAGCACATTGGAAGGCCGAGGCGGGCTGATCACGAGGTGAGAAGATCCAGATCATCTTGGCTAACACGGTGAAACCCCGTCTCTACTAAAAATACAATAATTTAGCCAGGCGTGGTGGCGCGTTGGTGTACTCCCAGCTACTCAAGAGGTGGAGGCAGAAGACTCGCTTGAACCTGGGAAGCAGACGTTACAGTAAACCGAGATCGTGCATTCCACTCCAGCCTGGGCGACAGAGTGAGACTCCGTCTCAAAAAGAAAAAAGAAAAAAAAAAACAAAAAAAAAAACCTGTCTCTCAGATGTTGCTTTTCTTACAACTGAATGTTTTAAAAAATGGCCGTCAAAAAATAATATTTTAAAAAGATTTTATCAACATTTATGGAAAAATAATTGACTTCATTCACTGTAAATGTATGGTTTGCTTAAATGGTAGACAACGTGACAATTCACAGTAAGATTTAGTTGTAAAGGGTGATTGTAAATCAGAATAATACTTTATTTTTTGGATATTTTAAAACTGTTATCCTATCTCTGCCTAATATATGATCTTGTTTGCTAAATAAAAGGCATAGGGAATTTTTATTAACCTATGTGTGTGTTCAAATATAATGTTTTTATCCTTGAAGAGGAAATTGGAAATTGCTAAGCATAAGCAGCTTATGTTAGATGGAGTCATGACCCAGAAACGAATGTGAGAAAAAAAAAGCCAGGTATATCAGCAGCTTTCTCTAGCATGAAAGGAGGCTGCTTGTCAAATATCCCCAGAGGATTTTTAAACGTCCTTTCCCTCATCCTTTCAGGACTACTGTAAACTGCTTTAGCACTTCACTGGACTCATACAAGGTTTTCTTTTCGGATTTATTTGCCAATCCAAAGCCTGCTCTATTTTGGAAGGTAAATGTATTGGAGAGAATAAAATATCTATAATATTAAAGACAGTTCCAAATAAGTGCAAATAAACATGCAAGCTCTGCCCTAGTAAATTTCACCACCACGTTCTACACAGAATAAGGATTATTTCATACTTGATCCACTGTATTGGTACTGGTTTTTGCAATAGATTCTAAAAATATATGTTTTGCTCAAATATAATGCAAGCATTTACCATGAAATATGCTTATTTAGATATTAGTTATTAGGACCTTAGACATTATGATGCTGATTTCATTGAATCAAAGTCATAAGGGAAAGATCTCTGGAACAAAAATTCCACTTAAAACCTATCAGGCTATTTCATACACATAGGTATTTCTCCAAACATGCTGACATAAGGAAAAACTCAGGCATTTTATAAAATAAAAATTACCAAATTTTCCACTTCTCACAAAACTTTCTACTACTCTAGGCAGTCACATTTAAGTAAGAGAAAAAAAGAAAGGAAAAGAGACACACATATGTATAATAAAATCTCAACAACCAATCCAGTAAAAGTTTAGCTCGTTTTATGAAAGATAGTTGCAGAAAATCACCAGATGCCTGTTACTGTGCTAGAAAATAAACCGCTTCTGTGGGATAGTTACTACCATCAAACCTCTTAGACAGGAAGTTCAGTCACCAGTTCTCCCAGGTAGAGGAAAAGTCCATTCAGAACCAAACAAGCAGCAGGACTACCGTTGTTGGATGACCGATTTATTTTCTTAGATGTAGATATACTCCCCTTCAGGTCATAAATTGGTGGAGCCTGTACATAAATACAGACTTTTTATTATTTTGCTCTGAATTAAGATTTTTTAGTTAACAGAATTGACGTTGCTATAATTAAGATTTAAGTTGACATTTTATTTTCACTGTATTTAACATTTATATAGTGTTAGTTTGGGTACACTCAAGACATTATTCTAAGTACTTTACCAATACTTGATATCACCAATAATGCACACAAGAAAATAGGAAAAGAGGTGTCATACTTAATTGACTTCCTCAAGATCACACAGCAACTGACAGAGCCGTAACTCAATCCAGGAATTCTTTCTTTGGAGTTCATGTTCTTTACTAACACACTGTGCTGGATATTGTTATCTAATTTTATTTTTCAAATTCGTAACAAAAGTAAAAATCACTTTAAAAGAGCTCAGTACCTGATTCATAATTTCTCTTTCCACTCCTTCTCCTGCCATTATCTCATCTGATTCTGTGATGTCCGCTGTTAACCCATAAAGCACAACAGCCTTATGCCCAGTATGTTGACTCTTTATCTGCAGTAACACATAGGGTTAAAGAAAAGGGCCCTGGAGCTGTGCTTGTTGAGTCTGTATCCTAGTTCTGCCACTTACAAACCATGTAACTTTATGTAAAAGTTGCTTATTATCTCCGGGACTCCATTCGGGTTGTTGAGAGGATTCAGTGAGTTAAAATTCATGAAGAGCACTTAGAAATAAGCACATAAATATTGCTATTATGATTACTTGCTCTTCTCAGTGCAAATGCCCACTTCGTAAGAGTGTTGAAAGTTTTAGCTCAGACTTTCTTAGAAGCATTCAGCTCATTGCCAGGCACCCAGTAGGAGTTTTATAAATGGATGGGAGTTTCTTTTCTCCAAAATTCAGGCCCTCTTTCTCTCTTGCTGTCTAACTGGGCTCCTTCTTTCCCAAATTTTGAATCAATTATGCAAATTAGTTATATTTCAAAATTTAGGTCTGAATTACACTATATCACATACAGAATAAACTTTTAAGTTTTAGAAACCATTCAACGTCCTGTGAAATTTGGCACTAACTTCCTTTTCTTGCTTCATGTTTTTACTCTTCTTCATTCAGATACACAGTGTTCCTGTCACACCAGAGAAGTCACTTATCCAAACAAACTTGATACCTCTGTGCTGGTAATCTTACCTCCATTTCTACTTGAGTATTTTGTTGAGTTACTACTTTCAGCATTGGCCCCATTCAAAAGTTTTCTATAAGTTCTCTTCAGTTCTCTCAAGACAATTTATTATTTCTTCATCTGTACCCTAAAAGCACAACACTTAAAATCTTCCAATAGTTCCAATTACCTCCTATTATATTTTGTAATTAGTTGTATACCAATTTGAGTCAAGAGTAAATGCCATGTATACCCTCTCCACTAAGAATAATGCCTATAATGTAAAAAATTTTCAATAAATATTTGTCATTTACACAAAATATAGATTGAACACTTAATGATTCCTCAAGGACAATTTGAAAAAGGTAGCTATGTCAGAAATACAGAATGAAAACAAAAACAACATTTACTTTGGAAAATTGGTTGGCATTCAACTGCTAAAACAAATTTGGAAAAAAATAATATAAAGCAGATACTCAGTTGATGGGAGCAAGCTGGAAAATGCTATTGCCAAACCATATTTGAAAGTAATCAACTTCTCTAAACTCTAAGTCTGAAGCGTGATTGGGCTAACAAAAAAGAAAAGACCAGTGTTATTTTTACTGAATTGAAAACAGAGTGTGGGGAAATTTGTATTTTTTCTGCAGAGAACAGGGTGACTATTCCCTCCATTAAAGTCAATTTCATGCTGAATCCTTAGCTGATACTTTAAATATTTACTGATCCCTTCGATTGCCATGGAGCTTATACAGCCCATGCTTCATCCCTACCTTGCTCTGCTTTCTACTCACCTGAATTGTAGTGTCAATGGACATCAGTGTAATAGCTTCCTCTATACTAAATTCATATTTCACAGAGCTATATGGCTTTAAAGACTTAAAAAAAAAAAAAAAACTAAAGATAGAATTTCATTTAATTAGGAAGCGTGGTCAGTCAATCTGTAAAAATTTTAAGAATCTATCATATGTCAACTGTTATAGGATACAGAAATGTCATAAGGGAAAACAATCTCTACTCACATGGAGCTCATGATGCAGAAAGAAAAGCAAATAGATAAGTGTGGGTGAGATAAATGTTGTGGGCTAACGCAGGATGCTGTTTATGTGCGTAACTAAAGCTCACAGCCTACTTTAGGGATCGGAAAGGTATCACTCAGAAAATAATTTTTAAGTCTAGTCTTAAAAAACAAGTTGCCATTAACTGAGCAAACAGAGAGAGTAGAAAAGAGGTAGATTTGGATGAGAGACTGGTCCAGGTAGTGGGAATAATGTGTGTATAGACTGAATGGAAGAACAAAGAGGGACTGTAGAAAGAACCAAGAGAAGGCCACCATTTTTGCAGAGGAGACTGTGAAAGAAAGAATAGGACACATAAGGCTGAAGATAATGGCAAGATAACTTGAAGTCTTCTAGTTGATCAGGATTTTGGAATTGATCCTAGGAACTCAACCTTCCCTCCTCCTTTAAGGAATGCAATTTCCCTCTGCTATGAATGGCATTCCCTCTACCTTTACATTGTATCTCATCTCCTCTAGCATACCAAGACTTTGTTTCTGTAATCACACACTCTCTCTTACCTAAATCATTATTTTTCCTACTGTCTCATTTTCATAAAAATATAAATGCACTCTAAGAGATCACACTGTAAAAAATAAAAATTAATTCCCCACAGGATCATTTTCTCTGCCTATTTCCCTGTAGCCTTTATAGAAAATCTTATCCCAACATGTATCTATACTCACTTCCTACACTTTCTCAACAATCCATTTCACTTCAACATAATTTTATCAGGATTTTGTCCCTATGCTTGCCTGAAACTACTATGGCAAAGTAATCACTGATCTCCATACGGCATCCTGCAGCTGATTCCATAGCATGCAATGAGCTTGTGTCTCATTCTTTCAATCTTGAGATGGATTACATCATTCCATTTATATCAGAGAATCAGCCTACTTTGGGACTGTCAGTTCAAAATGTCATAAAGACTATCTTCTGCAGTCATTAAACTGCTAGGTGGTTAGTAGTCGAGAAGGTTCCAATATGTACTAGTGTTCGCAGCAGAGTCATTTTTTTCTTTGCTTAATAGAAGAGTTTAACAGAGAGTGCAACATGCTTGCCCTATCCCACATCTGTTTCCCCAAGTACACTAGAAATATACAGATAAAGAAATTTGGGGGAAAAAAACCTGCTAATGCACTTGGAGAACTATTTTCATCATACGGTCAAACCCATACTAGATGGAACTTACTAACGACGTACAAAATTCTTTCTGTAGGGTAACCAGGCCCTGCTATGTTACCTTGGAAAAAAGGCACCCTGCAAAATAAATTATGAAAGGCTAAAAATATTAGAGAGGAAACTGAAAACAAAATTGTAAATAAAAATAAAGATGCTATATTTTACACTCAGGAAGGAAAGAAAGGTGGATCAACTTAAAGACATTCAACTGTGTTTTACTTAATAGCAAAACTTAATATATATTATAGTATAATTGACCATTTCTCTGATAATACATGTAGGATTATATAATAAGATATTTATTTTATATGTGAAAGAATATTTACATTTCAGAAAATTAGCCTTATTTTCAAAACATACAATTTTTGTCATCCTTATAAAGGAAAATAATTAGAAAAGCTGCCATTATTAGAACCACTTCCTAATTACAATTTTGCATAGCTTATATCTCAAAATCATTAAAGAAAAATGTAGATTATAAAATGCTACATAAGAGGTCTGCCATATCCACTTACTAAATTTTTCACCAATATTCATAGGTAAGGGTTGCCAAATTTTATTATAAGCCTTGGGTATATAGTACCAATATGAATAAAAATTTCTTGCTAAAAATGTGCAGATAGGATAAATAGAGGGTTTATGATTGATGTTCTCCATCTATTACATAATTCTGTGGCTATAATGTAATGTTGCAAACCTATTATTACCTAAAAAGTAATAGATTTTTCTATTTACATTTTCTTCCAATTTTTTGTCATATGTACTCACATTAAGCATATTTTGTGTATATTTGCTTGTCATGACCATGGATATCAATAAGATAATATAACTTGAATATATCATTTTATTTCTATACTATCCTCTTCTTTATACTATCTTCATAATTGAATAGTTGAAATGGTTATCATAACATTGACATTTCAACATGCTGAAGGCATAACATCTAACTATCAATACATCTAGACATATAGTGTATTTCTCCTAAGGAAAAACCACACCCATGCAAGCTCTGGTGCTAACAGTGCCCTTTTAGGACTAATTTAGAGAAAAATAATGAATATCTTCTTAAGGTATAGGAATAAGAGTATGTGTAATAGATTAAGCAATGGAAAATGAAATATGAATATGTATGTTGTATCTTATCGAACATATTGATGACATATTAGCAATTAATTTTTCAAATATCTATCACTTTTAAAAGTGTCATACTTTGTTACAAAAGGTTCTTCAACTTTATTAGATCTTTAACATTTTCTATTTATTTACTGTCCTATCTACTGGAGTGGATTTTTCTCTCTTTATCTTTGGAATTTAGTATTATGGAAATTAAATAAAAAAACATTTATAGCATAAAATGACAGTTTTGAACAAGCATCATGAGCTGTATATTAAAATAAGCAAAAAAAAAATATTCTCCTCAGTTAAGTCAGTATACAAAATAAAATGTTCAATTGTTTTCTAGTAATTGATTATAATGGGAAAAGAGGAAAAAGAGGCTTTATTATGAATTTTTAAGTTTAGAACACATGGAGGATAATATGATACTTTGGAATTTCTAGCTGAACCATAACCTTTAGGTGTTTGTCTTTGTTTATTCTTGGCAAAATGCAATCCTAGTTTTAAGATTAAAAGGCTGTAATGGGCTATTAAAAATATCCTTGAACTTCAAAGAGTTCTTTGAGTGAGCATTTTCACAATTAAAATAGAAATGAATGAAACCATGTGGGTTTTGTAATATTTCCTTTAAGTTACACATACATTTAAAAATTCAGGAAAATGTACATGGAAAATTAACTTAAGTATTTTATACAACTCCATATTAGTAGTCAATAATACCATAACATGTCTATACTTAGCTTAAAATTTGAGTATATCATAAGCAAAAAACACTTAACAGGCAGTAGATCAGAAAAGAAAACTATCTTTACGATAATATTAATCTTCAAAGTCACATAAAATTATTCATCAATTTTCTGACTATATTTGACTATAAAGTATAAAGTTCTACTGTTATATCAAGTCTCTGCTTTCTGAGGGTTTATAATAATTTACAGACATTGTTAGATGACTTTATTGCCCTAAAAAATAAAATTAATAGATAATAAAATATTTCAGAGATGCACAGTGTACCACAGAATCATTAAGCATTGCAAGAGTATGTACATGGCTGAATGAGAACCATCTCAAAATCTCTGATGAGAGGGCGGGACACGGTTGAGGAAATTGAGAACTCTTTTATATCACATCTGGAAGTGAAATCAAAACTCATGTGAGACAATTTTCAAATGATGAGAAATAGTGGCTTGGCAAGCTAAAGTTTGGCAAGACATTCTAAATACCTGGTAATGCTAATCAAATCAACTCAGTACACATTTATTGAGTCTCAGCTATTGCACTGTGTGACTAGCAAATATTCCCTGTAATGGTAAATACTGAGAACTCCATTTTCAAGAGGCTTCTTATGAAGCATTAAACCTTGGAGAGGAAGCAAAAATTAATCGTATTTTTTATACTTAAATTATTCTAGGTTCTCTGAATTGAGATGAGATACACAAAATATCAAGGAGAAGAACAAAAAAAATCAAAAACATGTTTTTTTTTTTCTAAATTGTGATGCCAGAATGAATTTCATGCTTCTGTGACTTCAGTATGTATCAACTAAAATGTATCAACTAAAAAGAATTTTTTTTTCTTTTCAAAAGTAAAAAATGGTTATATAAACTAAAAACCTCCTATAAACTATAACATGTGTTAAGTGTCTTAGTCATCTCAGACTGCTACTTAAAAGGCATAGAATGGATGGCTTAAACAACAGACAATTATTTCTCACACTTTTGGAAGTTGGGAAATCCAAGATCAAGGTTCCAGCTTATTTAATTCCTAGTGAGGGTCCTCTTCCTGGTTTGCAGAAGTCCTCCTTCTTGCTGTCTCCTCACATGACTAAGAGAGATATCATTTTTCTTAAGGACACTAATCCCATTTGTGCAAGATTTACCTTCATGTCCTAATTACCTCTCCAAGGTTCCACGTCTACTATCACACTGGGAATTAGGTTCAACATATGAGTTTTAAGAGGACATAAACATTCAGTGCATATCGTTAGAAAAGGGGAAGAAACTATTATAGAGAAATCCACTGATTTTTAAGTAAATATTTAATGATTCATTTTAATACATATATATAATATTCATATCACCTTAGTTAATGACCTAAATTTCACGTTAGAAAAATAATGTAGTTGGGGATGGGGAGGAGTGTGAGCTGAAAAAGAAGAATAAAAAGGTTAGACTAATTTAGCAGATATAAAAATATATTAGAATGCCTAAATAATCAAAACTATGCCAACAGACATGTGAATAAATAGAGCAATGTAAGCCATTGGAAACTCCAGAAACAGGCTAAGGTGATTGTAGTTATAATTGAATTTTGAATAACTGATACTGGGAAACCATGCCACCAACTGTAAAAAGAATAAACTTAGATCCAAAATATTCTTCATGATACATATATACATATACATACACACATATATATGTTTATATGTGTGTATATATAATCATATATATTAATATATATAACTATATATTCATATATATAATCATATATTCATATATATAATCATATATATATTCTCATATATATGTGTATATATATAGCACAAATAAAGCTGTTTTAAATGATTCCTGATTTTTTTGATACTCTCTTTCCCATACTCCCATGGGTCATGAGACATGGTTCTGTTGTTGCTTGTCTATCATTACCCATAATGTTTTTTTCAGGGCCTTTTTCTACCTTGAGGAAATGGAAATGACTTGGCAGGGAATGCTCCGTGACTACTAATGAGTCCTTTCCTCCTTAGCACTAAAAGAAAGTTATTTGGGAAAGGAAGCTGACTTACTCTAAGCAATTTTGCCAGAAAATGATACTCATTTGAGCAGCTTTCCATACTGAGATGCACGTACCATTCAAGTGCATTATTGCTAATGATTAGAAAGAGCTAAATATTGTTATACTCATTAGCAGTATTACCAGTCCTCATGATAGAAATACCGCAATTACACACGTCTCTGCACAAATTTACTTAAAAATGATTTGTCAGGTAAATAAAAGGGGTTTCTTTATGGTTATTCTATGAACTACTGGAACCATAAAGATTTACTTACAAAGAAGTTTAGAGTACAAAAATAGTATATATCATATTTTCCTAATGTTTCTAATTGGAGTAGATGAGTGATTTAAAAAAAAAAGAAAGAAGCAAAACACCTGTTGGCATTGAGGAAGCCTATTGTTCTTCTCGGTTAAATGAAACAAAGCTTTATTCTATTAAGGTGCCCTGCTAGTCCTGAACACAATACTGCTTTGTATACGGAGGTGAAAAAAAGAACCTAGGAACACACATTCCTTAACGATATCTGAAGGGAGCCGGTGTTTCAGAATGAGTTAAAAGATTTGATTAAATGCTTGTGACTACCAGTAGTAGTTTAAAATTAGATGTAAAAATGTCTGTGATATTTATCTTTTAAAAGGTAGGCACACTTGAAATAAAAGACAATAAATCACATTATAATAATACACTGAAATGCAGCTAGTTACATCTTAGTCTGCCTCTTAAAATGACAGAGAGCATTTGGGATAAAATCAAATAGAACACAGAAAATGAACATTGATGACCTTTAGATAAAGGAGAAATAATTGAAATAGGATGTATTATTCCTTATTATTGCTAAGAATAGGACAAAAGGGAATGTTTTTATGTTTAAACAAAGAGGAACATAAGTAAAAATAAATGTGATTAACTGTAGTCACTATGTTGTACAATAGATCACTTGAACTTACTCCTGTTGCCTCATTAAAATTTTGTATCCTTTGACCAGTATCTCCCCAAGACGCCCTGCACCTGGGCTTCGGTAACCACCATTCTACTCTCTGCTTCTATGAGTTCAACTTTTTAATATTCCACTTATAAGTGAGATCATGTGATATTTGTCTATCTGTGCCTGACTTCTTTCATTTAACATGATGTCCTCTGGGTTCATCCATAATGTCACAACTGACAGGATTTCCTTCCACCACAAAATAAATATATGAGTTAATGAATATGTTAATTAACTAGATCTACTCATTCCACGAGTATATACACACACTTTAATCCATCATGTTTTACCTGGTAAATATATACATTTTTTATGTAAACATTGTCAAATTTAAAAAAAGAATGGAAAGAGTTTTGGAAAACCAACTTTGACTTTTTCCTCTATTGGGATTTTAAAGCCAGCATATGTTTACATGGGTGAAAAGTTTATCTGGGCAGGCATGCAGCCACAGAGAAAGGACATGACACTAGGCTCATCATGAATATGGACAGGGCTTCACAAAATGAGAGTAGCTGGGAATGAAGCAAGCAGCTTATTTGAAGGGTATTCAAACAAATGTTTCTGGAATTCTGTACCTTTACATGCAACTCTTTTTGGAAGCTTATCTAAGTGAGCCATAATAAAGTCCAAGAGGCAGAAACAAGTTGAAACTCACAGAAGGCAAAAGAATATGGTGAGTGGGAAGGTTATGGTTAAGTGGAATATCAGCAAAATTACTTTAATATCTCATCAAAACATCCGTGAGAGGAAAGCAGCCTCAAACAGAGAAACATGTAATCTGTGCTTGCACATGAGCATTAATGGATAAAATGATAGTCCAATCAGAAATTTAATGAGGAAATGATATATACATATATATACGTGTGTGTGTGTTTGTGTATATGTACATGTATGTATTTATGTGTGTATGTGTAGGTATCTGTGCATTATCACTGTCAAATCAGTGTTAGGTCCATAGTATGCATGCAATATAGATTAGACATGTATAAGACATATATATATCTTACATGTCTTATAATTCAGACATATGTAAGACATATGTAGCAGGAAGCATTGAGATTTTCCCCATCCCCCAAGAAGTACACACTCTTTCAAGAGCCATGTTAGAAGAAATGCCTTGTCTAAATTGGACTCATGGCTGAGCCATTTTTTCCTTCCTAGGATAGAAAAGCAAAAATAAGGAGAGGATGAAAGGGGAAAGAAAGGGATGTTGGTAGAGGAAGACTAAAGAAAAATCCTTGGGGACAGGAATAGAATGAGAACAAGATGAATGTCACTTGCTTTAGAAAATAAAAGCTGTAATGAGTAAGACATGTTCAAGAATTTTTTCAGGAAGTTTTGCTTTGTGACGTGTGATGAAATATGGGGGCCACCATCCCCAGTATTACCAAGAATTATTCCAAGGAATCTACATTATTCTTCTATGTTATTTCCCCCCCCCCCTCAGATATGACCATGCATTGCTCAGGTAATCTCAGCTCTCTCTTCCTGTGCCCTAGTCATTTTCCTCCTCCTTTCATAACATGTCTGTCAACCTCAGATGACTCCTGGAAACAACGTGTAATTTCAGTTTCCTTAAGTCATAGAAAATCAACCAAACTTGCTATACATATTTCTTCCTGTTCCAGCTGAAGAAGCAATATACATCTTACACTAGTTAAAATACTTAAGAAAAAGGAGATAAATCATTATAAACAATAGAGTAAAACATTTTGAATAGCTAACTTAGAATTTAATGTTTAACCAAATGTTAGTCACTAAATTCTATATTACATAATCATGCAGTTCTGGAAAATAAAATACTATATAATTTTGGGGATTTGTTATTATTATTATTATTTTATTTATTTATTTATTTATTTTTGAGATGGAGTCTCACTCTATTGCCCAGGCTGGAATGCAGTAGTGCCATCTCAGCTCTCTGCAACCTTTGCCTCCCAGGTTAAGTGATTCTCCTGCCCCAGCCTCCCGAGTAGCTGGGATTACAGGCACCAGTCACCACACCAGGCTAATTTTTGTATTTTTTGTAGAGGTGGATTTTCACCAGGCTGGTCAGGCTGGTCCCAATCTCCTGACCTCAGGCGATCCACCCACCTCAGCCTCCCAAAGTGCAGGGATTACAGGTGTGAGCCACTGCTCCTGGCAGAGGTTTTATAATTTCTTAGCTGCTATTTCTGTTGCAAGTAGAATGGTTGCAATTTCATCTAGATTTTATAAGGTTTGGGAGAAATTTATAATAACATAGTAAGTACAAAAATAAATTTATATAAGAAAAATGATATTTACACAGATGTACTAGCAAAATAATGAAACCAGTAAGTCTTTAGATCTCCTAAATTTAAAATTTTATTGGATATTGGTTTAGATATAATTTCTCAATTTCAGTAGCATCTGAATGTTTTCATTGAAAATGAGAATAAACATATACTTCTGTATATAAGCAAAAAAATAGAGTTATTTACAGCCAGTAAGTTAATAATCTCAGTCAGCTCTTTGATTTGAATTGATTCAGTCATTGTTAATAGAAATCTTTACCTATATTTCTCTTTGTAAATTCCATTAATGTATTTGTTATGTACAAATTCCTTAGCAATCCACTACTTGTTCATATGACTTCATTTGGAGAAAAAATTCTCTGGTATTACCTTAGAGTATAGACTTCAAAACCTAAAAACAAATTGTGTTTGGTAGGTAGTAGTAATAAGGGAGTAATAATTGTGTAGGAATTGCATAGACTCATAGATAGATTCAATTTTCATAAGTCAATAACTGATCACTGAATAACTTAGGAGATACCAGTAGCATGATTCTATTCTGAATGATCACAATTTTTGAGAGTCCAAATCCCAAAGAGGTGCTGACATCTGAAACAAATAAAATCAACAAACATATAAAAGAGACTCACCTCAGTATCATCATTGTTCATTGAGAAGTGATTTTCTTGAATTCTGCATTCTTTCAGTAAACTATACCAACACTTATTATGCCCACAAATTTCATGTGATTAAATTAAAACCATATGTACATAAACCACACAAGTAAGGAGTATCATTGCTAAAGCTAAGCAAAACACATCTACAGAAAATAGAGATGTTTACTCCCTGCAGTCTTTCTCTATCCTTATACTTCTCTATATTTCTACTATTAACCTGTGAAAAAGTTATAATAATTACTTGAAGTTGCTCCATTTCTTACATTTGATCTACTTTCTGATAAATTTGTGTAGCAGTTAGAATGCTTACAGCTGCGAATAACAGACTAGACAGCTAAAAGTGGCTGAAAGTTACAGACATACCATCTCATGTAATACAAAATTGAAACGTAAGGCATTTTTAACTTGTCCCAGTATGGTCCAATATGGTTGCTACAGTCCTACTGTCAAAAGCCTCCTATGGAGTGGGAAATATTCTCCTTCTGTGTTCTTCCTTTCTGTTAGAAAAAATAAAAGTAAAAAAATAAAATTAAAAAAAGGGAGTCTCAGCTACTCAGCTATCCTGTTAGGTTCTATTTGTACCAGTTTCCGTGCTCATGTGTTAGCTGCAGAGCTTTCTGGGAAAGAAAGTAGCTGATATTTTCATCTATTACAGTGTGAAATAGTCTCTGATAGAAAAAAATAAAATTGATAGGAATAAAATCACAGGGTTGGCAGACCAGCTATGTACAAGAGTGCCTATTTCCTCAGAGCCTCACCAACATTGTAAACTGTCAAACTTTGAAATTTTCCATTTCTGATAGATGAAGAATGGTACCACAATATGGTTTTAATTTGCAGGAATTTTTTTGTAATAAAGAGGTTGAACAAACATATTATTTCACTGATCTTCAAATAAGAGAATAATTCTCTAATTTTCATTGGTTTTATATGAGAGCTATTATATAATAACTTCTAATTTTTACAAATGTGATTGAATAGGTGATACATCTACATGTTTGAATATGCAAAATATATAGGTAGGTATGTAGTAAAATTTTCACGAGAAACTTTTCCGTTTTAGTATCTAAAACATTTATTCAGACTTTTTACATAGGTTCGTACTGTTACATTTTATTGATATGCCATATCCTATTTCATTGGTCCTTCATTAATGGATATGGAATTGCTCCCTGTTATATGCTATTATAAACAATGCTGTATTATAAAGCAGCAAACATTCATTTCACACTCATGCAAATAAACTTCCAGAATGAAATGCTAGGTCAAATTATTATGCATTTGTAATTTTAATTGTCCAAGGTGTTTGTAAAGTCCTATTACACTTCCACCAGAAATATCTGAGAACACCTATCTCCCCACAGATTCATTAACAAAATGTGTTGCTAAATATTGGCATTAGAATGTAATTTATATAATAAGGCTGGGTGAATTTTCATAAGTTATTTTCCATGATTAGTCTCTGGCTATATTTTGAGAAGTGGGGGTTGAATGTCTTTATTCTTATTGATTTTCAGGAGCTTTCATGCTAATTCTTCTTGATTTTTAGGAGCTCCTGGAATACCTTAAGGAGATTGGTCCTTTCATGTGCTACACATTGCAAATGCTTTTTCTCAGTGTTTTGTATCTTTGTATCAAATATAATAGTATATTTGCAACAATTATAATTTTTATATAGTAAAATTAAATAATCTATTTTTGCATTATGGCCTTATTTATGGTGCTTTTTGCTATTCATGTTGCTTCTTATGTAAAAAAAATTAAAAGGTGGATTTAATTTACTGTTGATTCTCCATTCTATCTGAAAGCAAAAACTTAATCCCTTTAGCCTAATTCAGTTAAACTAGGATATCTTGATCAATTCAGGCATTTTCTTCCTCAAATTTCTAGCTTTAAGTCTAACTTCTAGGAGGCTAACACACTGCCCATCTTTGTGGGCATATCTTCGAATGGCATCTAGTAGAAAGCACACCCATGCACAGTGACTCACCCCTGTGATCCCAGCACCTTGGGAGGCCAAAGCAAAAAGACTGGTTGAGGCCAAGAGTTAAACACCAGCTTGAGAAACATATTAAGACCCCGTCTCTCCAAAATAAATAAATAAATACGTAATTAGCCAGGTGTAGTGGTACATGCCTGTAATCCTAGCTACTCAGGAGGCTGAGATGGGAGGATCGCTTGCGTCCAGGTGATAGAGGCTGCAGTGAGCTATGACTGTGCCACTGCACTCCAGCTTGAGTGACAGACCAGGACTTTGTCTCAAAAAAAAAAAAAAAAAAAAAAAAAAATTAGGAAAACACAATTTTCCACCTGGTCTTTGCTACCTGTCTACATTTAGATATGCTGAATCATCCAAATTTCTCTGGTATCTGGTCACTGGACCATGTAGTTCTCTTGCATCTTCTTCCTTATATCTACTAGTTTACTTTTAGCTGTTCTTCTTGTTGATGGTTTAAGTTTATATGTAATTATACTTGATTAATATTTTCTATTGGGGTAATTAATTTTGGTTCATAAACAAGCCTTTCCGTTTTAATGATTATATATTTTTCATCTTATCTTCTAGCCTTATGATGATTTCATTTTTTAAGCATAGTTAATTTTGGATTTATATCATGAGACATTGGAAATTCCTTCAGGTGGCCTTGAACCAATCCAGTTCTCCCTCTTCTCTCCTGTTCTCAAGAATAATTGTAGAATGTTCTGGAACTACAACATACTAAGCTAGAACCTCAATGGAATACCTCATGCTCTGTTCCAGCCTCCCTCTAGAAAAGGATTTATTACAAGGCTTTTCCCCCATGGTTCATGTGACACCAGTGCATAAAGCTCAGGATCGACTGCCTTTTGGGATCTCTCAGTTGCAGTTCGTGTGGGGACCATGAAGGTAAGATTCCAGCCCCCTTAGGCAGCTTTTCTGGGTCTTGGGGGAGTTCAGTTGTCAGTGAATCCTAAGCTGCTGTTGCCCCTTCCTTACTATCTGTAAGCGATGAATCTGCTCATGTAGTTTGTGGTGTGTGTAGATATTCTGTCTCATTAAACTCAGACAAATCGGTAACTAGTGCACAGTGAACCTGCTCTAAATGAAGTATGAAGAGTCATTCACACTTACATTGCCTCATTATATATATGTATATTTCACTGGTGTTTAGATTTCCCTGACCCTGCTACATGCTTCCTCATTATTCTATAGATGTATTCCAGCTGAGGATTGAAAATAATTGTTGTCATGTGATCCTTCCATCTATTCATCCACAAAAAGCATTCCATCCTGAAAAGTTTTAAAATTATAACATTTTAAATTTATTAATTATAATTACTTTTATTAATATTGCTTTTTATTAATTATAATTATTACTTTTTAAATTATAACATTCACAGCCACAGAATTATATTTTATAACCTCTTTGAAGCCACCTAAAAATCTTTGTTGAATAATATTCTGACACTGGACTTAGAAAATGTAAGTCTCTTATTGCCTGCCTTCCTTCCTGCCTGTCTCTTTCTCCTTCTTCTTCTACATCTCTTTCTTTCCTTTTGCCTTCCTTTCCTTTATCTTCCCTCCCATGAAATGTCTATTGATCAAGAGCACATGTTTCTAATTTGGTTATATGAGAACATGTAACTCATTAGCATGCTATACTATAACTAAATTAAATACGTATTTAATTAAATAAACATTATTGAGCACCTATAATGTGCAAGGCATTTAGCACTTTTAAGCTACACTTGATACACTCTCATATAAGACAAAAGTCTTGAAATTTTGAAATCCAGAGACAGAAACACCTGAAATCAAGAATGAAAGGCAGCCAAAGCACACTACCTGTCAGCAAAAAATAAATAAGTAAATAAGTTTTGATTATACAGACCTTCAGCTTTCCATGGCTTCCACTTGGTTCAGTATCCTGGACCCTTACTTTGAATATCTGTGTGCCTGCAGTTATGTAATAATATCTGACTCATTTTGATCATTTGACTTCCATCATTGACCCATATATATGATGTGGCACTTGTCCCAGCCCCTTCTGATTTTGCTACTTGGTATTAGCCACCAGATTCACCTTACACCTGTGTTCATTTGCTCTTAAGATTCTGTTTCTACCGCTATGACATTCTGTCTGCCCTTACAGCTCTTCCCTCAGGCCCTGGTTAAGAATTAACATCTAATTTGGAACTTCCCACTCCACATTTTCAGAACAGTCTTGGTAAATGGTTTCCTATTGTTTCCAGTGCTGAAACTGCGGACGATTCTCTAGTATTGGGTTGATTTTGAAGATGTGGGATCTCTACATTTTAAAATTAAGCTCACAGAGTTCACAATGTTCTATCTTAGTATTAATAGAAACAATGAAACTTTTTTAAAAATCTAAAAAGAATGAAAAAGTTGATGCTTTACCTGAATTTCACCTCCTGGCAATTCAACCTACTCTTGCAAACACAGTATATAACTCCCATCACATTCTTCTTGCTTACAGCAAGAGTTAATTTTTTAAATCTCTCTTAGCTTAGGAACTGAAGTGTCTTTGTTTGAATACTTTAAGTAGGGTCATAATGTTATCCTTCTTGCTGATCTGTTCTTAAGCTGTTATCTTCTTTTCTTTACCAATTCAATCACCTCCCTATGGAAACTCCCTTTTTTCCAAAACTGAAGATACCCACATTTATTCCAGAAACACGTTGTTATCATTGTTTCTATTCAAGACAGATAGTTTTGCCCAGCAACTAAAGTTACATGTGAAATCTTAAGTCCATGGGCATAATAAAAACCATAGTCACATCCTAACATATTCAATTTTCAAGACATCAGAGTACCAAAGGTTATTGAACAAACAAGTCGTAATATAAAATGATTCAAAGCAGATTTTATAATTCAGTATAACACAATATGTTTAAAAATAAAGCAGAATTATCAATAGAAAAACAATAGGTTAGACTAGGAACATGAGATGATGAATGACTGCAGTTTCTGGACTGCTAAATAAAAAAAAAAAACGCTTCCACTATATATTTTTCTGCCAAAAGAGAGTCTATACGTAATTGTTGAATAGTACCTTTTTTTCTCCAACTGGTTTTGGGTATTATTTTTATATCTTTTTATATAAAGATATTTTAAGAACATAACAAAACAATATTATAATCCTGTAGTTTCTACTTTGAGATATATTCACTCCTCTCTATGCTCTTACCAACCTTATTTAAGTTCCCATCATTTCTCTCCTGGATAATACAATAGCCTCCTTCCTGATTGCCAACTTATCTCTATTTGTACCTCTATTACAACAGAGCAACCAGCATGATCCTTTTAAATCTTACGTAAGACCATATCATCTTTACCCAAAACTTCCAAAGTCTCCCCAATTTCACTCAGTATGAAAACAAACACGTTTAAATAACCTATAATATCTCATATGATCTCTAGAAAAAAATATTAAAAGGAAAAATGAAGATTTGAGATGCTAGAATGGAAAGCAAATAAACTGAAAATTATGCATATAAATAAATGAAACGTTATCTGTATATAAAGTGTCTAATATGAAGACTTGAAAAAAAGGACAGAAATAAAATCGTGGCAACATTATAGTGTACATGTAAGAAAGAGATGATCAGAATTAAAGTTATGAAACCCCTACTATTTTGAGTGGGAGAATTTAATATACTGATTAAACTATACTGTCATTATAGAAAAAAACCCTCTATCAGAGCCTTACATTATCGTACCAAAAATTCATTTTAGGGGAATTAAAGTGTTATATGTGAAAGGAAAAACTAGAAAAAAATTTATATGAACGTGTAAGAAGGTATCCTCATGGCCTTTTGTATAGAATATACTTTCACCAATAAAACAGAAAAATGCGAGCCATATAAAAAAGGATTGATAAACTACACACCTGAATTAGTAACTTCTAATTGTTATGATTTTCAAAAAACACCATAAAACAGTGAAAAGACAAGCCAGAAACTAAAAAATAGATGACTGTTCAGAAAAAAAAAAAAAAAAAAATATCAATCACTAGAGAACAGTACAAAATTGATGAACAGCCAGAATGTTGATAGTGGGGAGGCTGTGCATGTGTGTAGGAACTGGGAAATCTCTCACCTTCTGCTCAGTTTTACTGTGAAACTATAAATGTTCTGAAAAATAAAGCTCACATTTAAAAAAACATCATGAATAAGCATTTCAATGAGGAAGAAACAATAAAACTCTTAAACATAGGAAGATTACTCACCCATGATAATGGTCAGAGATTTATAAATTGAGACTGCAATGAGTCACTGGTTCCTTTTATTCCCAGGAAATTAGCAAACATTAAGATACCTAATGTTTGCAACTGCTGGTGTTCGTGTACATGAATGGAACTGTTCTACACAACTTATAGGAATGTTTACATACAGCCATCTTGAAGGATAATTTGCCATTGCCTTATAGAAATGAGCATATGCAATCTTCACAAACAAGTGATTCTACTCTTGAATAGAAGTGCCAAGATACAGGTACTTAGGTATTGTAATAGCTAAGGCAGGAAACAACTCACATATCCTCCAAGAAGACAATACACAAACAAATTGTGGGATAGAAATGATGGAATATTATACAGCCATTATTGAAATTATTGAGTGAAATTAAATAAACTATAGCTATTTGTAACAGCATAGAATAATATTAGAAATACGTTTGTGGAAAGATATGAATTATAAGCAATAAGATAACATTTTTATTGAACTCAAAACTAAACAAAATATAACTCTCTCTCTCTCTCCGTGTGTGTGTGTGTGTGTGTGTACATATATATATATTCTATCCCACAATTTTTTTATATATTGTCTTCTTGGAAAACATGTGAGTTGTTTCTTGCCTTAGCTATTACAACACCTATGTACCTGTATCTTGGCACATCTATTCAAGAGTAGAATCACTTGGTTGTGAATAATGCACATGCTCATTTATATAACGTAATGGCAAATATATGGTGTGTATACATAAATAAAGTAATAGAATCATTTAATAAAAATTTTAAAAGAAAGAAAAAAAATGATCAGCGGTGAGAAAATGGCATGGAAGAGGGAAGTTTACACAGGCAGTTTTAAAAGATTAGCAATATTCTAGGTCCAAAGTTCAGTGGTGACAATAAAATGTGTACATTTTATTATTCTGCTTCCTAACTCCTATGAGTATTACATTTGTATTAAATGATTGTTATGTTTGTATTAAAAAGTAACTAAATTTGATTCAAAGTTGAGCTGAATTAGTTTCCACCAAAGTATGTGCTTTTGTTGTTGTTGTTGTTTTTACGAAGTCAGCAGAGAAAAAAAATCAATCAATCAATTTTGAGAAATAGCTGTAAACAATGAGTCCACATTTCCTTGGAACTCTAGTAAACGTCCTTCTTACACACAGAGGAAAAAGTGCCTCTCCTACCCCGGACCCTCAATTACTCCTTGTTAACATTCCATTTCATGGCAAGTCACTGCAGGCCAGTCTGGGAAAACAATTTTGCAACCACAAAGGAATTATGAGTTATAAAAAAATGCATCAGTGATTTCTCCATAAGCCACCTGACCAGAAGTGTAGAAAAACTAGGTACAACAGGCTGAGCAAACCTCCTCCTCATCTGTGGGTATGCATTGTTTAGGCTGAGAATAGAAATTAGGAATATATAACTGGATGCAGAGCTACAATATTTATATAATTTGGTAATTCTTTCTTCTCAACCGAACCAGTGCTGGGTATAGAAGAAAGTGTTTTATAACAAGTTCAATAAACTTAGTTTGACCTTATGACCATCCAAATATAACAGGTTCTCTTAAACAAAAAAGAAACTCATTGATGAAGACCTTGTTACAGTAGAAGTTTGTCATATTGTAGATACTGTATGTAAAATTAGGTAAATTCAACTTGCCATGACAGACATAAATGCAAATACTTGAGAAATCAGCTAAGCATGGAAATAACAACAGCAGCTAGCAATAGTTCTGGCTAAACTTTAAAAATAAATGAAAACTAAGCATTAATCTTAAATATTGTATAATTCCCCATTATTTTTAATCTGAAGAAATGCCAGTCGTTTTCTATAAATGTCTTAATTTTTTTCACAGCTATTAGATTCATGCCTTGAACACGAATCTTGCTTGCTTCCTCTTTACAGAATCAGGCATAAATGGTCATTCATTGTATGTTTCGACATCACAACTACAGACACACTAACTCTTGAAGCAGCTCAGCCTCCTGAGTCCGATCACCTTGCTTTTGTTCTTTTTGCCTTCTTCCCAGTGCTCTTCTTTCCAAAAGCGCATCACAGCCTTCATGCACTTAGGGACACTACATAGCACTTCAAGACTACTCTCAAGGGCTATTTTAAACAGCAAAATCACCAAGAAAAAGCACAAAAGTGTGGAAAATGTCACAGTAACTAGAAAAGGACTCTGTCGTGTGAGAGTTGAAACAAGAAGGCAGAGCATCGCTTTGTTACTCTCAGCTGAGAACCTCGCGACTCTTACAGAGCAATTCAAATCTTCTCCTGCTCTGCACATGTCCACAAATGACCATAAAAGCTCCTCGACTATTGATTTTGAGGTTATAAATAAATTTTAACGAATAAGGGAAGTAAAAAATACCAAGTCCATGAATGAGGATCGACTGAATTTGTCCTATTTCCACTGTTTAGAGTGGAACAAATCAATCCTTATCCTCATTTGGGTACTATATTAACCCCTTTTGATTTAAAGATAAAATTAATAGCTCATGCTGATTGCATATTTGATACTTGCCAGAGCCCTTTTCCTGGGACTTGACTTGTATTTATTCACTCAGTCCTGACAACAGTTATATAAAATAGAAATACGGTCATCATCTCTGTTTTACAAAGAAGCAAACAAACACAGAGGGGTTCCAGCGTTCACTCAAGTTGCATAGACAGTTAATAGGTTAGGGGGGAGAAATCCTGGGCACCTCCCCAAAACTTGTTCAGTAAAAGCACTGTGCTCTACGGCTCATGCCATTGCCTCCACTACCTCCACCGCCAAAGTTTCCTCAACATCCCTGGTGACTTGGTCTCAAGTCTACCATGTTTTGATAGTTAGGTTTTATCTCAATTAAGCTAAAACTGCAGAAAATACTGCATTTATACAACATGGTTTTAGCTCCTTGAAGAACTTCTTTACACAGAGTATTTTGTCCCGAGCTTATTCTGTGAGACACCATACTCAACATATGGAACTTCTTATTTTATTTATCAGAGGATGTTATTGAGGACATTGTTTTTACATTACTCAGTGTTCCTAATATAAAGAGCCATGTGAATAATTGCTTTCAGGCCTAGGGCCAGAACACAGAGCCTCAGTAATTTGCGTGCATTTCATTTTATTTTTAGGACAACATGAGTCAGGTTCATAATCATGTTTTCTAAGTGGATGCCAGGAAACTCTAGAATAAGACCATGTATCCACAACACTGTATGGAGTTGTTCAAACTTACATTACTACGTAAGCATTGCACAGTTTTGTTTTTCTCTTGCTCTTGATTCTTCATTCTAACTGAATTTCTACCTCTTACATGTATCTGTATAAGCTACCTCAAAACAATTTTAGGACAAAACAGAAGAAAGGTATATAAATAATACAGAAATTGATTTCATTCAGAGTCACTTCGTTTCCCTGTCACTGTTTTCTAATTAATTCTAATTTGTACACAGAACTTCAGAAGTGATATCTAAAGCTGAATGTGAAATTGCAGATGTGCTTTAACCAATGCACCTTGACTATTCTCATTTGCTTTGGTCAATGTTGGTTACAATATGAAATTTGAGTCTAAGTTTACTTAATTTACTGTGTTGTAGGAGCCTAATATTTTATAAAACCTATACTGATATTTTGGGTAAATTCCTACTGAGGCTTGTGTATGTGCTTTGGTGAAACCTTACTTTAACATCACATTCATTTGTTTCTACAAAGAACAAAGTTATATTCAAGCTCTAAAATTGAGTTTTTGAAGCATATGCATATAAATCTAAACAAGGTCAAAATGGCGCATTTCTTAAGAGTGAGTAGATGAACACGTGTGGATGGGAGTGGAGTTGCACCTGCCTGGACTAGGCGCCAATGTAAGCAAGGACTCTGCTTTATACTTGTTAGGTCAGCCTGGCAGCACCATCACATCAACAAATTCCAGCAATTCCTACTGCTCATGATTGAAGAAGCTGTTATTTTTATTCCTATTTTCTTCTAGAAATGGAATGAAATGAATTACAGTAGGTTATGGCTAAGCATCAAGAATTTTTAAAAGTTAAACAGGAATTGAATGTAATAAGGTTGAGAAGGTGAAATTCTCTATGAACTTGTACATATTAGAATTTTAAAAATAATCCTTAAAAATGTCATGAAGGAACAAGAGGTGAGAATAGATTGCTATTTGTCTCATGTGAAGAATAAGTTAAGCAAGTTGCAAAGTATGATTCAGTTTCAACAGACATTAATTTTAGTTTTTTAAGGGTAATTTACAGTCCAGACAATCTGATCCACACTGAGACTTATAAGGGGCTTTACATTTATTTAAGTCAAGAGAAACGGTTTCTATTTATCTATTTATCTATTCTCCAGTGAGGAATATTCTACATTTTGTTTTATAGAATTGTGAATCTGATGTGAATATAATTAAAAAGTAGGTCATGGATTGAATTTTTAACTTTACAAAGTGGATGTTGCAGGAGAGTTAGAAAAAGAGAGATAAATAGAGAGATGGATATGTGTAATATACATAAACACACACACTGGGGTCATGTAATTGAGACTAATAAATTATTAATATAACAAGCAGAATTCTCATTTTTACAGATGCCCATAGAATATGTCTTACGAAAGATTTAAAACGATATAAAATATCTCTACTATATTTTCCCCAGAATTTACTGAGAAAATATGCTGAATTTTAACATAGTAATTTTAAGTGTTTTCCCAACAGAATTTTGAGCATTCAATTTTAGCTAGAAATAGTAAGCAAAAACTAAACTTGATTTAAAGTCATAATAAAAAATACATTTTAATAAATTTATGTATATGTTACTGTATCTACTCTGTACAATGAATCTTTATAAACTGTTATTAAGGATTTTTTATTTTGTTAAAAGATACACATTGTGCCATTCAATAGTCCTGGCATTTGTAAATGTGCCCATATAAATAAGTTATTATTGCTAGCACACAAGAAAGAAAAGCATTTCTATGAGTTAATTATGTTAATGAATGAAATGACAGAATCTTCCTTAGGTTTTTGTCATTTTTTTTTCTTTTAGGTGGTCAACAGACTTCAAGTTTTGAAGGCAATGGAGGTATTTTTTGACATATGGCATTTATCTTGGCATGAATCCCTTAAAATAAAATGTATCATGCTCAAGCCATGAAAAACAAGGAAACAACTCCTTCTAAATAATAGTAATAAGTTTATTAGCAAAATAACGAAAAAGATAAATTTCACTAACAACAGTTTTGTTGGAGAAGATATGCTTATCTATAATCTATCTAGAGTATAAAGTCATCAAAATAAAGAAACTTAGTCTCTCTGCAACTATTGAGGGACATTATCTGCCTCATTGAATGTATCTACAGTTCCAAAAGTCAGCAGTTAAGCACTTTTACATGTAGGTGACATTTAATATAGTGCAAAGAACTGTGTGTTAGGAAAACAATTATCATGGGGCTTTAAGCCACCAAAAACTTACATTTTTATAATCATTGTGTAAAGATGATGGTATTTTTTTAAGTTGTGACATAAAATATTGATTTTAGGGATTAAATATTAAGAATAAAACAGAATTCACACAAAAAACATACAAAATATTTATCTTTGGTTTAATATCAGGAGGCATAAAAAGCTAACAGTAATATCCATTCAATACTTACTGAACGCTTACAATGTGCCAGGCACTACTTTAGACAAACATAATATACCAGTAAATGGAGAATGCAAGAATCTCATTTGCTTTCTCTTCATCCTGACTGGTCTATATTATTTCTTCTTTTCTATCCTACTTTCTTTTGGATGTACTGAAAACTATTATCAATTAATTTTTCCTAATAGTGATTTAATCTTTATTATTTTAGTGGTCCATCTAGGCATGTGCTACCCAATACTTAGCTACTAGCTATAGGTGAATGTTAAATTTAAATTAATTAAAATGAAATAGAATTTAAAATTCAGTTCCTCAGTCTCACTAGCCACACTTAATAGAGTTATTAGGATTTTATAATAGACTGGGTGAGGGATGAAGAGAAAGAGTACTATTAATTCTAAGTCCTAGGGTCTGAGCATTGTCAAGAGTGGATTTGCTATCAACTGAGATGGAAGAGTCTATGAATGGAGATCAGTAATTCATTTGGAACACATTAAAGATAATGATTTGACAACTAAGTGAAACTGTCAAGGGGACATTTGGCTGTACAATCTGGTGTTCAGGGGAAAGTTTTGGGTTGGGGATTCTAATTTAGAAGTTAGCAGTATAGAAGTGATATTAAAACCTGGATGAGGTCAACAAAACAACAATACATAGAGAAGAGAAAGGGACTTTCGGTATTCCAAAACTAAGAAGGCTGGCAGAAGCTGAGGAAAGCGTATAGGAGAGTTATGTCCTGGAAGCCCAGAGATATGATTTGGTTGTGTCTCCACCTAAATCTCATCTTGAATTGTAGCTCACATAATTCCCACATACTGTGGGAGGGACTCGGTAGGAAATAATTGAATCATGGGAGTGGTTTCCCCTATACTGTTCTCGTGGTAGTGAATAAGTTTCGTGAGATCTCATGGCTTGACAAAGGGTTTCCCCTTTCACTTGGTTCTCATTGTCTCTTGTCTGCCACCATGTAAGACAGGACTTTTGCCTTCCACCATGGTTGTGAGGCCTCCCAGCCACAGGGAACTGTGAGTTTATTAAACCTCTTTTTCTTTATAAATTACTCAATCTTGGGTATGTCTTTATCAGCAGTGTGAATACTGACTAATACACCCAGTAACAAGGGTGTATCAAAGGAGGAAATGTGATCAACAGTATTAAATGCTTTGATAAGGAAATTAGGGTGAGAACCAGAAATTAATCATTAGATTTTATCAACCTGGAGGTGAAATTGACAGAAGCAGATTGTGAGGAAGGCAGGGATGAAAGCTTGATTAGAATGTGTTTAAGAATGAATTGGAGAGGGGTATTTGAAATAGGGCTTCCAAATGACTTTTGGAATTCCAAGTGACTTTAGGAATTTTTTTTTTGTTATAAATGGAATGGTAGCTCCTGAAGGTTGGGTCAAAAGAAGATACATTTTAAGCTGGGAAACAATAGTTTGTTTATATGATAATGGGAATGATCTGATAAAAAGAAAACATTGGTAGTGTAAAGAGGAAAGAGAATAAATCATAGAGAGAGGTTCTTGCTTAGATGAAGGAAAAAAGGATCTGTGCTCCCATGAACTGATGGATTAGTTAGGCCTTTGAAATGTTCTTTCCCAGTAATGGATAGAATCAGAGACCGTGCACCAACAAATAGGTGCTGGAAGTGTCTACATAAAATGGAAAGAATCCATGGAAGTTCCCTCCTAAGTGCTTGCTTTTCTCAGTGAGATCGGTCATTGAGAGTGACCACAGGGAAGAGATATAGGGGGTTAGGGGCAAAAGATGAAAGTGAGGGATAAACAGTCTGTGATGTATAGCATCCCTGCCTCGCAATACTGAGAGGACATCAAGTGAGATAAGACTGCATTCTCGTGTGATCTTTTTCCTGCTTTCATCTGTGCAGATGCAGCTGTGGAATAGGACAAAGTAGCATTTAACCGTGGTTGTGACTTTCCCAAGCTCGTATGCCAAAGAATTACATGTAAGGAAATTAATTTTATATACAAGAACGTATTTAAGCTGGGTAGAAAGCAGACAGACAATCCGAGGGAGTGAAGGACATTGTAAAGAGAGTCAGAAGATCTAGAATAGTAGTCCTCAATGTATGGTCATGAGGTTCTCAGTGATCCTTTCAGGAAATCCAGAAGATCAAAGTTTTCATAATACTGCTAAGATATTATTTGCCTTTGTCACTCTTATTGCTGATGACTTTGCAGTGGAGTTTTACAGCTCATAGTGGGTGATATCACAACAGATTTAATGCAAAAGAAAATATGAGAATCCAGCTGCCATCTTTTAAACCAGACATTAAAGAGATTTGCAAAATGTAAAACAATGCTAATACTGTTTTCTCTAAATTTGCTTTTGCTTTGGAAAATATAACAATCTCCCAAATATAAAATTTGATTTTGAAATGGGTTGTTCCTGTTAACATATAACTAATCTATTTTTGCTATTTTAATTAACATATAAATTATTTTTAATTTTCACTTTAAATTGATAATACAACAAATAACAAAGATGTTACTCACATAAAAGCTTTTAAGCATCCTCAATAATTTTAGGAGTGTAGAGTTTATGAGACTAAAAAGTTTGAGAACTGAAAATTAGAGGAAATGATAAAGTCAAAACTTTGTTGAAGTCATTGTAAAAGAAAGTGAGCTTAAAGATAGCAAGTGATGATAAGAGTATAATGCAGAGAATTGAGATAGGAAAGCAGTTAACATTATTGAATGCAAGGTCTATAGCAGTGCTATTCTGTAAAATTCCCTGTTGTAATAGAACTGCTCTGTATCTGTGCTGTCCAGTATAATAGTTACTAGCCACAAAGGGCTAATGAGCATTCGAAATGTGGCTAGTGCAACTGAGAAACACAATTCTAATTTTGTTAATTTTTTGCAATTACATTAAGATAAATAGTCACATGTGTTTACTATATTAAACACTTCAGTACCGCTGTAAGTGTGTCTGAAAGAGATTTGAGGACAAGATTAGTAAAGAATTAGTATTCAGCAAGCTGAGAGGCCAGATTATTGAAAACATCTATGAATACATTTTGTACATTGGAATCATCAATAATTATTATGTTAATCATCAAAGTAAGTTAATATTTATTGAGCACTAATTAATCCATTTTCATACTGTTATAAATACCCAAGACTGAGTAATTTATAAAGAAAAGAGGTTTAATTGACTCACCATTCTGTACGACTGGGGAGGCCTCAGGAAACTTAATAATCATGGCAGAAGAGGAAGCAGGCACGTCTTACATGACTGCAGGCAAGAGAAGTGAAGTGCGAGCACAGAAAATACTGCCTCTTTTAACACCATCGGGTTGGGTGTGGTAACTGGTGACTGTAATCCCAGAACTTTGGGAGGCCTAGACAGGCAGATTTCCTGAGGTCAGGAGTTGGAGACCAGCCTGGCTAAAATGGTGAAACCCCGTCTCTACTAAAAATACAAAAATAAGCTGGGCGTGGTGGCAGGTGCCTGTAATCCCAGCTACTTGGGAGGCTGAGGCAGGAGAATTGCTTGAACCCTGGAGGCGTAGGTGGCAGTGAGCTGAGATTGTGCTGTTGCACTCCAGCCTGGGTGACAGAGCGAGACTCCGTCTCCAAAAAAAAAAAAAAAAAAATCAGATCATGTGAGACTCACTCACTATCATGAGAACAGCATCAGGGAAATCATAATCCAGTCACCTCCCATCAGCTTCCTCCCTTGACAAGCGGGGACTACAATTCAAGATGAGATTTTGTAGGGACACAGAGCCAAACCATATCAAACACCTAATACGTACCAGGCTAATACTTTCGTTTGTATATTTGCTCTTCAGAATGACTCACATACTATTATTGGCTCCATTTTACAGATAAGAAAACAGAGTCAAATGGTCATTAGGTAATACGTTTTGCAAGGTAACACATGGTTGAGGCAGATTTAAGCCCAGGTATTCTGACTTCAGAATCCACTCTTTCAGACAGTGCATTATACTGCCTTTCTTATTTGAGGGTGCTAATCTTTTAAAGTTATTCTTTAAATGTTGCAGGTAGCTGAAATGACACGAGGTGCACACTATGCTAATTGATGCTACAGGAATCCTATTAAAAGGGATTGTTTTGCAAGTCAAGCAAAACTCCACCAATGGAAAATATGTCATATAAATAACTTAGAGGTGTGCCCTGGCAAACGTTCAATGCATTTTTGTACCTTATCCCTAGGAAGTTTATTGATGACAAAAATTCAGTTTCTAAAAGGGGTGCCAAGCTTACTGAATTTACATTTTCAAACTGAGCTAATTAGTCCCCAGCTATTTCAGTGGTGTTGACAACTATAAACACTGAACAAATTATTTGTGATAACATGGAAACACTGAGTAGACTTTCTTTCCGAGGTACATTTATGTATCTGCATGACAAAGGTGAGATCGCTTTATGAGGACATAAGACTATGCCACATCAGCTTTACAAAATCCTTATCCCTACTGATGATGGTAGATTTAGAAAAATATTTTGCTTATAAACACATTTGAGTTAATAGTAAAATACAATCTTTAAACATATCTAGTAACAGAATAAGAACGATATCACATTTAAAAGAAGACTTCAACTGCTTTTTATTAAATATTTTGTTACACTAAGAAAAAAGTAGACATGTGAATTACCTTGAAGTTAATATTTATTTATTTAACTTCTATTCCTATTTTGTATTAAGCACTTAATATCTAAAGCTAGTTGCTGAATCAGAGAAGAAGAGTTGGAAGAAGAGTACCATCACAAAACATAGACAATACTAAAGGAATTAGGCTCCACCAAATTTAAAAATCGTGTAGATAGAAATCATTACTGAAAATGATTAGGGTCAGGGAACTGAAGCTAATGCGTATGAAATCTATGAATATATGTTGAGTTTTGTAGTGTCCTAGGTACTATCCTAGTTAATGGAGATCCGGAGGTGATCAACACAAGCATCGTCCATGCTTTCCCGTCACAAGGAATAGTGTTAGAAAATTAAAGGAACCTGAAATATTCAAGCTTCCATAAAAGTTGAAATATAATAGTGAAGGGTACTTATCAAAGTCAATAAAAATTCACAAATCTCATTATATAACTTTTAAAAATAATTAGTTTTCAGGAGAAATTTGTCAAGGGTAATGTGAATTTGCTTATAAACAGTATTTAAAGGCCTAATGTTATTCTCTGTATTTGCAGTGCCTCTATAGTGACATCAGGAGTTATTGTACTTCTTTGTACCTTTTATTTTTCTATCTGTCAAATTATCATAATGACTCATATCAGTTAAAAATTCTTGAGGGTGTAATTAGCCATGCTTACTCTTCAAAGAGCTTTGAAAAAAAAAATGACTGTCATCATGATTTGATACTGCTAAAAGTTTGGAAAACTTTGTTGATATTTATTATAATATATTTAATATAATCTTATTCAAATAGATTTTTCAGCTATATTTGTTTAGAAGTAAACATTCTCACCTGTTGCTATGTAAACATCTGTAGTTACCTAAGTTGTCTGATTAGTTTATACCAAACTCCTCTGGTTACTAAATTAAATGATGCAGACTTTTTCTTCTTTATCAGGGAAACTTGTTTGTTTAATTTCTTCTATAAGATATAACTTAATAAGCTATATTATAGCTATTGTATTCAATGGATATATATTTGGTACTGGCATGTATAGCTAGAGTTAAACTAACATGTGGAATACAAAGGAATATACTGGTGTTTCCTGTGATCCAGCAGCTGAAAATTTCATTAAAGAAGCAAGGAAAAGAAATAAAAAAGAAGATTGTAGTATAACCATATTGCAGAGTGTGGTAAATATAATGCAATAAAATTAATGAATATCACAATGCACAAAAATAAAGTGTATTTCATTATTTATAATTTATAAATATGTATATGCAGAGAACTGTCTGGTTTGCTTGCTGTAATTTTTAGATCTCTGAATTATATTTTTTTTCATGTGCATTTTTTTGTGGCCCTTTTCTGAAATATAATTACTTAGTTAATTGTTGTTTTAGAGTTTCTTTACGAAAATGATATTGTATTGCTCTAAAACTAGAATGGTTTCTTGGGATCATCCAAGTTTTGCCTTTATATTTGAAAGTTTCCTAATTTTGTGTGTTCATGTGTATGCATGTGTACGTGTGACTTTATTGATTGTATGAGGTATTGGAGTTCATGGTAATCAAACCCTAAAGAGGTGATTTTATTATTTTTTATTTTAAAATTCACTTTGACAATCAGCCTAAAATCTTCATGTTGTATGATCAGTGGCAGCTGACCTCCTAGTAGAAAAGCTCACGTGCAACAGTAAGATACGATTACCCTGTGGTAGCTGGTCAAATAAAAGGGCCTTAGACACAATGCTTTCCAGTTCTGCTGCTATTCTCCCTTCTCCATTTAAGGATACATCTTCTAACTCCTTAGAATACTTGTGTTAGCAAATACCAGAACCTCATCACAATAAAAAAAAAAGTCTTGACCAACACTTCCTGATGATCTAGATCCATATAGATCTTCATCTTTTTGTATTTTAATAAACATGTTTCAATTTTCAAAATTGCAACATATTGTCACTTAGTTTTATTTTATGATAATTGCTTCCTATTATTAAAAGGGGGTCACCACCTAGTAATCCATTTAAAATTACAAGTGAAGTCAGTTATTTCCAGGAAGAGAAAACAATAGATAAATCTACTCTTTTGTGCATCAGCCTTCTCATATCTTTTTTGTTTTAGTGTTTATTTAGCTCTTTATTTCCTAATAGTAAAAGAAAAAAAAAGTTATTTCTATATTAAAATATTTTTCTGTAATAGTAACTGTGATGGTTAATTTTATGCGTCAACTTGACTGTAAAGTTAAGAGATGCCCAGATGGCTGGTGAAACATTATTTTTGTTCGAGTCTGTGAAGGTGTTTCCAGAAGAGATTAGCATGTGAATCAATGGACTGAGTAAAGAAGATCCACCTTTAACAATGTGGGTAGGCATCATCCAATCTTTTAAGGGCCCAGATACTAGAAAAAGGGCAGAGGAAAGGCAAATTTTCTTCCTCTTCTTGAGCTCCTGGTTCTCAGGCCTTCAAATTAGGACTGAATTAAGCAACCACTTTCCTGAGTTTCTAGCTTCCATAAAATGTACTGTGGGCCTTCTCTGCCTCCATAATAATATGAGAGCCAATTCCTACAATATCTCTCCTTTTATATATCTATCTATATCCTATTGATCTGTTTCTCTGGAAAACCCCAAAAGTAAGATGGCTTATGTTTTTTGTATATATTTAGGAATTTCCCAACTGGAACACACATTGATTCTCTAAATTTTTACACAACTTGGAAGGTTTTAACTTACTTACTTTATACAGCTTTTTTTTTTTTTGTGTAATTTTATATATCATTATATATATATAGAGAGAGGGCTTATGCTTTTAATACTTCACAAACACTCAAAACATACATACTTTTTGAGAGATATTTAACTTTTTAGTGACCTTAACCTTATACAGATAATTCATATTAATGATGTTACATTTGTGTACTGATGCTATTACTTTGAAGATGGCTGTTCTTTAATGAGCAACATGTTAGAGATGTTTGAAGATGGAGAGAGACTGGAACTGCTACAAGACAGATTCTACAAGATATAAATGTTAAAAACAATACTTTAGAAAAATATTTTTCTTATTGAATGACAAATATCATAGACTCTTTAGAAAAATCTTTGGCATATACAATGCTTGGTATTACTGTCATTTGATCTTTGTTGAAAATGTGAGCTTTCTTTCTCTGCTGATTCTCTATGCTGATGATCTTTCCTTTGGCTGAGAATGACAGATCCATTATCGTGGACACAGCACAGGCCAGAATGATGAAGACTACTCGCAGATCAGAGCTCTGTAACTACGTGGAATTTCTCCCATTACTGACACTATCCTTATATAGACATTCTTAATATTCAGCGATTTCTTAATGTTCTTCCCTGAATATAATTTTATATGTTTAAACCTTAATTCGTGCAGAGATCTCATCTAATCACATGGTTTCAACTACCTATTTTCGCTGTTCTGATGAAATCCAAATTTGGGGGATACTTGTAACCGTCAAGAATGTGATAGTGTCATGGGAGTAGGCTTTTCATATTTTCTTATTTTCCTGAAGGTAAGAAGCTACGTTTTACAATAAACAATGTCATAGAGACTGAGCAGCCATGTTAAAGAGTTGCCAACTAGATAATAGGCCATAATATCAAATACTTATTTGATCACTATTGTATTTTTTAAGAAATCAGTTTTTGAGAAGCTATTTTAGAAATAGCTTCTAGAAATAGCTTCTAGAAATTAAAAGGAAATTATATATTTTACTTAAGAATTCTGAATAAAACATTCTGTTTTCTTCTATTTCTAACATAAGCTTTTCCCAATAAAGATCATATGATCATGTCAAAAGCTAAGATTTATGATAATGTCCCCCAAGAAATACAACAAACCAGTATTACAATGCCAACTCAGGTCATCAAAATCTTATTTTATTAATGGTCAATGCTTCACATTTCAACTCTACTTAATATTGAAATAATTGGTACTCAAAGTTTTGCTTTTGAGTTTAAAGTAAAAAAATAAATAAATAAAATGATGAAGTCAGTATTAGAAACTAGTTTCGTACCCAACTTAAAGTTTTGTTTTTGAGTTTAGAGAAAAGTTAAAAAAAAAAAAAAAAAAAAAAAAAAGATGAAATCAGTATTAAAAACCAGTTTGATACCCAACTGAAAGTTTTGGTTTTGAGTTTAGAGAAAAGTTAAAAAAAAAGAAAAAATGAAATCAGTATTAGAAACTAGTTTGGTACTGAACTTCAAGTTTTGTTTTTGAGTTTAGAGAAAATAAAAGAAAAAAGATGAAATCAGTATTAGAAACTAGTTTAAGGACAAGGCTGTAATAAATTGAGAGAATAACATTGAAAAGGGAAATTCCTGACTTCACAGAATAGAAATCGCCTTAAAGAACATCTGTTCTTACGGTAACTGCACTTTCTTGCCCCAGTTCTGAGAAGTGAAGTTCACAATTACTGTCAGCATTCTCAGAACAAACTGCCGTTCTACATCGGGTCTCAATTTGTGGAGGACATTGTAGATGGGAGGCCGTTTGGGACTTATGTGGAGGCCATTTGGGACTTATGTGATGTTCAACTTAAAGGAAAAATGTTCCAAAACATACTTTATTTTGTTCCTCTATATTTTGAATAGCCTATTTTTTAATGTAGGTCCCCAAGAGTTAAAGATAGCTAAATTTAATTTTACTCACAGAACTAATGTGATGTTTAGTATGTAACAAGTTTAAAATATATAATTTATTGAAAAAAATAATCAGATAAATTATATTACTTTCCAGCTTTTCCTCATTTATTTAATCTCCCTAATAACAATTAAGAATATATTATTGTATTTTAATGACTCTACTTTAATATATTAAATATACTGTGTATGATTTTATGTTGTTACTACTATGGTATATTATATTAATAGTATATTATATTATACTATAAAGTATACACTGTAATTATATTTTAAATGAATGCAATCATGACATATTTTATAATATACATCTTTAATATTATATAGTATATTACTTTGTTATGCAATTAAATAATTATAATCATGAATGCATACTTCATTAACACCACATTGAATATCATCACATTATTGCATTAAAAACCCTTATTGAGACTGGGCGTGGTGGCTCACACCTGTAGTACCAGCACTTTGATAGGCCAAACCGGGCAGATCACAAGATCAGGAGTTTGAGACCAGCCTGGCCAACATGGTGAAACTCCGTCTCTCCTAAAAATACAAATATTAGCCAGGCGTGGTGGTGGGTGCCTGTAATCCCAGCTACTCAGTAGGCTGAGGCAGGAGAATCACTTGAACCCAGGAGGCGGAGGTTGTAGTGACCTGAAACCACACCATTGCACTCCAGCCTGAGCAACAGAGACTCTGTCTCAAAAAAAAAAAAAAAAACCTCATTGAGTACATACTATGTGCTAGCCACTGAAGTAAGCACTATATAGCAACTAATGTAGTCCTCGAAACCAACTTCTAACATTTTGTTCCCATTTTAAAGACAAGAAAATTGAAATAGATTAATCTGTTTGCCTGGTAAGTGAAAGAACTGGAATTCAAACTAAGGTATGTCTAAATCTAAAATTGCTTCAGTGAACACATCTCTGTGCTACCTGCTCCTACTTTACATTTTTTTAAGAAATACCAAATATTGTACAAGTATGCATTTTAAGGGACTGTCTTTAGATTCCCAAATAAAAACAGTATGTCATCTAACATAAAAGTTTCTATTTCAATGCATCAGCAAAATAATCATAATTATATTAAATTACACATACATAGTTTCCATACATTTTAAGTTATGTTATATCTATAATAATAAAACTGCTATCAACAACTGAATTCACCAAGGAGAAAAACAGACGAATACTAACAGGGTTTGGTGCCATCTCTTTTCCTAAATTCCAAATTACAGTTAATATTAGAGTAGGAATAACAAGCTAATTAAAGTCAATAATCAGTTGATTTTTTTTAATGCCCAAATGACAGCACTGATGGTCTGTCACCAAATGTCACTCTAACACTTAGAATTTCTGAAATTACTATGAAATGAGAGAGGATGTGAGAAATGTTGAAGAGGTGCTGCCAACTCTAGTCAATCTCAATGCTCAGCTTTGCACTCAGGTGTTTGAACATTGAGTAATGAAAAGATATGGAGGCCTGCATCTATCCTTCTGCTGAAAATGGAGCCCATGGCTAAAGCCTGAAGGTGGTTTAATTAGCTCAGAGGGAGTGCATAGCATTGAACACCTTGTAACTGTGCCTTCTGCCAATCAGTATGTCACCAGTAATTTCAACTGGCTATAATTAGCGAGTAAATTTTGTCTCAAATTGTGGCAATTTTTTTCAAGTGGATAGGAATTTTATTTCTCTTCTGTCACAACATTCTGAATTTATTGCAAATTTTTCTCTTCTATGTTCTTTTCTGCTCCTGTAATTAGATAAAGGGCCTCACGTTTTGACAGAAGCAGGAGAAACCATCCAAGAGGATTAGTTTCTACATTTTTATTTATTTTTTCTAGATAGGGTTCTGCTGTCCTAAATCCTATTGTTCATCTGCAAAAGTAAGGATTTGCCATGCACTTCCCTATCTGAATGAAGGCATTATATTTTAAATTTATTTCCCATGTATTTTTTTTCTAAAACCTCAAAATATTTCTAGCCAAATATTTGATTGAATGCCAAGAAACCATGAACACAAATATCTAATTCATTTAATTAACTCACAGGCAGTATTCTTTCAAGAAATGACATGCAAGTTCTGTGTAAAAAGGATTAAGTAATTTAAACACAAAATTCCTAATAGAAGTAGTTAAGGTATTCCAACTTTTAAATGTGTTAGTTACTTAAAACCAATTTAAACTGAGATATAAAGATTAACATTCCCATTATGTAATGTAAAAAAGAAACAATAAGGATCATATCCACAAGAATGTTAAAGAAAGACCTTTTATTTTACTCATGAAAGACACCTGTTCATTTCACTTTAACAATGAAACATCTGTTTTTCAACTAGTATCTATAATCTAGTAACATCTCAGAAAATAACAAAAAAGAAAACAACATTATCAAGATACAAGACATATTGTCTTTCCATTCTGGAAAGACAAGAAACATCCTTCTATACTAGTCTGTTACCCCAAGAAAATGAATATATTATGACTCAAAATTTTGAAGAAGTAAACTAATCCTATACATTGATTAATGCACATTTAGAAAATGTATAAGAATATAACACTTATTAGTCACCTGAAAACATTAACACTGCTGTAACAAATGTTGAGTTCTGTTGCCTTACTTAATAAAACTATAATTCTGAGGCAGAGTCCAAAGTCAGTGGCTGAAGAGAATAAAGTATAAAATTAGCAACGAAATAGAGAGTCGCCCCATACGTAGCAACTGGTAGAATGAAATAGGAAATGTTTTCGTGTTTTCTTTTCCCAGAATCTAAATTTTTACAATCGAACCTAGTTTGTGTTCCCTTGATAAGATGTAGAAGTGCAGAGATGTGGTTGAAATAGAGCTGATCACACCAATTCTACCAAAAATAATATGACCCAGAGCCCTCCTCAATGGATTGAGAAGATTGTTCACAACGCCCTGACTGGACATGTAAATAGCCCTTAGGAATTTGCAAAATAATGGCTGAAAATAAACAAATACTTAGAAATAAACACCTCTTCAGCTATAGTTTATAAAGTCAGTCAGAAATGATAAAACAATCATTTTTGTTAGATTGGCTTTCCGTAGTAAATATAAAGATTTTGCCACAATATTTTTCTACTTTCTTTAAATATAAAGATACATTAATTTCATCAATAAATGAGATTATATCATCTCAACACACGTGGCATAGTGTTAATACAGCATTTTCATAAACGTTAACACAGCTACTCAGCAATTGTAAAGAATGGCAAACTTTGAAGGAAATTAAGTAAATCACATGGTATCTCTAGCTCCTTCCATCTCTATGTAAAGAAGCCTACCAAGTTATAAAAGACACACATACACACTCTCACAAAATCTAGCCAAACACAAAATAAGTAATAAAAAAGTTTACACAGGCCTTAAGCAGGCAAGGCTAATAATAACTCAACAATAGAGTAAGCGTTCCAAAATGGAAAATAATCCAAACATTCTTTATATTTGATATTTTAATTTATCTTTCACTGTTTGATGTTATAAAATATATGAAATTGCATAGTATATAGGATACCCTATAAAATGAGAAGTGATTTCTTGTATGAAGAAGTCTGTTGATTGGAGACTACATAAACTCCAAAGGATGACTACATTTTACAGTCCTCTTATACTAAAATAACAGAGGCCTTAGGCTCTTTAATTCTATAGCAATCCTGTGGCAAGAAAGGCTAATCTTCTAACAAACAAAAGGACAATACTTTTGTGTACCACTGGCATAGATGTCCATAGCGAGTGAAAATAAATTAAAATTACAAATGTTTCAAACCTTACTTATGTCAATTGAAAGTGAGGAGTGGACTAGGGAGAGTTCATAAAAAACTGAAAGCAAGATTTTCTAAATAAAATTTGACTTCAAAATTTATCAAAATGATTGTGTTTAACAACTAAGAACACATTATATAATTTACACAATAAATATTCCATAGTAGCAATTAAGATAACACAGTAATTTCTACTTTTGTTGTTAATTTTATTTCAAAGCCACTAGATGGCTAACAAGCATAGATATATAGGTTCGCATGTATGTGTTCATGTTTTCTTACATACCACACATATTCTTATAATGTGGTTTTCAAAATTACTGCTTGAGCAAATTCATATGAACAAATGGCCAATATAAAGATTATATGCAAAAATTGCTTGTAAAATTTTAGTTTGTTTTAATCTGAAAAAAAATGTTTAGAAATATAGGCTGCTATTTTTTTTTGTTGCCATAAAGATTGATTTGCAAAGCTGATCATTTCCAAAAGTACTTGAGCTGAAAATAAAAGATGCCTAATCAGAGAGCTAAACACAAAGAAAGTAAGTTAAAGATTTCAAATCTCAACTTCAATCTTAATTTTTGACTTAATTTTACATAAATTACATATGTCTTTCATAATTCAGTTTCTTCAGCTTTCAAAAGGTCATATTAATTTTACCGATTGCCACTTGTGAAGATAATTTTGTCACTTCAAGTCAAGTGTTTCGATATAAATCTTGAACATTCACTGTAAAACTTCATGAACACTATCACTGAGTATAAAAGTTCTTATTTTACATAGAAGTTTTAATCCATATTTAATTATAATTAATAATATTAATAATAAAAATAATATATCCATATGCTTTTCCCAAAACTTTTAGGCCAGATTTCTTTTGGAATGAAAGATTTTTAATATTTGAAATAGTTAAATGGTGCATATGCCATACCTCATGTCATATTTCCTCAGGAGTCTGGGACTATAATTCATAACGAAACTCATCAAAATGCCTGCAGAGAAAAAATATATTATTTACCCCATATCACTCACACCTATTATTTTCAAAGTATTTGGGTTTCAGAATTGTGAACCCACGATATTTACCATTTCTACACACTGCTATTTTTTTAATGCCCATTTAATCTACAAAACGATCTTGAATGCTGGCATTACTAGCTCCACCTCGTAAATGAGGAAATTGAGTTTCAGACAGAATAACCAACTTGTTGACTCAAATCCACATTTGACTGATTCCAACCATGTGATCCTTCTACAAAGACCTGCTGCTGTGAAAAATGAGCATTAAGGGATAATGTATATGTGAGAGACATTAATGTGCCTTTTCATGCTGAAAGAAGAAAATCCCCACACCTCTCCCCACATTTATATATTACTAGGAAAAAAAAGTCACCATGTTTGTAGAAAATATTGTAACTGTGATAAAAGTACAAAATGTTTCTTTCCTTCTTTGTTTCTTTTCTTTTTTTTTTTTTTTTTTTTTTTTTTTTTAGTGAGGCATCCACTCTCCTCTTCTGGAGAGTATGTGTTCTATTCTTGGAAAATGCAAAATTTGATTCAAAATCCGAATTTTCTTAATAAAACACTTGAAATCTCAGTAAGAAAATGCTTAACAAGGAAAGTCGTATGTTGTAACAGAAATTTGGAGCTAGATTCAGGTGAGATTAATCTCAACCTGCTAGCCACATATTGATAAACAATCACTAAACCTCAGTTTCTTAACATAAATAGTTGGGATAACAATCAAAATCCAAAAAGGCTCTTGTGAAGATAAGATAGGTGCTTAGTAAATAGTCAGTATTCAGTAAAGAATAATCATGGCAAGTCTCATCTCATAAATGAGGAAGAAGCAACATTAAATTAGGTGACTTTTCCAAATTAAGTAGATCTCAAATCATCTGACATCCAATACAACTGTGTAAAAAAAAAAGGACATATAGAGTAACAAATAAAAAGTTAATACTTCCTTAAAATTATTAATATGTATTTTCACTTTATTTTTCTTAAAAAAAAAAAAAAAAAACAGTAATTATGTTAAGAAAGACTTCAGCGTCTCTCCTGAGGTTGCAGTCCAGCTGCCTGTCTTCTTGAGCTGCAGTCATCTCAAGGTTCACCTGGGTCCAAAGGATCAGCTTCCAGGCCCATTCTTGCGGTTGTTGGCAGGCCTCAGTTTCTTACCATCTGTTGAACTGAGAGGCTCAGTTCCTCTCCGACTGTTGGCAAAAGGCCTTCCTCAGTTTCTGGCCATATGGACCTTTCCATAAGTCCACAGGGCAGCTCACAACATCGAAACTGGCTTCCTCCCATGTAATTGATCTGAGAAAGAACAAGAAATGGGAGAGAGAGAGTGCTCAGGCTGGGAATGTGATGGTGATATCACAGCTCACTGTAGCTTGGAACTCCTGGGCTCAAGTAATCCTCCTGCCTCAGCCTCCCTAGTAGCTGGGACTACAAGCATGTGCCACCACACCTGGCTACCACAATCTTATATAACCTAAACATGTAAGTGACATACCATCATTTCCACAATGAGCTACTGGTTACCTGATCAACTCTGGTACAAGCGAAATGGGACTACAAAAGGACATGAATTCCAGGAGGCAGGAGTTTCTGGGTTTATCTTGAAAGGTGGATACCTCACAAAAATTTTGAGAGTGCTCAACTAAAAATATTATTTTTATATTTGGGGATCAAATGTGTATGCTAAGATAGTGTATAAAATGCTTACAAAAGTAAGCCATTTATTCATTTATTGGTATTCAATAAATAATTCACAATAATTTTTGAGTGACATCATATTAAGAAATTCAGCTATTAAAAAATTTCCTAGTTTGCTCACTATTTTGCTACTATTAAATGAAAATAATGATAAAAATTGAAATACAGAGTTATTTCCATAAGTTTTTAAACAAGCCAAAATTAGAAATAATTTTATTCTTTTATCTTTTGACATTTTCAACCTATAGTTTTCAATCTACAGTTAACTAAGAGATTGGTTTTAAGCTATTTCTATCTTGTGATGGAGCATTTTCCATGATGTTACATATCAGATTGACACCCATTTACCTGTACACACAAAAGCTATAATAAATTGCAGGGCTTTCCTCTCACATAACTTGCAAGGCAAGTGATCAAGAAAATGAAGGACTAAGTGAGAGTACCAATATTAATTCATGTGCTGTATGGATTGTTAAAGCTTCATTTTTTTTTCTATTTTTCTACCAAATGATCAAGTAAATGAAGGACTAAGTGAGAGCACCAATATTAATTCATGTGCTGTATGGATTGTTAAAGCTTCATCTTTTTCTACTTTTTTACCAAAACAATCACATAAATAGAATTTCAAATATTTTTTGATATGCTAACAGATCATCTTGCACACTTCCCTCCACATTACTTTGGTGACTGCTAATGTAATGAACCCAAAATTTATCTGTATATGTCCTTGACTTGTCAATTGGTAGAATTTTTTTTTTTTTTTTTCATTTCTGGCTCAAAAGCAGCAGTAAAATGTTAGTAAAAACTTCTTTGAAATAATTCAATTACTTCTGCCATTTATCTAACCTTTCCAAAACAAATGAACCTACCAAAAACAAACAAAAATAATAGCAACAACACCACAAACCTCAGAATTCTGTTGTCACTACTCAAATAAACTCAGCTACGAAGACAATCGGGATCTGCAAAAAAGGCAGAAGAAAATGTAGGTAGAAGAGGAAAAGGCGTAGTTAAGGCATAGTGAAATAACCTCGGTTAGGGCAGGCATCAGGGGAGGCCTGGAGTCAGCACTCTAAATCCGTGGTTCTCAATCTTGACTGCCTATGAGAATCATTCACTGAGCTTTTAAAAATTCCACTGTGCGGGAGTTGACCAATGAGATTCCATGGACACAGGGAGGGGAACATCACACACCCTGGCCTGGCTGAGGCTGGGGATCTAGAGGAAGGATAGCATTAGGAGAAATACCTAATGTAGGTGACGGGTTGATAGGTGCAGCAAACCACCATGCACGTATATAGCTATGTAACAAATCTGCACTTTCTGCGCATGTACCCCAGAGCTTAAAGTATAATAATAAAAAAAATTCCACTGTGCATGCTACAATGCATATCAAATTAATGAGAATGTCTGAGTCTGAGACCAGACATAAAGGGTTTATAAACCTTCCTGGGGGATTCCAATGTAGACCCAAATTCAAGAACCAGTGCTCTAAGTCATAGAGAAACAGACTTGACCCTGATAAATGATTTCTCTGCTGGATATAGTTCAATGGCTGACATTTATAAGTAGCAAGATGCTCAGAGGCAGGATAATAGTACAGCAAATAGTATTTGAAAGGAACACCCGGCAGGGTAGAAGTAAAACAATGAAGGAAATCCAGCTTTGGGGATTAGGACTTTATATGACATTAGGCCATGATTACATTGCTATAAATATCTGAGACTGAGAAACTAATAAAGAGAAGAGGTTTAACTGGCTAACAATTCTGCAGGATGTACAAGTATGGCACCAGCATCTGCTTGGCTTCTGATGAGGGTCTCAGAAAGCTTACAATCATGGTGGAAGACAAAGGAGGAGCAGGCATGTCACATGACGAAAGCAGGAGCAAGAGAGAGTGGAGGGGGAGGTGCGACACACTTCTAAATGACCAGATCTCATAAGAACTCACACTATCCTGAAGACAGCACCAGGCCGTAAGAGATCCAACCCCATGACCGAAACACTTTTCACCAGGCTCCATCTCCAGCATTGCTGATTACAATTCAACATGAAATTTGGATATTAACAAACATTCAAGTTATATCAGATTTTAGGTGAACCTGGTAGGTTTTCAAGAGTCTGAACACACTAGATAATGGTCTGGACCTCAGTCTCAGAGAAGAAACCAACATGCAAACCAGGACAGCAAGATAGCAAGCTCATTCATATCGTCTAGGCAGACATGGTGCTTGCTGACATAATGGGAAAGCTTCAGTTCATTCAGCAAATGGTAACTTGGGGCCACTATGGCAGCCACATACAATCAGTTGTTGAGAGCACCTGGACTGGTCTGATTCCCTACTCACTGCAGAAGTGGGAGTCCTCGTTGCCTATTGTTTTATGAGTGTCAATATATTTTGCAGTTTAACTTCAAGATGGACTAGAGAGCCTGCAGTTGGATTTTGAGGAAGGCATATCTTAGCTTAAAAATGCATTGTTAAAACTTTTCAACAGTACAAAAATCAGAACAGTGTGGACAAATGTATTTTGTATATAATAAAAACCCACTACTTAATACCTTCAAAACACCAAGGATATAAATGCTAATTGATAATGATAGAATTGACCTCTCCTTTCACATTTTGTATGATAAATGTCATAGAAATTGCACAGAAAAGATCAACCAATATAATTCATGCCTGAATAAGAATACCACATATAGGTTTTGGGATGTGTGGTTTCTAGAAAGGTAAAACTGTAGAAACAAACTACATAATGAGATATGCCAGCTATACCCCGGAAGTCTCAGCCTGGATGCAAAATAATTAGTTTAAGCACTTATTTTAATTGTTTGTGAGCAAGTTAATTGTTCAAAGTGAGTTCAATTTGCTTGCTCCAGGAAGAGAACACTATTAAAGTTTGGTTGTATAGGAAATATAGTTTCCATTTTGAGTATTGCTGAATATAAAATAATCCAAAATAGCTTATACTCAGTGATTTGTCTTCCTGTTGCTTTTTACATTTTTATTTTTTGCTTTTTCTTTTTAGTCAAATAATAGGGAGAAGACACTCATAATTACTGACTGATCACTCTCTTGGACATTTAATGCAATACCTTATTTAATTGAGAACACCTTATGAGGAGATATCCTTTTCTATGGCTACATTACAAATGAGGAAAATTAGGCTCTGGAATATTAAGAGACTTGCCAGAGGTCATACAATAACTGAAGAAAGTCAGTTAGTCTGACTCTAAACCCCATGTTTTTATTTCTTAAATTTCAACTTTTATTTTAGATACAGGTGGTACATGTGCAGACTTGGTACATGGGAACATTGAGTGATACTGATAAACCCCATGATTTTAATCAATTTAGGCTTCTACCTTCCTGGTTATTTAAAGATTTGTTGGTGATTGTCAGAATGTATTTTGTATGAAGCAAACTCGGTGATTACTTAGCATTAAAAAAAAATAATTTAAAACCTATCATTTTTAATATATTCATTTAAATGTTGCAACATAATTAGATTTCTTAAAAATAACAATAATTGGGCCAGATGCAGTGGCTCATGCCAGAAATCCTAGCACTTTGGGAGGCCAAGGGAGGTGGGTCACTTGAGGTCAGGAGTTCAAGATAAGCCTGGTCAACATGGCAAAACCCCCATCTCTTAAAAAAAAAAAAAAATGTAAACTACAAAAATTAGCCAGGCATGGTGGTGCATGCCTTTAGTCCCAGCTACTCGGGAAGCTGAGGTAGGAGGATCTCTTGAACCTGGGAGGCGGAGGTTGCAGTGAGCTAAGATCCTAGAACTGCTCTCCAACCTGGATGACAGAGCGAGACTCTGTCTCAATAAAAAATAAATAAATAAATAACAGTTACTTATCATAATTTTATCCCTATATTAAAATATAGAATGTAACTTATTGATGTTTTCCACTGCTTAGAAATTCTTCACTTGTAAGTTTGGTGATTTTTCACACTAAAAATATTTAAAAATAAATAAATAAAATATTGAAAGTAATGGCAAAAACTACAATTACTTTTGCATCAACCTACTATTTATGAAAAGGGGCACTATTCTCATTTTCCAAGAGAATAAAAAATTGCCAATCAAATGATCTTTCTTCTAGTAAAATGTCTGCTATAAGTACAATAAACATTTTAAGTAGCTTGGCTGCTGTGATCTCTGGTAAATCACTCTGAGACACAAAGAGACAAGTATAAAATTTAACAAAAATTCCACTCACCATATGATTCTGAATTAACTTAATGTACATAAAGCTTATGGATATCGTTCCCAAGTGAAAGATAATTCTTTACCAAATTGTACATAATCTATTTTCTTAAGATGTATATAATTAACATGAAATTTAGATACTGTGTAGAACACAAAACCACCACTTATGAAAGACTATAAAGACAACAAGTAATAGAATAAAGTGGCCAATATGGTTGGAAAGCTTTTACAAGGTCAGAATTGCTAACTAGATGAAATAATCTGAGATATCAGAGATAAGATTTAAATTAACATTTATTAACAACTCTTAGTGTACTCTTATTTATAACAATACTATAAACATATTTTAAAATGCATTTTCATTTACTATAAATAATTAAATATTGAGAGGAAGTTTGTTCATGAATAAATGTGGTTTATTTTAATAATACCGTGCAATTAAAAAACTGTAACACATTAGTGACTTGCTGCTGTTAACACACTTTAGAAAACTAAGTGTAATTTTCTTAAAATATGAACCCATAACAACAATTAAAAAACTGTAACACATTAGTGACTTGCTGCTGTTAACACACTTTAGAAAACTAAGTGTAATTTTCTTAAAATATGAACCCATAACAAACTAATATTTAATTATAGAATACTGAATTCAGTTGCCTTTCTGTATCCCTCGGTTCTACATCCATGTATTCAACCAATGGCAGATCAAAAATAAGTGAGGAAAAAAAAAAAAAGGATGGTTGCATCTGTACTGGACATGCACAGACTTTTTTCCCTTGTCATTATTCCCTAAACAATACAGCATAACAACTATTTACACAACATTCATATTTCATTAGGTATCATAAATAATCTAAGGATGATTTAAAGTATATGGGAGGATATGCATAGGTTTTATGAAAATACTGCTCCATTTTATGCAAGGAATTTGAGCATCTATGGATTTTGGTATCTAGGCTGGGTTATGGAACTGATACCTTACGAATACAGAGGGACAACTGTGTTTTACTTTTTGGGATCACCTAGTTTTTTACAGCATTGACAAATTTAAATAATTTTTGACATCAAGTAACAAAATTCAAAATGTAAATGCATTTTCTATGTTACATAAAGTGTTCCAGACTTAATTTCATAAATTTTGTCCCTATTTTTGAATATTATTCTTAACGAAAATTAATACCCAATGTTATTTAATTCTGATGTTTCTAAATGAATAAAATTCAGGAACAGAATGAAGGGAATATTGCCATGATTTTTTTCAAAATAGTTTTTTAGATCATTTTTGTAACCATATAACTATATGAATATTGTGTACCTAAATGAACTTTACATGAAAAGGACCAAAAACACCTTTCATAAATGCAAATACTGTCCTCAAACAATTACTTAAAAGTCCATGCTCAATAAATATAATCATAACCAGAAATCAAAGACATATTTTCTGATTATTAAGTCATCACAATAAATAAAATTACCTGACTCAACCAGAAGTAAGTATAATTATTCACTACATATTTTCACCTTTGAATGTCTATTGTTACTAGTAAGAATAGTAGAAGTGAGTTACAAATCATTTAAAAATCAGTTTATAGGGAAAACATTTTAGATATTTGTTCATCTAAAGATGTTACACAGAAAAATAAATGTCCATACTTAAGGAAGTTGCTTCTTATAAAAGCATACATTTAAATTGGTCAAAGTTGAAATACTCTATAAGGTTAAACCCTTTTCTATATTTTCAATTAAAAAATACATTTAACTTAATCACTACTGGCCTTTCTTGAATGCTTGCTTGTTTCAAGAACTATAGGAAATAAGCACCTTATATTCACTATCTCATTACCTAATGTAGATCTCTCAACAGCATGAGGTACAGAGACTTTTGTTATCTGTATTTTAGAGATGAGAAAATTGAAAATGAGAGAAATTATGAATTCTGCCCAGTTAAGTTAGATGAGGCAAAAAAGTGAAAGCCAGCATTGAAATTCTTACCTTATTCCAAAGCCCACATCCTTTAATTCTACACTATGCTGCCACTTAGAACACAAATTGGTAAAATTATCTTCTAGTTCAATTGAAAATTACATAGTAAAGATTTCTACTTCTTAGGATACAGAAATAGAATACTGCTGATAAGTAGTAAAAGAAAAGTGACTAAGGTCTGAGTAATAAGAGAAACAACATTGCTCTGTGAGGATAGACTAACGCATAGAATAAAGGCAGAGGAAGAATGACTACTAAAATAACCTAGGTGGAAGCTGATGGAAGTCAAAAGCAGAGTCGTGATAATAGAAAAAGGGATGAGAGAAAAAGACATATGCACATGTATATTTATTGCAGCACTATTTACAATAGCAAAGAATCAACCCAAATGTCCATCAGTGATAGACTGGATAAAAAAACTGTGGTACATACATACCATGGAATACTACTATGCAGTCATAAAAAGGAATGAGATCATGTCCTTTGCAGCGACATGGATGAAGCTGGAAGCCATCATTCTCAGCAAACTAACATAGGAACAGAAAACCAAATACCACATGTTCTCACTCATAAATGGGGGTTGAATATTGAGAAAACATGGACGCAGAGATGGGAACAACACACACCAGGGCCTATTGCGGGTGGTAGAGTTGAAGGGAGGGAACTTAGAGGACAGGTCAACAGGTGCAAGAAACCACCATGGCACACATATACCTATGGAACAAACCTGCAAGTTCTGCACATGTATCCCGTTTTTTTATTTTTGCTTTTGTTTTTGTTTTTACAAAAAATAAAAAATTTTAAAATTCCAACCAATTTTGCAAGTCCAACATTGCAACAAGAGCTTATATTGCGGTCTTGAAAACAAAGATAGTCTAGAGGCAGAATTCCTTCCTCCTAGTGGCCTCAGTCTTTTCTCTTAAAGCCTTCAACTGATTGGATGAGGCCCACAGACATTACGGAGTGTAATCTGCTTTACTCAGAAAGTCTACTGATTTAAATGTTAATCATGTCTTAAAAAATACTTTCATAACAACATGTAGACTGATATTTGACTAAACGACTGGGCATCATAGCCTACCTAACCAAGTTGACACATAAAATTGACCACCTCATCATCCTTCTAGTCCCACTCATTAGTTCACTGATGTTCATGTTGCTTCCACTCTAAAGGCAAATGATTAATTATAAGTCCAGTTATGCTTCCCTTGGCTTTTTAACAAGCCAGAAAAAAGCAATAACTTAATAGAGTGCATTATTATTATTATTATTATTATTATTTTCTTTTTTTTTTTCTTTTCTTTTTTTTCTTTTCTTTTTTGAGACAGAGTCTCGCTCTGTTGCCCAGGCTGGAGTGCAGTGGCGCGATCTCCGCTCACTGCAAGCTCCGCCTCCCGGGTTCACCCCATTCTCCTGTCTCAGCCTCTCCCGAGTAGCTGGGACTACAGGTGCCCGCCAGTCACCATGCCCGGCTAATTTTTTTGTATTTTCTTTTTTTAGTAGAGACGGGGTTTCACCGTGTTAGCCAGGATGGTCTCGATCTCCTGACCTCATGATCCACCCCCCTCGGCCTCCCAAAGTGCTAGGATTACAGGCGTGAGCCACCTGGCCCTGGCCTAGTGCATTCTTTTTGACTGGGGCCAAGGCATCAAGTCAGACCTGTCAGAACAAATGCATATTTAGTGTTTTCTATTTACATAATTGGTACACCACTATTTACCTGAGATTCAATAGAATTCTACTTGTAAGCCAGCTGCTTACATGAAAATCATGGGTTCTATAAAATACTTTGTTCAAGATACCATAATTTTAGGAATGTATATGTTAACGGTAGTATTCTGGCATAAAGAAGCCACAAATATAACTATTTTAGAAATATTTTTTTTTTCTCTGTAGCAATTCATGGCCAAAAAACAACAACAACAACAAATTTTCTTTTATGTTAGTCAAGTTCCCAAATCAATTTGCTCAACAAATTGAGATTAAAGAAGTTCAGTATAAAATATAACTAAACTGAAATTATATAATCAGATTCTACTCTTGTATAGAGTGTTCTACAATCTTTAATAATATGATTTTGCAAATATTTAAAATAAGCAAAGCATAATTTCACTGAAACATCTTTGAGAAAACAATTTGAAATATTAATATCCACACTTCCTCAGGAATATTTTTCTTAGTTATTATGAAAATTTATAAACTTTTGTATCAGTTTAAAAAAGGTTACAGTAAACACCTGCATTAGTCAAGATTCTCCAGAGGTACTGAAAAAATGGGATACAGAAGGAGAGAGAGAGAGGGAATTTATTAGGAGAATTAGTTCATGTGATTATGGAGGCTGAGAAGTTCTCACTCTAAGCCATCTGCAAGCTGGAGACCCAGATGTCAGTTGTGGCTCAGTTCAAGCCACAAGCCTCAGAACCTGGAAAGTCGATGGTATAACTCTCAGTCTGCGGATAAAGACATGAGAGCCCAGGGGCCCACTGGTCCAAGTCCCAGAGTCCCAGGGCCAGAGAGGCTGGAGTTCTAATGTCCATGGACAAAAGAAGTATGTCCAGCTCCAGAAGAGAGAGAGAATTTTTGCCTTTTCTTTGCCTTCTTGATCTATCCAGGCCCCCAGCTGACTGAATGGCCATATTGAGAGCAATCTTCCCTACCCATGACTAACATGCCAGTCTCCTCTGGAAACACCCTCACAGACACATCCAAAAATACTGCTTTATGAGCTCTCTAGGTATTACTTAATCCAGTCAAGCTGACACATAAAATGAACTATCACAACAGCATAAACATTTTAATATGCATATTGTTAACTAAAATTTTCAATATTTGTTTATAGTTCTTTTTTAGGTAAAATTTATATACAATTAAATGCACAAATGTTAATTACATCCTTCTACAACTTTTGTCAAATGCATACAACTATGTAATATAAATAGCTTTTAAACATAGCCGTTCATTGGATAAGTTCTCTCATGCCCCTTGCCACTCTGTCTTTGCCTGCACTTCGTAGTACACAAACACTATTCTGATTTTCCCCCACCATAGATTAATTTTGCCTGTTATAAAACTACCTCTAATTAGAATCATTCAGTCTGTGCTCTTTTGTACAAGGCTTCCATCACTCATGTTGTCCAAAAGACCATCAGGATGGCTAAATAGTAGAAAGGAGAGCTTTGTTGGTGATAATAATTTGCAATCTGGGAAAAGAAAGTCTCTACCATAGGCTGAAGGTGTTTCCTCTTTAAAGAGGGAAAGGGCAGATTGGGTTTTATGCCTCACAGGGCCTATGCAAGACAATAAAGTCATGTATATTCAGCATGCTTGGGGGGAAAGTTATACATATTTATGATGGGGTCCTGCAAATGTGCAAACATATATGTAAGATAAACATCCCTTGTTCACCTAGGGGTGGGGATTTAACATTACAGTGGGGTGGAATTTGGCTCTTTACATCAAAAGGTGAACTACAGGACACAAAGACAGTTTGTGCACAGTCTCTATAAGCTGACCGAACAGGCTTAAAGTCTACAGTTGCTTATTAGAAAAGAGCACAAGGCAGATCCTCTGTCCAATCAGAGTTTTAGTAGTCTGGGTTCTAAGTCAGAGTTGGGGGTATCTGATAGCTTCTGTTTTTAGGGAGTTTAGCAAGAAAGGCTTTTTTTTCTTGTAGTTATAGGAATTTAGAAAGTTATCACGCAAGCCGAGACCTGAACCCTCAGCCTGTAGGTAACTTGAGTTTTCTTAACCATAGGATCTGTCTTAGTTGGTAAAGGGGCATCTATTTTGGTCTTTCATATCATATTTAGCATATCTTGGGAAAATTTGGACTGCACATCTATTTATGTGTGTGGTGTCTTCTGTCAGGTTTTTGGCATTATGTCAAGTATATTTCTTATGGTTTACCACGTATGAATTATAAAACACCATGTATTAACTCACATAATAATTGTGAGCACCTGCAGTAGATGAATCAATGTATTTACTCTTTAAGTGTATTCAATGACTATATATTTGAGTGTTTATAGTTTCGTAAGAGAGACATCAGAAAGCCAGCTATATCAATTCCATTTGAAAAAGTTAGCATGGATTACTATTAGAGGAAAAATATATACAATTCACCTAATTTAAGGGATCAGAGTTGTCTACTTGTCTGTTCTAAAATAAAAATAATGAATTGTTTTATTTCTTAATATACATACCTGAAATGACCAATGACAACATCATAAGAAAAAAATAGACACATTATTATTCATTATTTTAACAACTATTCAGGAGTTTTCTAAAATCATACTACACCAAAAATAAATTTTATGAATTCAGTTAATTTTAAATAAGTGGAAAGTGGATTACCAGAAAGCAATCATGAAATCCTCTGTATTAGTTTGTTCTCACATTGCTATAAAGAACTACCTGAGACTGGGTAATTCATGAAGAAAAGAGGTTTAATTGACTCACAGTACCACATGGCTGAGGAGACCTCAGAAAATGTACAATCATGGCAGAAGATACAGGGGAAGCAAGGCACGTCTTCATAAGGCAGCAAGAGAAAGGGAGAAAAGGAGGAAGTGCCACGCACTTAACAACCAGATCTCAGAGAACTCTATCACGAGAACTGCAACGGGGCAGTCTGCCCCATGACTCAATCACCTCCCACTAGGCCCCTCCCCTGACACATGGGGATTACAATTCGACATGGGATTTGAGTGGGGACACAGAGCCAAACCAAATCATCTGCCTTACTTACCCCTTTTATAAATGGTTTATAAAATGCCCCTTTTATAAGTTGTCTGTAAATGTCCTTTTTATAATTAGTTTTCCTTTCACACAATAAATATCTGACTGAAGTACATTTTAATCAGATCCAAGAAAAGATTACATTTTAAATGATGACTAAGAAATTACCCAGTTTATACCTAAGATTACCCAGGATTTTCAGAAAATATTATATTTAAAATCATGACTAAGAAATTACCCAATTTATATGATAGCCAATCTGTTATAAAGTGATAACAGTTGCTGGGATAAGAGCATATCAGAGATTCATCAGTCTGGGAGAGATCAATACAATATTTATTCACACCCACATCAAAATAAAACCTAGGGTTTTGTTTCAAAGATATAGCAATTTTATATTTTAAAAATGATTTACATTTAAGCAATTATTTTTAAGTTTTTATATGAAAGAGTAAAGACAAAAATGATTGAACGTGTCATTTAAAGAAATCAAAATGTGTACAAGACTGCAAATCTCAGAGCTGACAAAACTGTCAAGCTGGAAGCATAATGTAACAGATTGCGTATTTCACTTCTCTCTAAGCATTAATAATAATTTCAAGCGTAGAGAATAAGATCATTAAAAACCATAAAATAGCTATCTGAAAGAAAATACAAATGTTGCCTCAAATGTACATAACATTTAGACATATCAAAACATTACACGAGAAAAACAGACTAACAATGTTGGCTCAAAAATTAAAGAATCCTATTATAATTGCATGACTCTCTTTGTTGTTATACTTAGAGTTGATCAATGCAATTCTATGGCCACGTACGAAATTTATAACATATGCTCATTCATTTATGTATAAATAAATTTAGCATCAACTGTATGTGAGGCACCACATTAAGCACTTGCAATGTACCAGTGAAAAATTCAGAACTTACATTTATTAATAATAACTGATAAAATAAAACAAAACCAATAAATAAATAATGTAGCATGTTGTAGGTCCATTGTTTTCAACTGAGTTCCTGCACTAGGACTCAACAGAACAGATGAAACCAAAATGGTGTCATTCTTATTAAATGCCACATGATCAAACTTTAAGGAAGCAGATAGATCCTAAAACAGACCAGTTTTTCCTAAAAACAAGATTCCGGTCTACCTGAATTAGTGTAATAAGGAAGACCCCTCTACTTTCACCTTTTAAAAAAATTAACTTGACCTAACCTGATGTTAACTGATCAGTCCCTTTTTTTATTCTCTTTTCTTGTTTCCACCCTACAAAACTCACCGTTCTGCCTGGCCCTTTGGTTGCTCTTATTCTATTTTGTAGAATAGAGGCTGCTCCCATTTGTGATTCATGAATAAAAACCCCATTAGATCTATAACTAAATTTGTTGTAATTTTGTCTTTTGATAATGTTGCAAGGTGACCAGGAATGTCAGGTGGGGTGTTAGGGCAATAACGCAATTTTAAAAGCATGCTCAGGGTAGCCCCCATTGAGATGATGACACTGAAGCAACAAAAATAAATTGAGAGAGCAAGTCTATATAATAACTAGAAGATAATTTAGGCAAAAGGAACAGCCACTGCAAAGGCCCTAATGCAAAGAGGCCAATATAGCTAGAACAGCCTGAGTGAGGGGAAGAAAAGTTAGAAATATAGAAGAGATGTGAGGGAGCCAGCACGTGAATTGTATTGTAGCTTGTATTAAGACATTGGCTCTGACTGTGAGTAAAATTGGGAGACAGGCTTTTGCACAAAAGCATGACTATAATAGTTGGGGAAGGATTAAGTGGCATTTGTAAGAGAAAGAAAAAAATCAGAAGTGACTCCAAGTTGTTTGTTTTTTATCTGAACATTGAAGCATGGATTTCCAGGTTAACCCTACATCCCAGTTTCCTCCATCCCAACTTGTGCCTGTAATCTAATATAGTATGCCTTTTACTTTGAAAGCAACTAGTTTAAATGACAAATTATATGGTTGTCCTATGGTCACTGAAATGAGGGATACTGGAGGAAACAGAATTTTGAGGGAAGATCTGCAGTTAAGTTTGAGAAATAATTAGTTTGATTTGTCTACAGGAAATGCTAATGGAAGGTTGACTAGGCAGTTAGATATGAGAGTTTTAATATCTCATATCTCATACCATCTCATTTGGTACTCATTAGCACATGGATGACATTTAAAGCTGTGAAACTACATCAGATCATCAAAAAATTGGAAGACAGATAGAAAGAAAAGAGGGCCAAAGACTGAGTCTAGTGTTACGAGCATTAAAGAGTGAGTGAATCAGCAAAGAAATGACCATCAAAGAAACAAAGACTCAGTTACAATGAGGTGGGAAGAAAACCAAGAAAATGTCACAGTCTGGGAAACAATGTGAAAAAATTAGAATAAGAAGGAGACTATGTGTTCTAGGTATAGATTGGTGTGACTAAAACTACCTTGAAACTTAGATAGTTAAGACAACAGTTATTTTATTAATATATCATTATTTTTGTGAGTCAGAAAATAAGGTAGGAAGCACCAAGAGGACTTTTTTTTTCTCCTCCATTACATTGACCGGGGTCCTTAGTGGTATTCAGCTAGTGGGTGGTACTTTGGAGGGTCCAATACAGTTTCCTTCACATTTCTGGTTTCTCAGCAGTGATGTCTAGAACGCTGAGCTCAACTAGGACTGTCTACCAAAGCACCTATAAATGACATCTCCAAATGTCAGCATAATCAGTCTTATTACGTACTGGCTTAGGGCTTTGACAATGAACGTGTTCTTTATGACAAGACATAAACACTGCCTGTGCCTTAAGATTTGGGTCCAGAAACTGGCAGTGTATCCTCTACCATACAGGAGAGGGTCTATAGACCTTGACTCTCACTGAAAGGAGTGTAAAAGAATTTATGATTACTTTTAATCTATTGTAGAGTGAGTAAATGTGAGTTTCGGGTGACAGCCAAATAATATGAGGATTGAGAATTGACAACTGGATTTCATAACATGAAGATCATTGGTTTCTTTGTAAAATAAGTTTCAGTGGCGTAATGATGATGAAAGCTTGATTGGAATGGATTTAAAATAGAATAAGAAAGCAAAACACAATAGATGGGTTCTCTCTTCACCCGATGATAAGACTGAGCACATCTGAAAATACCATTGCAACTTAAATCATTGCGAATACATTTCTAATGCCAAAAAGTAAGTAGTTTAGAGTAATAAACATTTATCTTAAAACCCAAATAAAGCCTCTTTAAGTTTTTATCGTCTTTCATTCTCTTTTAGCTACATCATTAATGTAGTAATGTTGGAACTGTCTTATAATAATGGAATATTAACTTTTTTCATAAGTTAAGCAAATACTTTGTTTTTATATGTGTTCACGTTCTTAGTAGAACCTAGCTCAAACCAGACATTAGAGAGTAAAAATGCAAAAGCAAAAACCATCCTTTTCCTAGTCCAACTAGAGCATATTTTATGTTTTGTCTTATCTTAGTTTGTATTAATTTTGTAATTTTAATTTTAGTTTTAATTGTAATTTTTGTAATTTTAAAATGTAGCTTTTGCTATTGAATTTACAGTTTTTAAATAAGTTCATTTTTTTTTTTTTTCATTTAGGAACTAGTTAGAAAATAACAGTAATGAGTAAGCCATTTAGGGGCAAAAATGCATGACTTCAAAACCCTGATGTTATGACACTTAGATTTTGAGTATTTTAATTTGTTAAAACATCACAGTTTGATCAAATGCTTTAATTAAAAAATTGTATCATACTGTTTGAATAATATTGCTGTAAATTGTGTGCCATAAATATTTAATACTAAGTATGAATATTTAATTAAATTCCCAATGACAATATTTCAAAACTAACAGATTTGAATTGAAAAAACCAATATTTTCATTGCCTGGGTTATTATAAATATTAAAATCTATAAAAGAAATGTGGGTATAATATATAGTCCAAAGAACACATACTAACTAAATAAGGTATTTCTTGAAGCTAAAGAAATATATCCCATACATTTCAGGTGATGTAATTAATTTAGATGATGGAGAATGGAGAGCTCACTTTTAATTGCAGGCACTCATTTCCCCTAATTAGAATTTTCTCTAGCTCTTTGCTTTTGTTACTTTTACTTAAATAATTTATGCCTTAAAATTGTCACAACATATATTGGTTAAATTATGTTAACAACTTGGTCTTAAATAAAGTTGGGCAATTCATTTATTGCTAAGTAAGTGGTGAAATATCATAGGGGAGTTTACAGAAAGTCATGTAAAAGATTGGAAAGAATCTTATATTTATTTCAAATTGAAAGATTTTCAGGGAAGAAACATGTATCTAAAAAAGCACTTTTGAGAGCTATATAAATTTGATGAACAAGCACTAATAATTTCCAATAACTGCCATTTTCACTCACCTATACAAGAGAATTAAAGACTATAACACATAAGATACATATTTGAAAGATGTATGAATTAGTGTTAATATTTATTTACAGTACTTACGCTCACAAAAATTTTGAAATAAACCAAGGTTATTCATGTTTTCTTTAATTGTTCCTCTTATCATCTTCACTGACAATTCATTAACTCTTTTCCTACTCTTATCATTACCTCAAAGCATCTCTGGCTTCTGTTCTCCTTTCAGCTCATCTGCTCTGAATATTCATCTGGATCAGTTGTACCTCTTTCTGTGTAAAATGTCCAGTAGTTTTAATTGTTTTGTTTTGTTTTGTTTTGAATCAGAGTCTCGCTCTGTTCCCCAGGCCAGAGTGCTGTAGTGCGATCTTGGCTCATTGCAACCTCTGCCTCCCGGGTTCACGTGATTCTCAAGTCTCAGCCTCCTGAATAGCAGGGCTTATAAGCATGAGTTGTTAAACCCAGCTAATTTTTGTATTTTTTGGTAAAGACAGGGTTTTGCCATATTGGCTGGGCTGGTCTCGAACTCCTGGCCTCAAGTGATCCACCCGTCTCGGCCTCCCAAGTCTGGTCAGTTATTAACATGTCTTTGTTCATAGCTGATCAGACTGAAAAAGGATGGGTAATTTATTTACATCAAAGTGTTAGTAATTTGACACTAATTTCTTGCTTGACAGCTAATATTAGTGTTAACCACCATAAGTTGTAACACTGAGATGACCACGCTATACAATATGAGAAGCAGATATTTGTTTCTTTGGTTCTTTGTATACAAATTATTAGTGTCCAGGGAACAGATAGATGTTCACAAAAGAGGAATTGTTTTCAGGGAAAGGAATCTCTTTATAAAACTAAGCTTTCATATATTTCTAAAGTTATCGTCATTTACAATTCACCTTAATGAATTTTGCCATATCTGCAAACTGCATGTTCTATTATTTAGTTTTTAAATTTTAAGCCAACTTACTGTTTAACTATAATCCATATGAAAAATAAAATGTATATCACAGTTGTAAATATAAACCAGTCATTTGCCGTAAGTAATAGATAAAAATTAGTATCCATTAAAATAAGGTCAGAAATATTAAAATTAAAATATTTATCCATGTTCTATCTAAAACATCACAAACACTAAAAAAAAAAAAGAACAATTCACAGTCTATTATTTAAAATATAAACAATCTTATAGCAGTCCAAAATAGCAAATAAAAAGATCCATTGACATAAATGCTCTTTAAAAATTTTTAATCTCTTTCTGTGAATGTAAAGAAAATTATAGAAAATTATAAATTGACAAGAAAAAAGAGAATGGAAAAGAAGATAATGACAGATACCAAAAAAAGGGATTAGAAGGTATGTAATCCCAGCAATTTGGGAGACTCAGGCGGGTGGATCCCTTAAGCCCAGAAGTTTATGACCAGCCTAGAAATCATGGTAAAAGCCTGTCTCTACAAAAAACACAAAAATTAGTTGAGCCTGGTGGCACGTACCTGATTTAAAAATATTAATGAAAACACATGTGGGTAAACTTGAGGAAAATTCACAGAAATTAAAACAAAAGGACTCGGTAAAATAGAAAAAAAAGGTAAGGCAAATAAAAACAATTAGAGGATTATTCCAGTAGGGCCCATATCCAAATTATATGAGTTATAACAAGAGAAATTAGGGAATATAGAAAGTGAAAATTGTCAAGGAAATAATTCAAGGAAATAACTCTGAGAACATGAGATATTAGATTTTAATGTCCATAGTGCTCTCAAAAAAATATATAGCAATATAAAAACACATAAAAGCATATCAGAGCATAGGGATTCTATAAATTTCAAGAAAGAAGAGGTTAGGGTGCTTTACACTTGTAAAAAGAATTCTAAAAATAAAATACACTTCTAAAAATAAGATAATGAACTAATGGTTTCAAAATTAGGAGGATGTCAAAAGCAATTGCAACAAAAAATTGACACATGGTATCTAATTAAACTAAAGAGCTTCTGGAAAGCAAAAGAAGTGAACAGACATCCTACAAAATGGGAGAAAATTTTTGCAATCTATCTATCTGACAAATGTAGAATATCCAGAATCTACAAAGAACTTAAACAAATTTACAAGAAAAAAACAAGCAACCTCAGTAAAAAGTGGGCAAAGGACATGAACAGGTACTTCTCAAAAGAATACATTTATGTGGCTAACAAACATATGAGAAAAAGCTCAATGTCACTGATCATTAGAGAAATGTAAATCAAAACCACAATGAGATATCATCTCACACTAATAAGAATGACAAATATTAAAAAGCCAAGAAACAACAGATGCTGGTGAGGCTGCAGAGAAATAGGAATGCTTTTACACTGTTGGTGGGAATGTAAATTAGTTCAACCATTGTAAAAGACAGTGTGGCGATTTCTCAAAGGTCTAGAACCAGAAATGCCATTTAACCCAGCAATCTCATTATTGGGTATATACCCAAAGGAATATAAATCCTTCAATTATAAAGATACATGCATGTATATGTTTATTACAGCACTATTTACAATAGCAAAGACATGGAATCAACCCCAAATGCCCATCAGGGATAGACTGGATAAAGAAAATATGGTACATATACACCATGGAATACTATGCAGCCATAAAAAAGAACAAGTTCATGTCTTTTGCAGGGACATGATGAAGCTGGAAACCATTATCCTCAGCAAGCTAATGCAGGAACAGAGAGCCAAACACTGCATGTTCTTTCTCATAAGTGGGAGCTGAACAATGAGAACACATGGACACAGGGAAGGAATGACACACACTGGGACCCATCAGGGAATGGGGTTGAGAGGAGTGAGAGCATCAGGATAAATAGCTAATGCAAGCTGGGCTTAATACCACCATGATGGGTTAATAAGCACAGCAAACCACCATGGCACATGTTTACCTATGTTACAAACCTGCACATCCTGCAAAATGTATCCCAGAACTTAAAATAAAATAAAAATTTTGAGGAGAAAAATATTTCCAACCTAGAATTCTGTACTCACTTAAAATGTCAATTGAATATGAGGTTAGAATAACGCAAGTCTCTGTGAATAGTCTCAGGAAACTTCTGGAGGTTGAATTTTAGCAAGACAAAATAATTAACCTCAGAAGAAGAAGGTATGGAATATAGGAACCAGGAGATTCAACACAAGAAGGAAGTGAAGTGAAAATGCAAGATTGTACATGACAGCTATGCCCCTAGATTTCAACAGCAATGAACATAAACTAGAGTCACATAACTTAAGAAAAAAGGTGAAGTATGGTGGTTATCAGCAAGATACCTGCTCCCATTGAACTGATTTTTTGCCTCAGGACAGAATTTATGGATAAGCCTAGCCTAGGTTTTTATCTATCCTTGGTTTGTCTTATGTGGTAAAGTTACTGCTGTATCATGCATGTCTGCTGTCTGGATCAGTTGGGTCATTCATTTCACTGCAAATATATTTTAATCTGACATATTCCTGCAATGTAGAGGAGGGCTATAATAAGAATACTCATGATAACACAAAACTAGAGCCACTCACTCTTTCTTTCTGTAGTTCTGTTGGATGTATTCTACCAGGTCCATACCACAGTGCTGCCCCGTGTGTACTCCAGGCCTCACTCATGACCCTGTCCATTGACTTCCCTAAGGGACTCTTAGACAATCTCAGGAAAACTGAAGCCAGTCTGTTACACAGATAGTCCATTAGCTTATCTTTTCCTGGGAACTTCATCTAATATTTATTAAAAAGTAGTAACATCTCATTTTATAGATTTGTGTTTACAACTTAATTTTTCAACCTTTACACACACACACATATATGACACACACGTTTGTTCATGTTTTTTTCATATATTTCATTATTTCATATATATACTCACATATATATGTGTGTGTGTGTACCTCCAAATATCTGTGTGATGTATTTCATAATAATAATAAAAAGTATCTAACATTTATTCAGCTTAAACATTATTAGCTTTATATATTTCTAAGTAAGTTCATAGAAAAAGAAATCTACATTATTAGTAAGCACTATTATTTATTTAAAAGTGTTTATCTTGACCACTTAAAGATGCCATCAGATCAATTAACACCAGTTTGAATATTTAAATGTCAAATGTCTCATTAACATTGTGTATATATTTCATATTTTAGTCACATATTTACTTTGAACTTTCTTCAAATTAATAACTCATTCATTCAACATTTATTAAGGATCTGTTATGTGCAGGCAAAGAGGTAGATGCTATGAATACAAAAAGGAATAGAACAAAGCCCTATAACTTCCTGCCTTTAAGGAAATTATAATTTAGGAGAAAAGAGAAGTATTTAAATAAATGTGGCAAATTCTAAAAAATGACATTTGAAGCAAGGTTAAAACATGAGTAGAAGCTTTAAGTGGATAAGGAAAGAAAAAATTATATATACTGAGCCAAAAGAATAGGCAAAGAACAAGAAATTGGTCAATATAAATATTTTTCTACATATATTTCTACATATATTTTATCTACATTAAATTACATATGCAATAATATTTTACATGTACAGACATAAAATAGAAATTTATTTTCTGTACTTATAAGGACACACAGAGAACATATAATAGGCACAAAACATTTAAAAGGAAAAACCATGTTGAAAAACGTACAGTACCAAAAACACACATACACTCGTATGTCCATCACAGCACTATTCACAATACCAAAAGCATGGAATCATCCTAGGTGCCCATCAGTGGTGGATTGAATTTAAAAAATGGTACATATGCACCATGGAATACCACACACCCGTAGAAGAGAATGAATTGATGTCCTTTGTAGTAACATGGACGCAGCTGGAGGCCATTAATGAATTAAGGCAGGAATAGAAAAAGCAAATACAATATGTCCTCACTTATAAGTGGGAGCTAAACAACGGGTACTCAAGGACATACAGATAACAAAAATACATTGGGGATTGCTAGAGGGAGAAGGCAAAGGGGTCAAGGATTGAAAAACTAACTATTGGGTACTATGCTTAGTACTTGGGTGATGAGATCATTTGTACCCCAAACTTCACCATCACGCAATACACCCAGGTAAAAAAAACCTACACATGTACTCCCTGAATCTAAAATTAAAGTTGAAAAAAAGAAGATTTATGTTGTCCGTCACAATACTTCAGATGACTACAATTATAAAGTTGGTTGCACACAATTACCAACCATAGTGACATATGTTTATACACCTTGCTTTTGGATCTTTTTAATGAGTACTGTTCATCTCCTCATAAATGTTATACTCACGTTTCTGTCATTAGTAGAGTGTATGTTTATGCTTACAAAATAAGTATGTTATTATTGCCTATTTTATTGTGTAAAGTGACCTGTGAAGTGTTCTGTCATGTTTTTCTATGTTGCTCAAATAAACCTTCTTCTAAAAATGTAAATAAAAGTCTTTTAAAGATTGAAATTTGACTGTATTAAATAAATGAAAGGATTCAAACATGAACAGACATGTGTGTCATTAACTGAGAGTACAAGCATAATTCAGAGAAAAGGAAAAAACAAATGTACTGAGTCAGTTGGAGACATCTTCATGTAAAATAATAATCCCTTGTTTTGGTATAGGACTTGACACATATACAAAAACACCATATGCATTATTTTAAGAGTTCATCATAGCAACCTCATCCACTAAGTTAGGTAGGGGTTAACCCTGTTTTATAGAAAGAAAAGATATTCCTTGAAATCAACAAACTTCTCATAAATTCAGCATTACTTCCTCAGAAAACAGTTCAAGTAGTAATAAAAAATAATTCCGTAAAATCGAAAAGCACAGCAGAATATTCATTTCACCCAATATTTCCCTCCAAAAAAGCTAAGAATTATTTTATTTGCTCAAAATCACACAAAAATAGAGCTTTGACTTCAATTCACATGCGTGATTTTATGTGACTTTTTTTGGTGAGGTCTTAAGAGTTTCAAGGTAAACATAACATAGTATATTTTAATTTAGGTAAAACGCTACTTCAATATTTTTGCTGTTTTTCCATACTTTTGTCCTTCATTTTTGTAAATTTGAAAATATATTTATAAATAATATAGTAATGTTCAACAAGACATGCTTTTCCGAGTGAAAGTATGCGTCTTGTGTAGTACTATATCTTGCTATATATCTAAGAAACTTGAGTAGCAAAAGGAGATGTTTAACATTTCAGTGTATAAGCTGGTCTGTGAAAGACCTTTGTAAGCATTGCATGACATATAGAGGGAGGTCCTATTTTGGGGACATTATTAATAATATAATGATGTAATCTAAATAAACTGTTTAATTGTTTAACTTTTAGTTCTCCAGAATTTTTTTTCCTCCCCAACTGGGAAATTTGAGGCAACTGTTTAAACCTATACCTTGATATTTGAACACAGCTAGCTAAATCCAATAAAAATTTCAAAATTTATCTTTATTTAAAAATGCTTTAGGGATGCCTTTGGGGATATAATTTTTAAATTTTATTCCTTTCCCAAAAGGTCTCAATCATATTTTAATTATTTTTTAAAAGATTGTAAGTTCCTTCCTTCCTTCCTTCCCGTCTTCCTTCTTTCCTTCCAGCAGAAAAATCAGCAGGGTGAAAGAACTCTATTCACAACACTTTAATTATTTGTGAGCCTAAAGTCTTAGGCTGAAGTAATATATCAATATTCAATATCCAACATATTCAATACAGCTAATTTTTAGTAGAATTTACTGTTACCAGTAAATAAATAGAGTAGCTGAAGATAGGTAGACAGATTATGGATGAACTGGAGAACTATATATTATACTAGCAGCGTAAGAAATGGTACTTTTCCATTTGTAGAATCAATGCAATTTTAATTACTGGCCCAGGAACAAAAGGTATTGAGATCATAACATTGTTCCTTATTTAGTACATGTACTTGGTTAATTTTCTGTTTTTGCAAATATATTGGTAAATTTTCACTTGAATTGTCGGTTTTACAAGACTTTGCCCCTCATGCTGGCACTATAACCCATGCTTTCTCTATTATATGTTTATTGTTTATTTGTCATTATTTATTTCCATTCTATTGGTTTTAACTTCACAAAAAATTAGAAGGATTAATTGATGTTTATTATATTAGTTTGTTAGAGCTGCTGTTATGAAGTATTGCAAACTGAGCTACTTTAACACTAGAAATGTGTTGTCTTGCAGTTCTGACAGCTAGAAGTCCAAGATTAAGGCATCACCCTTGTTTTTTTCATAGAGCTGTGAGGGAGAACAAATACCATACCTCTCCCCTAGCTTATGGGGGCTTGCTAGCAATTTTTGGTGTTCCTTGGTTTGTAGAAACATCACCCCAATCTCTGTCTTCATCTTTACACAGAATTCTCCCTGTGTATATCTTTCTCCTCACATGGCATTCTTTTATCAGGACACCAGTCATACTCAATTAGAGGCCCACTCTACTCTAGTGTGACCTCATCTTAACTTAATTACATCTGCAATGACCTCATTTACAAATAAGGTCACATTCTATTAATATTTGTGGTTCGCACTTCACCATATGAATTTTTGCAGACACAATTCAATCCATAACACTTATTATCTTTGAAAACAAGAATGTGTAGAGAAATTAAATGATTGCACAAATTTAACTAAAACAAATTGCCATGCACTTGTCTAACACCTTCACTGTAAATCTTGTAAATGAGATAAGGGTCTATATTACTAGGGCACAATAATTAAAACCAAAACTACATCGTGGCTGGTAGACTACTACTTGGCTAAAAAAAAAAATTTTATTTTTTCATCTAATTTTCTAATGCACAGGAATGACAATGCCTCTCTTTTCATTTGCACTTCATTTAGAATAATTCATTTAGAACCACGTTCAAGAGTTATAAATATGAATAGAAATATTCTATTCATCAATACCTTCAAATTCCACATTCTTAATGTGAATTATCTATTTTTTCCTAGTCTGGATTCTCGTTCTATATAGATTTACATAAATAATTGAGTTATAAAGTTAATTTTTAAAGTACATCTGTTCTGTAAAATGCTCTTTTTGCTGTACAGCAAAGTTTATATAAAACAGACATTATTGTATTTAAAGCACAGACTACTTTAGTGGCCATTTTGTTGTATCTTTTAACCATCTTAAGATTTTCTGCGTGTCTTCTTCTATATCTCATCTTGCTTTCTATACAGGTATCTGCTTCCCCCCTCTCCTAGTTGTACCTGAAGCTCTGCTTTATAAGAGCTTCATTTCGTCAGTTACTCAATTTGGAAAGTCGGTTTTAACCTTATTATGACATTATCCCAAATTAAGTTCATATGAAAATATTACCTTCTATATGGATTTTAAAAACAAATGGGAAATGATGAGAAATAATATAGGAACAACAATCATACCAACGAATCTAATTTGCATTCTTTTGGGAATCAATTATATTTTTTTCAAAAATTACATAAACATCAATCACATCACAAATTTATTATTTTTAAATGTTTCCTTTTAGTATTAGGAAAATTATAGCAGATAAAATAGAGTCCTAAAGAACGCTGATTTGCATCTGTACCCCCTCCAGAGATCAGTTCTTGCCATTATAAGTCAATCAAAAATCAAGTTAAGCCTCTTGACATAATTGGAAGTTTCAAAGTGATCTGAAGAGCACAATTTTCTTTTACATATGTCAAAGCTAGATGAGAAAAATACCATGGGAACAGAAAGGTCAAGGGCTAATCCACTCCAAAGTCATTAAAGATCATATTTAAATTGCTCTGGAAACTTCAAGGTTTTTAAAGCCATCATCAAATTCCCCAACAGAACGACGTGCCTGTAACATGACAGCTGCTCTCTATAGGAAAGGAAGAATGTTTCTTTTTCTGTCAGGTGGAAATGGATCATTGATTTTCAGTTTATTTTGCCATACACGTTTGTTTTAAACAAATGTATTTAAAATTTTTAAGCAGAAATGTATTATGTCATAAATGAAAGTTGTTTTAGCTTAAATGAACCTATTTTGTATTGCATTTTATAACACTGTATTTGTAAAATTAAATGCAGCAGTTTTTACAATGCCACCGTATTAAGTATTGAAGAAAAGGCGTTTCTCATTTATCCTGAGCATATCACCACCGATGAAGACCTCGAGCATCAAAGTAAGTACCTAAGAAACTAAGGCTACAATATGACCATACTTTTAATAAATCTTCCAGATGAGATGATTACTTTTTTCTTACATTTTGACAGTGGAAACCTATTTTATTATAGGGTACTAAATCATAAGCGTTAAATTATGCTATTGGGTTACTATGATGAAAAGAATTGGACAGACACATGTACATACATATCCACAACACCACAAATGAATTGGTGGGACAGAATAGAGCACATAAACAATTCCAAATATGTATATATGTATGCATTTACTGTGTAATAAAAGCTGCATTTAAGTTTAGTGGGATAATCAGTTCAATAATAAATGAGTTGATCAGAAAAGTAAAAATGAATAATAAATCTATGAAATAATATCCAATCCAGGGAAATAAAAATGCCAGCATGACCTGATACCACTTTTTATACATTAGTAGGACAAATTTAAAACAATTGATATTACCAAGTGTTGATTAGGTGTAAGAAACTGATGATCCTAAAAATATGCTGATGTAAGTGTATGTATATAAAGTTTGCAGAAAGATTTTTCTAAAAATATTTGGCAGTTCCAGTAAACTGTCAAGTACACATACACTTTGAAAAAGCAGTCCTACTTCTAAGACTCTGACCTTCAGGAATAAATATAACAGTAAATTAGACTATATTATAATAGTACTTATTGTAGCATTATTTGGTGTGACAAAAACTAGAAACAATAATGACCACTATTAGGGAAATTGAATAAATTATACAATATCCATGTTATGTAGCTATTACATTTATAAAACTAGTTAGATCTATAAAAATTGACCTGAAAAGCAAATGGTTACAATATGTTGTTTAGAGGGGAAAACAGGCAAATTGCCCTTTAATGTCTTGTAATGTGATGCCATTTTGTAAAAACAAAATTGGGGGACAATATATAATGGTATGTATAGCTATGGTTTAAGGCCAAATTTACGCTACTGAAGTTTTAGTTTAAGTCAAATCCAATATAAAGAGATCTAAACATCTGGATTGGCTTAACACTTTATATTGCTGTCATGCAGATGTTTTCTTTAAGTATTTAATGTTTCAGACAGGAAGAAGGGTAGATTATTTACTTTGGTTATACTGATTTTTCAAAAGAAAAATAAATTCAAGTGCTAAAATAGTTATAGTGCTTCCTAAACTTCAATTATCCTGCTCATATCAAGAAAAATGTATAGTTGTCACCAATATTCATTAATCAGAAGCTAAGTAATAGATTAAGGAAGAAAGTGCATAGCTGGTCAATTCTTACCCTCCTCTTTTATTCCTAACATCCATGCCCACCACAGGAAAAAACTATGCCTGGTCTTAGAGATCACTAGTCTTGGAAATAATTATAATAATTACATGAAAACTGCTAAGTACATATCACTGCATCATCTTTCTAATGGCTCTAGTAATATAAGTCATATTATAATATAACTTAGATGCATATTCTAGATACAAATTGATATCATGGTTCCTGTGTATGAAGTTACTGTATTGCCATTTTTAGGGTCACTATATTGGATACATCTGTAACCAAACTCATAGTAACTAAAAGTGCTATTGTCTTAAATAAACAAACAAATTAACAAATAAATAAATAAATGTTATTGACTGCATTGTGCTCTCCCAACACCGATATGCTAAACCACTAAGCCCCAATGTGACTGTGTTTCGAGAAACCCCTAAAAGGGAAACTAGGTTAAATGAGGTCATTAGTGTGGGTCCCTATTCTAATATGACTGTGTCCTTGCAAAAAAGAGACAGAGACACCAGGGACACTCGCATGCAGAGAAAAGATCATGTGAGGACATAATGAGAAGGCACCTCTCCAAGTCAAGGAGAGAGGCCTCTAGAGACACCAAACCTGGCAACACCTTAATCTCAGACTTCCAATCTTCAAAACTGTGAGAAAATAAATTACTGTTGTTTAAGTCACTTAGTGTGTGGTATTTGGTTATGGCAGCCCTAGCTAAGTAAGCCAACTAATACATCATAGATAGATAGACAGATGATGATGATAGATAGATAGATAGATAGATAGATAGATAGATAGATAGATACACACACACATATAAACATTTTAAACATTTATGTATTTAATAGACATTCCAGCTCCAAATGTGTATTTGTAGCTGCAATGTGTATATATATATGTATATACACATATATATATTCAACACATTTGTATCTGTTATACACACACACACTGAGAAATGTGTAAGGTTATATCACACAATATCACTGTATTAGGTAAAATAAAAGGTAAGCTATGACATTCAGATAGAAATTTCTACCTTAACCCATGATATCAATGGGGGATGGTAAGATACATCGAACATGGAATTTGGAAGTCCGAGTTGGACAAAAGACCAAAAATATACAATTATTTTATTTACCTTCACTTTCTTCATCCCCATCCTGTTCCTCCACCCACATCTGGAGTGAGTGGAGAGAATGTTAGCTACAAATGATTGTAGATTTATGGTTCTAAAAAAATTGAAATGTGTACCAGGAGGCCAAGTCATTTAAGCAGCTGTTCTGGGATCCTGTTTTATTACTAAGGATTAGTCCATGATGATACAAAACCATTTAACATGTGCCTGGACCCCCAAGGAAAGTAGAAACCTGCTTAAGTGTTCATGAATCAGCCACACTAATAAGGAATTAAATTGGTTCAGAAAATCTACTGGGAAATCCTCACTGGACATAGGTATAAAGAAAAATAAATAACATTGTAGCATAGGATTTGTGAAAGGTGACAGACCATTTTTCCCTAAAGAAGTATTTCTAGGAAGCAGTAAGTTTACCTTGAACAAGAGAATACAATTATAGTAAAAAGAACACTAGACTGAAAAATTCAGCATATATATATTTATATCTCTAGATTCTACTGCTTGTTTAACCAATATCACCTTCAAAGGGGCAAAACTGGTTCTTGGGTAGAGCAAAAAATCTTAGGCCCTACAATGGTCTTTGGCCTTCCAAAAGATCCCAGTACATAAACAGTTGTGCCTTATATCAGTGGTGTTACAGTTTCATGGGGTAGGGGTAATTAGGAAAAAATTGTGCACAAAGGTTTCACAGGGAGACAATGTTTTTTAGAAAGCTGAGAAACAGTGCTGTAGGTAAATTATAACATGGATACCACATATAGAGATATAGAGCAAAGACAAGTGGGCACATCTGCTCCTAACTTCCTAATACAGTAAAGGAAACTTGACTAAAACTCTCCACTTACAGTCCACCAAATTTACAACGTAGGGATCTCCAAAGCACTCCTCAAACTTTATCTGAATTTATAGGAGGTTTACATTCTCTTAGCCTCCTCTACCTCTTTCTTCCATCTTATTTTTTACTTTTTCTGAGACAGAGTCTTGCTCTGTCACCCAGGCTGGAGTACAGTGGTACGATCTTGGCTCACTGCAACTCCACCTCTTGGGTTAAAACGATTCTCCTACCTCAGACTCCTGAGTAGCTGGGATTACAGGTGCCCACCACTGCACCTGGCTAATTTTTGTATTTTTAATAGAGATGGGATTTCACGATGTTGGCCTGGCTAGTCTCAAACGCCTGACCTCGTGATCGGTCCACCTTGGCATCCCAAAGTGCTGGGATCACAGGCGTGAGCCACTGCGCCTGGCCACTTCCATCTTTCTCTTAGTCTCTACTCACTCCTCTGATGATAAAAATGTGGAAGAGAGTAACTTCATAAAATTTCACAAAATAATATTAACATTTTGAAAAAATATGCACAAAACATTTATGAGTCTAATTGATATTAATCCAAAGGTGAATGTAAGAGACAGAGTCACAGAATTCAGTGGACAGCAAGCCACAGGCAAATCAGACACTTACGTTTTTTAAAACCCTTGCTGGCCAACCCTCCTCATCTGGGGGTGTTCTCTTGGCCCTTACATCACACAGCACTTGACCTGTATCCTCTTTCCTTTTCTCTCCTTCTATCTCTCACAGTTGTTGAACCCTACCCCAAGCCCTGTCCACAGACACACACAAAATTTCTCTTTTCACACAAAAACACTCAAACCTCTTTTCTAGAACCTTAGAAACTACTGACTTCTTGGATACCGTAACTCATTACTTGAAGGTTTTTACTCCTGGCTTACCATCACTCAGGCCAAAATGACTCCTGTTACATTTCTGGATGATTTGAATACCCAGGCAGGTTAAGCTTTTAGTTCTTTGACTTTGGAGTTCCTTCAACTCTTCTCCTCCAATGACCTCTTCCTCCATTCCACCTTAGCCACTTATTTCCATGGTAGTGACTTAGTCCTTTTATTGGCAGTAGATGTACACTTTCCATAAACATTCCTCAGCGCTGATCACTACCTCTTTCCAGTTCTCTTCTGATTTCCTGACTGCAAAAGTACTGATGTCTTCAACTCACTGATACTACTACTATTTTAATTTTCTTCAGCCCCCCTTTTTGGCTTCTCTGGACATTTAATCCAATTTGAATCCTGTGGCAATCACTGTAATCCTTTCCTTGTGAAAATCTGTAACTCTCTCACTTCTTATGTTCTACCATCCTTATTTAGAAAAAGCATCATGCCTGGTTAAATATAACCCTTTTCTTTCTCCATGGCTATTCCTGCACAGCTGAACATGGCTGTAGAAAAACACACAACCAAGAATTATGGTAAATAAATTTACACAATGGTGAATTATCTCACTTTAAATGTGTGATTGCCAACCTAGAGAGGGCCCTTTTCCTGCCTGGTAATTCTACTACCTTTTTTAGTTCATTAAATCATCCACTTATGTTACAACTTCTTGTGCCACCTCCCCATTCTTATTCTCAGATGAAGATCTTGTTTCCTCACTAAGAAAGTTGAACCAGAGGAAAGGAAGGTCTATAGGCTCTTAATCCCTAATCTACCCCTTTTCTGTTAGCATCCATCTACTCTGTCTTTCTACCATCTCCATAGACGAATAGTCTGTATCTCTCTCTAAGGACAAATCCCATTTATGTATATGATGGACCTTTTGCCTTTCCATCTGCAGGGACACAGCTCTAGAATTCTCTTCTCTACTGCCTATGTTTTCTGTATCTCCCTTTCTACTGGATCTACTAGGTCATCATTATAAAATCTTCAGTATACAAATATGCTATTATTTCTCCCATCTTTAAAAACAACAAAACTTTCTAAACAATTTTTCCTGACAGCTAGACTACTTTTATATCCCCCTTTTAGAACAATTCTTCTATTAATACATTCACTTTTTCTAATACCACTTATTAGGTTCTCTCTAACCCAGGTCCATTAGTCTATAAATCCCACAACCTCGCCAAAACTGCATCTGCCAAAGTCATTTATGATTCTACATTACTAAATCCAATGGTTCATCTCAGTCCTCAACTTACTTCACCTGTCAGAAACATTTGTCACAGTTGATTACTCCTCTTGTTTGCAACCATTTCTTCAATTCCCTGAGGTATTTCACTTTTTTGGTTTCTATTGGCCAGTCTTTACCTGTGCTGGTTCCTGATCCTCTTTAAAGCTGGGTGCCCTAGACCTCGCTCCCTAGATCTTCAATTTTTTTTAACATGTATTAATTCTCTTAATTATCTCAGTAAGTCCCATGGTTTAAAATTACATATATATATTTATTACTCCCAAATTTTATCTTCAGCTCAGATATTTCCATTGATTTCTAAACTCTTACTTCTGACTGTTCAGTTTTCCATTTGAATGTCTAATTGGGATGTTAAACTTGCCCAGGAATGAATTCCTGATATTTTTCTCCACAATCTATTTTTCCTACAGTCTTCCTCATCTTGTAAGTAGGCTTCTATATTACTAATTGTTCAGGACAGTTGGAAATCATATTCGATTCTTCTCTTTTAGTCACATTCTCCACTTAATCCAGTACAGACACTTTGGAATACACCCAAAACATAAACCATTTCTCATTACCTTCACCGCTGCCTGTTTCGTCTGAGTTAAAATCATCTACATCTTGGATTATCACAACGGCCTCCAAACTGATCCTTCTTTCTTCCATATTCCTCCTGCCTCCCCTCCACCCAAATCTATTCTCAACACAGCAGCCATACTGGCATGTTAAAATGTGAGTCGGACAATGCTACTCTCCTCAAAACCCTACAAAGACCTCCCAGGTTTCTCAGGGTACAAAATGATAAACAGTGAGAGAGAAAGGATATACAAAGGATACACAAAAGAACCAGAAAAGCCTAATCATTAGTAACCATCTGTCTTCTGCCTGTGCCCTGCCTTGCCTCTCTGATTTCATACACTGCTATTCTGCCTTTTGCTCACTCTGTTCCAGACCTCAACCTTTTCAATTGTAATGCTCTGTGCCTAGAACACATCTCCTCCACCTACAGATACACACAAAGCTTCCTTCCTCTTTCTCTGCAAAGTTTGCCCTCTCATAGAGGCTTCCCGTAACTACCTTATTGAAAGTCATGACCCTTTACTACTGTCTCCTCTCATTGCAATCCCCATTTCTCTTTCTTGTTTTACTTTTCTCCTTAGGACTTTTATCCATCTGACAAATTGCATATTACGTGTTTGTTTTCTACTCCCTGTTTCTAGTACAGGGCACCATGTATGAAAACAGATAGTTCTGTCTGTTTTGTTCTCTATTAATATCCCAAGTGCCTATGGCCATGCAATGATGTGTGTGTGTATTTATGTATTTATTATATATACATATATCTCTGTTATGTGCATGTATGTTTGTATACTGAATGAATTAATAAATGTTGATTGAATAAATGAATGAATAGAAAACTATTAATGTTAGCCTCCTTCCCTTCCTTGGATCTCAAGAAATATTGCAATAGTGATTAACTAATAACTATTTGGAATTGCTATACAACCTGTTTTCTGTGTAAGTAAAGTTTTTAATTTATATTATTTTTTTTTTTTATTTAAGATGTCTGGGTAGCATATCCTTATGGCCAACTTGTGGTACCAGTTACTATGACTAGGTAACAAATTACTCCAAAACTTAGAGCTGTAAAACTACCATTTATTACATCTACGGATGCTATGGGTCAGGGAGAGCGAGCAAGCAGAGTTGGCTTTGCTGTACTCTGAAACGTCTGAAACCACAAATGAAAGTGCTGTGAGGAAAAATCACTGGCAAGGTTTATGCTGGCTGTTGACAGGGAAACTCAGTTCCTCTATGTGTGGGTTTCTCCATGTGGTTTTTCCACATGGCCTAGTTTGAGCTTCCTCAAGCTCCCTGTCATTGCTGGCTTCACCAGAGAAAGCATACCCAAATGAGCAAGCCGGGTAGAAGCTGTATCCTTTTTATAACCTAACCTCAGAAGTCACAACATCGCTTCCACTGACACTATTGCTTAGAGCTGTCACAAAGCCCCTGCCAAGTATAAGAGGAGAAAACAGAGACTCACCTCTTCACGGAATGCGTGTCAAAGTTACATTGTAAGAAGAACAGGTGCAATGAAAAATGTTGCAGTCATTTAGGAAAATGCAATCATTCACATTTTTTGGTTTCTATTGGCCAGTCTTTACCTTTGCTGGTTCCTGATCCTCTTTAAAGCTGGAATGTCCTAGGCCTCACTTCCTGCACATTCAGTTTTTCACATGTATTAATTCCCTTAATTATCTCAGTAAGTCTCAAGATTTAAAATTACATTTATATATTGATTACTCCCAAATTTTATCTTCAGCTCAGGTCTTCACATGTGCCTGTGTAGAATTCTGAAGAATTTTCTTGTTCTACCTCTCCACTGATGAATCTGACTAGACATTTTTATTCCTTGTAATTCAAGATGAGAACCAATCACAGCTGTACTGTTAGACCTGTTCTAACAAAAACATATGCATGCATGTGTGTGTGTGTGTGTGCATGTGTGCAGGTGTGACATAATAAGAAATACACATTTTGTTTATGTGTCAGATTCCTAAAATAGTGCTCCTAAGTCCTGTGGAATTTCCTGGGTGATAGAAGAATATTTTGTTCTAATGAACCAGCTCTTGTCACATCCCTCAATAACTCCAGCATGGCCCGACCCTATATGAGTTGGACCCATATTTGACCCATAACTGATCACAATGGTTCAGATAATGAACCATGGACCAAAGCCTTCCATGTGACAGAGCCACCAGTAAATAAGTTGAATGGTCACTGGAAAGACTGAACCTCCATTAGATACTTGGAACTTTCAGCCCCATTCCCTGCAACCTCCAAGGAGGAAAGAGGGGCTGGCAATTGAGTTAACAGTCAATCATGCCTACAATGATGAAACTTCTATAAAAAGTCCTAAACAGGCCGGGCATAGTGGCTGATGCCTGTAATCCCAGCACTTTGGGAGGCCGAGGCGGGTGGATCACGAGGTCAGGAGATCGAGACCATCCTGGCTAACACAGTGAAACCCCGTCTCTACTAAAAAAAAAAAAAAAAAAGCAAAAAATTAGCCGGGCGAAGTGGAAGGTGCCTGTAGTCCCAGCTACTCGGGAGGTTGAGGCAGGAGAATGGCGTGAACCCGGGAGGCAGAGCTTGCAGGGAGCCGAGATCGCACCACTGCACTCCAGCCTGGGCGACTGAGTGAGACTCCGTCTCAAAAAAATAATAATAAAATAAAATAAAAAAATAAAAATAAAAATAAAAAAATAAACTCCTACCCAGTGGGGCTTAGAGAGTTTCTGGATTGATGAACACAAGGTGCTGGGAGGTGGCGTGCCCAAAGAGGACATGGAAGCTTCACACCTCTCCCGGCATGTTTTGCCCTATGGACCTCTTTTATTTGGTTGGTCTTGAGTTGTATCCTTTACAATAAATCAATAATAGTAAAGTGCCTTCCTAAGTGCTGAGAGCTATTCTAACAAATCACTGAACCTGAGAATGGGATCATGGGAATCCCTGGTTTATAAGCAGTTTGTCAGAAGTACAGGAGACTGTGACTTGCCTTTGTCATCTAAAGTGGGAGTAGTCTTGTGGGACTGAGTCCTCAACCTGTGAAGTTTATGCTAATTCTGGATAGTTCATGTCAGAATTGCATTGAATTGCTGGACATCCAGTTAGTGTATGAAGAGTTGGAAGATAGCTGCTGTTGAAAAAAAATGCAGAGTAAATTATATGTTTGTATATGTATAATCATAGAAAATTGTGTTGGAAAGGCATTTTTGTATTCATTTTTCTGACATTCTCTTTCTGCAACGTCCACAATACACATATACCACATCAAGTCCCACTCCTGTAGCTCTATTTTGGAAATCCCCAATTAGTATAAAGGTCGTTCTCAGAATGAATACATATTGACCAGAGATAGCACCTGCTCTTTGAGCAATTTTTTAAACAAGATAAGCATTTTCAGTTCTCTGATCTATGGGTCCTCTATGATAGTAACCCTTCTGCACTATCACCTGTGACCTTATATCAGTTGAAACCATATTTGGCCCATAACTGATCATGACGCTTCAGACAATGAACCATTGACCAAAGGCTGCCATTATACTTCAGACAATGAACCATTGATAAAGTCACCAGTAAATGGGTTGAATGAATATTACCAGATAGAATCGTTACAGCAACTTTTTAAGGTACATGTTACTACATACATTTTATAGATGAGAAAGAGGGCATATTTAAACTTGCTATGCTTTATTTAGTAAGTGGAAGACAAATTAATGTCCAGAACATCCTTAACTTTCTGCTACAGCAAGATCCTTCTTTCTGGAGCTAATTCTACTCCTGTTTGCTTCCTCATAACTGAGGAGTCCCTCATTCCTCATCTTTTGTGAGGCATCAGGATTCTGCTGTTCAATTAAACCTGCAGTATTTTCCTACTTTGTCCAATGACACATAGCCATGGTTATTACAAAACTGTTGGGAAGGACATTAGAACAAGCTTTTTGAACAGGCTGTTTTACAAAATTCTAGGCTTGAAATTAGGTAATCATTTTGCAAAAGGGAAAATAAAGAAAGAAAAGAAAAATTATCTAGTTAGAACAACAAAAAGAATGAATACCTAAAAACTGAAATTCTCAAAATTACACTCACCTACCAAAGCAAGAGTCAAATGAAAGTCACAGACATTTAGTTCATGCTCTGGGATGAGTATAGAGAGAAGAGTGAGAGATACTGTTTTCTCTCTATGATCTGAACACTTAATAATGATCTTAACACTTAATAATTCAGTAACATAAGTAAAAATGTAACTATAATGCAAGGTAAGGTAAGAGAAATGCTGTAGGAAATGTATAAGTGAAGTGCTTTGGGGAGTTGAAAGGAAGGTCTGTGCCAGGGCAAATAACAGTGCAGAAACTAGAACTACAAAATAGCATAGAAAGAATTTTGTTAACCAAAGAGTAGACATTTCTTTCTGGCTCTGGGGGAATTGCTCATTGGTAGGGTAGCCTTCAAGAGTAGCATAACACTAAACAGAGGCAAGGCCAATATTAAGCAAATTTGATGGCTGAAACAGTTTTCTGCTCCTGGGCCTATAATTTAATGTCATTATTGGGCCTTTCAGGCTAATCCCACTAGAACAAGTCTAGGGGCTAACAGCAGAGGACAAGGAGACTAGTGCTGAATGAGCAGCAGCAACCTCTGCTAAACAAATTCTGAAACTTAGTATTTAGATAATCTCTTGGGAACTAAATTCCAACCATCAGAGGCATTTTATGACTGTAATATATTAAACTTATATGAGTAGCAGCACAGGTGTGTCTTGACTATAAAAACTGAAAACAAACTCCGAATAGTCATAAGAAGGTGGAAGAATGTCATTTCTTTCTGTTATATAATGGAAATACACCTAAGGCCTGGAGTGTTTTCTGTTGTATAATGGAAATACACCTAAAGCTCTTAGAGCGTTGAATAAGTAAAAACATCAATAAAATGGACTGTGTCATTTTAATTTATAAACAGAGCTTGTATTTTACACTTAATTTTGTATAAGCAGAGCTTAAATTTTACAGATATATATTGCTTTCTTACACACCACATGCGTTTAGTTTGAGCAACTAATCTGACTTTAAGAAATAATTCATTTTATAGATCTCTGTTATTTAACTGTTATTTTGAACAGAGACTGACAGCTAACAAATTTTTATGGGATATAGGATATTTTCATTACGAAGTTTGATATAGATAGACTCCATTTATTTTTCAAGTTAAAAAGTAAAGCAGTCCCTTTAAACTGTTAATCATATTATGATTGATCTTTATTTTGTTTATGTAAGAAAAGATGAAAGCCTGGTCACTCCAGGCATGTGACATTGTCGACAGACTTTTCAGCACTTCACTAATTTATGGCTATTCAGTGGCAACTGAAAAATACTCAGGTGGCTGATAGTAGACATCCCAATGATTTACTTACAACATCTGCCATTTGATTACATAGGCTCCATTCAGCAGTCAGCTTCTTGTAAAATGGTGTTCCCAGTGAGTTCCTTCCCCTGTGCTAGTCAGTATTGAGTGACACTGAACTTCAGATTGGTATTGAAAGAGTTTGTCTCCTAAGAGAATAAATTAACTTTTCTAAATCATATCATATTTAGCCAGAGAGTTAAAAGAAAAGAAGATGAAGAAAGAATGATAAAAGAAAAAAAACATAAAAATAATTGCAGGAATCTTAGCCCCTAGAACGTGTCAAATCCTGTAGTGTACTTTTATTTTTTTAAGAGAGCAATTTTTCAGAATAAGCATCTGTGGGCATAGCTCGAAGTTATGATATTTATTTGTGAAAGAGATGATTGTAGGTAATTGACTATAATTTGTTTTTATTACCTCCAGGTCTGAAGTATAGTAAGCACATGTTTGTGGACTAAACTCAGCTAATTATGGTTTAATATTTAATAAAAGAAAAAAATAATCTCAGATTTCTATCATAAGGATCAAACTTAAAGCAATAGATTATAAATAAATATTGCAGCAATTAATTGATACTAAAACCAATTAGTTTCCAATATGTGTATGACCCACTGTAAGCTTATTTGATAATAAAGAGGAACACAAGAAGAAGAATCGAATCTCAATTCTACATTGAAGTCGACTGTCTCTAAAAGTCGTGTCTGCTAAGATCTGTGCATGTTTAAGAGACACCATGAGTTTTTCAAGGCACAGCATAATAAAACTAAAAGCAGGTTTAGAAGTGGTTTAGAAGAAATAATGCTTTATTTTATTGTATTTTATTTTATTTTATTTTATTTTATTTTATTTTATTTTATTTTTAGGTTACAGCAAACCATTTGGCACAGAATTCAACTTCTTAAATAAGTACAATACAAAGAGCTCATCTATGAATCTTTCTTTTGTATTATTATGTACTCGACATCAAGATATGGTTGGGCTGAGAAAACAGCCTCTGTTTCCATCATGTGCCAGCACTGGAACAGGACATCATAGTTTTCTTCTTTTCCCAAAAGCAAACCCAAAATAGCATCAAGGTCAGTACTACCAGCCAATTCTAGAACTCAGGTTGGACTCTGGCTTCTTCAACTTATTTGCTGAGTGATCTTGGCCTCTTCCTCCTCAGTTTTCTCATCCATAAAACGGAAATAATTTACCTACCTCATAAGTTTATTGTGACTGATAACTACTGACTAAAATGACTAAATGTATGTGAAATATTTAGATAGGGCCTGGCATACAGTAAGTGCTATATAAGCATTTATTATAAAATGGGTATTTAACACCACACATAGACATCATTTGACGTCCCCCAAATGTCTCCTTTTACCTCTTTTTCTGGGATCCTCTCTTGCAGACTTTGTCTGAGCACCCCACCACCCTTTTTTCCTCTGTCCACACCAGGGTCACTGACTCTAGTGTTCTCTGTCTAGTAACCATCCCACACCAATCTTCTCTATACATTGCTCTATTTCTTATACACAATAACTCAGCTTTGTCTCAGTTTCTCCAAACCAGGCTCCTCTCACCTTCATTTAGAGTTGTCTTCATATACCTGAATGTATACTATCGTAAATACTAAATTTGTTTCCTTTCAGTAGACAAAAGATCTTCTATAACCAGTATTCAGTATTCTAAGAAAGTGAGTAGGTAATTATAAACAAATTTCTGTAAGAAATCATAAATAACATTTTTGGTAACATAAACTACATTTAATATCATTAATGTGATAAATTATTTAGAGTCATAAATATCCATCACCCCCAGTAACTTGACAACATTCAAATAAAAATTGAACATATGAATTCATTAACAAGTGTTAGTTTACTGTAGTAATTTAGTATGGGGCACTGGAAGTAAACTTCTTAACTTGTTTAGGCTATTTAGTACATAAAAATTTAGATTATAATTTTTAGTTAAGTTCTATGTCCAGGTACCTACAGGTAACAAAAGGTGTTCTTTAATCAGGACTTTATAAACACTAAAAGAAGACCGTGTATACATCTCTTTGTATAAATCATTTCAGACTATCAGACAATGGTAGTTTTTTCAGGCAGATAGATAATATGAACTAGAAAAAATACAGTCCTTTTCACATAAATTTTCAATGCTTCCCAATTCAGAAAATAGTGTCAACTTGAAATAATTAAATGACTGTAAAAAAATTATCTTCATGAAAGACGGTATAGATGACTTTTTCTCATTGTTCCCAGTATGCTACACATTATGAATATTTTTTGTATTAATCTTCATTAGAATATAAAACTGACTGTAGAAAATGGTCACTCCTCATCCCACCTCCATCTTAACCCATGATTTTTCTCATTTCAGATGTTAAAGTTAAAGTCGGGAGTTTCCATTACCTAGATTTCTATTGGTCCAGTAATCTTTGCATTTCCTTGCAGAGATCTGAGGTTTTCTGCTTCCCAAACAGTATGAAAGAATGCCTGTGCTAGTTACCACTTTCTAGGATTAGCAGATCTCTGTGTGGAGCTGTATGGCACTGTCTTGTACTCCTTGTATATTTGCTGAAGTGTTATGAGCAAGAGAAAAGAAAAGAATATCTTGATGGGAGAAAGCAGTAGGCAAATTGAGTCAAAATTAAGAAAGACTCTCATTAAATTTATGACAATTTACATCATTTTCAAACACTCTATTCTACTAGCTGCAGAAGTTAAACAATTTTACTTATAGCAGGTGTACCAACTTGGCAGACAAAATTAAACATTGCAGGAGTCAGACTCCGCAGCACCCTCAAAAGGATGATCATGGAGTCCACCAGGGTTCAGTTTGCAAGAAGAAATGTTGGGCTTCCTATGAACATCTATTTATCCTACGGGAAGGAAGACTACCCCCAACAAAGAGCCATGGACATGGGCTAGTGTGAGTGGAAGAATTTTATCTGCTGCTCAGAATTTCCTCTTGTCCAGTCTTCATGGCATGTTCTTGATTGGTGACTAAGCATAGATGAGATAAAAAAAAAATAAAAACATCTCAAAAAGTTCCTTTCGCTTAACTTGCTGGGTGAAACTCAGGGCACAAGGTGGTAGTATAACTCTCCGGTATTTTCAGGAGTGATGGAATATGGCATCAGCACTTCTGAGACAATGTCTCTGCAGTCTAAGCACAGTTCATGGGAGCAACGGTAGCCTTGGAGGCTGATATTACCACAGGTAGGAAGGCAGGTGGAGTGGAAACTGGCATATGCTACACTGCTTTTGAGCATGAAAGAAAAAGGAGGGGAAGGAAGAAAGAAAAAAAAAAGCACTCCTCCCAGACCAACAGAAAAGCTATGAGAAAAATCAAACAATACTGCAAGTTTTTTTAAAAAGTGAGAGAGGTTCTATTACCTGTTAAAGGATTTTAGTAATAATTTCCTGTTGCTACTTTCCCATTTTGTAGGATTTTACTATAATAGTTAAATCTGAAGGTCACCAAATAAGGAAAAAGCATGTAAATAATAAAATTTTTGATGGGGATTCAAGGTATTTCAATCCAAGTGCTATTTTTTCCTTCTTAAATTAGCTTGTTCTCTTAAACTCACTCGCTTTTTACAGCTATTTTACAGCTACTTCTTAAAAAGGGAAAAAAGGCAATAAAATAGACAAGAATATTCAGTCTTAGTTTTCCTTATTTGCTCCTTGCAGAAGTGAATTACTATTTTCAGAAACATTTTCTTATGGGAGTCATTAGTCATTCTGGCCTGCATTGTGGGGAGGTCCTAATGACATTCTTTATGCCTACCAATGATATTATAAACAGTTGTTGTCACAATTAAATATGCAATTAATTTAGCATTCTAAAATTTTTCAGTTTCTTTCATCCATACTTTGAGGTACCTCTTTACCTGATCTGAATATAATTTAAATATATTGTATATGGTAAAATCAGAATTTAAAAAAGGAGAAGTAAGAATAATTATATTTTGGGCATGCCCAAGATGGCCAAATAGGAACAGCTCCAGCCTCCAGCTCCCAGCATGAGTGACACAGAAGATGGGTGATTTCTGCATTTTCAACTGAGGTACCGGGTTCATCTCACTGGGCAGTGCCAGACAATTGGTGCTGGTCAGCTGGTGCAGCCCGACCAGGAAGAGCTGAAGCAGGGCGAGGTATTGCCTCACCTGGGAAGCACAAGGGAAGGGAATCCCTTTTCCTAGCCAAGGGAAACTGAGACACACAACACCTGGAAAATTGGGTAACTCCCACCCTAATACTACACTTTACCAAGGGTCTTAGCAAACGGCACACTGTGAGATTATATTCCACACCTGGCCTGGAGGGTCCCACACCCACGGAGCCTCCCTCATTGCTAGCACAGCAGTCTGAGATCTAACTGCAAGGCGGCAGTGAGGCTAGGGGAGGGGCGCCACCATTGCTGCGGCTTCAGTGGGTAAACAAAGCTACCTGGAAGCTCGAACTGGGTGGAGCCCACCACAGTTCAAGGAGGCCAGCCTGCCTCTGTAGACTCCTCCTCTGGGGACAGGGCATAGCTAAACAAAAAGCAGCAGAAACCTCGGCAGAGGTAAATGCCCCTGTCTGATAGCTTTGAAGAGAGCAGTGGATCTCCCAGCACGGAGGTTGAGATCTGAGAATGGACAGACTGCCTGCTCAAGTGGGTCCCTGACCCCCGAGTAGCCTAACTGGGAGACATACCCCACTAGGTGCAGACCGACACCGCATACCTCACACAGCGGAGTATACCCCTGAGACAAAGCTTCCAGAGCAAGAATCAGACAGCAACACTCGCTGTTCAGCAATATTCTAACTTCTGCAGCCTCCGCTGCTGATAACCAGGCAAACAGGGTCTGGAGTGGACCTCAAGCAAACTCCAACAGACCTACAGCTGAGGGTCCTGACTGTTAGAAGAAAAACTAACAAACACAAAGGATACCCATACCGAAACCCTATCAGTACATCACCATCATCAAAGACCAAAAGCAGATAAAACCACAAAGATGGGGGAAAAGCAGTGCAGAAAAGCTGGGAATTCAAAAAATCAGAGCGCATCTCCCCCTCCAAAGGAACACAGCTCATCGCCAGCAATGGAACAAAGCTGGATGGAGAATGACTTTGACGAGTTGAGAGAAGAAGGCTTCAGTCGATCAAACTGAGTGTAGTTAGATACTCCATGGACTTTTTTTCTTTCATTTTCTTTCAGAACACACTGATATACATATGACATGGTTTGTAGAAACTTAGGGATCTCAAAGGATAACACTATATAAACAAAAAACAGTCTTGTGTGGTTATGATAGGACCCGTAACCATTTTTTTTCAGTTTATTCAAAGAAAAAAGCTAATTTTGACAGTTTTGATGAGAAAACAAATGATATTCATTGAATTTATTTCATAATATATGTAGAAATATCATTATTGCCCCAAATTTCCATCAAACACTAAATTATGTAATAAGATGTGGATAAATAATGCTGACTTTGATTTAAAAATTTGGTAAATGATAGGGAATTAAATATCTACTTTATAAGCAGGAGTGTGGCCATTTGTGTATGTGTGAGTTTGTGTCATGCTTGAAGAATTTTTTTCTCTATACCTAAGTAAAGAAATATAGGGGTCGGGCTCGGTGACTCATACCTGTAATCCCAGCACTTTGGGAGGCCGAGGCGGGTGGATCACTTGAGGTCAGGAGCTCGAGACCAGCCTGGCCAGAGACCAGCCCAGTCTCTACTAAAAATACAAAAAAAAGAAAAAAATAAATAATATAACTAGGCGTGGTGGCAGGTGCCTGCAATCCCAGCTACTCATGGGGCTGAGGCAGGAGAATCGTTTCAACCCCAGCTGCGGAGGTTGCAGTGAGCTGAGGTCAGGCCACTGTGTGATCACTCTGGCCTGGGCAACAATAGCAAAACTCTGTCTCAAAAAAAAAAAAAAAAAAAAAAAAAAAAAAAAAAAAAAAGGCATTCCCTTTACTTCCCTAGATAGTCTAGGAAATTATATAGCCTAGATTATAAAAATATTAAAATAGTTATGAAGTTCTTGTTCTATTGACCCCACTCAATTTTTATAAAAATTTAACATGTTTCACTTTTATTTTAAGTTCAGGAGTACATGTACAGGTTTGTTATATAAGTAAACTCATGTCATGAGGGTTTGTTGTACAGATTATTTTGTCACCCAGGTATTAATACTGGTACCCATTAGTTATTTCTCCTGATCTTATCCTTCCTCCAAGATCTAATATTTAAATTTCTGTGAAAATAGCTATACACTTACCATGCTCAAAATTCTGATGAATAAGATTTAAAGCTATATTTATTATTAAATTTTGTTATATAGCAATACTGCTCTAGAATTCATAGTACCTTAAAAACTTAGCAAAACGGGCCAGGCCTGGTGGCACAAACCTGTAGTTCCAGTTACTCAGGAGGCTGAGTTGAGGAGATTCTTTGACCCCAGCAGTTCGAGTCCAGCCAGGACAACATAGTAAGACTCTGTCTCCAAAAAAAAAAAAGTTAGCAAAGGTGGAACTGGCTTTTAAAAGAGTGTTATCCAATTATATTTAAAGTGGATAGTGAATAATAACTTACACATAATAATATAAAATTAACACTCCAAAATGTTTCCAACAAATACCATCAGGTAAAATGAGGGTAAAGACCAATCCAACTAAATGGCTTTCCATGGCTGTTGGTAAAGAGATGAGGAGAGGGGAAAGGAAGATCTTAAAGGTAAAGAAAATCAGAGAGACAATTTCAAAGAAGTATGTTGCCTCCTTTCCTCTTGCAAAGTTTGTTATATTCCCAATGATAATATCAGCAAGATAAAAGAATTTTAGATTGAAGAAAAAGAAGGAAGTAACCGCATTGTGATTTACTGAAAAGGGTAGAGAAGTACATTCCAATGTGGTTTTACCTGTGAATCCCACAACGCCAACCTCCATGTGATTCTTTGATTTTGTTGTTAGCTGTTCCATTATGGTCTTTTCTCCTAATTCAACTCCTAAATCAGCAACATTGGTCATTTCCTTTCCTTTCTATTTAGAGCATGTCATATAGTATTTCAATTATTAAATCAATAAGTACTAACTACTGAAACTGTACTATGGGCAAGGCATCGGTAGCAGAAGAACTTTTGTTTCCTTGTGTGTCACCTAGGGATTTCATGTTTCACCACACTCTACCACCAAATTCACTCTAATATGTTTTGTTTCTTTCCAAAGCCCTAAATAAAAACAGACAGGACTCTGTATTCCTGTGGAATTCCCAGACATATATAATATACCACTGTATTTTTTATTTTTTATTTTTTATTTTATTTTTTTGAGATGAGAGTCTGCTCTGCTGCCCAGGCTGGAGTGCAGTGGTCCAGTCTTGGCTCACTGCAACCTCCGCCTTCTGAGTTCAAGAGATTCTCCCGCTTCAGCCTTCTGAGCAGCTGGGACTACAGGAATGCACCACCACGCCCAACTAATTTTTGTATTTTTAGAAGAAACAAGGTTTCACCATATTGGCCAGGCTGGTTTCGAATTCCTGACCTGGTGATCCACCAGGCGTCAGCCACCACGCCCAGCCACCACCATCCTCTTCATCCTTTTGGTACAGTAGAGATCCTCCTAAGGTTATGGCACTGGCTGAATACACAATATACAACACTGACTAGGTAAGATTGACAGCAGGTTATTAGTTCCATATATTCATAGCCTGGGGGAAAAGGATCCTACACACCACACAGGGCCATTGGGGGTGTTGTGAGAGGTCATGGGAGGCAGGCTTTGTAGTGTCAAGTGGGTGAGGTGCCACCAGACTCCAGTGGGAGAATGTGATTGTTTTATTTGAATAATTTGGTGATCTTGCAGGAAGACTGAAGCCAGACACTCAGAAATAAGCAGGAACTATGCCTGGACCTTGTGATAAGGCAGGTTGTTTGGCTACAGTACCTTATCCACAGGAACAGAGTGGGCAGGGCAACTTGAGGTTAGGTCATTCAAGTGCCTCTCAGTTTTCCCCAAATACTGGCTCTTACTCTTAGACCTTATGCTATACTCCCATAAACACCCAGAGAACAAACTTTGGCTGCATGCATGTGAATACTAAATATTCCTCTTCATCTCTGTCTCACTCCTATTTTCTGCACCAATCTCTGTGATCAGAATGGGCTTCTTCAAGCACTTTATAACTACCTGCCAATATAGAACAGAAAGCCTTAAACTCAATTGTATATTTTCCATACTAAGGGAGAAAGTTTTGAGTTGAACCCTACAGGCTTGATTCGTCACATACTAAAAGAAAAGAGAAAGACTTTAGAAAATCCTCTCTGAAGATAGAAGCCTGGCTTAAAGACTTTTTGTCTCAACAAGGAGGTCAACTGCCCGTCAGCCCTTGCTTTGGAGAGACAAACGCTGGAATTTATATTAGGGTGAGAACTTTCAAGAACAGGTTTTTGGTGGGGATTAAAATGCATTAGTTTAATATTTGTTAACAGATTGTCTCATATATCTTAGAATCTCTGCTCTGCCCATAAATTTTGAACATCTTTTATATAAATACAATATATCTTTATCATACACCAAAATAACCACCTTTTTTTTTTTTTTTTTTTTTTTTTTTTTGCAGTTGCAAGATTTAATAGAGTGAAATAGAGTGAAAACAGAGCTCCCATGCTAAGGGAGGGGACCCAAAGGGGGTTGCTGTTGTTGGCTTGAATGCCTGGGTTTATATCCCAATCATCATCTCTCCTGCTGTGTTCTCAGGTGATAGATCATTGGCTATTTTTTTACTTCCTGTTTTAGCCTAATTAGCATTTTAGGGAGCTCTCTTTCCCACCTGATTGGTCGGGTGTGAGCTAAGTTGCAAGCCCCATGTTTAAAGGTGGAAGAGGTCACCTTCCCAGCTAGGCTTAGGGATTCTTAGTCAGCCTAGAAATCCAGCTAGTCCTGTCTCTCAGTTCCCTTCTCAACAGGAAAACCCAAGTGCTGTTGGGGAGGTTAGCCGACAACCACTCTAACAGCTTCCTGCTGATTTGGGGCATAGTAGCAGTTATGCAGTTGGAATTTCCTCGGGAGGAGTGCCTTCAATATCATTAACATCAGAGCATGGGCTAGCAGGCCGGTCCAGGGGTCCGTGGTAGATCTTAGTCATGGACTGCATCTGGGGCTCCATTTGAAGAATGATTTATAGTTTTACAGCCTTGATTCTGGAAGAGACAAACTTAACAAGGAGGTTAAAGATACAGGGATTGAAATGTATGGCCTGTAGTGCAGGGGATTATTTCTTGGGCACACTTTACAGGCCCTGACTATCTGTTTGATAGTTTTGAAAAGGCCTGGTTCAGTAAATAATAATTTGGTCATCTGATGGGTGCTATCAATGCCTAAGTGGAAGGTTTGGTGAAGGGTTTTAAGTAATTTCTATTGGTTAGCTGCAGGCAAAAGTATTTTTCTTCTTCGGTGGCTAGCCATCCTGAGGGGTGGAAAGTATGTCCTTGTAAATTTCCCTATTCTATTTCTCCGGGCTTGGTTTCCTGGAGTAGATTACGTCACACTAGGGGAATTCTATAAGCATTTCTAATGGAGGGTCTCGCCTTGCAGCTCTTTTGGCTTCAATATCCACTTGGTGGCTCCCTTCTAGTTCCCTTTCCTTTCCTTTCTGATGACGCTGGCAGTGTAAGACTGACACCTCTTTAGGTTTCTGTACAGTCAATAATAATTTCCTAATGGCTTCCTGATGTTTGATAGATGTTCCCTCGGAAGTTAGGAATTCCCTTTCTCTCCATATTGCTGCATGGGCATGGAGGACTCGGTAAGCATACTTAGAGTCTGTGTATATATTTACCCTTTTTCCTTCGGATTCTAGTACCTGAGCAAGGGCTATTAGTTCTGCCAGTTGAGCACTAGTTCCTGGAGTACTAAGGGGATTACTTTCAAGTATTCCGTTATAACTGATCACTGCATACCCCGCTTTTTGAAGTCCTTTTTCTACAAAAGAAATTCCATCGGTATAGAAGTTGAGGTTGGGATCAGTCAAGGGAACCTCTAGAAGGTCCCCTCGAGCAGCATAGGTTTGAGCAATTACTTGTTGGCAGTTATGTTCTATCTTTTCTTCATTGTCTGGAGGGAATGTGGCTGGGTTCAGAATTGCACAAGTGCGCAGTCGCAGCACTGGCCCTTCAAGTAATAGAACCTGATATTTAAGTAAACAGTTGTCTGACAGCCACAAGTCTCCTTTAGCAGTGAGTATGCCATTCACATCATGAGATGTCCACACAGTAAGATCTCTTCCCTGTATCATTTTAAATGCTTCAGATAGTAAGACTGCTACTGCCACCACTACCCGTAAACAATGAGGCTGACCCTTTGCCACTACATCCATTTCCTTACTCAGGTATGCCACGGGTTGCAAGTTCATCCCTCGGACCTGTGTAAGGACTCCTAGAGCTATTCCTGTTTTTTCTGTGACATATAAAGAAAAGTCTTGCCCCGTTGGCAAACTTAACATGGGGGCTTGGGTTAAGGCATTCTTTAGGGCCTGGAGAGCCACTTCTGCTTCAGCTGTCCATCTTACTAAAAGGATATTGGCTCTCTGAGTTTCCTTAATTAGTGTATATAATGGTCTGGCTATTTTGCCGTACCTGGGAATCCATATTCGGCAGAAACCTGTTATGACAAGGAACCCTCTTAGTTGCTTTAGGGTTTTGGGTTGAGGATAAGCCAGTATAGCCGGATACATTCCTCACTGAGGGCCCTGATGCCTTTGGATAATTTTAGCCCTAAGTATTTAACCTGCTGTGAGCAGAGCTGAGCCTCTGGTTTGGAAACCTTGTAGCCACAAGTAGCGAGGAAATTTAAGAGTGCGTGGGTGACTTGATGGCACAAGGTTTCTGAATGGGCAGCTAAAAGTAAATCATCCATGTGCCAAAGGACAAAAGGGTCCAGATGTGAGAATTGGCTCAAGTCTTGGGCTAATGCCTGGTTAAATAGATGGGGGCTATCTCTGAACCCTTGGGGTAAAACAGTCCAGGTGAGTTGAGAGGTTGGGTTCGAAGGATCTTCAAAGGCAAACAAGAATTGAGAGTTGGGATGTACAGGGATGCAGAAAAAGGCATCCTTAAGGTCCAGGACTGTAAACCACTCTGCTTCCTCCGGTACTTGGGAAAGGAGAGTATAAGGGTTAGGTACAGTTGGGTATAGAGGGACAATTGCCTCACTGATAATCCTGAGATCTTGCACTAACCTCCACTGTCCGTTGGGTTTCTGTACTCCTAAAATTGGAGTATTGCAGGGGCTATTGCATGGTTTTACTATATCTTGGGCTTTTAGGTCCTTAATAATCTTCTGGAGTCCTTGTTGAGCCTCAGGTCTGAGGGGGTACTGCCTTTGGTAGGGAAAGGAGGCAGAATCCTTTAGTTTTAACTTGAACAGGACAGACATTCTTTGCTCATCCATATTGTCCTTCTGTTGCCCAGACTTCAGGATTAATTCCTTCCTCAAGCAGGGGACAACAAATGGGTGTTCCTTCTCTTATGTTCAGGTGTATAATGGCCCCTGCTTTTGCTGGAATGTCTCTTCCTAACAAGGGAGTAGGACTTTCCGGCGTAATTAGAAAAGCACGCGAAAAGCGTAAAGTTCTCCAGTCACAACTTAGTGACTGGGAGATGTGTCTAGTGACTGGCCGTCCTAGGAGCCCTCAGATAGTGACAGATCTGGAGGACAGTTGTCCGGGACAGGAGAGTAAGACTGAGAAGGCTGCGCCAGTGTCCAGAAGACAGTTAACCTCCTGGTCCACAATGGTCAAGCATACCCGGGCCTCTGTGAGGGTGATGGCATGGGCTAGTGCTTTCCCTGGGCACCATCAGTCCTGCTGCTGGATCCTCTGGTTAGTGGCTTCTGATTCAGAGGAACTCCATCCCCTGGGGCAGTGGGCCTTCCAGTGATTCCCTTGACATAAGGGGCATGGACGAGGGGGCGGCTTATTTCCACTTGGACAATCTTTTTCAAAGTGTCCTTGTAGACTGCAGTGGAAACAAGCCTTATTAGGCATTCGATTTGCCCAGCCTTTCCGTGTTCCAGAGCTCCAAAGTCTGCTTGCCTGAGGGCCATGACTAAAGCAGTGACTTTTTTTTAAATCCCATTTGTCCTGTTCCGTCTGCTACTCCTGATTTCTATTATAAAAAACCGAGGTTACCAAGTTTAATAGGGTTTCTAAGTTTTGCTCTGGGCCTATGGAGTACTTTTGAAATTTTTTTTCTAATGCCTGTAGCTGACTGAGTGATAAACGTATCCTTTAAGATTAGTTGACTTTTTTTTTTTTTTTTTTTTTTTGAGACGGAGTCTTGCTCTGTCGCCCAGGCTGGAGTGCAGTGGCCAGATCTCGGCTCACTGCAAGCTCCACCTCCCGGGTTCACGCCATTCTCCTGCCTCAGCCTCCCGAGTAGCTGGGACTACAGGCACCCGCCACCTCGCCCGGCTAGTTTTTTGTAATATTTAGTAGAGACGGGGTTTCACCGTGTTAGCCAGGATGGTCTCGATCTCCTGACCTCGTGATCCACCCGTCTCTGCCTCCCAAAGTGCTGGGATTACAGGCTTGAGCCACCGCGCCCGGCGATTAGTTGACTTTCAATAGAGTCAGGTGACAGGGAGGTATGCTTCCTCAATGCCTCCCTTAATCTCTCCAGAAAGGCAGTAGGATTATCTTCCCTTCCCTATGTTACAGTGGACATCACTGAATAATTTACAGGTTTCTTCCTAGTTTTCCTTAGTCCTTCTAGCATGCAAGTTAGCAAATGTCTGCAGCACCAATCTTTATGTTCCGATTCTGCACCCCAGTGAGGGTCTATACTGGGAACTGCCTGCTGGCCTATGGGGAATCGTTCTCTTTCCTCTGTTGTCATCCTATCATTGACCTGACTGAGATACCAGAGACTGCCAAACTCTTGTGCTGCAGTTACAACAGCACTTCTCTCATTTGGGGTTAGAGTCTGATTTAGCAGTAACATTATATCTCTCCATGTCAGATCAAAGGATTGTCCTAACTCTTGTACAACATCAATATAGGCATCAGGGTTATCTGAGAATTTACCTAGGTCTATTTTAATTTGCTTTAAGTCTGAGAGAGAAAAAAGTATATGCACTCTGGCTGGACCGAATTCTCCCCCTCCCATTGCTTGGAGGGGCCATAACTGGGGAATACTGGCACTCCTTGGTTTATTGTTTACCCTTTTGTCTATCTCCTTTCGGACTGTTTGGATTGAAGGGTGTTCCTTATTAGTTGGAAAAGGAGTCAGGGGGATGCTGGGGTAGGGAGGTAGACTCTGAGGGCTTCCTGCTATATATCTCTTAATGAAAAGAAAGTTTGTACATATGGTACTTCACCCCATTTGCCTTCTTTTATACAAAAGAGGTCTAGCTGTAAGATGGCATTATAATTTATACTTCCTTCAGGAGGCCAGGTTTCTCTCCCTTGAAGAGGATAGCATGGCCAGGCAGTACTGCAGAAGAATATAAGTCTTCTTTCTTAGCATCTGAGGGTCAAATTGTTCCCAATTCTCCAGAATACATCTTAGGGGCATTTTTGCCTTGGGCAGAATGTTTCCCATCTGAAAAAAGAACACACCCCTAGTAATTTTCCGATGAGCATTAGTCATACAGCGTCCTCTATGGTCCCAATGCTTGTTCCTTTCCAGGGTGCGTAACCACCCATGGACCTCTGCTTATTGGATTAGTTACGCTCACTAATGTAGCAGTCCTTCACCTGTTTTCCCATCTCTCTTGACCACAAAGAAAGGGGTCCAGGCTGCTGGATTCTAGTGGTCCTTTGCCAGCATGCCCAACATTGCCTTTGCGCTCGGAGGTGAGTTCCTTTCCAGGGTGCGTAACCACCCAGGGACCTCTACTTATCGGATTAGTTACGCTCACTGATGTAGTAGCCCTGCACAGGTTTTCCTGCCTTTCTTGACCACAAAGAAAGGGGTCCAGGCTGCCGAATTCTAGTGGTCCTTTACCAGCATGCCCAACATTGCCTTTGCGCTCAGGGGTGAGTCCTAGAGTTGGGCTGGGTTCCTGAGTATTTCATAACAACCCAGCTGCCCATCAAGATGCATTCCCATAAACAACAGTTCTTATGCAAATTCGTTTCAGAGAGGGTGTAGCTAACTTTTTGAGTCAGGTTTGAGATAGTCTTTTGATTCTGTAAGTACTTTAAGGCTCAGCTGAGTGCAAATAGCTCACGTTTGAGGAGATCAATTATTAGGCAATTTTTCTAACTCTGCTTCCACAGGAGTCTCCGTATCAATTACTGAATACCCATTGTGGTTTTTACCTCAATCACCCGGGAGGAACCATCTGTCGTCCTGTCCTGAGGGGAGTTCCTCCTAGGTCTGCTCAGACCTTTGTATGGTAATTAAGATTTAAATCCCCTGTTAGGAAATCTGCAGGGTTAAGGGAATTATCAGTGGTTGGAGTTACATTAGCCTTTTCTAACAGAATAGCCCCATACTTTAAGATTTTTGAGTTAGTAAGCTACCTTTTTGCTTTTTGGACTTAGAATAATTCTGAACTGGTGACGTGTGCTCACAATGAGGTTTCCTCTAAAAGTTGCTTTTCTACTTTTAGCAAAGCAGTTGCCACTACCGACTTGAATGCATTTGGCCCATCCACGGGTCCTGGGTTAAGGATTTTTGTTAGGAAAGCTATGGGTTGTCAGTGGCCTCAGTGCTACTGAGGACTACTCAGGGCTACGCCCTTATTTACACTGACAACAAAGTGGTATTGGAGTGTTTTAGGGTCCCGGACAAGACCTTCAATTATCAATTAGAGGTTTTAAATTTACCCTAGCTTTTAAAGGAATAGGGCACACTTTTTTTTTTCCTATTTCTTTTTCTTTCTTTTTCTCTTTGATTCCCTCTTTGTCTCTCTCTCCTTCTCTCTCTCCATCTCTCTCTCTCTCTCCATATCTCTCTCTCTCTATGTCTCTCTCTCTCTGTCTCTCTCTCTTAGCCATTACAAACTTGGGGCCCTGGCAAGGGTGATGGGGAATGGGTCCCACATAACTGCCCATGTAGAGAGCTGTATACCTAAATCAGGAGGGACACCAGGGATAACACTCCCTGGGTTATAGCCTAGGTGCCTAATGACACACCTTTAAGCTTCTTTAGATCGCTTTGGAGATACAACTTGCTAGATGATATGAAAGTCTGAACCATTAGTACCTAGGAGGCAGGGATCAGAAGAAGTAGATTCAGAGGTAAGGAGGATTTTGGGGTTACACTTTGAAGAAAATTGTGGTCAGGACCCAGGAGGTATGGGTTAGAAGGAAAGGTAGGGGCACACCCATGGGCGACTCTTGAGTAGAGACTTCTGACTGTGCCATGATCTCAACCAGCTACTGCTGGGAGTTCGGGACGACAGCTTTCTGCCTCTAGGTCGGTCCTCAGTTTCCCCAAGAAAATTGAAAGTGGAAGCTGGCTCCAGGCAGTTTGGGGTTGTTAGAAAGCCCTTCTCCAGATAGCCTCACACCTGAGTCTCAAGTCCCGCGACCACGCTAATCATTTTTAACTGGCCAACAGGTGCCCAGTATTTTCCTCCAATTCTAAGGAAGGATAGGACAGAATAGCATACGAAAGTGGTCTAATATTACTCACCACTTTGGAGATCCCTTTGTGGTCACCAAAATGTTACCAGGGATGCTTTGTTCCCAGAGCTCCCAAGATGGTGGCAGCTGCTTCCAAAATGGCGGCAGGCCACTTCTAAGATGGTGGCGAGTCTCATGTTCTCTTACCTGGGGTTCCTGGCCTCACGGATTGCAAGGAATGGAATCTTGGACTATGTGGTGAGTGTTATAGCTCCATTAGAAGCTGTGGGTCACAGAAGAAAACTGTGGAACCCAGTGACTAGTGTTCAGCTCAATTAGGATGAACCCAGGCCCTTAGCTGTGCAGGAGCAATAGGGCAAGCCTTCAGCCCAATCAGGAGTGGCAATGGGCACCTCGCTGGATCAGGAGCACAGCAGACACCCTGCCAGATCCAGAGGGATGGAAGTCAGCGGTGGGTCTGTAACCGCGGCAAACAACAGTGGTGGACAGCGAGCTAAAGCTCAGCTCGAGCTGTAACAAACATGGACCAGAATAGTGGAGTTGCAACATTTGACAGAGTGAAATAGAATGAAAATAGCTCCCATACAAAGGGAGGGGACGCAAAGGGGGTTGCCCAGTAACTACTTTTTAAAAATTCTACAGTCTTGGACTTTTTTCTTCATTAATTTATTTCCAGGATTTGTACTTAAGTGACTGTATACATGGCTCTGCTATCCTCAGAGTTACATAGTATAAAAGACACCAAAAGCTGAATGCTGAACAAGTGGTGGGGTGTTTAATAAGATGAAGACACGAAGACAATGAATTCAGTTTTAGGCATATTCATTTTGAATTACTGTGAGACACCAACAAAAAGGTCTAGTCTGGAGTTTAGAGAGAGGGAAAGGTTGCAAGTCATGAGTTTATATGTAGTAATAAGAATCACAAGAGTAAATGAGATTTCTTATGAAAACACATATGAGAAGAGAGCCCAAAGTCCTGAAAACATGACAGTTAGACTTCCTGAGCCAGTAGTACTGAGAAAGAATACACTGAGAGTAACTTTCCAGGTTTTCCAGAATAATCCTGAGTGAATATCCCCATCTAGGGAGTCAAACTATGGATACTTACCTGTGCTTGCTATTAGGTTGCTACAAAGGTAAATGTGGTTCCCGCCGTTACTTTTCATTACTTTTTAATTAAAAGTAATGGCAAAAAAAGTAATTAATTTTGCACCAAGCTAATATTATGTTTTATCTCTGTCACCATATGTCTGGAGTTTACCAAAGCAAACTTTTTATTTTATTTTATTTTATGTGCCTCTGAACAAGTGTCAGAATACGTTCACAGCCTCCTTATGGGGTTCTTCTACTCTAGCTATGTGAGCCAAAACTCTTCAGCTTTACCCAACTTGTATCTTTACTTTGATATTGGATCCTCAGTGACAGGGAGGATATATTTCCAGAATAGTCATTAAAAGAAATATGCACTCAGTACTGATACTTGAAGTCTCCAGAATGTCTCTCTCTGTCAGATAGGCAAGAAGAGTATCTGTGATGGTTTTGTTTCCAAACGGAGTATTTTATGCTTTCTTGGCCTAATGGGGAAGCACAGCTTTCCATTATACATTTAAAATCATGGAAGAAACACGTTCTTTCTCAGAGTATTTAAAAATTTATCTGCCTATTGAAACATTAGAATAACATTTTAAAATGTTTTCTCTGCTTCACGTTTGTGATATTTGCACAGAACTTCAAACATAATGCATGTATAAGATCCAGTTAATAATAGCTCTGCTGGAATTCATTAATAGTCCCATGAGTCTCATAAGTAAAAGGAAACAAGAAATAGTGTCACTATGTGCTTTGTTTTGAACATATTAACTAAACATTACAAGAGGAGATTAGAAAAGCAATCACTTTATTTAGCTGAGTAATTACCCACTTGAATCCCTAAAGATCAGTTATGGTAACATGTTCTATAAGATTTCCACTAGGAGTCTTAAATGAGTCAATAAAAGATCATGTTTACATACGTTAAAAACACTTAAAAGAATAATATTAACATAGACTCTTAGGCCATGCCCACACTTGCCCAGTAAAAGGTATTTCTCTAGGAAATATGTTGCTTTTGACATTAGTGTTCTTAAAAATGTGCAACAGATATAAACGTTGACAATCACTTTCATTATGTTTTGACTTACTAGCATTAAAGAGAAGCCAGTGTTAGGTTCATTGCTATGGAAGTAGGTCTTATTTTATGGCATACTATTGATATTGGCTATTCCATTCATAGATGCAAAAAGCCTTCACAGTCCATAAGTACAGTGATACTCCAGCACTATTTTTTTTTTTTAATCTAGTAAGGTATATACAGTTGGCCCTCCATATCTATGGGTTTCATGTTCATGTATTCAACCCAACTGCGGATAGAAAATATTCAAGAAAAAAATTATATTAAGTTCCAGAAAACAATACTTTAATTTGTTGTCACCGAGTACTTCACTGAATCCATTTGAATGAAGTGATGTGTAGGCATTGTATTAGGTATTATTATTATTATTATTATTATTATTATTATTATTTGAAACAGAGTCACACTCTGTCCCCCAGGCTGGAGTGCAATGGCGTGATCTCGGCTCACTGCAACCTCTGCCTCCCAGGTTCAACCGATTCTCCTGCCTCAGCCTCCTGAGCAGCTGGGATTACAGGCACGCACCACCATGCCTGGCTAATTTTTGTATTTTTAGTGGAGATGAGGTTTCACCATGTTGATCAGGCTGCTCTTGAACTCCTGACATCATGATCTGCCTGCCTTGGCCTCCCAAAGTGTTGGGATTACAAGCATGAGCCACCACACCTGGCTTGTATTAGGTATTATAAGTAATCTAGAGATGACAAAAAGTACACAGAGGAAGTGCATAAGTTATATGCAAATACTAAGCCTTTTTTATATAAGGGACTTGAGTATCTGCAAATTTTGGTATCCATAAGGGTACTGGACTCAATCTTCCACAGATGCCAAGGGACTGCTGTATTAAGAAGATAGGGAATTCTTAGCAGATAATTTGATGCATATAATTGAATTTGCAAAAATTTTATGCATTTTGCAAGCATAAAAGTATATGGAGTTTTATTTTTTATGAAACATTCTAGATCACTAAGTATATTATGATATCTAATAAAACTAGTTTAAAAGCTTTCATTGTTTCAGAATACAGGTCTCATATGCCTGCACTGTAAAATAATATATTAAAGTACATAACATGAGTTAAAAATTAAAAAGCCAGAAGTGAAAATAGTAAAAACAATAATAATGAAACCTTCCACTTAAAAATATAAAAATAAAAACCCTATCATTTCTTATTTTTTGATAAGCATCTAATCATGTATCCAAAAACTTAATGTGTCTGCAATTGTTCTCTTAGGTCCCATCCAGATTGGAATGGCCTTTCCCTTCATTATTTTTTAAAATAAATGTCAGTAAAATTTGTACTTTTTCGTAATTATTTATTTTTTAGAGTTTTTTTAAAATCATATTGAGAAACTCAATCACAGAGTTCTTTGTTTTATAATTATTACATTTTGGGAGTAATCTTCTGGAATTTAGGGCCTAAGATTAAATAATCATTTGAGACTGAAGTTGAGTGTACCCTTTTACTATGATTTTCAATCTGTTGAAAAAATGGTGTACACACACACACGCACATACATACGCACGTACACATACATATGCACAAACACATTTATGTATGTATACCAATCTCAGGATTATGCAATGAAATAAGAGTCCTTTGGAAAGAGAAGAGTTCAGTGCAACCAAGATTAGGCTAGATCTGCCCTGTGCCACCAATAGAGACCCGATTCCCTAGGTGTCTACCTGGGATCTTGCAAGTAAGCAGACTTACTTACTTTGGGATTGCTGGTATTGAGTAATTGCTACTAGAAAACTGAAATTCTTGGGAGTTCCATTCCAGAAGCCAAAATCTAGAACTTTGAATCATAATTAGGATATGCAACAGAAAATAGAAAGTTTGAACAGATTTAGAACCAGACTGATCATTTCCCATTTCCATCAATATCTCTAAGGACCTGTAAAGGTAATTTACAGACTTGCAGTTATGAGGATTCACACTCTACGGGTGACCTTTACTGTCTTATGGGAGTAACAAAGATTCAGATCTCGAAATTATAATGATGACTGATTGGTGACTCAATCCCTGGCATTTCCCAGACCTCAGACTCTGGTGGGAGTAAGATAAACTAAATCTAGCAATCATTTCCAAAGGATACTCCCATATTACTCAAAACCTTGGGGACTGAATGCTGTCCAGCACTTGCTTTGGTCATGGCAAATCAAAACAATTAACGATTACTGTTACTATAAAGTTATCTATTCCCTGTAGTGAAGAAAAAGGAGCAAGAGGTTAAGGAATCTATTCTTAAACAGGCATGCATTTTTCCTAGGAATTTTCCCTCTTGCAAACTCTGAAATTTTACAGAAGATAGTAAGGTGAAATCTTCTTTCCCCAAATGCAAGATAATTTATTAAGCAATGAGGTAAAGTAAGTGTTCATAATCATATGCTGAAACAGCGGAGTAAACAAAATGAAAATTGATGTCACTAGGAATAATGGAAAAGTTCTTTTATTTTTAGGAAATTTGAGAAGTGATATTATTTCAATGACAGTTTGTAAGAGGTGAAGATGGATGGTCTTTTTGATTAATCAGATAATCTTTAATAAGCATTTGTCACACTATATATTGAGATCCTTTTCATATTTTTGAAAAAAAGTAACCACAGGAGATAATATTCCACATACTGCCTAGATGTGCATCAAATTCTTCTTTTGGGAAACACAGAATGACTACAAACTCTTGCAACTGGATTGAGTAGATTTCTTGCTTCTGACCAATGGAGGTTGAGGACAATAATATATGTACTTTCTGGTCTGTCTCCAGAGTCCCTTTTTATCCTTTTTAGGAGCCATGAGTTTAAATTACCAGGATTGTAACCTGAAAAGAGACTGAATTTCTGAGTACTTGCTTGAAGGTAAACTGCTGTCTTAGTCAGTTTAGGCTACTATAACAAAATATCACAGACTGAGTTACTTATAATCAACAAAAACTAATTTATCGAGTTCGGGATGCTGGAAATCTGAGATCAGGGTGCCAACATCACTGGATTATAGAAAGGACCTGCCTCCAGGTTGTAAACTACCAACATCTCTTGTATCCTTACATCGTAGAAAAGGAATGAGCTCGCTTTCTGGCCTCTTCTTATAAAGACACGAATCCCATTCATGAAGGCTTCATTCTCATGACCCAATCGCTTCCCAAAGGCCTTGCCATCACTTTGGGGTTTAGGATTTCAACCTTTGGGTTTGGCAAGTGGGCACGAACATGCAGTCCATGACAATTGCCAAAGAGTGTCAATTCCAATACACATTAGACCAACACAATCTTGACAAGAGCAAGAAATAAACATTGTTATTACTAAGCCACTAGGATTTCATGCTTTATTTTTAACCATCGCATAACTTATCCTAATTCATAAATCAATATTATATGAGAGATATAGCTGTAACAAAGAACTAAAACATGTATTATATGTTTACTGAACAGGAAAAGGACAGTTTGAAACCTTATACTGAAATTTAGAAAGATGATGAACCATATTTTGCAAAAGCAAACATTTGATAAAACTTTTGCATATAGTAACTTGAAAGAAGAAAATTCCTATTCCTATTTCCTATTCATCTGGAAACTTTAGAGGATATAGTTGGAAAAATATAGTAGTATAATTAGTATATTAGTATATTTATACTGAATTAATATATTTTGAAGATTATGGACTACTTTAACAAAATATTACCATCAAAAGGAGGAGGTCAATTTAAGAATAAATTGACCATTTTGCAAGCTGAAGTAAAAGGGAACAGAGTCCTGAAATTCTGTGCCTTCCAGAGTTAGGAAAGCTAGCTGCTTATAGACTCCTACCAGTTGGTGATGGAATTTTAAAAGGATTGAACAAGATCCAGTGAAATGTCTCAAATAAATATAATAAATCAAAGCTGAAACTAATAAGCTTAGGCATGGTTTCCGACTCATTTTCTTAAAAAGGTGTTTACCATTAAAGTAACAGGTAAGCAAGTTGTTGAAAAGCAATGAAATAGAGAAATTTGAGAACCACATCTGGAAAAGAACTCTGAGTATGTGATTACTGGTACATGTAAAATTAGAATAAAACAAATCAGCAGCTCTCCTGATTTAAGAAAATTTTATTGTCAAAAAGCAGAAATTTGACTGCTTCAGAATTAAAATAAATAAATAAATAAATAGTAATAACCTTGAGAATCCAATTTTCCCCCAGCATGAGGCACAACCTGAATATTCCACAGCTCAGAGGAAGGTATTCTTTCTAGCACTTATTTAAGACGTGACCAAAGAGAAAAAAGGACTAGAATGAGTTTACAAATGGGTGGTGGATCGAGGAGCCATGAAGAAAAATGGATGAAATAATTCCTTCTACGGAAATGAGTTACAGCTTAATACAGGAAAATGAATTAGGGCTTAATATGGGAAATGAAATAGATCTTAAGGCAGTTAACATACCATGCTCAAGGTTGGAGACCTGTAGGCATTTTGTGTGTGTGTGTGTATGTGTGTGTGTATACATTTGGGTGTGTACACATGTGTGTGTATGTGAAAGAGAAAAAAGCAGTTATATCACGTTTCTCTCCCTGGAACAATTAGAATATTTTAAATGAAGACTAATGATTAGTAGAGAACTAAATTTGTAGTCTAAATTGCATTCAAAGTCAAATCACATCGTTAGTTATATAAAAGATATTGGCCTTGGAATTATGAATCCATGTCTCTTTTTGTGTTATTCTTCATAAAAATTGAAAATTGACTTCTGATGAGCTTTTTAAATGTTTTGAAGTAAACTGTAAAAATTATCTTCTCCTTCCTTCTGATTAATGCAATGAGATGAGATCAAACCATTTATGAACTTCTGCTTTGCCAGTAAGTGGTGTCTCTTAGACTATATAAAGAAAGATATTTAAAACAAGTTAACTTTTAACTTAGAACTTGATTTTAAAATTAGGTGTCATTCTTCAGAAACCAGAAATTATTTTATGCTAACATTGTATTTATTTCCTTGGCAATGTCAAAGAGACTTTCTTTGAACATTTTATAATATGACTTAGTATTTATAGTAATGACAGTTAAAGTCAAATTTCTCCTTCACATTTTCCTTAACATTAAATTCCAAGATATTTTGCCACCAAACACATTTAAAGTTTCCTATGACAAGTCAACAAGTACAAACTGACAACCCCACAATATAAAGCACTATGAAAAAGGCTCATAGGAAACAAAGAAGTACAATTCAGTATAAATCACAAATTAACTCTCATTCTGGAATCTTTTCAGTTTAATTGGAGATAATGTAACAAAAGAAATACATGGATTATTATTGTCAAATGAATGATAATAACAAAAATTTATGTTTGTGTAATTCTTCAAAGTATCTTTGCTTTCATATATGTTGTATCAATGGTTCTTCGTTAAAACTATATAGAACTACTATCCTTTCCTTTTTGTAAAAAAAAAAAAAAAGATTAATTCCTATTTGAATTCAATAGAGGAATACTTTTCCACCGCCTTGGTTCAGGGACAAATACTCAAACTGATTTTATTTAATAATACTTGGGTGGAATGTTGAAGACAGGTTGTCCTTTTCATACATTTGGGGGGTCCAGAATTCACCTTCTGATTTTTCTGGGGATTGTGACTGTCTCGAAACAATATAAGGATTGACTACCTGAGGTAACTCTAGTGAGGACTAAGCAAAGTCTTGGAAAATGTACTTATGCTCAAGAGGGTTCACTTACGCTGCAGAGTCAGCAAGCAACATGCTAGCCACAGGTGATGGGAGGTGCACTCTCAATACCAGTGGGAAGAGCAATAATATGGACCTCAGCATAAGGGAGGCATAGTGCTCACTAGTTGGCTACCACACTCCCACAAGATTCCCTGGAGCTGTCCATGGGCACATCCCTTCAAGAGGACCCTGGGTGCTTACCCTGTTCCTGTACATCTGATCCTTTATGTCACCCAATAACCTACCAACCTCTCTTCCTATGACCCATCAAACGTCCATGTACCTCTTACTCACTTTTGCATCACGTATTTCCAATCCCATTCCTAATGGTAGATTCACTATCTCAAATCTGTGCTACTGTATTAATCTTCCACTAATTGGTTTCTCTGCTCTACATCTCTCTCACTTCACAAACTCCACACTGCCACACTTTCTAAAACAAATCTGATGCTATTTCCTCAAATACCAGGTTTCTCAGAACAGAACTCTACCTATCTGACAGTCCTCATCTCTCACCATCCCATAATCCCACACACGGTCTGAATATATAAGATAATTTTAGGTATTCTCTCCATCCAAAGTCCTACTTCAAATTATTATGTCTTTGTTCACGTTACCACTGTTTGGAAAGAACTTTTCCTTGTATTCTACATAAAAACATTCAAATATCCTCACATTAAAAAAAAAAACCAATACATTGTTCTATCAAGAAAAGTTAATGCCTCTTACCTTGGTAATTATGTTTGTATTTTAGGTACACTTATTCTAGACTTGTTAAACTGCATTGTAATTTTTATTTGTGAATATGTCATCCTCCCATACCCTATGTGAAGTACTAAAGTTCATAAAGACAGAGCAAGCAAAAAATCAATAATCACAACTACCTCTACAAACAAAATTTATTTTTCTGCCATCAGTGGCTATTATGCTTCATCAATCATGACTGCATCTTTCCTCATGGCATAACTTTATCTTGAAATACCATGGCTTTTTTCCATATGTTAAATTTCTAAGTATCCTAAGATTCTGTTCAAATCCCATTGCTATTGGAAATAGTTGATGCATGGTGAATGACACAAATAAGATTATCTTCTTTTTTAAATATATAATTTATTCTGCACTGTTTTAGAAAAAAAGACGGTTCTCTGTTCCATTCTTACATAGTGCTGTATGCATCAACAAGAACACGGAATATTGTTACTGTCAAACAGAAGAAATATAGTGGATAAGGGCAGTGGCTCTGGAGACAGATAGTTGTGAGTGTGAATTATGACCCAAGCAGGCACTAATTTTCAACATGGGTGAATTAATTTTGCTAAGACTGAGTTTCCTAGAAAAATTGATTTCATATTAGTGCTCACATTAAGAGATTGTTTTGTGCATTGTATTTATTAAAAGACAGTGTTTATATAAAGTGCTTAACAAAGTGCCAGGGAATAAGAAGTACTTCCTAAATATCACCATTATTAGATGACCAGATACACCCTACTCCAGTTTCCTAGGAATCCTGGAGTTTCCAAGATGCCCTTCCCTAGAAGACGTGGAAACATTGAGAAGGAGGATTATCTGTTATACCTGGAAGGAGCATAAAAGCAATAATAGTGGTTAAAAATCACTGTTCTACATGACAGCCTTCTCGATTAAGGATTTCACTGTACCTACTTTGTATAATACCTTTAAAAATGAGGATAATTTTTAAAGTAGACATCTCATGTGGACCTGAATTAGAAATTGGAACTTAGACGTTATTTCAGTTTTTCATTCAAAACTGGATTACATGCTAATTCCAATGGCTTCAAAAAACTTTTTAAAGAAACAATTTGGCCCATAATGAAAGAACTTCAACTGACCCTGCAAAATAAGACATAACTATGTGAGAGAATGATGAACAATGAATGAAATGTAGGCTTTTGATCAAAGAGAGCAATAGGTGGGAAAGCACGGTTGCTCTGCATGGGCAGTGGTATTTGGAAACATGTTATGTTAATGTCGGGGTCATTAACCAGGTGAAGCAGACTAATACTTACAAGCAGCATCTAGAAAAATAACCCAGTCCAACAATTTCCTCCTGACTGTTCAGGGAATAACAGCATATCCTACAATCGTAACTAAATCTGAAGATCAAAATTTCAGTAATTGTGCAGTGAGGAAAATTCCCAAAACTCCATTTATTCCAGATTAATGAAAATCTGGTCTCCAAAACCTGGACTGGAAAAAAATGATTATTTCTTAAGTAATTTAGACTAAAATTGATATGGAGATGCCCAGCCTCCTAGAAACAAAAGGGATTGTTTTTTTGTTGTTGTTGTTGTTTTTTAGGTTTCAGGGAAAAAAGAGAAAAAACAAATGTAATGTAGAGTCATAAGATTCTCAGGCTCACTCTGTTTTGGAAAAATTAATGGGAAAACTTCACTTGATAGAAACCAATACAGATTTTACTTTAATTTTAATGAAAAGTTCATCTCAAATTTGCAACTTTTAGTTTTAAATATCTGCTAAAAGAATATTTTATGTACATCTGTTAATTTTTCGACTTCTGATTTGTCTCAGTTCATTGATTATCCTGAAGTTAAGCTATCGTGTGCATTTAATTGTCAAAATTTTATGCAAAATGAACTGTTAGCATAGTGTTTATATAATGTTATGGGTTTGTGAGTTAGTATTTCCATAATAGCTATTAATGTAATTTACATTTGTCTTTTTCAATATAGTGAGAACAAAGCAGTGATATGAGGTTTACTATGTGGGTACCAAATAATATACATGGACTATACTACATAATACATGTGTTTCATTAAAATCTATGTGATTCTAGCATTTTAGGGTTCAGAACATGAATTATATTTCCAATATCACCTCATAAATTTATAAACGAGGCCATCTTATATTACCCAGATGCTCTTTTTTCCAAAATATGACGTCTACTAACAATGCACTCCTTTTAGTGTACATCTTTAAAATTTTGACAATGTAGCCATTCTCGAAGTATGTTGAGGGTAATTGACTAATGACATATGCATTTTATGAGTAAAATAAATCTAATCCGTTTTAGAAAATATTTTTGGAAAACTCTAAGTAAAATTAGAGGTTAACACTCTTTCTCCTAAATGAACTCTAAATATCTACAATCAAAATTTACAATACTCAGATTCAAACTTAAGAAAACAGTAGCATTTCTGTCATGGAAATGTAAAGTAGATTAACCAAATGTTTTTAATATATACATTTTTAATTTTTCCCATCAATTAATAACTACTGAAACATTCTACGTTTAAAACATTTACACATTCATATACATATATTTCTATAAATATACATTTTCCAAGAGTAAACAGTAATATTTTAGTGAAATAAATATTAATATTTTGAGGAAAAACTACTTTTAAAACTTTGATAAATTCATTGCTATTTGCCTTGTAAAAATATCACCAGTTTAAAATATCTTGAACAGTACATGGGAGACTATTTCTCTATACTCTCACCCAATTAGAACAGCATAAATTTTAAAACCATTGCAACCTGATAAGTGAAAAATACTTCAGAATTCCATTAATTCACGGTTATTTTATTACTGTTTCATGTTACCATCTTTCATCTATTTACAGTTCTTTTCTTCTTTTGTTACTTCTCTCTCTTGCTATACATTAAATAACATGCATTTAATGCCCAGCTCCAGTCCATCTTTAGAATAGTTTAGGGACACAATAAGAAATAGAACACGGAGCATGCGATTGTAAGGCAGCAAGAATTCCCTTATACACTAGCAGGTAGAATCCAGATGCTCATGTGTTTCCTTCACCAGGCTAATAGTATACACTTGGCAATGTACCTGAAATTCACTCCTTCTGATTGGCAGATCGCAACACATGAAGCATTGTACATATGGTCGCTGACTTACAATGGTACTACTTAATGATTTTCAAACTTTACCATGACGTGAAGGCAATAGCTGTCAGCAGAAAGCAGTAGGATGCTTTCTGGTGATGCTGGGCCAGTCAGCCAAGTGATTTGGAGAGTACTCTGTATACTCTGGAGAGTACTGTGTTGCCAGATGATTTTACCCAACTGTAGCGTAGTATGAGTGTTTAAGGTAGGTTAGGCTACCTATGATGTTCAGTAGATAGGTGTAGTACATGCATTTTTGACTTAATGTATCTTTCACGTAGTGTGGGTTTGTTGTGTCATAATCTCATCATAAGCCTAGGAGCATCTGTGTACAAAACTTCAAGTATGCCTCAGCAAGGAACTACGGGGGCATTAGGGAGCTTTCTTCATTATTTTTAATACAGATGTTTCAATAGAGTTTTTCTCTGTTTCTGTTACAGATCAAAATGAAAAAAAGTTCAACTAAATTGTCATTTTTGTCTATTTTCATACTTGGACTGGTCCTTTGTCATCTGACCTAGCCTTCACTTTTCTGGGAACAGAACTTTTATTTTTCTTTTGAGAAATAATTGTTTTATTCAATATTTTAAGGTTCTGCAGAGTGAAGGATACTTAAGCTATGATGTTGCAGACAGCAAAGCTTTGACAAGAGAGAAAACATTAATAGAAAGTAAATTTACTAAAAATAATGTAGAACTCTGTAATAATTAGAAAGAGGCACTGTAGACAGATGCACAGAATAAGAAATATTCCATTGTTCTCCATTGGCAAGAGAATGAACTAGATAATATTTTTTCAAAATAATTTAAGTTCTAGGGTACATTTGCAAAATGTGCACAACATGCAGGTTTGTTACGTAGATATACATGTGCCATGGTGGTTTGCTGCACCCATCAACCTGTCATTTACATTAGGTATTTCTCCTAGTGCTATCCTTTCCCCAGCCCCCCACTCCCCAAAGGGCCCCAGTGTGTAATGTTTCTTGCCCTGTGTCCTAGTGTTCTCATTGTTCAATTCCCACCTATGAGTGAGAACATGCGGTGTTTGGTTTTCTGTCCTTGTGATAGTTTGCTTAGAATGATGGTTTCCAGCTTCATCCACGTCCCTGCAAAGGACATGAACTCATCCTTTTTTATGGCTGTATAGTATTCCATGGTGTATATGTGCCACATTTTCTTAACCCGGTCTATCATTGATGAACATTTGGGCTGGTTCCATGTCTTTGCTATTGTGAATAGTGCCTCAATAAACATACATGTGCATGTGTCTTTACAGTAAGCATATTTTATAATCCTTTGGCTATTTTCTTTGGTAAGTCAGACTTCCTGGTTCATTCAGGCCACATGGCTTGGGTGAACTGATGTCACATACAAGGGTTCATGTTACCAATGCTTGATCAATCAGAGAACTCATCTTTTTTTTTTTTTTTTTTTTTTTTAAGTTCCAGAATACGTGTTCAGAATGTGCAGGTTTGTTACATAGGTATACCTGTGCCATGGTGGTTTGCTGTACCTATCAACCTGTCATCTAGTTTTTAAGCCCTGCATGCATTAGTATTTGTCCTAATGCTCTCGCCCCTCCTTGGCCTCTGTCCTCTGATAGGCCCCAATGTGTGTTTCTCCCCTCATGTGTCCAGAGAACTCATCTTTTACTTCTGTAATTAGTCCACGATTGGTACATGGCCCAATCCGAGCAAATTAGAGCTTATTTTATATTTTGCTGATGGAAAGCCCTTTTACTTTTGGAATAACTTTTAAAAAAGGTGGGGGGATGTACCCCTGATACTGCCAGAAGTCTCCTTGCGACCATAGCAAATGACCTTGTCTGAAAATGAAGCCAAAGTAGAGGGAAACAGAACTAAGAGATGTAGAAAAAGTTCCAATATCATAGCTTAAACTGTTGAATCCAGCAATACATAGATTTTCCAGTTAAATGAACAAAGATGCCCCCTTTCTATTCAAGCTAATTTGTGTTGGGTTTTTTTGATGTCAATGCAGAAAGATTCTTGACTACTGCAATTATTCATGTTGTCTCTTTTTCTTTTGGAGTGTCCATTTTAAAATAGATTTATAAGAACTTTCTTTAGTTTGAAAATATGAACACTTTTTATGTAAACATTTTTTTCAGATTACTATTTTTCTTTTAATTGTGTTTATGATGTTTTTGTCATAGAATTTTGATAATTTTATATTTTTCTTACTTTATGTATTTGAGTCTAATCTTTATGGTTTCTTCCTCAGGTAACTACAGATTTATAAAATCATACTACATTTACTAATTTCACCTATTTTCTAAAAATTCCCATCTGTACCACATACTAAATTCTGTCACTTTCAGGATTCTGCCTTTTTTGTTGCACTTTGTCTTTTAAGATATTACTACACTTACTTTGGTTATTTTAACTTCTTGATATATTATAATGGCATTATTTTTTATTTCTCTACAATTTTCCTGGCTGTTATGCATTTTTATTGTCTCAGTAGTATGTCAGCAGAATTTTAGAATAATTTTATCATGTTTTCTAAAATAATATTTGAATTTAGGTTAAAGTTGTATTAAACATGTAAACTAGTTGATGAGAATGTCTTTTAATTTTTATTCAAGGAGCTCCATAATAGTTCCTCTTGTAAATTTATTTTTTATTATATTGTATTACTATTTATGTGAATAGATTAGAAAACTATGGGTTTTGGTATATTTCTTTCTGTAAGACATTAATTATCTCATACCAGTTTTAATAGTTATATAACTAAATATTTTGGAATTTATTTGCAGACAGTTGCATTCCTGTAAACCTTAATAATTGTGGCTCAAAATCCTTTTATTCCTCTTGTGAATTGGCTAATATTTCCAATAAAATGTTAAGTAGTAATGGTAATAAACATGATTATTTTATTTCTAATGTTAATAGAAATTTTCTAGAGTTTCAGGTAATATTGTGATGACGGTAAGTATATGTGTATACGTGTGTTTGTATGCACACGTAGATATTAAATTCACATTTATATAGAATAGTTTGAATGACAAGGGAAGTCTTAGGTCAGAGCTGCAAATATGCTTTTCTATAGGGTACGGATATGTAGCTAAAAGCTATGCGGGTACCTTGGCAAACTGGAGAATATACTGCTTACTTGAAGAAGTAACCACTATCCAGTAGTGAGATAATCATATATTCTAATTAGACCAGAAGCTATAGTTATCATGTTTTAAATGTTGGCAAATCTATATGAATAGATGAGTAATGCTGTAGTAATAAACAATTTGAAAATTGTAATGGCTTACAGCAACAAACTGTATTTCTTGTCCATCCTACATAGCTATCACAGGTTACCTGCAGCTCTGCTGCTTGTGTGCTCCACGTCATAGTCACTCCAGGCTAATTGAGTTGCAGCAGAGAGAAAAGAGACTGTGGCAAAGTATCCAGTGGTTGTTAAAGTCAAAATATGTCAATAACATTTCACATGACAAAACAGTCATATGGCCAATACTAATGTCTTGGTTGGAAAAAATATAATTTTTCTCCAGAGTGGAGAAGAGAAGAGTAATTAATTCAACCTAATAGCAAGTAATTTATAATGTGTGTGAATACAAGTGGGAAGAACAAAATTTGTCAGCAGAGAGCTTTTGATTGTGAACCACCATTTTGCAAACTTCATTTCATGTTCTTTAATTCTCAATTCTGATTCTAAAGTCATATGATTAATGGGTCTCCAATTCATTGAACCAAAAAAATACAGTTGATTATAGCTATAAGCCTTCCAATATCCTTTGGAAAATAGCAGAAACAGAACTCCACAATAACCTTTGGTGCCCTTGTGAAAGAACTGTTGAACTATAAATCTTGAGTGACCATTTAACAAAAATTAGAATTAAAATTCATTGAAGTCAAGACAAACACTCAATCTCATTTTTTAATCGTACAAATTTCTTAAATTTGTTAAAAAATCCAAATCACTAGGCTTCCATGGTGTATTTATTTCTAGCCATAATGTGGAACACAGTCATTCGTTTTAAGATCTTCATCCCAAATAATGACCTCAAAAATAACAAGTATATTTCCATAAAATAAAATTCATTAACTTATCTGTCAATAATTTCTTCTTAAATGTTCAATTGGTCTTGCCAAGGTATTTCTCATTGTCTGAAAGTGTTTCTTGAACCGATATAATGTTTTTTAAAGTTTACATAAGTTACTCCAATAGACAAAGAGAAGTATTGCTTATACCTCTTTTCAACGAGGGACCTATCAGAACTGCAGAGTGCTGTCAGGGAAGTGAGTACAGCTGCCAGGTCCTTCAGCATTGCCTCAGCAGCAGCAGACCACTTTACCCAAGGTTATGTTCCTTCCACAGCTGCCTATATCCAATGACTGATTGATATAGGGTGTATTAATCAGCCCATATATGGGGGTAGGAAAAACTCATAAACTTAGCCCAACTTGGGACAACTCTGATGGGCTTTGTTAGCTCCGGAGCGCCTTAATAAAAATTCCAATCAAATTTTTAAACTCTAACGTGATTTTTTTTTTTTTTTTTTTTTTTTTTAGGAAAGTGAGAAAGAAACTGTTTTTGTTAGTAGGAACTTTACACAGTATCTTTGATACTATGGTAAGAGTTATTTAAAATGTTTAACTTCACCTATTGATTTTATTGTATTCTATTTGGGTTTTATTTCACTACAAATATTATATATTGTTATATATTGACTATATTTTGTGATTCAGTTTGTATTAATGAGAGATTCCTGCATTGTTTTATGGACAAATATTTCACTGCTGTATTGGCCACATTTTTCAAATACGTGCTGTAGATCGCAATGCATCTTGGGAGAGGAATGAGGTAGGTGAGTTGGAAAGAGGGCAGGAAATAACTAGTTTTATTCTGATTGTTATCATAAATCTTTTAACACTATTGGCTTTTAAAAATAATTTTCTTGGAATTCTTGGATAAATATAGAAACAACATAATTTAAAAGGGAAAGAAAAATAGGCAATAAAATGTAGGAGAAAATGCTGCTTACTAAACACTTTTTAACGTTCTAGGCATTGAGCTGAATATTTATCTTACCTACTCTTCCCAAGAAACCAAGATCTATGTCATTTGCTTAAGGTAACACTTAGCAAAATAAGACTCAGCTTTTGTCCCAAGCAATTTGTCTCCGGAGAGCCTATAATAGGCATCACTGCAAGTCCCTCTCTTGAACCAAATAATTGGTACAGCAAATAATTGCTAGGGAAATGCAGGCATGAGATGAATTGCAATAGATGCTAAGATGGATTAAAACTTAGACTTGCCTCTTAAAGTATTGATGTGAATTTGTAATAAGGAAGGATGTCAGGGGGAGTATTCAGTACACTGCACATGGTTGTGTAATAGTGTATGAATTGTATGTCTGCAGTCAGTAGGCTAAGAGTGAGCAAGATTGTGGAGATAAAAACAATGCAAGGCAAATATTCTACCCTAAATTATTGATTTATTTTAAGACGCACATTTTTTAAAAGGCAATAGTTTTGATCTGTGATGCAAATACTCATTCGACCCTCAAAGAAGAAAAAAGCCATTCCCATAAAACAGGCCCATGTGTAACATACTAACTCAAATGCCAAAGGATTTTCTTCATCATCTCCATGAATTATTTATTTAGCTCTTCTTGTTTATGCTATCCTTGGGCAACAAAAATATTTGAATACTACTCCCACGTGTTTTCAACCTTGCGTGACCATGTGCCTGCTGTCAGGCAGGAACTGTGCCTTTTCTCCACTAAACAATAAGCCTTCATTGCCTAGCAAAAACCTATCACAAGTAGATGTTTAGTAAATATTCTGAAGTAATTAATACATGATTATTTGATGTGACACTGAGAAAAATTTTCCACATGTATTTTCCATTACATATTTGTCGCTAGTTCCTACTGAAGAGTGTTAATGTTCTTCCTTGGAAATGGTAAATGCAGCTTAAATTACATAAGACAAAGAAGAATTGTAATTGTATAAGGGTCCTCTTGGTGAATAAATTATGAAGTATATAGAAATTTCTCCAAAAGCCTTTCAGCGGTTTGAATATTACCATAAATGACTACAATAGTGTGTGCACCTTTAGCATTTCATTTGCATCCCAAATTGAATAAATGACAAAGTGTATTTTTTTGTTCAAGAGAATATGACACAAACTTGCACTATTTTACAAATGTCCAAACTAGAGACTATAAATATACCATTCTACTTTGCTTTCTTTCAACTTCAATAAAATTGTTATTTTTATTTATTTCATTTTACAGTGATTGGCATGAGTCTTTAAAAAAATTTCCAGCCAAAATTAATGGCAATTTCTTCAAATAAATGCACCACTTCTATTAATACATCATTCTGTACAAAGTATATAAAAAGTCTTTTAATGCCAAGAATGCAAACATAGCATAATATGCTGTGTGGTAACGATACCAGTTATATATAAAATACATGGTAAGAAGAAAACTTGTCAGACTAATTTTAAAAATAGAGCTTTTTTCTTATAAATTATAAGGTACACGAGATTACAAGAAAAATATTGCTGAATATTTTTTATTTGTCAGAGTTCCCTGATGAAATCTCATTATAAAAAAAGTCAGATTTTTCACCTTCCAGAACTTCCATGTGGTTTCTAAAATAGTCAATCTGGAAATATCTGTGAGCACTTATTTCCAATTTTAAGTTCATGGGAATGAGACAAGAAATTGGCCCAAATGTATGTTCATTTTTACACTGCTGCAAAATTAAATCATTACTTTCAAATCTTGTAATTGAAGCATGCATATCTTCTTGCCTTAGAAATATTTTAAATGAAGTTACAGCAACATAATATTCCAATTTGAAATATATTTATTTTTTCCAAATCCATTTAGTTCTATTAATTTTATATTTTCCTACAATCTATAAAAATATTAATTATTTCTCACTCATGAGTAGTGGTATTATAATATTTTCTGTAGAATATTTAATGACCAGACACATTTTGAAAAATACGTTTAAGTCATTTATAAATTTGAAGGGAAATAACATTTATACTTTTAATAATTCCACAGCAAATCACCATTGAGAATTGGGAAATTAATTGATCTAGAAATATACATATAAATTCTGAGAAGGTTGTTAAAACCCATTATTCCTGGAACAAGGAAAATAACATGTGATGAATCAGACTGAGCTTTGAAAGCAGCCGCAACAGGACTTGAATGTGACTAGCTATGGAACCTTGAGAAAATTCCCATTCCTTAACCGTCATTTTTAATTCAGGAAAATAAGGAATACTGATAAGACCTACTAAAGTGGTCTATTATTAAAGTTAAATTACCTAGCACATGCACCTAGGCATATTAGCCCCTCAAAATCATTGGTTTGTTTGCTTTTCCTTTCTTCCCCATCCTGTTTCCTTATTGGGAATATGATAGTGGTTAAGAGCATGAGCTCTCTGTTAGAATATTTGGATTTAAATGTAGCTCTGCCATTTAACAGCTATAACTGTCAAAACATCTTCAACCCTTCTGTGCTTCAGTTTTTCCATCTGTAAATTGGAGATGACAACAGACAGTACTTAATTAGTGGGGTTTTCTGAGTATCAAATGAATTAATACATTAATGGGTAATGCTTGATCCATAGTAAAAGTTGAAGTTTTAAATATTCTTGACACCTAGAAATAGAGGGTGGTATTTCCCAATAGTATTTACCAAGGACAGTGTATTTTTCCATACCTATAGTGGGATGAATAGTGTCCCTCCCATAAATTTATATCCATCCAGGACCTCAGAATGTGATCTTATTTGAAAATAGGATTTTTGCTGATATAATTAAGGTAAAGAGGCCAATGAGAGCATACTAGATTAAGATACGCCCTAACTCCAATGAGAGTGTTTTTGCAAGAGACAAAAAGGGGCACACCAGGACACAGAGAAGAGTGTGTTGTGAACATGAAGGCAGAGATGAGTCCACAAGTCAAACTATGCTAAGTGCTGGTGACCACCAGAACCTAAGAGAGTGGCATGGCACAGTTTGGCCTTTGCGGTCTCCAGAAAGAATCAATCTTGCTGATATCTTAATTTGGGGCTTCTGGCCTCCTGAACTTTGAGGGAATACATTTCAGTTGTTCTAAATCACACAGTTTATAAAAATTTGTTATGCTAGCACTAGAATATGAATAATTCCCTATGTCTTTTACCATATGAAAAAATCTGTAAGATGAGTGTTATTGCTAGAGATTTCATACTAATTTGGTGATGATGGAGTTTGATGTAGGCAAGCATAAGAGGATCAATGATTTGGCAGCTCTACCTTTTCATACCAAGGCTTGTATAAATTAGAGAGCAGTGCTAAAAAAAGAATCAGCTTCGCCGGGCACAGTGGCTCACTCTTGTAATCCCAGCACTTTGGGAGGCCGAGGTGGATGGATCATTTGAGATCAGGAGTTCGAGACCAGCCTACCCAATATGATGAAACCTCATCTCTACTAAAAATATAAAAATTAGCTGGGCATGGCAGCGGGCGCCTGTAATCCCAGCTACTCGGGAGGCTGAGGCAGGATAATGGATTGAACCTGGGAGGCAGAGGTTGCAGTGAGCCGAGATCATGCAATTGCAGTCCAGCCTGGGTGACTAGAGTGAAACACTGTCTCAAAAAAAAACAAACAAACAAAAAAATCAGCTTCATGGCAGTAATCATCTCCCTTGGAATAGTCAGAGTCTCATTTCTGAGGTGTTGTAAACACTGCTGCTCGATGCATTGGGTAAGATTCCATTTAGAAGCATCGCTCTCTGAAATCTGGGAATATTCCTATTTAGAAGGGTTTGAATGAATCTAATTTAAAGTCCACCAATTTTTTTACACTACTGTAAATAAGTGTAAAACACTTTTAACAACATACTTTCTCAAAGCACATGTAATAAGCCCCAAATAGGAAATGAATCAACACAATTATTAAGTACAACACTATTTTGTGTTTGAGATCAAAACATTAAAGGTAATTTTATAGATTCTCAGTGCCAGGAACAGTCTGGGTTTCCCATTTTCCCCAATAAAGATTTACAAATTAAACTATAAAATTCTGGATCACAAATTAATAAAGTCAAACCTGAATATGCAACCTACTATTTGTTTCAATATTTTGCATCTTTCCACAAATGTAAAAGTGGAAGAATGTAAAGATATTTTAACATTTTAACACCATAGTATTCAAAGTACTACATAAGACTTTTAAGGAAAAAAACAACTGAAATTTTATTCCAAAGTAGATGGAATTAATTAGCTAGATTTCTGAGTGATTATTGCATTTAATGGAAAATTTGTATTTTAGAATTGGAACATGTTAAAATTATGTCAGTTTTCATCTCAATTATAGCATTCTAGGAAAGGTAATTCAAAAATCATTAGGACAGCTGTATCTTAATAGAAGGGATTTGGATTTATTTTAGAGATCATATGATGTCTTCACATATGTTACATCTGCTCAAGATTGCATTTAGGTGCTTATTTGACAAATAATCAACAATTTGCCTGCATGACTGCAATATTTTTAAGTGACAATATAAATAAAATACATCAAATCATAGCACTAATAACTAGCATCAGTAACTGGCATGAGACTCTTAATCATAATTGCTCTGTTTCAGAAAATTAGTTTCTATACAAATCAATCCTAAATATAGGTGATCAAAAGTGAAGTGAACTATGTGCAAAATAATCTTCTGCTAATTGAATAAAACAAAATGTGCCATAAAAAACCTTAATATATAAAATATACCCTATTAAAACTTTAAAGGAGATAAAAATAATTTTTGTGTATTCTTCGTTATATAATTCTAGACTTAATTGTTTATATACATGAGCAATCAAAATGTAGAAAGTTCAAATTAAACAGATAAACTAGAAATTGTGTATTTTTTACCAAGAAGTACAACCCAACAACAGGTCCTACTGAGTATGTAAGAGAATAGGTTTAAGTTTTCTTGAGTGATTCTGGTGGCACACACAGAAAAACAGACTATACGAAAGAAGTACAAACTTTATGAAAGACCTATTATACAGGTATTCTTTCTGCAAGAGTGAAAAACGATAACTTTAAAACATTGATCTGAATGATATCATAACGTTTAAAAATTGGGAAACTAGAGTAATGAACTCTGCAAGTGCTGGAGCTTATGCCTGATCTGTTTGGCATTAATTTTCTTTATCATAAAGGCCCTTTAAGTAAGAACATTCTTTAAGTTATGAGTCCATATGTTGAATTTAACCACAGTAGCTATTGAAGTGAAAGTGGAAATTAACCTGTGACAGCTGCAGATGATTAACTTATCCACAGTTCAAGATTGATAAATTTTCAAAGATTAAATGTCTGTATTAATACCTATTTCTGAGACTATTGTATTGGATTACTTTATTTAAACATGTGTGTGAATTTTCTCTAATGCAGTATTTAATGAATGTATGTAAGTACAATATAGCAAGAAAAATAAACTATTCATATATAAAAGAGATACATTCCTTTGTATTTCATGTAACAACCTAATAGTTCATATTTCCCAAATAAAATATATCCTTAATCATTTTAAACTTTGGCATATTTCAACCTATTGCTCCAAAAGAAGCAGAGAAAATCCCCAAAACAACATGATATTGATGTGACCTTTTCAATCTGTATACTATACAAGCATGGAAACTAATGGTATTTAATGGTTGATATGGTTTGGCTATGTCCCCATCCAAATCTCATTTTGAACTGTAGCTCCCATAATTTCCACATGTCATGGAAGGAATCCAGTGGCAGGTAAATGAATCATGTGACCAGGTTTCTCCCATGCTGTTCTCATGATAGTGAGTAAGTCTCAGAAGATCTGATGGTTTTATAAAGGGGAGTTCCCCTACACAAGCTCTCTTGCCTGCCACCATGTAAAATGTGCCTTTGCTTCTCCTTTGCCTTCTGCCATGATTGTGAGGGCTCCCCAGCTAGGGGGAACTGTGAGTCCATTAAACCTCTTTCCTTTCTAAATTACTCAGTCTCGGGTATGTCTTTATTAGCAGCATGAGAATAGACTAATACAATGGTCTTTTAGGGATAATTAATATCTTAGAAGATTTCAAGTGGGTGATCTAATGTGATTACAACGTAGCAGGTGAAGTTTCAGAGTTAAGACAGAACGTTGAACCTTCTGGGCACCAGCAGGCAGGAAGATCGCAGGTAGGCCATATTTCTACTCAAATGATACAGCACCTGGCTTACAGATTTTTCTGCAGACCTGGGGATGATCATCTGATCTAGCACAGCTCCTGGGCCCTAGCCCTCTGCCACCACCTATGGGACCACTTTCAGAAAAGAGGCCTAGTAGTCCTTCTTCATATTCCCTACATCCAGTGCTCTTTCTCCTTTTCCTTTCCCAAGCCCACTCTCTCTTTATTTGTGTTCTTTCTGTCTCCTCGTTAGGCTGTAAAGACCTACCTAAACGTTCATTCTGGTGCTATACTAGAATTATGGGATTTTATGGTCCATTGGAAAAGCCATATTGAACCCTATTCTTAGTAATAACAACAAAATGGGTTGCTACTCCTTGAAGATCAAAAATACCAGTCACTAGTAAGAAGACCTCTTTTTCCTCAAAGGAATATAATAGAGACTACTATTTCTTCCTGGTGACTTATTTGCTAAGTCACCTTTGCTGACTATATAGTCCTGTACCATCACAAGTATAGACAAAAAGGTTTCTTAGTCTAGCAGAAAAAATCTCACAGGTGTGGACACATGCCTATATCATATTTTGATTTTTCAGGAGACTTCTCCATTATCTAAGAATTCTCTGCCTCCCTATAAAAAACTACACGCTATAAAACCGAATCGAAAAACTCATTCAATCTCTTGCCAATGATTGCCTCTTTATTCTTTACCCTCATCCACCTGGGAAAACTCCAGTTAATGATGTCCAGTTGTATGCTTTTTGAGATACCATTTTGGAAAAATTTCAAGTGTCAAAAGATTTTGCTAGATGCATGGACTTCAAACCAAGCTTGCCCCTCAACCTAAACAGAAATGCATGTGTGGGTTCCTAGTCAGCTCCTTCTTCATTGTCTACAATAACTATTTCAAACCTTCAAAGTTTTCTTAAAAACATGCATTCTCATCCGGTCACAGTGGCTCACACCTGTAATCCCACCACTTTGGGAGGCCGAGGTGGGTGAATCTCCTAAGATCAAGAGTTCGAGACCAGCCTGGCCAACATGGCGAAACCCCGTCTCTACTAAAAAAAATACATATATATATATATATGCAAAAATTAGCCAGCCGTGGTGATGGGTGCCTGTAGTCCAAGCTACTCAGGAGGCTGAGGCAGGAGAATCATTTGAACCTGGGAGGCAGAGGTTGCAATGAGCCGAGATAACACCACTGCACTCTAGCCTGGGTGACAGAGCAAGACTCTGTCAAAAATAAAATAAAATAAAATAAAATAAAATAAAATAAAAAGAATGCAATCTCATTACTTCACTTACTTCCTCTTGTCAGGTGATTTCAACTACCATGTCACAGAGTAGAAAATGAACTCTCCCTTTTCCTCACTCCATTCATGCCCCTAGGGGCCTGCTTTCTATTCCACTCCTTGAAGTTCAGTCTGCTCAGACATTATTTTCTCAATAAGGCTAAACTTTGCCTATTCCCTTTAAAATTGAAAGCTTCTTTTTCTTTTTCTTTTCTTTTTTTTTTTTTCTTTTTTTTTTTTTGGATGGAGTCTTGTTTTGTCACCCAGGCTGGAGTGCTGGTCTCAAACTCCTTACCTCAAGCGATTCTCCCACCTCAGCCTCTCAAGGTGCTGGGATTACAGGTGTGAGCCACTGCGCCTGGCCTTATCCTCAATTGTTAATCACCCTTTCTCAACTATATATTGCTCTGTAGCACTCATCACCATATAACATACTATGTAACTGAATAACGACATTTATTATTTTCTGTCTTCCTCATTTGAATATAGGTATTGTGAAGATTAGTATTTATTAGTTTGCTTTGTGCACCAAGTTCCCCAATTCTGAATATACTAAACACTCAATAAATACTTGTAAATTAAATTTTAATATAGTTTTTAAATTACACTATAAAATAATTAAAGTACTGCTAATATGTTTTTAGTTAAAAAGGAAACTGCAGGAAAGAAAATTATAAATTTCAAAATACTTATTTAAAAATGGCCAAGTGGCCTTCTCTGGTGGCTTATGCCTGAAATCCCACCACCTTGGGAGGCCAAAGTTGGTGGATCATTTCAGGTCAAGAGTTGGAAACCAGTCTGGCCAATATGGGGAAATCCCATCTCTACTAGAAACACAAAAATTATTCGAGTATGGTGGCACGCACCTGTAATCCCAGCTACTCCAGAGGTTGAGTCAGGAGAATCGCTTGAATCCGGGAAGCAGAGGTTGCAGTGAGCCTAGACTGTGCCACTGCACTTCAGCCTGGGTGACAGAGCAAGACTCCGTCTCAAAAAGAAAAAAAAAAAAAAAAAAAAGTCAAGAAAAAACTGTATCTCAAGATTGTACAACATAACTAAATGAATATGAATACTCAATGAAATCTATAATCATAAAAGTTAAAAAGATCAAAATGATGTCATTTGCAGCAACACGTACAGAGCTGGAACTGGAGGCCATTATCTTAAGAGAATTTATGAATTTATGCAGGAACAAGAAAACAAATACTGCATCACTTAAAAGCACAAGCTAAACAACATTAGACACCAGGGCCTACTTGAGGGTGGAGGGTAAGAGGAGGGTGAGGATAAAAAAACTGCCCATCGGGTACTATGCTATTACCTGGGTGAAGAAATAATCTGTAAAATTCTTCACCTGGGTGAAGAAATAATCTGTAAACCACACCCCTAAGACACATAATTTAGCCTTGTAACAAACCTGCACGTGTTACTCCCTGAACCTAAAATGAAAGTTGGGAAAAAAATAAAAATGAAAGTTTATGTCAGGAAACAGAAAACTCAAAACAAACAAAACCTCTCAGGCATGCAAATTAAGAAGCTATGAAGGAAAGTAATAAAAATAGAGTCATAGAAACAATGTAAAAGGAAATGGCTAAAAAAGGAGCAAAGGAAAGGAGCACAAAACTGAGATGACAAAAGTCTTTGAAAAACTAGATAAAACATACAATATACAGCAATAATAATTAAAATGAAAAGGCAGATGATCAAAAGATACAAGCCACATTACAAAAGGGAGAATATCTCTAGATAATAAAAATTAAAATGCTCAAAGACATAAAAATGATTACAAACATTCATAGGTATCCATGGAGTATTGATTCCAGGACCCACACAGATGCCAAAATCCACACATACTCAAGTTGCACGGTCTGCTCTGCAGAACCCTAGGACAGGAAAAAAAATTGGCCCTTCATGTAAGTGGGTTTAGCTTTCCGCAATTGCTGTTGATCTGCATTTGGTTGCAAACTGGGAATGCACCAATACAAAGAGCCGACTGCATTTATCGAGAAAACTCACATATAAGTGGACCTGCACTGCTCAAACCTGTGTTGTTCAAAGGCCAACTATTGATGCCAATAAATTCCATAATTTAGATAATGTAGATAAGATTCTAGAAAACATAAGTTCAGTATTGGCACAAAAAGAAACAAGAAACTTGAGTAGACCAGTGTCTTAAAAAACATGGAAAGAAAAGTCAACATCTACCTCAAGGATTGCTTGAGACTAGGAGTTCAAGACCAGCCTAGGCAAAATAACAAGACCACATCTCTAAAAAAATAAAAAAAAGGAGAGAGAAATTACTGCATATTTTCCAATAATAAATGTTTAAGAACATAGAGCAAACATATAAAAGAAAATGCCTATGTAAGAAGTGGAATAAGAGAGAGATCATTGAGGTAAATGATCCCTGTCTTATGAATGAGATCTCTCTCTCTTATGAATGAAATGAAGTAAGGTAAAGTGAACCAAGGGCAGTCTTGCACTAATTGATAATGACAATGATCAGTGACTTGAAATGTTGGTTTGCCTTAACTTTTAGCAACCAAAGGTGGTAATGAATACAAATTCACGAAGAATGTATATGGTATATAATAGGAGGCAAAATTAACTCACAGCAAACACTGAAACATTTTAAATAGATGTAGTGAATTGCATGTAGTAACTATTCATACAACACACTGAGATGAAATGTGACATATGAAATTTTGTTTACATCTTTCTGGAAACTTGATACAAGCATACAGACATTTCATCAAGTAGTCTTCACTGCACTTTTATATTTAATATTGGATGATGCTGTTCAGGATTTCCTCCCTTGAAAATGAGTCCTGTAATTCAGCACACTCATCATTCTAGGAAAACGGCCTATATTGAGTTGTTCTTATTTGTTAGGTTTTTGGTTTTGCTTTATTTCGTTGTCTTCAAAAAAGCAACAAGGCCTGCATGACTTGGCCAGACTTCCGAGTGATTTTAGAAAATAGACTTGCCTCTGAAATGAAAGCCTAACATCATTGACCAGGTCAGGTCCCACAACATAAGAGGCATTTAAAATAGATAGAACTTAATTATACACATGAGAATTTGGTTTTAGTGCTCTGATTAGAACTGTCTGCTGGAAAATCTGAGACTGCAATATAAGAGAAGAGAAGCATACTAAGGTTGAGAAATTTTGTGCTTGAATTATTTATTTATGATTTCTCTGTCTCTCTACCCCCTTCCCTCCTTTGCCTTCCCTTTTCATTTGCATTTAAGTGACAATAGCCTGTAGAAGTCCCTGTTTCAATATAGTATCATGGCCTGGCATGGTGGCCAATACTTGCAATCCCAGCATTTTGGGATGCCAAGGCAGAAGGATGCCTGAGGCCAGGGAGTTCAAGACTAACCTGGGCAGCATAGTGAGACCTCCTTTCTACACAAAAAGCAAAGTTAGCTGGACATGGTGGCATATGCTTGTAGTTTCAGCTACTCAGGAGGCTGAGGTGAGAGCATCGCTTCATCCCAGGAGTTTGAGACTGCAGCAAGCTATGATCATTCCACTGCACTCCAGCCTGGGGGGAGAGTGAGACTCTGTCTCTAAAAAAAAATAACAATTATAATATTAAAAAATAAACACAGTATCCCTAGAATTTTACCTTCAGATAAGACTGAACTTTTTAACAGGGAGGGTAACATCACATACCGGGGCCTGTTGGGGGAGGGGAACATGAGGAAGGAGAGCATTAGGACAAATACCTAATGCGTGCAGGGCTTAAAACCAAGACGATGGGTTGATAGGCACAGCAAACCACCATGGCACATGTACACCTATGTAACAAACCTGCACGTTCTCACATGTATCCCAGAACTTAAAGTAAAATTTTAAAACAAAGATTAAAAATCAATGTTGATTAACGGAGTATAAAATGAGATTTTGTGGACAAGATAAGCTATATAGAAATTTAAGTACAGGTTAATAATAGCAAGAAATTTTTCTAGACACAAAGGTATCGGGAAAATGCGCCCCCAATATTTCAATGTAGGTTCTTTCTATTTTCCCTAAGTGTCAGCTGGCTGAGAAATAAAGAGAAAGAGTACAAAGAGAGGAATTTTACAGCTGGGCCTCCGAGGGTGGCATCACATATTAGTAGGACTGTGATGCCCATCTGAGCTGCAAAATCATCAGGTTTTTATTAAGGACTTCAAAAGGGAAGGGGGTGTACAAACAGGGAGTAGGTCACAAGATCACACGCTTCAAAGGGCAAAAAGAAGAACAAAGATCACATGCTTTTGAGGTCAATAAAGATGACAACACAAGGGGCAAAGCAAAGATCACAAGGCAAAAGGCAAAATCAAATACTCCTGATAAGGGTCTATGTCAAGCTGTGCATGTATTGTCTCGATAAACATCTTAAACAACAGAAAACAGGATTCGAGAGCAGAGAACTGGTCTAATCTCAAATTCACCAGGGTGAGTTTTCTTCCCTGCCCTAATAAACCTGAGGGTACTGCAGGAGACCAGGGCGTATTTCAGTCCTTATCTCAACCACATAAGACAGACACTCCCAGAGCGACCATTTATAGACCTCCCGTGAGGAATGCATTCCTTTACCAGGGTCTTAATTTTTAATATTCCTTGCTAGGAAAATAATTTAGCTATATCTTCCCTACTTGCATGTCCGTTTATAGGCTTTCTGCAAGAAGAAAAATATGGCTCTACTCTGCCCAACTCCATAGGCAGTCAGACCTTATGATTGTCTTCCCTTGTTCCCTAAAATCTGTTATTCTGTTCTTTTTCAAGGTGCACTGATTTCATATTATTCAAATGCACATGTTTCACAATCAATTTGTACAGTTAGATACAACTATCACAGTTGTCCTGAAGTTACATACATCCTTAAGCTTACGAAGATAACAAGACTAAAAGATTAAAATAAGACAGACATGAGAAATTATAAAAGTATTATTTGGGAAGTGATAAATGTCCATATTAAAATGAAATCTTCACAATTTATGTTCCTCTGTCATGGCTCCAGTCAGTCCCTCCATTCAGGGTCCGTGACTTCCCACAACACAAAGGGAAGACAATAGTCTTATCTTAATGAAATTACCTCCACAGTGCACACTATTTTCATAAGAATATAAGCTAAGTATGTATAAAATTTGTGCATGGTAGATACATTAGTATAATATACCAACTATTCTAATAAATACAAAAACCATGTCATTTTATAGTCAGAAAGCCATATGAGCTGAGTAAATGAATTTTTTTTTGGCAGGGGGATGGAGTCTCACTCTGTCACCCAGGCTGGAGTGCATTGACTTGATCTCAGCTCACTGCAACCTCCGCCTCCCAGGTTCAAGTGATTCTCCTGCCTCAGCCTCCCAAGTTTCTGGGATTACAGGCACCCACCATTACAGCAGGCTAATTTTTGTATTTTTAGTAGAGATGGGGTTTTATCATGTTGGCCAGGCTGGTCTCGAACTCCCGACTTCAGGTGATCCACCCACCTCAGCCTCCCAAAGTGGTAAGATTAGAGGCATGAACCACTGCACCTGGCCATAAATTATTTTTTAAAAGGAAAAATGTGGCCAAAAATTACCATTTACTTTGCCAAAGTAAATACTTTATCCAACAAACCACTTTCTTACCTGTATTAGACTTTACAGGAAAACAAAACAAAAAAATACATATTTTTTCCTGCACAGCTAGTTGAATGTTAAACATTGAACCTGACATTCAATGTTGCTGAAGTCAGACAAAATTCTCTCAGCTTATGTGTTCTAACTGATTCTTATGAAGAATATTTACTTGACGTATGAGATTTTAAAATTCAGGCCCAGAAACTAAGCTTGATTATATTCCTTGGGTATGAAAAATAAGAATTTCCAGAATCCCTTACAGTTTGGATTTGTGAAGTAAGACCTGATTTTTCTTCAGATCTCTGAACCACATGACATCCAAATTATAGCTTTATATTTAAAGTCCTCTACAAGTGGGAGAGCATCAGTGTCAACACACAGTTGGAAACTAAATGAACTCTCCAATGCTATTTTCCAGCATCCCAACATGTTTGTTTTCCAAATTATCTACTTTAATTTCTAGTATTTAATTTTAATAAGTCAATCTGTATAGCAAAATTTTATCCAAATTTACAAAATAAAATTTGAGGTTTGCCATTGTTAGATTTAGTGATTTTAGTAACTTTAGTAATTAAGTGACTTATTATCCACTCTTTTTAGATATGGGATCTCATTCTGTCACCCAGGCCGGAATGCAGTGGCAAGAACATGGTTTACTGCAGCCTCCAACTCCTGGGCTCAAGCCATCCTCCTGTCTCATCCTCTCAGGTAGCTAGAACTACAGGTGAGCACCACTACACCTGGCTAATTTTTAAAAATATTTTGTAGAAATTGGGTCTCACTATGTTGCCCATGCTGGTTTTGAACTCCTGGGCTCATGTGATCCTCCGGCCTTGTCATCCCAAAGTACTGGGATTATAGATATGAGTCACCATGTGTGACTTCTTCTCCTTTTTTTTCTCTTTTTTTAAGAGATTTACTGAATTAATTAAAATGAAAGAAAAATGTCTTAAGGAAATATTAATAATTGGAAAAAGATGATATTCACATAAAACTCCTTGTGGCCAGAGATGTGAAAATGGAGCAACTGTGGCAGGTGTATAGAAGGTTAGAAGCCATTATTTCCTCCTCCCCTTCCATGAATGCAAATAGGATATGATGTGGTTTAGCTGTGTCTCCACTGAAACCTCATCTTGAATTGTAACTCCCACAATTCCCATGTGTCGTGGGAGGGATCCAGTGGGAGGTAATTGAATCATGAGGCTGGGTCTTTCTCATGCTGTTCTTATGACAGTGAATAAGTCTCACGAGATCTGATGGTTTTATAAAGAGGAGTTCCCTTGCACAAGCTCTCTCTCTTTGCCTGTTACCATCCATATAAGATGTGACTTGCTCCTCCTTGCCTTCCACCATGATTGGATTGTGTGGCCTCCCTAGTCATGTGGAACTGTAAGTGCATTAGACCTCTTTCTTTTGTAAATTGCCCAGTCTCAGGTATATCTTTATTAGCAGTATGAAAACAGACTAATATAGATATTGCTTAAAAATATTACATATATACAAAATTTAATGAAAGATAGAATGTTCTCATATCTATTCTAAAGCCCATCTTGTAAACATATAGGAATATGTGCTGTAGTCAAGGCATTTCCTCTACAAATTAACATTGTTCGTCAAATGCATTAGCATTCGTCAAATGCATTTAATTCACAATATTAAATGGGAAAATATGTAATAAAATCAAAAGCATCCTGATGAAAATATATTATTCATATTTATGCAACTTATTGGTAAAGTATATTATTTTTAACAGGGTAGGAATAGTTCCCTAAGAAAAAATCTTGACAATATATAAAGCTGTATACATTGCTTATTAAGGTGCCAGTTATTTTGCTTACAATAAATGAGAGAAAATAGAAAAAAAAAATCATTTCAATAAGTTTTATGTTTCCTCTAGCCATGACTCTAGAATTGATATTTTGAAATGTATTGAGATGAAATTTATAAAACATAAAGTTAACCATTTCAGGAAGCGCAATTTGGTGGGATTTAGGACATTTACAATGTTGTACAACCACCATATCTAACTAGATTTAAAATGCTTTCATCACTTCAAAATAAAATTCTGTATCCATTAAGCAGTTTCTCTCTCTCATCCCCTCCCCTTAGCCTCTGACAATCACCAGTCTGTATTCTGTCTCTATGAATTTAACTTATCCAGACACGTCATATAAATGGAATCATAATATGTGACCTTCTTGTGTGTGGCTTCTTTCACTTATCTTAATGTTTGTGAAGTTCTTCCACTATTGTATCTGCATAAACACTTCATTTCTTTTTATGGCTGAATAATATTTTATTGTATGTATGTACCATACTTTGTTTAAGCATTTAACCATTGATGAACATTTGGGCTTTTCCCACCTTTTGGCTATTGTTCATGGAGCTGCTATGAACATGAGTGTACAAGTATTTTTTTTTTTTTTTGAGAATCTGTTTTCACATATTTTAAGTATACACCTATGATTGAAACTGCCGGGTCTCATGCTAAGTCTATTTTTAACATTTTTAGTAAGTCCTTTTCCCTTTTGAAGCTAAAAATTTTTTAGCAGTCTTTCCTCATGACCACCAAAATTAAATATATATATTTATTATTTTTTATATTTTTATTATTTTATTAATTTATTATTATTTATTTATTATTTTATTATTTATTATTTTATATTTTTATTTATATTAAAATTAAGTATATATATTTGCCATATATATATATAACAAAAGATAACATCTCTTAGAGTGACTATTTCATTTAGAGTAAACATAATTTAGAGTAAATAATTTTCCTCTATAATTCAAAATTTGGTATATTGCAAGAAAAATGTTATTTTAAAATCCTAATTTAATCTTCATTTAACTTGGCCTTTCAAATGGCTTATCTCTTTCAATTTGAAAAGTTTCAAGTCTAATCCATATTTAGTTCATTCAATATCCTGAAATTTTTGTGCTGCTATAACAGAATACCAAAGACTGAGTAACTTATAAAGAAAAGAAATTTATTTCTCACAGTTCTAGAGGGTGTGAAGTCCAAAGTCAAGGCACCAGAAGGTTCGACCTCTTGTTCCAAGATGGTGCCTTGTTACTACATCCACCAGAGAAGAGGAACGGCTATATCTTCACATGGCCAAAAATCAGAAGAGAGGGAATCCACTCCTGCCATCCCTTTTTATGGTTGTATTAATTTATTCATAAGGTTGAAGCCTCCATGACCTAAACACCTCCCATTAGGCCATACCTTGCCACACTGTTGCACTGGGGATTAAACTTCCAACACATGAATTGGGGGAACATATTTAGAGTTTAGTAACCCCCCCCCCGTTTTAGTTTCAGTTGCTCAGAGATTCCCATTCTATACGATGTACCTATGCAGACCCTTCTCATTATCTTAATTTGTACGAAATAATTTTCTTAAAATAATAGAAAATGTTACCTGTTTTTTGAATTAGACTTATGGTGCAATTAAAATAACAGTTGAAATATAAATTTATTATTGGTTAGGTAGAATTAATATTGATGTTAAATTTTATGTTAAAACTATAGATCAGTGAAAATCTACTGCTATATTGCCTTTTTCTAATTTCAAGGATAATAATACATAATTTTACTGCACTGAAGTTTATAATTTTACTACTATATCTACGAATGGCTCAGAAGTTATTCTAACTTCACTCCTCTCCAGTAAAAGTGCCTTTTTATTAAGTTCCATGAATACACCGATGCTGAAAGATTTCCATCATATATGTAAAGGGGTAAAATGAGTATTCAAAAAATACATGTTACATTTTATGTCAAAAAGTGGGTATTAAATTACATACTTATGTACTTATGTTCATTTGTGTATGCTTAAAGAAAGGAAAGACAAAGACAAGAATTATGTATAAGAATTAACAATAGAAGCTATGGGTAGAAGTGAAATATATAACATATGGATGGAAAACAGATGAATTGGGGACTTTTCAATATACAGCTCTTAACAGTTTACAATTTTTGAACTCTGTAAATATATTACCTATTAAATATTGTTCTTCATTTTTTATATGCTTTTATACAAAAATTTCACTTTTCAAAGGCAAACTGTTTACCAGATAATGAAATTATAAAAAGATCATCCTTAAAGAAAATATGCAGTTATGTAGGGAAAATTTGTCTATTAAACCTTGTATTTTGATATACTTTTGTCCTCCAAAATTTGCTACTAAGAAATTCATATTTTTCACTTCACAATTAATGAACATCATGTAACTTTATTATAAACTGGATTTTCCATGTGATATTAAGTTGTAAACTTTTAGATCAAACAGAAGAAACAAAACACAGATCTAACTTACAAACTGCAGTTGTTTTCTAAGCAGGAAAGACAAAGTCTACTATGTTCTAAAAACAGAAAGGCAGAGTTTTTTATAAATAAAATGACTCACTGTTCACTGTTGTTTTTGTCCTTCTGAGTAATTTGGATGACCCACAAAATGAGATCAAAGTTGGATTTTGGAGACTTGCCACACAGTATTGTCAATGTATTATAGTAAACTATGGAATGCAAAACATAAGTGGAGAAACTCCCTCCCTTCCTCCCTTCCCTCACCTCCCACACACATACATGCCATAAGCGATGACACTTCTTTATATACACTTACCTTAAATTGAAAGAGAAAATAATATACTAGTATTCTTGGGACTAAATAAAATACACACAATTAATGCTAAAATGGAGTGCAAATATCTAGATCAAGCTACTTTAATACGGAGATCCCACTAAAATAAATTTAGGTTACCTACTTGTGATTATATCGGATTGTAATTTAAAAACAAACAAAAATTAAATAAAGCAAAGCAAAATAAAAATGGAATTTAGACACATTTAAATGTCAATAATAAAATGGAAAATCCAATCAATAGTTGTTTTTGTTTTTGTTTTTGTTTTTGTTTTTGTTTTAATTTTTTGAGACGAAGTTTCACTGTTGTTGCCCAGGTTGCAGTGCAATGGCGTGATCTAGACTCACTGTAACTTCCACCTCCCAGGTTCAAGTGATTCCTCCCCTGCCTCAGCCTCCGGAGTAGCTGGAGTTACAGGCACGTGCCACCACACCTGGCTAATTTTTGTATTACTGGTAGAGACAGGGTTTCACCATGTTGGCCAGGCTGGTCTCAAACTCATGACTTCAGGTGATCCACCCGCCTTGGCCTCCCAAAGTGCTGGGATTACAGGTGTGAGCCACCATGCACGGCCTCGATACTTAGTATCTAAATTTAAATAACTCTAGATAGGATTATAAGCATGTTGAAAATTTGAAGATTGGCTTGATTACATATTCCAGTTATAAAATTTAACAGGTTATGTAACTTAAACAGTTTCTCAAATATTGAAGATTTATGTGCATATTTCAAGTCTGAAAAACAGAGATCTCATCATGGTTTAGATATGAAACCTAACCCTCATTCTTCAAAGTTAAAAGGCATTCTACTGTAAAATCAGTATTTTATTTCTCAGACACTTACTAGTGACACCTTTTACATAATCTGAACATAAAATTATTTGTGAGGTTGAAAATAAATAAGAACTCCTCTACCCATTAACACTGATGTTGTGTTAACAGTTTATTTGTTTTAAGAGACATCAGCAGGAAGGAGAAATTATGAATGCTCCCAAAACTAACATTTATTTCACCTCAAATCACACATTTGTGGAAAACATTACACAAACTTGTCTAAAGAATATTTCATTTTTGCCTATGGGTAAGCATAATTCAATCTTTGCCTTTATAATTAAAGAGTAAAGATTTAGAAAATATCTTGCCTGGTTTATTGTTTGTTAGTAAATTGGGTATTTTAGTTTACAAAATAAACTACTTCTTTTGTTAATTTATGATGTATAGATACATGTCACACAGGCTTATTTTTATTACCTCAACTTATGTTCTATTATTTGAAAGTCATGTTTTAAACTGAAATTCATTGATTTCTGAAATTCTCTACAGTTGTTTCAGTGCAGGCTGGAAAATAAATAGGAATTCCTCTATTCATTAACACTGACGTTATGTTAACAGTTTGTTTTAAGAGACATCAGCAGGAAGGAGAAATTATGAATGCTACCAAAACTGACATTTATTTCACCCCAAATCACAGAGAACTGAATTTTTAAACTCTTTTATGCATGGAATATGAAGCATTCAATAGTCTACCCTTACTTGGAAAAAAATCATATTTCCATTTTTTTAGGAAAAAAAAACACAGAATGTAAAAAGTTACTTTCAATAAAATAAAGTTACTTAATAGTGTCTGAAAATAATAATACGTAAACTTTCTTTGCTAGCTCCTGCCATTCCCCATTCCTTTTCTTTCATCCACACTCAAAATATTGTACTTTAAAATTAAATAACTGACAAGACTCTCTTACTGCTTTTGCCACAATCTAACAGAACCCCAGTCTTATTTGGAGCAGAAGTGAGCACAGCTAAAAATGATAGATTTCAGGCCAGGCACTGTGGCTCATGCCTGTAATCCCAGCACTTTGGGAGGCCAAGGTGGGTGGATCACCTGAGGTCAGGAGTTTGAGATCAGCCTGGCCAACTTGGTGAAACTCCGTCTCTACTAAAAATACAAAAATTAGCTGGGCATGGTGGTGCATGCCTGTAGCCCCAGTTACTCAGGAGGCTGAGGCAGGAGAATCACTTGAACCCCGGAGGAGGTTGCAGTGAGCCAAGATCACACCATTGCACTCCAGCCTGGGTGACACAGTGAGATTCCATCTCCAAAAAAAAAAAAAAAAAAAAAAAAAAAAAAAAAAAAAAAAAGATAGATTCCCCTAAATCTCTTTTCCCTTTTTCCCTTTTTTTTTTTTTTTTTTTTTTTGCCTATAACTGGATGCTGGATAGCTATCTTGGACCAGAAGGAGGAAAAATCACCTGCAAAGGATGGTGGAGAAGGACTTGATGACTTCCAAGAGCAGCAATACCCGTATTGGAAGTTCTACCCTTGCTACTCTTCTCACATGAAACAAACAAATCTCTATTTCATTAATCCAACTAGGTATCTGTAACTTTCAAGTGAATGTAATCTCAACTGATAGCATGATAAAAAGTGTGAGAAAAAATGAGAAAAATTTACCTGAAATGCCTTTTCTATTATAAGTATTTTATCTCACAAACTTACTCTCTTCTTTGAGAAGAATGTGGGAGCATGATAGGAGAAATCTCTCAATACTCTTCCCCAAATGACAGTTTTATCCATATTTAATCCAATGGTTTTTCTCTTTCTTCTTACTAAACTAGAAAAGATATTCCTTTTTCTCACTAAGAAGCAGACTTCTACCTTTACTTTGGATTTTATCTCCTCTCACTTCTCTAGAAATGTTGCTTTGTTTACTATTCTTCTCTTGTAATTTCAATCTCTCTTTTTCTAGTAGTTCTTCCAAATCCCTCTCTCAACTCCATGCCTCTGCCATTGTCATTATACATTATGTTTCTGCTTTTCTTTTCACAACACTTCTTGAAAGACCTGTCTCCACACTCTCCACACTTCCATACACATTACCATTGTAGTCAGAATTCCACCACAGTGCTCTACGAGAACTACACTTGCCAAATCACCAAAAGTTGCTTGGTGAAGTCAATAGACCATTGGAATGTCGTATCTTATTTCCACAGCATAGCAGTAAAAGCAATGAACCAACTTCATTCTTAAAATGCTAATTTTCTTCTTGTTTCTGTCATATTTTAGTCTGCCAGTTTTCTTTGTAAACTCAGGCTAATTCTTATTTGTTATCATTTTAGATATCTTTTCTGTTGATTGTTTCTTAGGATTCTCTTCTAGTCTCTATTCAATTTCTACTTTGCACACACCATCATCTACTACAAGGTATCAAGTAGCACCTACATGCGATAAGAGACAAACTACAATCCCAACACAAATCCTTATCCTGGGCCACAGATGCACATATACAGTAGTCTCCCAGAGATACTCACTTGGCTATCTAGTAGGTGTCTAAAATTTAGTAGGTCCAAAATGAAGTGAAATTTCCCGACAAATCAGTTTAGATTCTTTCAGGGAGTTATTCTACTATGCACCTAGTTATCTAACACAGAAACTAGGGTGTTACCTTGCAATCCTCTCTCCTTTTTTCCCTTATATTTAATCATTCATTATGACATACTAAACCAATTGTTTAAATATCTTGGCTCCACTCACATCAATCTAGCTCCATTACCACTATTCTCTTAGAAGACAAATCTCATTTGAATTATTGCAAAAGTCTAATACATGTTGCCCTGAGTCCAGTCTTAAACTCCTTTCAATTCATTTACTATAAAGCTGCTGAAATTATCTCTAAATCATAAACAGATCACATCACACACTTGGCTAAAACCTTTAATGAATACCCAAAGCCATTAAAAAAAAGTTCTAAAACCCTTGATATAATTTACAAAGCCATCTGTAATCCAAACTCTATTTATCCCTCACGTTTCTTCATCTTACTTTCTTACAACTAGATTTAATTACTATTTCTGCATGAGGGTATCAGGTCCTAGCTAAATATTTCCTGGAACACATTTTTTCACCCATTTCTCATCTTTATTTTAGATAATATTTTCAGCCTACTTATGCAGCAGCCTAATAGGCATTTTCTCTCATTCCAACAATTGGGTTAGTGCTTAATTTTAAAGTAGAGACTAAGATTGCCTCCCATTATGGATTTTGTTCCGATTCTTAAAAACTAATCCTAATGTTTAGATGCCTAGCTCAAAGATTACATTTTTCAGCCTGTCTTGTCACTAATACAATCATGGACTCACTGTGCAATTATCCCAGAAAAATCTCTTTATTAAAAGGGTCATACGCTGCTTCTCTTCACACATCGTCTTCCCTAGAACTTAAATAAGATAGAGTCCAACCACCCTTTTATATCATATCGTTTTATTTTCTGTCAAAAGTGGATGAATCTGATACTGTGTTCCTGTGTTCTTCCACAAGCCTGTACCTCTATCACTGCTTATTTTTCAGTATTATAATTGTCTTTTTACACTAGACCAGATTTAAAAATTTCATGGAGCAGTAATTTTTCTTTAATAAGTCAGGGCAATTTTGTAAAAATCCTAACATCAGATTTACTCTTAACATCATTTCACAAATGAAATGAATAGTATTTTAATTCTTAAAAGGTAAGAATGACATATTTTTAAAAAACAAAAAATTAGTTTTATGGAACACATTTTGTTTCCAGGCTTTTAAAATGTTTTCATAAGTAAGCATGCACCCATCCATGTGTTATTATTTGGGAGTCATTGCACTAAGCTATATGTTTCTTAGGGCAGATTCACTATATTGTTCTCCTTAGCACAGTATATGACACTGTAATCAAACTGTTTCCTAAATGATTAAACAATCCAAACAAATTTTCGTACCCATGGAGAAATGTGACCTTTAATGTGACCATGTAAAAATATTTAAAATGTTCTTTGCTGATTCATGGAAAAATTAAAATGATAACTTGTTCCTTGGATTGCTTATAACATCTTGTCACCCTCAAAAGGAAAACTCATCATCTCTCAGTAATCCATCTGCAGATCAAACTACCTTCTCTGACAGGAGACAGAGACTTTAAGCAAAGTCCATCTACAGAGTCTAGTTCCAACATCTACAATGTAACCTTACACACTGACCCTCCCTTTGTGGGTTTCAGTTTTCTCCTCTCCGAAAAGAGCAGGGTTTACACTAGATGATTTTATAGACTTTTTCACTTCTGATCTGCGATGATTATATATCCAACATAATCCTCTTAGGCTGTGGTTTAAGGCTCCTCTTTCCTTTACTAACCTCAGGGGAGATAGAGATCACAGTCTCTGTGTGCTTGAAAATCTTCTCCAAATTTACCCTTAGATGTTCTTTGGCAACCTGAATAACCTCATTTCCTCTATTTTACCTCACACTCCCTTAACTGTAGAGGCTACGATCAATAGAGTGATTTAAGAAGTTATAATACAAAGTGGACAGTCAAGGGTGGTAAATCTTGTTTCTTACATGTCTGCTAGTTGGGGATATGGATACTGGACAGAATTAGTAATCACCATGAAAGCTGGTCTTACACATAGGAAACAAATCTCAAAATATGGTTATTAAAAGAAATTTTACCTAATAATCTTAATGCTCTTTACTAAACTCTAAAATACTGCAATAAAGTACAGGCATTATTTATTTTGAAAAAAGAGTGAAAATGCCACATGAAGATGACTGCAATGTTTGGTTTCCAAATTTTGCTTTAGAAAAATAATTTATTCCAAAATAGGAAATAATATTCATAGAAGTTTTGATTAACTTACAAAGAGGGTAGAGAGGGAGAGCATTCAAGCATAAAGTTTACTTTACTATTCCCTCAGGATATTTCTGAAATACTAGTGCAGTAATTGGAGACACATTATTTATTTATGTTTAAGCTTTTGAACAAAAGCCCTCAGAACTGAACAATAAGGTCACAACAATGTATGAAGATAATTAATCCAACAAAAACTCATTTAGAAATGTCAGCTGCATCAGAGAACAATAGCAATCTAATCGGGGTGAGGAGATGCCCTGCAGTTAGCTGAATGCTCTGGGCTTTGTCATATCATAAACCTGTGGAGGCAGCACAAACATTCAAATATTCATCCTTATAAATTTAAAAGAGATAAAATATTCCTCAGGATACATGTTTATCTGGGACTGTTTTCCTTGATTGATGGTGTGTTTTTCTCCTGTGTGTTTACACAAACACAGCCAGTGAAGGTGCTGAATTCCTCCCTGGTTTTTTTTTTTTTTTTTTTTCCTCAGGCTCCCTATGTAGATCAAAGGACAATGCCATGGTTAAAAAGGAAACCACATTATTTCCAAGGCAGAGAAAAGGGCAGTGCTGGCATACATCTGTAAAATTGTTACTTAATAGCCCAAGTCATTCTTCTCCTGATACATTAAGCATTCTCTCAATAAATATCCTAACTTTGTATCCCTAGCTCATTGCTCAGGGCCAATATGCTTCTAGTATCCCTTTGCATTGTAATTTCCAGCATTTATATAGACCACATATATAAATAAATAATTAGAGCAGGGCAGAAGCGGAACGGATTCTAATGCCATTAATATAAACTTCCCTCTTTACATTTATAAAATAGGAACAATATTAATCTACCTCTTAGGTAACTGCTGAGAGAAATAACTGAACTCACACAAAGCAGCATGATGCCTGCCTCATTGGACTGTTTTGAAGGTTTAGATGAGATTCCATTTGTAAAGTGCCCACAGTATGTGCTATATAATTGCTTGCTAAATAAAATATTAGCAAGCATTCAATAAATATTATATAATAATCTTATGATGAATCTGTCTTTGATCTTTATGATGTTGAAGATATCCTGTAATTTTAAGGAGTCTTTGACTAGCATAGAATACAACCACATACCCAGATTATTTTAAAACAATGATACAATAAAAAGAATTGTGATGTGCATAGAGTGAAAGTCCCACACAGGTGCACTCATACTTTTGGCTTATTCCAGGCTTATGTTTAAAATAAGAAATCAGTGAAAATTCCATTTTTGAACCATGTAATCATTTTCTTCTTTCATCCTTTTGTCCTGAAAAACCCAAAGTGGTAAAGCTGGTAGAGTTTACAACGAGAGCCGAATATCAGCCGTGTCCTAACTAAACCTGAAGGGGCAATGATAGTAGTGAAACTGTCAAGAGATTAGAAGCATGAGAGATACAACACTTTGGTAACAAAAGTTCATGCAGGTGTATTGCCTTAGGCAAAGGAAGAAGGCATATTTAACTCTTTTCTCAAAGAAAGATACAGCTGGAACATACAGGCAAAACTATTTTTCATGAGGGCAGGTGTTGTCATGCTTGATGTTAAATATTTTCAAGTCACACTTACTTCTCAGGTATTTTTCTTTTTCCATGGCCAGAAAGATGTTAGGTTCCAGAATCAGCAAAAGTGAGTATTTCTCATGACCTCAGCAATTAGAACAAACAAACAAAAAAAAAAATAGAAAAATAGTGTGAACCTTTGGTGTAGGTTAGGGACTCCTTGAAACATCTACCATTTCCCCTAAGGAGCCTTGGTGCCCTGAGCTTCCTCTGTAGGCAGATCAGTCTCAAATGTAGCCAGGCAGCATGGGAGTGAAAATCAACTTCTGGATCGTTCCCAACATACAGTGAATTCTAACTGATAAGAAATAGAGATATGACCTAAAAATCTGTATTTTTAACAAGTTCTTCAAGATAATTTTGACACTTTGCAAATTATAGCTATGGCGCCAGGTTCATGCTGTGTAGATATTGCCTCTTTGATAATGTAAAAAGACTTAATATGTGAAGGACAAAGAGAAGTACCATAACTTCTTAGCCTAAATTTTTGGAAAGAAAAAATGTTCATTAACAAAAAGTCACTTTAAAGGATTACCTTGTAATTCCAATTAAAATCTCCCAATTAAAAAGGAATCAAGAGGTATATAGATTCTATCTAATTTTATTATGACAGATTTTAAGCATGAGAATAGTATTAAAAAGAGACAGTTTCACATATGTGACTTCTATATAATGAATTAATCCTTAGTTGTAGAGTATCCATTTAATACTGTGAGCACATTAAGCAATGTCAGATGTAAGAGAATCTCCCTGGGCTATATTTCCCTTAATGGATTTTGATGGAAATCCACGAGTAATTCTAATTCATGCTTAATCCCCAAAGGAAACAGATAATACAGAGAGTTATTTAGCTACATGCAAGTAAGTCTTAAATTCTTTTAGCATTTGAAACCAATATGATATTGAAATTTGAGTCTCAGTTTAAAAGACGGTTTAAATTGCTTATCAAATATCAATTTATTATTAGTTTCCAAAATAGCAAATACCAGTTTAATTTTGAAAATCAATATAAATTTCTAAATATATGTATGTATAAATTTATGCATATATATGTATATACACATACTATGATGTATTTCAAAATACGTTTTGGACAAATTATGATACAATAAAATTCATACAATTCAGTTTGGTAATATTTCATATCAAACATTAAGCAATTGGGATAATTGGTAAGTATCTGTATTTTTTAATATCTTCAGTGAATTCTGTTTCTAACATTCAAAATATATTCTATTTAAGGAAATGACCACATAGTTTTCTACCTTCATTACATTATTTTTTGACAGTTTTACCATAAAAATGTGTTCATTATTGCCCATCTATTTTCTCTTTAACTAACTTATCTGAAAAGTCTCTAATCAATGTCACCTGTAACCTATACCCGTAGTTCTCTTAGTGTGGTCCACAGATCAGCAGTAATATCATCTAGGACCTTGTTAAAATGCACATTCTAGAGCTCTTTTTAGGCTTATTTAATCAAAAATTCCAGGTCTCAGCAATCTGTGTTCTAGCATGTCCTACAGTTGTTTTTGATGGACACTAAAGTTTGAAAATCAAGCTTTTGTCCAAAGCTACTGGTCAATGTCACATCTTCACGTTGCTTGGCCTTCAGTAAAAAAAAAAAAAAATCTTAATTGAACACTTCCAACTTTATACATGTGTATTTTAATTCTGAAATACTCCAAAGTAAAAAAAAGTACAAAGAACAATACGAAATACCCATGTCCTCACCCCTCTAGTGTAACACATGCTAAGTATTGCCATGCTTGCTTCAAATATTTGTTCAAAAATAAATGCTTTACATCCAATTGAAAGCCTTCTTCTCACTCGATGTCTTTCCTTCCTTTTTAAAAGAGAAATCACTATCTTAAATGTATCTAGGTCTTTCTATCATGTTGATATAGTCTCTGCAAGTATATATTTTCATAAATACATATTATAGTGTATTTTACTCTTCGTAGACATTTTACAATTTGCTTTTTCACTCAAAATTATTTTTCAGATCTCCCTATGGATATACGCTGAGATTCTTCTGTTCATTCTTTTTCAATGTTATGTACTAGCTCACATTGTGAACAAGTATTAGTCAATTTTTTATCAGTTCTCTAATGATAGACATTAAATTTTTCTAATAAAATGCTCTATTAACTTTTTTGAAATCTCTTTTGTCTGTGCTCATGCGATTTTATAAAAACAAGATTATATAGAGTATAACTGTGATATCTTTTGATTTGAGGTATATATGCAGGACTGCCACAAACACAACTCCCGGGGGCACAAATTACATTTTAATCTATGTTAACACTGCCCCGACAGCTGGATCTCACACCTATGCAGCTGTACATTGTTCACTCTACATTGTTAAACGTTCACAACAATGGTTCTTGACTTCAATGCAGTTTTCTGTCTCTTTTTCCTTACGCTCACTAACAATTGGTGGTAAACAATTGTATTTTTTACACAAATATTTTAAACATGAAGTGAAATTGCTTTATATTTTGTATTATCCTAGTTGTTATTGAAAATAAATATTATTTTATAGGCTTATTGGCCATTCAATATTTTCCAGGAACAACTTTCATTTTATATTTTTTTATTTTTTACAGTTCTTTGATGTTGTTTTCAAGCTTTTATTAATTGCATGTGTCAAATATAGCTTCTTGAGGAATGCGACTTTGCTTTGAATTTTTAAATTAATTTTTAATTAATTTTTTAAATTAAATCAACAGGGATTTTAAAATATAACTTCCAACTAAAGTATATATTTTAAAAGTATATATTTTAAAAATGTACAAATCTTAAGTGCAAATAAATTTTGTCAAGGTGAACGTACCCATGTAATGACCATCAGTTCAAGAAGTCAAAAATTAGGTTTGCTAGTAAAACAGAAGGGTATTTTTTAAATATATTTTTTAATGTTTTGTGTTTTTGAATGTTAAGAAATTCTTCCCCTATCTTGAGAGCATCAGGACAAATACCTAACGCAAGCGGGGCTTAAAACCTAGATGACGGATTGATAAGGTGCAGCAAACCACCATGGCACATGTATACCTATGTATCAATCCTTCACATTCTGCATATGTATTCCAGAACTTAAAATAAAATTTTAAAAAATTAAATAAAATAAATAAATAAATAATTTTTTAAAAAAGAAATTCTTCCCTGTCTTACAATAAGAATGTTTCTATACTTTTTCTGGAAGTTCTAAAGTTTTGCTTTAATATATAATTTTACCTTTCACATTTTTCAACCTATCTGAAATGTATGTATGTGGTAATTATCTAATATTTTTCCATGTGACTAGCCAATTGTTTTAACACCAATCTATGTTTTCTTGTAATTTGGAGTGCCATCTTTGCCATATTCAATTTCCTCATGTTCATGTTTGTATTTCTGAGTTCTGTATTGTCTTTTATCTATCTGTAGTGTTTTAACTATTATAACACTATGTTAAACCTTGTTATCTGGAATGGTGTTCTCCCACCATTGCTCCTTTTGTTAATGCGTTAGCTAACTTTGCACTTTTAATACTGCATATGGACTTAAGAATGACTTGTCAATTTCTGTGAAAAACACCATTAGGATTTTGATTAGAATTCCATCACATATTTATACATCAATATGGGAGAATTAATATTTACTACACTAATTATCCCTTGAAGAGTATGGCCTATATCTCTTCATATAATTGGGTTTTTGTTAGTGCTTTGCCTTTCTTTCTCTCTTTCTTTCCCTCCCTCCCTCCCTCCCTGCCTCCCTCTCCCTCTCTCTCTCTCTTTCTTTCTTTCTTTCTTTCTTTCTTTCTTTCTTTCTTTCTTTCTCCTTCCTTCCTTCCTTCCTTCCTTCCTTCCTTCCTTCCTTCCTTCCTTCTTCCTTCCTTCCTTCCTTTCTTTCTTTCTTTCTTTCTTTCTTTCTTTCTTTCTTTCTTTCTTCTCTTTCTTTCCTTCCTTCCTTCCTTCCTTCCTTCCTTCCTTCCTTCCCTCCCTCCTTCTTTCTTTCCTTCCCTCCTTCCCTTCCTTCCTTCCTTCCTTCCCTCCCTCCTTCTTTCTTTCTTTCCTTCCCTCCTTCCCTCCCTTCCTTCCTTCCTTCCTTCCTTCCTTCCTTCCTTCCTTCCTTCCTTCCTTCCTTCCTTCCTTCCTTCCTTCTCTCCTTCTTTCTTTCTTTCTTTCTGCACCAAAAGGCCCAGCTAATTTTTTTATATTTTGTAGAAAAAGGGATCTTGCTCTGTTGCCCAGGCTGGTCTCAAACTCCTAGCGTCAAGCAATCCTTCCGCCTCAACCTCCCAAACTGCCAGGATGACAGATGTGAGTCACCACACGCAGCCTGTCAGTGCTCTTCATTAAAGGACCCTACCTCTTGTCTTCGCCCAGCCTGCATTTTATTAATTGAATGTTGTAGTCCTTTTGCCTTTTTTGATACTGGATCTCTTTGACATGAGCAGGAATATTGTAAAGAAATTTTATCAGGCCATATCTGTGCATGAATAAACATTCTTTGTTTCACCTATTTCTGTTAAAAACATTATCTTTTTGCTTTACCAACAAGGATGATTTCTCCAGAATTTCCTCGTTTAAAAAAAACAAAAAACAAAAAAAAAAAAACCTGACTAACCTGATGGAGTTTGGAGGCAGGTTAGGTAGGTAAGAGATAGTACTGGCATGTAGGTTACTACTTTGCATTACTTGTAAAGTAAAAAATACTGAATTTAGCTCAAAACTGAAAGAAATAATTAGTGTAAACCTTCCTCCTTCTATAGATTATGATCATGATAAAGAAACAAATGAAACTCTCTTAACACCTAGTCATATATGCTATTTACAAGAATCAGAGTGTAAAAAAGGGAAGCCCTCTGCAAAAACACAGTAAAGGCAAGATATTGCTGGAGATAAAATAGTTGTTTTAGTTTTCTATTTCCACCAGCAGTGCCTGGCAAGGAGGCTGAAGCAGTAATATTCTCTTGGGAAGTTTAAGGCACAGTAAAGACAAATTATGAGAACAGACTCTTTGTAGGGCTTCACTTGCAAGTATGGCCTAACTGCTTCTCTTGGCTTCTTCAGAAAAGGTAGAGCTCAGAGAAACAAACAGGCCCTCTGGCTGCTGCCAGCCACTGTTTGCACACAGAGTTTTGAACCCTGGGCTGCTAAAACCACACAAATACCACAAAACAGTGGTTGCCTAAACAGTAGGAAGATCAGTTCTCTGCAGGGTTCAGGAATAAAGGAGGCCCTATCAATGCTGCAAAGCCAAGAGGTCTTCCCCTAGCCTGAGGATGCTGACTTCCAGCCACATCTTGTGGAGGCTGATGGCAGAAAATGGTTGGCTGAAACCCACGTTTGGAGAAACCTGGCTTGGGAACTTGCAGATATGAGGGAGGCAGCTGAAGGGCTCAGAGGTCAGGTCTAGGGTCTCTGGTTTGATGAGATATCTAGATGAGCAAGAGAAAGAAACATTTTTCAGCAGGATAGTTCTGAGATCCAGCAGCCCCAGAGAATATGCAGGAATCCAATGGAGTCCTGAGGACTTTCCTACCAGAAAAAAAAATAACCCTAGGATATAAGTGTCCAGGGGTTCAGGGGAAATTTAGGAAATTGATTCGATTAGGGTTGAATATATCACTGGAAGAAAATGTAACTCTTACCCCTGAAAAGAGCACCCCTGGTTGATGCAGGAAGGTGGCGGCAGACTCTATTCCCAGAGATCAGTTCATCTCCTTCAACTTCTTTTCTTTAACCATGAACAGAGATCCTGTAGGGTAGGGATTTAATGCAGGGAAATACTTTTTAGGCCTAGAATAGCTCATCCAGTGTGAAGAGATTGCTCTTTGCAGGTGACCAAGGCAGACTTAATATTCTTCTCCCCTTAACTAAGTTTTAGGCAGACTTCTTTCTGGTTCTAGGCCCCAACCTCCCTTTTTTTAGAGCTTTTACTTTAGAAAACCTGTCATTGTAAATTTTTTCCCCTTCACTTTGACATGTAAATCTTTTTAAAGCCTCTTCCCACTTTTACAACACAGGATAGTCTTTCTCAAGGAACTATGAGCCATGTCTTTGAAATGTAGTCTTTAAGGAAGAGAGGGCCCATATCTCCCAGTGTCTATGGGAAGGTGACAGCCTAACGGATGCCTTGCTCCAAGTTGTAAAACTACCTCCAGTTATGAAGATAGAAAAAGCATTTTTGGAGTAGGAGAGGAAGAGTAAAAGAGAGGACTTGCTTAGTCTCCCCTCTCCCTCTCTCCCTCCTTCCCTCCCTTTCTCCCTTTCTTATCTCCCTTCCTTCCTTCCTTCCTTTCTTCCTTCCTTCCTTCCTTCCTTCCTTCCTTCCTTGCTTCCTTCCTTCCTTCTTTCCTTCTTTCCTTCCTCCCTTTCCTACTTTTCTTTCTCTTACCCTTTTACTTGGGGATTTTTGCATTCTACTAATGATATAACTGTATTTATTTAAGGTGTCATGAAGACACTCCCTGCCTTTCCTCTAAGGTTAAGACTGTCTGAGAAATGGTCATCCTTTAATTCAAACAATATTTATTGACTTACTACTCTATTCTAGACACAGTGCTAGGAAATGAGCTTATAGAAAATAAGCAAAACAAACTTTTTTTTCACTCCTGAAGTTTAAAATCTTACATTAATCAACCAATCACACAAACGAACAAGTACAAAGTATGATAAGTGCCAGGATGGGAAATATAGAGTGCTACTTGTGGGACTGACCCGTCTTAGGATTCAGAGGCATGTTCCAGACAGATCTAGAACACAGCATGAAGGTTCTGCTGCAGAAAAAAGAAGGGAGCATTGGTGAATGAATATAGGCCTAGACTGAGGGAGCCTAAATGCCTAAGGCTGAGATCACTGTATGAGGGTCCCTCCTTCCCTCATGTGTGGTGCTACACATATATCAGACCTTTGGTTAAGGATTTATTAAATAAAAACTCCCTTTTTGTTTTTGTTCACAAAACAATATTGGCTTCTATCTACTATTTATATCCATCCATCCATCTATTCCTAAAAGCTCTAAAATGCTTCATTTTTACAAAGTTATTTTCTCAGCTAAATTATTTATATTTGCAGTGTATTTTTCTTCTTATTAAACATTTATTACTCACATATTGATAATTAACTGCTTATATAGTTTTAGGCTGGTTGGGGAAAGTGTAAAATTTCCCCCATTCCTTTCTCTTTTTTCCCGCTGCCTCTGGCTATTAAATACAAATGCAGTTCTTGTATTAAGGAAGACTGGGAGAATTATTTTCTGTCAGTTAACTAAAAACAGTGCTGACTTTATAAAATATTTGCTTAGAGTTTTCAAAATTTTGGTTATGTTAACAACTACATGAGTGCAAAAAAACAGAAGAAAAATTCATTATTTCCCCAACGTAGTCTCTTAGAGTCTGACCCAAATATAAACTTACAATGAAATTGGAAGGAACTCCATATTTAGATAAACTTGTATTCTATTTATCAATTCATTATTAGTTGAATCACACATTGTTTATTTAATTTTACATAAAGCAAGAAAAACCATTAAAAGATGTTAAGAAGTGCAATACATCAAAGCAATACTTCAAAAAACCTTTGAAATCATTGGTCTAAAAGCTTTGAAATCACTGATTTAATTAGTCTTTATAATCGTGTACCTAATAAGATTATTACTCTAAGGCTGTAGCTGCATTTTCATTTTCACAGATGACAAGGTTTTGATTCACCTTATTCAACATAAAGGTAAAAATTTTGCTCTGTGAATGAAACATATTATATCCCTGTAGAGATATAGGAAAATAATAGGACAAAGTATGTTAATTTTTCTCTAGCCTCTTTTAGTCCTTACCTCATTTATAAAGGAGAATAACCCAATTTAATATTTTTCAAAGTACTCTTCCTCAGATTTCACATAACATCTGAAAAGTAAAACATAAATTATTTTTACAAGTTTTACTGAAAAGTTAGACATGCATAACCAAGAAGAAATTTTATGAATATATGCTAATTATTTTAAGTAGTCATAGAAGAAAAATATGAAAATATATTGTACACAATTAAAGCAGTAAGTTTAAGTGAACCCATTGGCCCTTCATCTGTAAAGAGAGGAGGACTGTTCCTAGAACATGTCTGTGGTGTGTTCATTGGAGGTAGGAGTAGGCCAAAAGAAAAGGTACGTAAATACAATATATAAACACAAATATATATATATGTATACCTATATCACTATATATACATGTATAGTATAGTATAATACACATATAATGTATATGCCACTGTATATACATAGACCACTATATATGTATATGTAAAATACCACTATATGTACATACTATATATATATGTATATATAGTGGTATTAAAACATGTCCTCAAATTCTTTGATAGCTGTTCCATCAAGAAGTGGAGCTTATGTTTTCTCCCGTTGAAACTGCATGGGGCTTTATAATTGCCTTGACAAGCAGAATGCAACGTAAGTCACATGGTGATGATAGGCTAGAAAAGGCCATGTAACTTCTGCTGCCTCTCTTGGGACACTTGTTTTGGTAGTCTTAGGCTGCTGTGTAGAGATACCATGAAGACCAAATCAAGGCAGAGAGAGATATGCCCACAGAGCTCGGCTCTTTCAGTCTTCCCAGCTTAGGCACCAGATATGTGAGTGAAGAATCACAATGGAATAATATTCAGCCATAAACAAGAATAAAATATTGCCATTTGTGACAACATGGATGGACCTGGAGGTCATCACGGTAAGTGAAACAAGCCAGACTTAGAAAGACAAATACTTTGTAATCTTACTCATATGTGAGGTTTAAAAGAGACAGTGAGAGACATGGTATCACAGAAGCAGAAAACAGAGCACTGGATACCAGACACTGGAGAGAAAAGAAGGGAGGAGAGGATGAAAAAATAAGTTCTGGCATGCTATGGCACAGTTACAGTGATGATGGTTAAGAACAAGTTCTTGTTTATTACAAAGTAGCTACAAGAGAGGCCGTTGAATGTTCTCACTACAAAGAAGTGATAAATGCATGAAGTGATGCATAAGCTAAATAAACTGATTTGATCATTATATGACATATATATGCATGAAAACATTGACTTACACACAATAAATATGTACAATTGCATGTATCCATAAAAAAAACTTTTGAGATGACCCCAGCCACTGTTTGACTGCAATCTAATGGGAGACACTGAACAATAATTGCCTACTTGATTACAGCCAATACCCAAATTTACAAGCAAAATAAATGGTTGTTATTTTTAAGCCAATGTTTGAGGTAGTTTGTTATACAGCAATAGAAAGAATAGTATATAATAAAATTAGCTTGCACATTGTAAATGAATATAAAATAATAAGACTGTTTTTTTTGGACTGCTTAGTAGAATTGACATATAACTTCATATAAATTAGATGCCACCCTAATCGTAAAACTATATTGGCGGTAGATGTTGACATAACTTAATTTCTAACAGTGTAAAAGTTACTGTTTGTTTTCCTAATTGTATGACCATCAATCATTGCTATGGGTTAAGGGTTGCTATATCTCTATTTTTGTGACATGTTATTAGAATAGCAATACTCTTTAAGATCAGAAAGCAAGAATGTGGTTTAATTTTTTCTTTATAAAACAAGTTATTCATTAATCTGTCACAATTTTTCCCTGAGAAAATTGTGTCTGTGCCATCATTATAATTTCCATTAACTTACTCTATGGAATGTTATTTCTCCATTAGATTATTACTTTAAGGTGTTTCAATCTTCCTAAAATGACCTCTGTTGTTGGTTTTTTTTTTTTTTAGAGTTCTGTTTTTCCACATTAGGTGCAATGTAAAAAGAGGACTTTGTTATATTTTTATACAGCTTTACTGTCAACCTTCTTTAGTTTCATATATAGTAAATCTAACTCCAGTAAAATACAGACTAAAAATACAAATGCTGTGTCACTATTTTTTGTTCTAATACTTTTCCTTTCATTTTCTTGTTATTTAGACAACTTAGGATATTGTAAGGATTTTATTTGCTTCATTGACCCACTATGATGTGCATTTTACTTTCAGGGTCTGAAATCAAGCAAGTTAGTTTAAGTTTTGTAACAGTTAGCATTTACTGTGTAACAAATGCCACAAATTGGTGACTTAACCATTTATTTGGATCATGATTGTGCAACTTGGCAATTTGTATTGTCTGAGCTAGACAGCTCTGTTGGCTTGGCCTTGTTTCTCAGACATGTATGCCAGTAGAATTGCATGTTTTATATAAAACTTATATTTTACCAAATACCTAATTCCTAGTTTGACAGCTTTTAATTTCAACTTACTTGCAAGGAGAAGGCAAGGAAGTCCTGACAGTTAATATGAGTTGATGGCTTGAGACAATTTTCTGGAGAAACAGAATAATTCATTCGAAGACACCATGGTTGCAAATGAAGGAGAAATACTCATCAAAGAATCATCCCTAGGTCAAAAGCCCTCTTTTTGCTGCCAGTAAAAAGCAATATAATACGAAAGCAAAAGAAGTACATTATTTTCTCAAGAATCATTAAATTAAAACATTTTTGAAGAGTATATTGCTTTTCTTCAATGCTTTCCACCATCCTCTAAAAGTTTTCCACTAAAAGCCTTGTGCTGTGAGACTTACTGCTAAATTGTGTTTTACAGAGATTCTACTGTGATTTGGCTATGAAAAGAGAGTTCCTCATTAGTCCAGATTTATTTTGCACTAAAGCATTTGCTTTCATTCCATTTCCTGAGTTTCTGAGGCAAGAAAACTCATTGGAAAGGGATAAGTTCAATACACCTAAAACAATATACTTCTTTAGAAAATTAACATTCTTCTATTCCAATCTTTTACTGCTTTGAAGTGAAAGATAATAGGCAAACATCGTCATTTCTCTCTCACGAGTGGACTACAATTAGAAGCAAAGACCCATTATGCCAAATGTGTCTTATTCATGTCATCATACATGAGAATCAACTGCACTAACCTCTTAAAATTAAATCTAACTTTAATATTGTTCTAAATGGTAATGTTTACTAAATCACAAGCAGAATGTGCTGTTGCTTTCTAATACACGTGACCGCTAAAACATAATTATTAACAGAAAATGGTTATTCTATATATCATCTGAAATCACATTTTATAACACCATTCGTGGGCATATTGCATCTTGGAAACCACAAATTGAAATATTCACAACTGTTTCAGAATTAAGAATAAAAGAAGATGTTTTTATTTTCCAGGGATACATTCGGTTTAAAAAGTTATGGTGATGTTGGTGAATATGAATGACAATTCATAATAAAGGAGGTGATGTGAAGTAATTTATTTAGTTCTGGACATCGTAATTTGAAAATATCATGTACAAACTCGAGCATGTTTCTACTCAAATAAGAACATTACACCAGATCAAGAACGACCATTTTCCCATAACTAAAGGTACTCAAGCAGAGGTGGACTGAATAATTGTCAAAGACGTGTGAACAGAATTCAAGTATCAATACGTGAGTTCTAACATTCCTCGTAAGATTCAAATTCTAATATTTTCTATTGCTTTGGGCCACTGTAAAACATCTAAAATTTTAATAGAAGGGTTATTTAAACAAATTGCTTGATATATTTCATGAGAAATCAAATTTCAAAAATTTATTGTAGGTCTTTTAAAATTTTAATGATAGTAATACTAATAATGATGATACATTTCCAAATTGTAGTTTCAATTACACAAAGATTTATTTTTCTTTCATATTTCTAATATGTAAATTTTTAGTAAACTGCACACATATTTGATTTGTACTATACACTTTTTTAAGTTAATATGTTCTTCTGACAAGTCAGCTGTTAGATAACAGAAGACTTTAAAAAATCTAATTTCGACAGTCCAGTAGTAGGCATTTCATAAATCATTAGATTAATCACTTGATACTAATACAAATGATACAACTATATTTTAATTTTCTTATTTAGCAAAATTTTATTTGTAATGTGAGATACATCGTTATATGAGAGTGATTTACTAAAAGACAATTCAAATCTCAAAGTGTATATTTAAATTCACATTTTTTAGAAGTATATCAATGTGCCTATCTTAACTGAAACACAGTTCAGTTTCTGTCTTCCTCCAAACTTGTATCCTGCACTTTACCCATCAATGTGTTGGGCTTGATGCAATTTGCATCAATTTGAATGTATTCTCCAAATTTGTATCAGTCTGTAGAAGTAAAACCTGTCTACAGGAGGCTTATGTCACTTATCATTTACATAAGACAAAGCGGGTACTGGTGAGCTAAAATAAATTAATTGAAGTGTGTATGTGTGTGTACGTGTGTGTTACATGAGCTTCAAATCAGTGAAATTTAAAGTTACAGCTATTTGAGAAATATGTAAACATCTAAATTCAAACAGAATATCCTACAAAAGAAAATTCTAAGTGAATATGTTGTGATAAAATATTCTAATTAATCAATAAAAAACTCTTGATCATTGAGCAATATGTGCTCTTAATTTTGAAGTGAATTTGATATAATTTTGCATAGTCCATAGTAAATCATTAATCTCTTCTAAAAATAAACATACAAAATGTAGGCCTATAAAAATACATTTTAAATTTTTCTTATTACCTCATTTTATTCCAAGTTCATCAGGTGTGACCCTGAATGTTACTAATATTGGAAAAACTATTTATTTTAAGTCAACCTATCTAGCCAGCATTAATGCAAAAGAGTAAATTTCAAGTTATGTGTCATTTGTGCTTGTCTGTGAAATATGACAAGTGATTCATAATAGCGCTTTAAGGAGGTTAATACCATGTATGATCCAAATATTTCTTCTAAATTGACAATTAATTAAAATATTAAGTATTTATAATATGTGTTGGAATGCTTATTAAAAATATATCTTATGATGTTCTAAAATTATATTGGAGTGATGTTTGTACATCTCTGCATATTTGCTAAAAAACATTAAATCATTGAATTTTATATTTTAAATGAGTGAATTATACGATATGTGAATTACATCCCAATAAAGTTGTTTAACGTTTTTCTTACATCTGATATATGATACCAAACTGCTTTTAGTCACCTTGCTGTTTATCATGTCTTGTCTTGTGTTTATTTTCTCCCACTTAGATACCTCTACTTCTTGTACATTTTTGTTATAAATGACTATGGCAGGCTTTTTGTGATTATCTTTCTAATATCTGTCATTCCTAATGAAGTATCGTATGGTTTCTTTTTATGTTCTTAGCGCTTAGAATGGTGACTGGTACATAATAATACATGTTTTTTGAACAAATTAATTGACTCGTATATTAGTAAGATGAAATCAGAAAATATCCATTTTTCTATGATAGTTCTGAAAATGGAAATACAAATATACATGTCACCAAAAAAGCAGAAGCCAATATTAAATACATGGATAGGCTTCAATTTGTATGGATACACACATTCCACACTTCAGTGTGAAAAATTTTCAACATACACTTCTTGCCCCAAGCTAATCCCAAGATACGACAGATCACTTTTTTATATAATGCCTGCTCTTGCTGCAATGACAATCTGAAAACAAGTCAAACAAACAAACAAAAAAACTGAAATTACATTTGGAACCCTACCAACTTACTTTTAGTTTCTTTTATGAGAAGCCCTCTATGGTTATATTAATAATTCTATATTATCACTAAAACTTTTAGAAGACAGACAGTAACATATATCTGAAAGTCCAAATCAGAGAAAAATAATTAATGAAGCTATGAAATAAAGCAAATGGGCTAATATTCTGTTGATAGAGTAACCATTGAATAAAAATTTATTTTTTTATAATGTGAGATTAAATATTTAATACATGGACTATGCAATACTTGACATGTGGTTGAGAAGTTATGTTTATCATAATATGTTTCACTGAAACATATCAGTATAATTGGCAAAATTTTGTTCTTTTGAAATAACATGCATTTAATTTCAAAATAATTTCTATTTTTTTTTTTAAATTTATTTATTATTATTAAACTTCAAGTTGTAGGGTACATGTGCACAACGTGCAGGTTTGCTACATATGTATACTTGTGCCACCAGTGACAGTCAAACAGAGAGCCAAATCAGGAATGAACTTCCATTCACAATTGCTTCAAAGAGAATAAAATACCTAGGAATCCAACTTACAAGGGATGTAAAGGACCTCTTCAAGGAGAACTACAAACCACTGCTCAGTGAAATCAAAGAGGACACAAACAAATGGAAGAACATACCATGCTCATGGATAGGAAGAATCAATATCGTGAAAATGGCCATACTGCCCAAGGTAATTTATAAATTTCTATTTTTTTAAAGTTATTACTTTGGGGCCTGGTACAATGGTGCATGCCTGTAATTCCAGAAATTTGGGAGGCCAAGGCTGGTGGATCACCTGAGGTCAGGAGTTTGAGACTAGCCTGACTAACATGATGAAACCTCGTCTGTACTACATACAAAAATATTAGCCAGACTTGGTGGGACATACCTGTAATCCCAGCTACTTGGGAGGCTGAGGCAGGAGAATTGCTTGAACCTGGGAGGTGGAGGTTGCAGTGATCCGAGATCACGCCATTGCACTTCAGCCTGGGCAACAAGTGTGAGGCCCTGTCAAAAAAAAAAAAAAGTATTACTTTGGATTAATACAATTTCAAAAAAATTTAAAAACTTGTCGATTCCATCGATTAAATATTTATATCTCTTTTTGAAAGAAAGAGTCACCTAGATGCCAGACTTTCAGTTGAAGGTCAACCATATCTTAAATAAGAAATGAAAATTGAGGCCAGGTGCAGTAGCTCACGCCTGTAATCACAGCATTTTGGGAGGCCGAGATGTGAGGATCACTTGTGCCCAAGAGTTTGAGATCAACCTAGGCAACATAGCCAGACCTTGTCTCTATTTAAAAAAAAAAAAAAAAAATGAAATGAAAATTGAAACTCAATGCAAAGTGTCTATAAAACAGTGGAACCCAGTTATATAACTCACTATTAAACCTCAAATTATTCCACATTTAAAATAGTATATAAAATGTGATTATATACATTAAAACCTGCTTTTACATCATTATGATTTATGATTCATAATTATAAAACATTACTACTTGCTGCTATAGACATACACATACTGCCTACTATGTTAAGGTCATGATGAAGAACTCAGGCTCCACAGAGAGGCTTCAACCTAAATGAAACAAAATTATGTTGTCGGAGATCAATTATAAACTTTTAAAAAGACACAGATGAAAGAGAATCCACATTACAAACTTTCATTGGAATACTAATTGCTTTACATTCATAGGGAAATTAGGTACACTTTAACATGCTTATGTGACATTTGTAGTGATATCAGCATAGAAAATTTATTCCTAAGAACTTTTGTTCTAAAAATAACAACACAACAACAACAAAAAAATGTCCCTAACATGTCTACTAACCTTTTAGTATATCAATATTTTTTAAAGTTAATTAAAAAACGATAAAAACATATTTTTACCTAATATTTATTCTATATTATGTTATTACTTAAAATGTCACATTGGATCATTTTCAATAAAAACACAATACAAAACTTACATAACCTTTTCCATTTTATCAGCAGGAAAGAAATTCTCAGCAATCACTTTGCCTGGCAGGGGTCTTCTAACTCTGAATCAGTGGCAAGCGCTAATTGGCAAAAGAGAACACAATTTGCAGTAAACACCTTTCTCCATATAGAAAGTATTGGGCTGCAAAAATAAAATTCTTTGAACTTTATTGGCTGTTCAACAAATAGGCTTTTCATGGTAACAAATGCTTAGCTTTATATAAGCATTTAACAATATTATTTGTAACACTGAGTATGTGATTTCACTGGCTTAGTTTCATGATTAGTTTTATTACTCGAACAAAAAAATAATTTAAACAGTTCAATACTTTAAGCAGTTAAAGTTTTTGTTCAATTACTACTCCCAGTGAACTGCAATGGGACCCAAGGTACAGGTACAATTTTATATTTATTATGCAGTGAAAAAGTGCACCCTGTGTAGAATTACAAGGCTCTAATTTCATTGAAAGTTTCTGTAAGGTCATAAACCAAGAGGCTGAAAAATAGAATGTTTAAAACCCCGATATGAAAAGTCAAAGACTAGTATTAACTCAATATACTGGGTAATCTAATATGGATATTATTTCTTTCTTAAATACCTATTTCCCACTTCCACATCAAAATTTGTAAGTTATAAGATATTTAGCAAAAGTTTAGTATTTCATTTAACAATCAGCAATTACCAATTTTAAAACTTATTCCAGTAGGAAATTAACTATTTTCTTGCCCTAGAAATAAGATAAATTTATATTAAAATTAATGATAGTGAAAATATTTATTAAAATGCACATATAATTTAGAACAATTTAATTAAGATCTACCTTTTGCAAAATGTCAGGCAATCATTACTGCAATAAATTTCAAAATTACTCCAAGGTAATAAGAACGTCTCTATCCAGAGCTATAAACTCTCCTGTGTAGCTTGGGCTATTTCATAAGCAATGGCTTCTAATAAGGAAATCTTGCTCTCTCATTTCCTGTTAGCTCTGTCTCAGTTTGAGACTACCTATGCAAGCTGACCCAATTCATTTTCTTTCTTTTTTTTTTTTTTTTTTTTAACCAAAGACAGAACTTTGGGGTTGGGAAATCTTCATTTGTGAAAAATAATATCCCAGGAAGCTTTGAAAATTCAGAATATGGCATAATAAAAATCTCTCTCTCTTTTTTTTTTTTTTTTTAGACGGAGTTTCCCTCGTTGCCCTGGGCGGTGGCGCAATCTCGGATCACTGCAACCTCTGCCTCCCGGGCTAAAGATATTCTCCTGCCCCAGCCTCACCAGTAGATGGGATTACAGGCATGCGCCACCATGCTCGGCTACTTTTGTATTTTTAGTAGTGACGGGATTTCACCATACTGGCCAGGTTGGTCCCGAACTCCTGGCCTCAGGTGATCCGACCGCCTCTGCCCTCCAAAGTGCTGGTATTACAGGCGTGAGCTGCCGCGCCCGACTGCCACAGTAAAATTCACACTAGGTTTGTATCCTAGTCCAAGCTTCCCATAGATTTGCATAGGTGTTGTAAGGATAAGGATATAAATAAAAGGTTCAAGAACTATTTTCAAACAAAAAAGTGTGCGAGACTGAGAATCTTAACACAACTGCAGTAGGAGTTGTAGCTTCCCGACTGATGAATAATGCAGTGTGGTTTTGACAACTGGATCTCACAGCACAGCATTCTTAGGGCACACACTACAGCTTATTTCCTGAGCCTGTAGTGGGTAGCCTTGATATCTTCCTTAGCACCCACTCTGAAGCAGTAGCAAATGTTGGCACTTAGGGCAACTGCCTAGAAAGCAATGGGAGGCTGGCTCTACACTGAGAACAGCAAGCACAAACATTTGCCCCTCATTCAGAGTGAGTGGACAGTAGTGGCACAGCTGATGAAAGCCAACTTTAAATGTGTAATTTTAAATGCCCCATGGGGACACTTAAAAAATAAAGTGAAAGAAATCTTAAGGGATCAAAGTTTCTTTAGAAGCAGAGAGGGGCAAAGATTGGGGAAAATTTATTACTTATGGTATACTGCACCATTTTAATTGAAAGCTTATATGGTCTTGGAAAACAGACCACAGTTATTAATACTATTATGTGAGCAGGTGAGGAGGCTCGTTCCTGTAATCCTAGAACTTCAGGAGTCCCAGGTTTGGGGAGGACCGTTTGAGTCCAGGAGTTTCAGACCAGCCTGCAATAGAGTGAGGCCCCGTTTCTACAAAAAATAAAAAACAACAACTAGCCAGGGGTGATGTCTCACACTGTAGTCCCAGCTACTTGGGAGACTGATATGGGAGGACATCTTGAGGCCAGGAGTGAAAGACTACAGTGAGCTATGATTACACCACTGCCTTTTTGCCTGAATGAGAGATCAAGACGTTGTCTCTAAAAATAAAAAATGAAAAATAAAACTACCATGGATAAATAAAAACGCAGGATATCTTTACTGTTATTTCCACTACGTTTGTCAAACACAGACTGCTGACTCTAAGTTTCTGTAACTGCTAAGACTACATGCTTACTCTATATTGGACACTCTTCTAGGCACTATACATATTTTAATTATGTGAATCTCACAATAATCTCCTGAAGCAGGTAATATAATAATCCTATTGTAGTGGCTAGGAAACTGAGGAACAGCAAGGGTAAGTAACTTACCTAAGGACATGTGATGAGTAAGTAGCAGAGACTAGATTCAAATTCAGACACCCTGGCTCCAGAGCTCATGTTCTAACTTCCATTTTCTTTAGAAGAAATTATTCTAAAATAAAACCCTTAATGTTCAAACCGCAAAATTTATACCTGATTTTTTCAAATGCTTCAGAAAATACATACTCTCTTGTACATGGCTTAATAGTTCATCAGGCCGGGCGCGGTGGCTCACGCCTGTAATCCCAGCACTCTGGGAGGCTGAGGCGGGTGGATCACGGGGACAGGAGATCAAGACCATCCTGGCTAAAAACCCGTCTCTACTAAAAATGCAAAAAATTAGCCGGGCGTGGTGGCAGGTGCCTGTAGTCCCAGCTACCTGGGAGACTAAGGCAGGAGAATGGCGTGAACCCTGGAGGTGGAGCTTGCAGTGAGCCGAGATGACGCCACTGCACTCCAGCCTGGGCGACAGAGCGAGACTCTGTCTCCAAAAAAAAAAAAGTTCATCAATTGTGAAAGAAAAATAAGCATAAAAGTAAATTAAATGATGTGGCAAGTTTACTGTTGAGAGTCAGTTTTCAGCCTTTGAAATACTATGACAAAATTTGAATTAAAAGAGAGTGATGGATGTTTCACTATATTATTTTACTGTGTTAACTTGCCTTGTGTAACTAGATCAACAGGATAGATCTTTGTTAGATCATGGCAAAAAGATCTGTGCATGTGACTAATGGAGATAATCTAAAAGATGATGATATATTAATTCCAATACATTTGATGCTTATGGTGTTCTTTAACAGTCCAAATGCATTCCAATTCTACAACAATTTGGAATGGAGAAAGGCCTGCCTTTGTGCTTTTAGGATTTAGGAAGAAAAAGGGAAAGTAAAGCAACCATCTATATACTGCATGACTGAAGTAGTTATTTTTAGTAATGGTTCAGGGAAGAGTACTTATGGCAAATGGATGAAAAAGAACACAGGGAGCCTTCTCACTTCATAACAAAAATATTAAAATAATAGATATAAGTTTTTTTCATCAAACATTCACAGATGCACTAAAAGAAATAGAGATGGATAGAAGACTATCTGCCACATAGACATAAGATGGAAATGCAAATCTCTGAGCCCAGCGATACTGGTGTTCACTAAAGTATGAATATTGGGAACAGTAGCAGAGCCTGGAGTCCCAAATCCTATCCAAAAGACACTGAAATCTGACAAATCGTCAGGATCCAGAATCAGGTCCTTCACAGGAAATAAGAGGATCAGCTGTGCTCCTTGATTATGTACAAAAGTTGTAAAAGCTCGCCCTGCTTGTTCATGATTGTAACTAGATGGTTATTTACAGTTGTATGTTCTCCTTGCTGGTGGTGAAATTAGGAGGAAGAAAGACAAATGAATACCTGGCTGCTGCATTTTGTTGGAAGACAGGAGCTATAATTTTCTCTTGAATCATAATTCTCCACCTTATAAAATAACAACTGGAATGGAGGTACGCATTTCTCTGGTTTGTGAACCCATGCAATGCACAAGGAACGGTCAAGCAAAAGAAGAGGACTACTCTCAAATAAGACTAGCTAAGAAAAAAGAAATGCAAAGCAAAAGAGGAAATATAAATCCATCAAACACAGTTAAAAACCTCCCAAATAGATCATTTGAAAAATGACTTCAAAATAAATAAGGTTAAAATCCTTAAGGCAAAAAAAGAGGGGGAATAGTCATAAAACAAGATCAGCTGATGTATGTGTCCTCTATTTATCAATTGTTTTCAATGTATATTTACATAGATAGATGTAGATAGGTAAATTTGATAAAGAATATTTAGAAATCATAGAAATATGAAAAATTCAGTGATTGTAATTAAAAATAACCACAAGAGGAAAACCTTCAATAGAAAATTAAGAAATTAGATGTTAGAAGGGATGAAATCACTAAGGAAACAACAGCTAGAGAAGAAAAATGTGAAAGATAAATAAAAATGCAAGAAAATGGATTGAGAAGTACCAATATCCATCTTTCAGGGATGCTGGATTGATAAGAATGAGTAAGAGACAATATTTAAAGAGATAAATTCTGCAAATTTTAAAAGTTGAAGTAAGCCATAAATCTTCAAATTTAAAAAGCAGATCGATACATTGTGGTGAGAAAGCTTTGCATTTCAAATGGAAGGAATATTTTAAAACTTACTAGAGGGAATATATTAACACTGGAATTCTCATGGGATAGGTTACAAATAATAGTGGTTAAAATATTCAAAGTACTACAGTTTGAAAAAGTAACTTAATCCCAGAATTGCATAAAATATGAATGCATTGGTGCCAAGAAGATGGCCAGATAGGAATAGCTTCAGTCTACAGCTCCCAGAGTGAGCAACACAGAAGATGGGTGATTTCTGCATTTCCAACTGAGATACCAGGTTCATCTCACTGGGGCTTGTCAGACAGTGGGTGCAGCCCACTGAGCATGAGCTGAAGCAGGGTGAGGCATCACCTCACCCAGGAAGTGCAAGGGCTCAGGGAATTCCCTTTCCTAGCCAAGGGAAACTGTGACAGATGGCACCTGGAAAATTGGGTCACTCCCACACTAATAATGTGCTTTTCCAATGGTCTTAGCAACTGGCACACCAGGAGATTATATCCCGCACCTGGCTCAGAGGGTCCCATGCCCATGGAGCCTCACTCATTGCTAGCACAGCAGTCTGAGATCGAACTGCAAGGTGGCAGCGAGCCTGGGGGAGGGGCACCTGCCATTGCTGAGGCTTGAGTAGGTAAACAAAGTGGCTGGGAAGCTCGAATTGGGTGGAGCCCACTGCAGCTCAAGGAGGCCTGTCTGCCTCTGTGGACACCACCTCTGGGGGCAGGGCATAGCTGAACAAAGGCAGCAGAAACTTCTGCAGACTTAAATGTCCCTGTCTGACAGCTTTGAAAAGAGTAGTGGTTCTCCCAGCATGGAGTTTGAGATCTGAGAACGGACAGACTGCCTCCTCAAGTGGGTCCCTGACCCGAGTAGCCTAACAGGGAGGCATCTCCCAATAGGGGCAGACTGACATCTCACATGGCCGGGTGCCCCTCTGAGACGAAGCTTCCAGAGAAACGATCAGGCAGCAACATTTGCTATTCTGCAATATTCACTGTTCTGCAGCCTCCACTGGTGATACCCAGGCAAACAGGATCTGGAGTGGACATCCAGCAAACTCCAACAGACCTGCAACTGAGGGTCCTGACTGTTAGAAGAAAAACTAACAAACAGAAAGGATATCTACACCAAAATCCCATCTGTACATCATCATCATCAAACACCAAAGGTAGACAAAACCACAAAGATGGGGAGAAACCAGAGCAGAAATGCTGAAAATTCTAAAAATCTGAGTGCCTCTTCTCCTCCAAAGGAACGCAGCTCCTCACCAGCAATGAAACAAAGCTGGACAGAAAATGACTTTGATGAGTTGCGAGAAGGCTTCATATGATCAAACTTCTCCGAGCTAAAGGAGGGTGTTTGAACCCATCGCAAAGAAGCTAAAAACCTTGAAAAAAGATTAGACGAATGGTTAACTAGAATAACCAGTGTAGAGAAGATCTTAAATGACCTGATGGAGCTGAAAACCATGACATGAGAATGATGTGACACATGCACAAGCTTCAGTAGCTGATTCAATCAATTGGAAGAAAAGGTATCAGTGATTGAAGATCAAATGAATGAAATGAAGTGAGAAGTTTAGAGAAAAAGAGGTAAAAAGAAACAAACAAAGCCTCCAAGACATATGGGACTATGTGAAAAGAGCAAGTCTACGTCTGATTGGTGTACCTGAAAGTGATGGGGAGAAAGGAACCAAGTTGGAAAACACTCTTTGTATTCAGGAGAACTTCCCTAACCTAGCAAGGCAAGCCAATATTCAAATTCAGGAAAAGCAGAGAATGCCACAAGGATACTCCTCAAAAAGAGCAACTCCAAGACACATAATTATCAGATTCACCAAAGTTGAAACGAAGAAAAAAATGTTAAGGGCAGCCAGGGAGAAAGGTTGGGATACTTACAAAGGGAAGCCCATCAGACTAACAACAGATCTCTCAGCAGAAACTCTACAAGCCAGAAGAGAGTGGGGGCCAATATTCAACATTCTTAAAGAAAAGAATTTTCAACCTAGAATTTCATATCCAGCCAAACTAAGTTTCATAAGTGAAGGAGAAATAAAATCCTTTACAAACAAGCAAATGCTGAGAGATTTTGTCAACACCAGGCCTGCCTTACAAGAGCTCCTGAAGGAAGCACTAAACTTGGAAAGGAACAACCGGTACCAGCCACTGCAAAAACAGGCCAAATTGTAAAGAACACCAATGATAGGAAGAAATTGCATCAACTAATGAGCAAAATAACAAGCTAACATCATAATGACAGCATCAAATTCACACATAACAATATTAATCTTAAATGTAAATGGGTTAAATGCTCCAATTAAAAGACACAGACTGGCAAATTGGATCAAGAGTCAAGATCCATCAGTGTGCTGTATTCAGGAGACTCATCGCACGTTCAGAGACACACATGGGCTCAAAATAAAGGAATGGAGGAAGATCTACCAAGCAAATGAAAAAAATAAATAAATAAAAAATAAATAAATAAAAAAGCAGGGGTTGCAATCCTGGTCTCTGATAAAACAGACTTTAAACCAACAAAGATCAAACGAGACAAAGAAGGCCATTACATAATGGTAAAGGGATCAATTCAACAAGAAGAGCTAACTATCCTAAATATATATGCACCCAATACAGGAGCACCCAGATTCATAAATCAAGTCCTCAGAGACCTACAAAGAGACTTAGATTCCCACAAAATAATAATGGGAGACTTTAACACCCCACTGTCAAATTAGACAGATCCACAAGACAGAAAATTAACAAGGATATCCAGGAATTGAACTCAACTCTGCACCAAGTGGACCTAATAGACATCTACAGAACTCTCCACCACAAATTAACAGAATATACATTCTTCTCAGCACCACATCGCACTTATTCCAAAATTGACCACATAGTTGGAAGTATAGCACTCCTCAGCAAATGTGAAAGAACAGAAATTATAACAAACTGTCTCTCAGACCACAGTGCAATCAAACTAGAACTCAGGATTAAGAAACTCACTCAAAACCACTCAACTACATGGAAATAGAGCAACCTGCTCCTGAATGACTACTGGGTACATAACGAAATGAAGGCAGAAATAAAGATGTTCTTTGAAACCAATGAGAACAAAGTCACAACATACCAGAATCTCTGGGACACATTTAAAGCAGTGTGTAGAGGGAAATTTATAGCACTAAATGCACACAAGAGAAAGCTGGAAAGAGCTAAAATTGACACCCTAACATCAAAATTAAAAGACCTAGAGAAGCAAGATTAAACACATTCAAAAGCTAGCAGAAGGCAAGAAATAACTAAGACCAGAGCAGAACTGAAGGAGATAGAGACACAAAACCCCTTGAAAAAATCAGTGAATCCAGGAGCTGGTTTTTTGAAAAGATCAACAAAATTGATAGACTGCTAGCAAAACTAATAAAGAAGAAAAGAGAGAAGAATCAAATACACTCAATAAAAGATGATAAAGGGGATATCACCACCAATCCCACAGAAATACAAACTACCATCAGAGAATACTATAAACACGTCTATACAAATAAACTAGAAAATCGAGAAGAAATGGATAAATTCCTGGACACATACACCCTCCCAAGACTAAACCGGGAAGAAGTTGAATCCCTGAATGGACAAATAACAGGCTCTGAAATTGAGGCAATAATTAATAGCCTACCAACCAGAAAAAGTCCAGAACCAGATGGATTCACAGCCAAATTCTACCAGAGGTACAAGGAGGAGTTGGTACCATTCTTTCTGAAACTCTTCCAATCAATAGAAAAAGAGGGAATCCTCCCTAACTCATTTTATGAGGCCACTATCATCCTGATACCATAGGCTGGCAAAGACACAACAACAAAAAATAGAATTTTAGACTAATATCCCTGATGAACATTGATGCAAAAATCCTCAATAAAATACTGGCAAACTGAATCCAGCAGCACATCAAAAAGCTTATCCACCATGATCAAGTAGACTTCATCCCTGGGATGCAAGGCTGGGCCAACATATGCAAATCAATAGATATAATCCATCAAATAAACAGAACCAAAGACAAAAACCACACGATTATCTCAATGGATGCAGAAAACATCAATAAAATTCAAAAGCCCTTCATGCCAAAAACTCTCAATAAATTAGGTATTGATGGTACATATATCAAAATAATAAGAGCTATTTATGACAAACCCACAGTCAATATCATACTGAATAGGCAAAAACTGGAAGAATTCCCTTTGAAAACTGGCACAAGACACGGATGCCCTCACTCACCACTCCTATTCAACATAGTGTTGAAAGTTCTGGCCAGGGCAATCAGGCAGGAGAAAGAAATAAAGGGTATTCAATTAGGAAAAGAGGAAGTCAAATTGTCCCTCTTTGCAGATGACATGATTGTATATTTAGAAAACCCCATCATCTCAGCCCAAAATCTCCTTAAGCTGAAACTTCAGCTAAGTCTCAGGATACAAAATCAATGTGCAACAATCACAAGCATTCTTATACACCAATAACAGACAAACAGAGAGCCAAATCATGAGTGAACTTCCATTCACAATTGCTTCAAAGAGAATAAAATACCTAGGAATCCAACTTACAAGGGATGTGAAGGACCTCTTCAAGGAGAAATATAAACCACTGCTCAACGAAATAAAAGAGGACACAAACAAATGTAAGAACATTCCATGCTCATGGATAGGAAGAATCAATATCATGAAAATCACCATACTGCCCAAGTTAATTTATAGATTCAATGCCATCCTCATCAAGCTACCAATGACTTTCTTCACAGAATTGTAAAAAAAACTACTTTAAAGTTCATATGGAACCAAAAAAGTGCCCGCATAGCAAAGATAATCCTAAGCCAAAAGAACACAGCTGGATGCATCACACTATCTGACTTCAAACTATACCACAAGGCTACAGTAACCAAAACAGCATGGTACTGGTACCAAAACAGAGATATGGACCAATGGAACAGAACAGAGCCCTCAGAAATAATACCACACATCTACAACCATCTGATCTTTGACAAACCTGACAAAAACAAGAAATGAGGAAAGGATTCCCTATTTCATAAATGGTGCTGGGAAAACTGGCTAGCCATATGTAGAAAGCTAAACTGGATCCCTTCCTTACACCTTATACAAAAATTAATTCAAGATGAATTAAAGACTTAAATTTTAGATCTAAAACCATAAAAACCCTAGAAGAAAACCTAGGAAATACCATTCAGGACATAGGCATGGGCAAGGACTTCATGCCTAGAACACCAAAAGCAATGACAACAAAAGCCAAAATTGACAAATGGGATCTAATTAAACTAAAGATCTTCTGTACAGCAAAAGAAACTACCATCAGAGCAAACAGACAACCTACAGAATGGGAGAAAATTTTTGCAATCTACCCATCTGACAAAGGGTTAATATCTAGAATCTACAAAGAACTTAAACAAATTTACAAGAAAATATCAAACAACTCCATCAAAAAGTGGGAGAAGGATATGAACAGACACATTTCAAAAGAAGACATTTATGCAGTCAACAGACACGTGAAAAAATGCTCATCATCACTCACCATCAGAGAAATGCAAATCAAAACCACAATGAGATACCATCTCACACCAGTTAGAATGGTGATCATTAAAAATCAGGAAACAACAGGTGCTGGAGAGGATGTGGAGAAATAGGAACACTTTTACACTGTTGGTGGGATTGTAAACTAGTTCAACCACTGTGGAAGACAGTGTGGTGATTCCTCAAGCATCTAGAACTAGAAATACCATTTGATCCAGCCATCCCATTACTGGGTATATACCCAAAGGATTATAAATCATGCTGCTATAAAGACACATGTACACATATGTTTATTGCAGCACTACTCACAATAGCAAAGACTTGAAACCAACCCAAATGTCCATCAATGATAGACTAGATTAAGAAAACATGGCACATATACACAATGGAATACTATGCAGCCATAAAAAAGGATGAGTTCATGTCCTTTGTAGGGGCATGGATGAAGCTGGAAACCATCATTCTGAGCAAACTATCGCAAGGACAGAAAACCAAACACCGCATGTTTTCACTCATTGGTGGGAATTGAACAATGAGAACACTTGGACACAGGAAGGGGAACATTACACACTGGGGCCTGTATGGGGTGGGGGGAGGGGGGAGGGAGAGCATTAGGAGATATACCTAATGTAAATGAAGAGTTAGTGGGGGCAGCACACCATCATGGCACGTGGATACATATGTGACAAACTTGCACATTGTGCATATGTACCCTAGACCTTAAAGCATATTAATAAAATAAATAATAAAATAAAATAATTAATATATCTTTTGAGAGAGAGGTAGACAGACATTTATCTTCAGCCACATAAAGACAAAAATAATTTACTATTTTTAAATCATTTCTCAAAGAACTGCTAAACACTAATATTTTGTGTTTAATAATGAGATGAAAATTTTTTGGAAAAATGTTATGGTTGGTAATTTTGGTTAGTTGTTATTTTTCTGTGTTCATAGACATTTATTATTTTTAATAGTAGAAGTTGTCAAAAATATTGGTCATATCCTGAAATAATTTTAAATTGTTAGAATAATATTTTACAAGAGGTTCTTTTTAATTGCACATGTAAGCAGCTTGGACGTCACTAGTCTATTCTAGGGATAAGAAAACAGAAAAATCGGCAACCCCTCCTGAATCAGTAAGGGAAGTGAGGTCACAGAGCAAATTGCTGCCTTCAAAATTGGAGAGACAAAACAAGCAGATATGGAGGCAATTAAAATTGCCTTTGCAAAAGTACGACCATAAGAGCCATTATGACATAACTGACTCTTTCTTGTTTCTAACCTCATAGGCTGGCTGGCTGCTCATTCCTGGGCATGGGCCAAGCTAATGTTGGGAGAAATTTAGTTTATGATTTAAATGATAATAGCTCTTCCCAAAGACTAAATTGTTCTCGTAAAACTAATGAAAGACCACCAATTAGGAGAATGAGAGGGGCTTGCTTGAATTCTAAATAATTACAGCCTTTATTCTGGAGATCATAAGATTTGCAACTTTCCCAACTACCCTTTAAGAACTTAAGATTGGCTTTTTGAGTGTCTTTTCAGGACTCAACTAGTCCTATGGCCCCCACCTAGAAGCTAACTCAGTACATGAGGACAATTTTCCACACCCCTTTGATTGCATCCCCAACCAATCAGCACACCCCCTTCCCTAGCCCCCGGCTCACAAAACTATCTTTGAAAAACCCCTAACCTCCAAGCCTTCAGAGAGATTGATTTGAGTAATAACTCTGTCTCCCATATGGCCTAGCTGACCTTGCATCAGTTAAACTCTGTCTTTACTGCAATGCCATGGTCTCTGTGAGTTGATTTTGTGCAGCAGAAGGAAAGAATTCACAGGGTGGTTACACAGTTCAGCCTATGAAGCAGAAACCTATGCGGGAACCAGTGCCTGGGTAGAAAACCTGAACTGTAATGGAGGAATTGTTGGAGGCTAAGCACAGAGGCGTCTGAGAGTTAAAAACTTCAGTTATCAGGAGTACCCACACTTTTATGAGTTTTACCTCTAGGATTATGACCAAATTCTCACAATAAATATTTAGGAAAAATATTTCCTGTTTCTGGCAGCAGAGGGAAGAAGGAACCATTTTGAAATACACTCACTTAATATCATAGATAGATCCTTAGGAACTGCAGCTTTAATGAAATGACTAAAGAACAGGTCCTAGAATAATGTCAGTTTGTTCAAAGTCTTTTCATTATAAGGTTGATGATGAGAAAAAAAAAAATTGGTTTCCTTATATGTTGTCTCATTTAAAGTTACTGTTGCCAAGAACTTTTTGACAGTTAAGTGAAAGCTTACTATACACTAAAACATTCTGTTCTTCTTAACAAGATCTGCCCTCAGGCAAAACTACTTAATCAGAGCCTAATCTGCTGGGGTTTTATCAGAGCCTAATTGATTTGGAAAAAGAGAAATACCCAACTCCAGGTAGCTCTGGTCATCCTGTCACACCAAAAGGTTGTGTAGGAGTGAAGAAATTTTCCCCCTTCACTGCACCTTTCAGCAAAGGAATAGAAGACAACTGTGGTTCTCTTTGGAGATCTTTTGAGAATCTAGGTAAATGAAGAAACTTCAGAAAGCAGGCTCATCCTGTGCTTTGGGAGAGAGAGAGGACTGAAAGACAGGGGTTGTGGGGAAAGTCATAAAGAAAATTTGGTTCTACGGCTTATTTCTAAGGACTTTCAATATTTGAAGCAGTTAGCACTCCAAGTATTACAGTCTCACCAGTGCACCACAATGTAGCAGTCTCTACTTGTAAGGTATCACCTGGAGTTTTTGTCTCATGACCAAGACAATTAAGGAGCATGGACAAAAAGGGTGAGGTTGGAGGGCGAAAGGGTGAAAGTTTAATAAGCAAAAGAAAAAAGCTCACTGCTGTGAAGAGGGGGCCTAGAAGAAGGTTGATGTTTTTACAGTTGAATGCAAAGGCTTTTTATAAGAAACCAATGAGGGCTGGCCAGCTCATTTGCATAAGGTGCTAATTTCTGGCAGCTCTGCCCTGTCCTCCTAGTGTGCATGCAGGCCCTTAGCTTTAGTTACTCCATATTGCTTTGTTCCACTTACTGCTCATGTGTTAGGGGATAAAATTGTCCATTAGGGGCATGTTTGGGCACGTCACATGTGTAGCCTTTCTTATCTATGAAACTGTGGGCATGTCTTGGGCAAGCCCCCCATATGCAAGTTCCCTTATCTGTACCTGCAGCTTGAGTTTTCAGGTTGTTCTTTTGTTTGAAAGAATTCGACCGAGGGCCCACCCTAACTGCCTGCCTGACCCATTTCTTCCTTCCTCCTCTCTCACAAGGCCCCATATTCTGAGGTATTGTTTTCTGAGTACCAATAGTAGGGATGCAGGTACTAAAAAAAAAATGTGTAAAATTTACAGTCTAGGGGAACAGAGACTCACTAAATGACTGAGACCTAATCATAGGACTGTAGAACTATTCCCTTCACCCCACACTTTATGTCCACATTACTATAGGCCTATGTATAGCAGTTTCTTTTACCTAGTGCAATGTATTTGGCTATCAAGGAAAAATTACAAGGTGTACTAAAAGGCAAATAATGCAGTTTGAAGAGGAACAAGCATCAGAATTGAACATGGCAGGGATATTGGAATTATTAGACAGAAAATTTTTAAAACTATGATAATATACCAAGGTCTCTAATGGATAAATTAGACAGCATATAAGAACAGATGGGCAATGTAAATAGAAAGATGGAAACCCTAAGATGCTAGAGATAAAAAACAGTGTAACAGAAACAAAAATGCCTTTGATGGGCTTACTAGTAGACTGAATAGAGCTGAGGAAAGAATCTCTGAGTTTTAATATATATATAAATGGAAACCTCCAAAACTGAAAAGCAAAGAGAACAACAACAACAACAACAAAAGCAGAGTATTCAAGAACTATAGAATGACTACAAAATAATAATATTACGTCACATGAAACAATTACCACAATATGTTCAGTGTAAAATTTTAAGATCTCCAAAAATAACAAAAACAAACAACCAATAATAAACACACACACACACAAAACACAAAAACTCAAAAAACAGATGCTTGGGAAATGTATGTAACCCTGAAGACCCACAATTAATGCTAATTTTTATTGTCTGTAATCCTTTAAATGCATAATTATTGTGCTAAGAATAAAAGTTAAGCAGTTCTAATTTGATACTTGTATACTTAATTCTTACCTATAAATTTCATATCCCAGGATTCTGTATAAAACTAATATGGGTAAGTAGCATAAACTTAAAATAAAATCACACCAACTGTCACTTTCAGAAGCATAGAATCTTTACATGCTTTTTAAAAGTACATTGATATTGATATTATTTGGAAAAAACATTGATGAAAAGAAAATATGAATATATTTTACCCATGAAATTAATTAGTCTCATCTTGCTTAAATATTTAAGAGACAACACCTGCTGTTTGTCCTTTAAAGTGATCTTGCAGTTTATTGAATTTAAAAATGTAGGTTAAACTTGTTCCAGTTCCTTATTTAATAGTACTAACAGACAGAAATAATCACCACAGATGAAACAATAAGCACCAGGACTGCATGAACCTTGGAAAACTTTTATACATTTTATTATGAGCAATAAGTCACTCCCAGTAGCAGTCGTAATAGTATGTTTATTATAACTGTTATCAGAATCAGATGTGTTAAAAAAGTATATACAAGTCTTCTCCTGGATAATGTAAAATTTTAGGTTGATATAGAACTTTTTCTAATGTACTAATACAGATATACATATACATGTAATATAATCTTACATAAATGGAATTATAAACTTACTTTCTTTTTTGGTAGTCTTCTAATTTTTTATTTTGCTTGAATCTGTCCTTTCCTTTCCCCCTCCCTCTCAAATAAACTCCCGCCCATGACCTATCGCAACACCCTACATGAACATCATTTCTTTATCTTTGCTATTATTTATATGGAGTAGTTATCTAAAAGTAAGACAATACCTAGGATTTCTGGGTTAAAAGTTTCATTAAATAGATGATAGGTTACTGATAAAAAAGCAGATAGATCACTGATAGATTACATTTTGAATGTATTATTTTTAAAAATTAAAGATAATTTAAAAATATATATATTATAATTTATGGAGCTTTTCCCTACATCTTCATTTGTGACCAGCATCCTAACTCATTTAAATATTTGCCAATCTTATAGGTATAAAGAGATATCTCATTATTTACATTTGCATTTTCCTTGTTAACAATTAGGGTTTTTTTCATGTTTGTTAACCTTCCGTATTTGCACTGGCTTTTCTATGTATTTCCTATTCACATCCTTTCCTCATTCTTTTATTATTTGAGTTGTCTGAGACTCTGTATAATACAGATGATATGCATGTGGAATTACAGAAGTATCCATAATATATGGTTAATTAAAATTAATCAGGTACAGGATAAATGTATAGTACGATGTATCAATTTTAAAAATCAGATAAACATAAATGTCTCTCTTAATGTGCATTGATGCCTGTATACATTAAGTGAGCAAACAGGGCTGAAGACTGTCACAACAGTCTTTTCACACTGGTTACATGCGGGTGTGAAAGTGGAAGAGGATATGAAAGATATACTCATTCTGCATACATACATTTTTATAGGGTGTCACTTCAGTTATATCACAAAATGCATTACTATGTCTGTAATTTAACTCTTATACAATTTAAAAAATAAAGGTAGTAATAGAACTGTGATTTAGGTAATAAATATTATTGCCCAGAAGATAAACAATGTGCTCTCCATTCCTCTCATACAAATAATCACTGTAATCATTCTAAACACAAATTTAAAAATAGAGAGAGAGAGAGAGAAAATAAACTTCAACAGTTCTCTTAGAGATTTATGTTAGCTCCTTTATAACATTCTAAATTGTATATTTTTAATGTCAAAACAATTGTTGATGTATTTGTATTTTAATGAATTTTAACAGCTGTGGTATTGAGGTGAAAAAGTCAATCAAATCAAATCTGACACAAACTCAAAACAAAACTGCTCAAAACAGCGTGATTCGTAGATGCCTACAATAGCAACCTGGAAAGGAGCTTTTCTTTCAGATGGAGTCTCGCTCTGTCACCAGGCTGGAGTGCAGTGGCCCGATCTCAGCTCACTGCAACTTCCGCCTCTCGGATTCAAGCAATTATCCTGCCTCAGCCTCCCGAGTAGCTGAGTAGCACCACTATGTCCAGCTAATTTTTGTATTTTTAGTAGAGACAAGGTTTCACCATGTTGGCCAGGATGGTCTGGATCTCCTGACCTTGTGATCGGCCCACCTTGGCCTCCCAAAGTGCTGGGATGACAGGTGTGAGCCACTGCTCCCAGCTGGAAAGTAGCTTTAAAGATAGAAAAATATTTTTACTAATTCATGAGAAGGTTTGACTATTGCCTACTAAATGAATATATTCTATGGGGCTCAAAGTTTATTTGTATGCTACTTATTTGGGATTAAGGCTGTTTTAGAGTAAACACAATTTTAAAGAAGAAACCTTTTAAAAGAAAAACACATATAAAGTGATAACATACACCAGAAACTTAAAGAAACATTAGAGAATCTAGAAAGTCAATTTTAAGAAAAAACTGAACAACTGCCTGCTGGTCATGAAAAACTATACTTGATAATCTTTTCTTAATGATTGGACATTTTTTCAAAGTTTCTTAAACTGTAAAATTAATCCAGCAAAGCAGTTAGATAGAAAGAATCTCACATTGTTAGATATTACAGAATATCTCAGGTAGACAGAGTCTCTCATTGTTGTATTAAATAATGAAAAAATAATATAAGCTTCTAGGCAGCATTTTCTCAACTGAAAAATGCAGTAACTCTTCTGTCCAAAATATAATTAGCTTTCTAAGTATAATTTAAATAACCTTCTTATTTGCTTGAGTTCCTATATAAAAAGGAGATTTTCAACTATGAATCACTGAACATAAGAAAATCAGGCTTCAAATTATAAACTCAATTGTAACATCTTCTTGGTATTATTAATAGGGAGCTTAATTCAACATAAATTTATTTGAAAACATCTTCCATGGACAAAGAACTAGAGAGAGTGTATGAAATGTAAACAGAGTATGGTGATGTAACTTCCTACTTTATGGTCTAATTTAAGGGAAGTCAGGATATGTCTCCTGCCAAGGCACTCTGCTTGGGGCCTGGTTTTTGACATCTTTGAGACCCTGCAGTTGTTACAATAAAAGTATTATCTGGCATATCCTTAACCTAGTAGTTCAAATTTCTGGAAAACAATTAATTATCCAACCACCCAGCAGTAAACTGGAGGTTCTAATGAAACTCAAGATGGGTTGATTTTACAATATGAGGGACCACAAAGAATGTGGAGAGACATGTTGACCTGAAGGATTAGCCATGTGTGGGGCAATGTGGCATGCATTCCAGGTGAAAAGGCAATGATTTCCAGTGACCAGATGATTGACCAGGGTGGTATTGCTTGAAATTTTCCTCCCTGGGTTTGAATTGCTGAACATGAGAAAAATCAGGCTTCAAATTATAAAGTCAGACTAGGCTACTAAGTCTTTTAATTCTCTCCTCATAAGCACAATCATTGAATGTCTGTGTTCCTTAGGATTTCACCCACCATCTTCTTACTGTTGCTTTGTTGCTTTTCTCAAGAAATTTTTGGGCAATGTCTATAGTGTTTTGTCCTGATAGATGACCAAAAGCATCTGTGTGTTGATTTTTAAAAGGGATATTAAAAACATGCAAAATGTAAGCAGATATACCTTAACTTTTTAAAAGTCCAATTCTTCAAACCATGCATGTAAGCATATTTTAAGAATATTTCATAAATTATATGCCTATAATTTTAAAATTTATGTTATAATCTTATAATTTATAATATTTTATAATTTATATAGTCATATACAATTAAATTTTATATATAATTTTATAATAAGCATACAATTTATACATAAATCTTTATAAATAAATATATATATTATTGCCTATATTTTCAAGAAAACAACTTTTTTCTTTCTTCCAGTATTTTAAGGGATATGGCACTCTATTCTCATTGAGTCAAAAGTAGAAAATCAGATTACAAGTACTTCATAAAGGAAACATGGAAGATAAAAATGCAAAGGGAATCAATGTCAATAGGTATAAATAGAAGATGAATATATAAAAATCGCTTTTAAGTATGAATCATTAGATGGTACTGAAATTCCAGTGATCTTATGGTACACACATTAAAGAGAATATCAGATAGCCATTAAAAAGAATGAAGTAGAAATGATAAAGAATAATTCTCAAGATAAGTTGTTAATATAAAAATCAAAACATTTGCCACAAATATTTTGTGGGCTTTTAAAAAGTTAGGCACCATCTCCTTAAAAATGTAACCCAATTGCTATCTTATTTGCAATATATTTTTAAAATTTCTAACTCTGGCAAGTTTTATATCTTTGTACTTAAAAACAAATATTTATGTGTTTGCACAGAAATAAAAAAGCATTGCTCAGTATAGTCTGCTATGCTAGTATGCTAGCACTATAGTCTGCTATGCTAGTATGCTAGCACTGGTAACTTTTAAAAGACTATCAATACATACTGAGAACGTGACACAATGAAATATTTTTAGAAAGCAAGAAATTGGCACAGAATTTTTCTAGGGAGGAGGATTGAGGGGCTAGTGGTCAGGAATGGAAGGAGATTTACTTGATTACTAAACTGATACTAGTATTTTTTTCTTTCTTTTTTTTTTTAAAAACACATACCAAAATTATTTCTTCAAAAACAATTTCAGAAAAATTTAAATTACGATACTATTATGTTTATATTTGTTCATTTATCTATATTTATGAGTTTTTTTAAAGATAATGTCAAAAGTTAAGAAGTCATGTTACTTTAATATTTAAAGAATACCATGGTTATTATAGCACTGGAGAGCTTGTCAGTTCATAAATATTCTCATTGGGCAGTCACTCTGTGGTAGAGCGAAAGTTTGTAAAATAAAGAGTAGATTCTACTTTTTCTACGTGTTTACCAATCATCATTACTATCTGTCTTTTTAGTTACAGCCTTTCTCATGGACGTAAAATGTATCTCATAGTGGTTTTTATATGCATTTCCCTAATGAATATTGATGTCGAGCAGTTTTCATGTGCTTATTGGCAATTTATATATCTTTGGACAAATGTTTATTCAGATCCTTTCATAAAATGGTGCAGCCTTTTAGAAAACAATCTGGCATTTCTTCAAAAAGTTAAACAATGAGTTGCCTTATGATCTAGCATTTCCACTCCTAGGCTTCCAGATATGAAAAACGTTAACTGCAGCATTATTCCTAATAGCCTAAAAGTGGAAGCAACCCAAATGTCCATCAACTGATGAACGTATAAATAAAATATGTTGTAGCCATGCAACTGAAAGTATTTGACTATAAAAAGGAATGAATTACTGATACATGCAATGGATATAGATGAACCTTGGAAACATTATGCCACATGAAAGAAGCCAGTCACAAAAGCCTACACATTGTAGGATTCTACTTATATGAAAGGTTCAGATCCTTAGAGACTCAAATCCATAGAGACTGAAAGTGATTGTCTAGGAATGGGAGACTGGAGGGAAATGGGGAGTGACTGCTAAAGGGTACAAGGTCTCTTTTAGGGGTGATGAAATTGTTCTAAAACCAGGATGATGGTTGTGCAACTCTAAATATACTAAGTGTCATTGAATTGTACACTGTAAGTGGATGGATGGTACGTGAATTATATTTCAATAAAGCTGTTGCTTAAAAAAGAGAAGATACAGTTAAATGTCTTTAAAAATTATAGACACTACATATTTCAAAAGCACTTACGTTTCTTTTGTTATGAAAGACTGATGTAGATACTTGGCAAACAAGCAAAGAACCAGGGTCAGGTATGAATCTTAATGTTCCTTCATACATTGATTGATATTTTTATTCTTCAAACATTTCTTAGGCCCTTACCATAGAACAATGACTACAAAGCAAAACTAGACATATAAAGCTGGAAGACGAAGTTCCTGTAGAGTGAGAGAGAAAGAGAGAGAGAAACAGAAGATGAGTGCTTAGTTAGTGGCATTAAATTCTATAAATTTATCACCAGATGTGGGGATAGTTGTGGGGGTAGAAGGATTAAACCAGAAAAGATGACACCCAAATTAGCCCTTGATGGTTTTATAGGAAGCTAGCCAAGTAGAAGTTTACAGCATACTTCTGAGAATTGCCTTTCCTTCCCCACACCCTTCTCCAGGGACTTACCCTTGACAGGCATATTGTTATTATTAGATTCTCTCTGCTGGCCACAATTGACTAGACTATAAATAAAACCCTGACCCAAACTGCTCCAGATGTTCTCTTCTAGGAGTTAGAAATTTGGACTTAATCAGTCTAGGTGGGTGTAACTTGAACTAGGGGATGTAAATTCAAGAATTACGGGTCTGCCATCATTTGCAGAGACCTCAAAAACCAGGCTTGGGAAGACGGATGAAAGAAACTGGTACCCAGAGAGATGAAGAGGCAAGAAATGAAAAGCAAGTACTTAATACAGGGTTACTTATGGCTTTCTCATTTTGGCTTTTAGGTCTAGTGGCTCCTAAATTTTGTAAGATATTCCAGTATCCCTCTAATAAAATTATTCTTTTGCTTAAGTGGAAAAAGCATAACATAAAAAGAAGGGATAGAAAGGGTGAAAGGGAGGCAGGAATATAGTCCAGTCAGAGGAGTTGGGGCATGGAAAAGAGCACAGAAGTGTGAGACTTGGTCAGTGCTCTATTTATTTTAATATAGTGTTGTGCTTTTTGATATTATATTAATTTGCTACAGTATTAAAGTCCTACATGTAATCATTCATTATCAAACGATATATTTTTGTTAGAGAAAATCTGATAAAATCTCATTTCCTAATAAATTATTTACCATACTGCAAACTTCCAAACATCAATGAGTATAAGAAATCAATGGGTATAACTTTTTTTTTTTTCCAAGATGGAGTCTTGCTCTGTCTCCCAGGCTGGAGTGCAGTGGCACAATCTTGGCTCACTGCAACCTCTGCCTCCTGGGTTCAAGCAATTCTCCTCTCTCAGCCTCCTGAGTAGCTGGGATTATAGGCATATACACCCACATTGAGCTAATTTTTGTATTTTTAGTAGACTGGGTTTCACCAAGTTGGCCAGGCTGGTCTCAAACTCCTTACCTCGTGATCTGCCTGCCTTGGCCTCCCAAAGTGCTGGGATTGCAGGCTTGAGCCATCGCACTGGGTCAGTCATTCTTACTTCCAATTCTTCTCTGAAAATACAAGTTATTTTTGGAATAATAGTGGATACTGTCCAGTTTTTTCTGGAATATTTATAGCACAATCTACATACTTGTAATTAGAAAGAAGATAATCAACAGAATAATTTTATCCTCTGGGTCAAAAATGTAAGTAAAAAACTTCTTAAAGTTTTTATTTTTTAGGGATAGGGTCTCTGTCTGTCACCCAGGCTGGAGTGCAGTGGAGCCATCATAATTCATTGTAACCTTGAACTCCTGAGTTCAAGCAATCCTCCTGCCTCAGCCTCCCAGGTAGGTAGGACTACAGGTGTGTGCCAACACACCTGGCTATTTATTTTCTTTTTATGTAGACATGAGGTATTGGTATGTTGCCTAGACTGGTCTCTTAACTCTTGGCCCCAAGTGATCCTCCTGCCTTCGTCTCCCAAATTGCTGGGATTATAGCATAAGCCTTTGCACCTAGCCTAAAAGACATTTAAATTCGAGATTTGGGATTTTTTTTCCCAATGTCTAGAGCAAAAAGTAAAATTACTTCATATTCAACTCATATATATGTAAGAAATGTAAAAGGATGCACAAGTGAGAACTGATAAAGAAACAGTCAGATTAAAATACTGAAATAGAACAAAGATTTTTTTTTTACATGGGAATATAGAGAAGTCATATTTTCAGACCCTCAATTAGGTAATTTTAATGAAAAAAATACAAATATCACTAATAACTTCCTTACAGTTTGTTTGTCATTTTCTGAAAACTTTTAGCCAAGAATGAAAATCTTCCAGTTTGTTTTGTTCATCTGACACTTTGTCTAACACCTCTTTGCCTGGATTCATCCATATGCATTTCATTATCCAACAAACTCTTCCTATTACTGTTTAAAATTTAGTAAAAGACATGATTGTTTCTGTATTACATTGGAATGTAGATCCTCAAAACCTTTGCTATAAAGTAGCCTTAAGTCAGCATGTACAATGTCATTATAGCTAGTGTCATTTCCACAGCTAGCAAACTGCAGCAAAAAAAAAAAAAAAAAAAAAAAAAAGAAGAAGAAGATGGCATTTAAATTCTTAAGCCAAGTCATCTATGCTTTACATATGTAATTCACACATGATTTTGAGTAACGTGTTAGAAGAGGGACTCAATGTGTCAACCAAGTTATGTTTCCAAATAGGAACACTTCATACATTTGAACTAGGCTGGTGGATGCTGATAGTTTGTTCTTAATTTTCTTGCTTCAAATAGCTGATTTTTTTTTAACATTATAGCTCTAATTTATAAAAATGCTAATGTCAGTTTATTCTTCTATAAGTAACTGTATTTAAGAATTACTTATTCAGTATATCAGCTTGATTCTTTGTGTCTGACATGTATAAATGTTCTTGGGAGGATGGTCATGGAGCTCTTTACATAAAAATATATCAAGCTCAATGTCATTTATGTAAACATTGTAAATTTCAAGTATCAATGGAAAATACAATAAAAAGTAAAGTCACATGCCACATAAACCAATTTCCTTTAATTATTTCCCGACTATATACCCCGTATCTTCTCTTTCCTCACTATACTCTGTCTCTTTAGTTGGATTCTGTGTCTTCTTCATCATTTGTTCTCCAGAGTTTGGCACAGTGCCTAGATACGCACTCATGAGTGTTTATTCACTCCATTCCATTAACAGCAACTTATTAAGTCCCATCTATTGTCAGATCCTGCTTAAGGTAATGGATTATAGCAGTGCACCAAAAAGTCACAGACTCCTACCTCCATGAGGCTCACATTCTAGAACGGTGCAAACTATAACAAAAAAGTAAAAATAGATGATATAGTACGCTAGACGTTAGGAAATGCGGTGGGGAAAATATGGATCTCTGAAAGAGAATAGTAAATGATAGAGTAGAAAGAGTTACAAATTGTAAAAGGGGTAGTTATGTTAGTTCTCCCTGAGATTATATTGGGTAAAGACCTGGAGAAGAGAGATGGTCAGCCATGTGGATATATGAGGGACAAGTATTTCACGCAAGGAGCATGTGCAAAGACCCTGAAGCAGAAGGTTGCTTAATGTTCAACAAAAGCAAGGACGCCAGCATGGCTGCAGTGCAGTGAGCAAAGTGGGAAACAATAGGAAATGAAGTTACGAAGTTAACAGGGAGTCAGATCCTGTGTGTAACATCTAGGCCATCCTAAACACTTTAGCTTTTAAAATAACTAAGTTGAGGAAACATTGAAGGGTTAAAGAAAAGGCATGATATAATCTGATTTGTGTATTTTACACGATTACTCTGGTTCCTGCATTGAGACTCAAAGGAAAAAGCATTGAAGGAGAGAGACCGGGGCTATGTAAAGGGAACAGAGACACCTGAACCACAAGAAACTGAAGAAACAAATATAAAATAGAATCGAGGGATAGTGGAGAGCTGCCTGCAAAAACCTAGCAGAGTGCAAACCATCTACTGAGCTCTCAGTATATCATAGAGGAAGGGGTCACACACAGTGGTGCTTGTTTGTTTGGTCTCCCACAGATATGTGGATGTTAAAGGGAGTAATCACTTTCTTAGATAATAGTGGATAGTCTTCTTTGTCACTCCTGTAGTGTAGCCTTTTAAAGGCTAGTTGTAATGAAAAATCTGAAGTCACATCAATAAACATTTTGTACTTTGTTACACTGAAGTCCGTTGTTCTATCTTGTTCATTCGTTGGATTTTTTACTCATGCGTGACTTGATAGCAGCATGTTTCAGTCATTTGGAAAATACTTGCTCACTGAGTTCTGCAAATATACAATATTTTTAAAAAATCACTCTCATTTATATCACCCTTAATTTCTTCAGGGAAAAGAAAAAAAAAAAGCCTTTAACTATTAGGGAGCCCTCTGTGGCAGACAAAAGTTGTCTACAATTCTAATTTTCATTTGAAAGCAAGAAATTTATCACTGGCAATAAGTCACGACAGTTGCTTTTCTTGAAATGAAAGACTCACTTTCTTCATTTGTGAGAAAATGTCTGCCAAATACCCAGTTATGAATAACAATAATTTGTCGGTTGTTCTTTCAAATAAAAACAGTGTTCCATGAAACGGCACATGTGTTTTTTCCAGAGACAACTCTTGAATTTTAGTATCCAGCAAAAATACTTTGTGTCTCAAAGAATAGTAAAAAGACATATATCCAAGGGTTGAGATTTAGTATTAATAGTTTTATGGCTTCTAATAGGATGTTCTTAAGTGAAACTGGCTTTTAAAATTTAAGTGAATATGCTTTTTGGAGATTTCAACTACAGTTTGGTGCCAGTGCCTTAACTGTGTTAAGACAAAAACAATTTTATCCTCGAATGCTTTTTTGCCTTTGAAGCTAATGTCAACATAGTAAAGCAAGCAAGCAACATGTAAATATTAGCATGAAAATAGTTGTGATCTCAAGATCCCCTGCAAAGGTCATGGGAACTCTCAAGGGACTGTGGATTCAATTTTGAGAATCACAGGCCCAGGAGACTGGGAGAGGTACTGGACAGAGGAAATATAACATGATCATTCAGGTCCTTGATCATGAATATAAAATGAAAACTGGCAGGATGGTTGTGTGTTTTTCTCTAGATTTGTTCAACCATATGGATATTGTCTAGGATTAGACAAAGGATTGAACTAAACCAATTAAACGAGGATTATAGTTTGATTCAGCAAATCTACAGAAAAGAGAAGGTCAAGAGAGTTGAGTGTACATGCCAAAGAGTGGTAAGGATTGACTCTAAAATTTAAGCTGGATAAGGAGGAAGTAAAGACTTGATGGAGTAAGTGACAATAAAAGGGTGGTAGAATTAATGAACTGTACGTCAAAGGATTGCTTTATTTGATTCCAGCTGATTCAGAGCTAGAAAGTTGGGAGGTGACAGCTGGCAAATGAAATATTTGAAAATGAGATTAAAGAGGTTTGCAATCATAGAGAAGATCTAAGGTATAATCAAAGGACTGAGCAGCTTTGGTAGGGTCAAGAGTAGAGTTGTTGGAGGAGAGGAGATCAGGAACTGAAACACCATCTACCCACTAATATTTCAGAGCAAATAAGAGCATAGACTTTTGAGCCTTAATGCTTTGACTCACATCAAGTAGTCTTCTTAGCTGAATGGCTGTGGACAATTTGTTTGATTGTTCTGTGCCTCAGTTCTCCATCTATAAAATGGGAATTATAGTATCAAATGATGATTATAATATCTAATTAATGGGCTTGTTATGGAAGGTAAATGAGTTAATATATGTAGGGTACTTAAAACAGCGCCTGGCATAAATTGATACACATTTCATCTGTGGTAATTGTCACTAAAGCTATTGAAATCACCCAGAAGAATTTGGGTAGAAGTAATAATGTTGGGGAGAGCTTCAATAAAGCATGAGCTAAAATCTTCATAAATGAAAGGCCTATTTCCTAGGGGCTGCAAAAAGGATGGGAAATAGATCCTTCAAAGTGATGACGTGAGATTCAAAGCTGGGCATGGTAGGAAGAAGGAAGGTAACTTGGTCTGGAAGTGACAATGAAGACCAGTATGAATCAGTAAGAGCTCAGTAACATGAGAAGTACTTGTGAGCACTGAGCACTTAAATATCAGTGATTAACAATCAAAAAGTGCCATTAGTACATTGAGGAAGATCTGGAGGATTAAGCCTGGTCCTCTTGTCCTCAAGGGACACCATCAAGGGAGGGCCAGATTTAATCCTCCAAATCTCCCTCACTGTACTAATAGCACTTTTTAATGTTACTCCCTGATACACAAAACTTTAAAGCCAAACTTTACTCCTTCCTCCGTTTTCCACCTGATGTATGCATGCCACCATGTTCTCTTGAGTTTGTCTTTGCACAATCTTTCATTTCTTTTAATTCTCTCCCATTGTTTTAATTCTCACTGCTGCCAGCCAGGCCTGAACCTTCACTACTGCATACCTGGCCGTGTGTTATCATCAAGGCTGTTGGCTTTAACTCTAGTCTATCACATGTGTATCCTATGTATTTTGTCCTAATGCAGATCTCTATCTGATTTACTTTTTTCTCATACTTAAAAGGATAATAAAAATTAATACCTTGTTATCATTTGCAGAAGAAAGCTAACTTATTTGGCCTGGTGTTCAAATTCTTTCTTCTAGCCATTAGCCTTAATACCCTCCAAGCTTTTCTTTCCATTCTACATTATAGAGCATTCTCAGTTCTAAACATCTCTTTCCTCACCTTCCCACACACACACAAAAAAGTGTGATCTTTGTTCTCTCCCTTTTCACCCTCCCATTGCCTTCTGAGGGTTTTATCTTTGCCAGCTGTGTTTTCAATCTTTTGGGATTCAAATTTTGGAGAATTAAAACAGAAAAGAAGTGGGGGGTCTTAACAGGGGTGAGCCAGGGGTTTGCTTTTGAAGGCTGAGCAAGTTTTTGTAAGAAAGCATTCAAAGACTCAGCATGAGAGAAAATCCACCACTTTGAATCCAACAGGACACTCCTTTCTTTGGAGGACTGTTTCTCTGCCTTACTAAAGCCATATGACAATTGGTTAGGAATGAAATTAATATGTTTAGATGATAACTATGTAATTAACATCTCTATGGTAAGACTGAAAGGAGTAGTAAAGCAGTATCCCACCCCCATCCCCCAGCCCACACCCCCGTACCCTGCCATGGAGGGAGAGTTGCATGGGTTGGTTAATAAGAATAGGTGAACCAGATTTGTTCAAGAATGAGTTTGTGTCAGCCTTGGTCCTCCATAAAACCCCCATGAACTTTCTGAACTGTTGAAACTAATAAGCGTTAAGGAAGAGAGAATGACTATCACGATGCTGCTCCATAATCAAGTGCTGAATGCTGGAGCTAAGGCCTGCCACGCTGGTAGTTTCGGTGGTTGAAAGTAATAACATATGCTTACCCTTTTCAATTATAGTCCAGCCGTCAAGGTGCTGGTGACCGGAATTACATTTTTCCATTAGTGGTCAGGGGAATCTTTCTCCCTCCCACTACCACCACATCAAACAAGGCAAGAACTTAGTAGGAGGCTGTGCCCATTCATCAGGTTCCAGTGTGGTAGACGGGTCAGCAAGTGGGCACCTCTTAGGAATTATGCAGTCACCTGATGGTATTTTAGAAACAATAGTTAGTGTGGGCCAAACCTAACATTTATTGCTAGACAGCTGAAAGATTTGAGTGAGATTAGCATTTCTTTATTTGTGACACTGGGGAATATATAATGGCAGTCTGCCTTCAAGAGGGGAAGAACTCAGATTATACACTGTATTTCTTATCCTGCTAAGGACATAGACATTGAAGAAAAACTCTAACATTGATGCATTTATCCCACAGGAAGCCCCACATTTCTTTGCTCTTAGATTTCTAAGAAGAAAACTTTGGAGACCAAGTAAATAGCTTCAAAGGCATACCAGTAAATATGGAAGAAAGGAATGAGATAGACAAAATTAGAGTCACTAGATGGCACAATTAAAGATTGAATCCTCTCATGATGATTCACGAAATGGGGGAGTACGTGACCGGGACAATATTTATTTGTGTGTATATAGTCTCCATATTCTACATACTTCTGCACAAATAAGATTGTAATATTTGTTTATGATGATTCTACTATGCCTTCTCTCTCTCCCCTAAAGCTTGGCTAATGTTTTGCAATTCAGAATTTGAAGAGTAGTAGGCATAGACGAAAGGTCAGTGCAAGTGGGAAACAATTTAGCATAAAATTGAGGGGGAGAAGGGTGAAGAAGCCGTGCTGTATGTATAAAGCGATCTTTCCTTTAATCTTTCTCAAGAAGATTGAATTTGATATTGGAGTAGTTTTTTTTTTTTGTTTGTTTGTTTGTTTTATTCCCTCCAATTTCTGTATATTTTGAGGCAGAGTCTCACTCTCTTGGCCAGGCTGGAGTACAATGGTGCGATCTCAGCTCACTGAAGCCTCCACCCCCCTGGGTAAAAGTGATTCTCCCACCTCAGACTCCCAAGTAGCTGGGATGACAGGCACCTGTTATCATACTCAGCTAATTTTTGTATTTTTGTAGAGATGGGGTTTCACCATCTCGGTCAGGTTGGTCTTGAACTCCTGACCTCAGGTGATCCGCCCTCCTCAGCCTCCCAAAGCGCTGGATTACAGGTGTGAGCCACCACACCCAGCCTCTGGATTCTTTTTACATGCTAGTTCACAGACAGACTAGATTGTGTAAGCCCTTCTTTCATTGGGGCTTTTCATTTACAGTCTTACATGTGGCTCACACTGTAAACAAAACATAACAAAAACTCCTTTGCCATAGTCTGAATGCATTATAACCAAGCACACTATAACCATGCTTCCCAAACTGTGAACTGTAAACCAAAAATTAAATTCTATGCTTCCCCACCCTCCGAACAACTGAATTAAACTTTTCTCACAGGCAAGGGCATTTCAAAGTTGACCTGAAACATGAGTTCAGACCATGATGGGAATGCATGGTTGGACATACCCTGTGATACCCTCCTTCCTTTGGAATTCAGGCAAAATTGACCAGCATTAACATTAAAATGAGACCTTAAGATAATCTATTCTTTCCCACTACCTGGAGGTTTCATCTGCATAATAAAACTCTTGGTCTCCACAACCCCTTATCTTAACCCAGACACTCCCTTCTATTGATTCCAGGTCTTTAGATAAAGTCTTTCAACCAATTTCCAACCAGAAGCCCCCAGTTTGAGTTGTCCCACCTTTCTAGACCACACCAACATAGTCTAACATGTATTGATTGATGTCTTATGTCTCCCTAAAAAGTATAAAACCAAGCTGTAGTGTGACCACCTTGAGCACATGGTTTTAGGACTTCCTGAGGATGTGTCACGGGCATGTCCTTAACCTTTGCAAAATAAACTTCTAAATTAATTGAGTCCTGTCTTAGATACTTTTTGGTTTACAGAAGCAAGGGGCCGTGGGGCACTTGAGTAAAGATCTCAGTGGCACTACAAGATCTTTAAATATTCCAAGAAAGTATGCTGATATTTGTTGCATACCATGTGAACTATAATTTGTTTGGACTTAAACTACTTAATAAATTAATCTCTCAAGTATTTCCTTTGGCGTAAGACTGATGTAAAAAGTTACTGACACACCAATTGGGTCATGAACCAGAAAGTTCTAGAAACACTATAGCTTTCCAAATTCCATACCTTCTCTCCTTGCTTTCATTTCACCTACAATAATTTATTCCACCATCTTTATTTGAAAAATTACATTCTATTAATTTCCCTATTCAATTTCAAATGCTACCTTCTCCGAGAGGGCTTCCTATTAACCAGAAGATATTTCTGCCACCAGAACATTTTTGATTTATTATAGCACTTGTAACATTCGATACTATTGTCTTCTCTCCTAATACACTGTGAAACGCCCAAGAGCAGAAACCGTGTCTCAATTGTAGATTGAGATTCTTTCTCACAAATGAGGACAGTGAAACAGAGAAAAAATAGTTGATTAATTAGAAGGCAGCACAATAACTTAGTAACAGAATTAGAACCAAATCTTATATCTCCTGACTCTTGGTAGCATATATTTCTACAGAGAATTTCAAATAATAGATGCCTAAAAATATTTGATGAATATATTATCAAACAAATAATAGAATTAAACTGATTTTTCAAATAATAAATTTTCAAGATACAATCTAATAAAACATTAGATCTAATGTACCATTTATATTACTTTGAGATTAACATTAAGATAATTAAATAATTTTTATTCACATTTATTGCTGAGTGAAAAATCTGGGTTTTAAGAATTTCTCATACATTTCTAACTTAATAGGGTCAGATGCACAACTATAAATATTCAGTTTATTACATTCATTTGAAAAATATGTATTTATGGAACATATAATGGTGTAAAGTTTTGCAGCCACATGTAAATCAGCAATTTTACACTGTAGTTAAATGTTATTGCCAGCTATGTGATTTTTTTTGCCATATGTAATTTTAGCTTATAGTAAACAAGTTTAGAAATTTTTGTAAAATAATAAAGCTATTTCTTTTTATTATCTACTTTTTTTTTTGTAATAATCATGTTTATCTTTGCTTCCCTTGGAAAATAATATTTTGAATGTTGTTTGATAAATCATAATTTAAAGCAACACCATTTTTATTAGACTTGTACAAAGTTTAACAGTAATTTTCAACACGTTATGATTCAAATGACATATTTATTTATTTTTTTATTTCAATACTATATCTACCCTATACACTGTGGACAACTTTACCTAAGCAACTCATTGTTTTTTTCCTTTTCTAGATGAAAATGGGCCCTAAAGTTACCAAACCCCATCATAAGCTCTGAGAGTGTTTATATATAAACTGAATGTACATCTGAATTCTCTCTATCACATATACATGCAATGTAGTAAATTCCTAGAATTTCATGTTGCCTCCACATCCATTTTGAATATAAGTTTAACTTTCTCATACCAGAAGCCTGGCTTGACAGTTTCCAGTTCTACACCTCTTCCCAGTTCCTCAGTGTAGTGACCCATATATCTGCCTTATACAACTGTCTCCTAGTAATCACCTCCCTACAGAGCTAGATACAACTACTTGACTTGCCCCACAGACCCCCATACCCTGCAAGAAGTTTACAGATGTGCTGCAGTGACCCCCTCCCAGTGACAGCATGACTCTGTGGAATTCATGCCTGCTTACTCCAAACCCAAGGGAAACCTGCTTGGGTAATATCCTGGGCCCCAACAAAGGCTTCAGCCCATTATCCCTCTTTTTCTCTCTTTCCGTCTATCCTGCTGGTTGAGTATGCTGTCTCCTACAGCTCCCCTCTTCCCCTTGGTCCTGTGATGCTGCTCTCTTCATTCTGAGATCTGTAAATAATTAACTGATTCAGTTATTTTAAGTGTTTTGTTGTGTTGCCTCCTCTGTGCCTCACCTGACCAACACACTTAAACGTAACATCTTTCCCAGTCACGGCTCTCCAAGAGAGTGGCAATCTTAGTAGGAATAAATGAGACACAGGTAAGACACAAGCCATAAGAGCATCTGCCACTACAAAGAAGTTTCCTGTGAACAGGACACCTGGTTACAAGTTGGACATATAGCTATCAGGCTGTCCAACAGGATCAAGAAGTATCCCATGAAACACATACTATAAACAACCATGACCAGATTCCCTGGAGTCCCATCTGGGCACGGCTAGATTTTATAGCCATTTTCCTAAGAGAGACCTCGAAGCCAACTTAGAAAAACCAAAACAACATATACATATATATTACAGTATATGCAGATATCTCTAGTCATGGAGCTATAAGTTTTATCAAACCATTTTTTAACACTTTTAGTAAATTATTTCTTATGTTTCCACAATGCTATAGTGAACACTGCTCATTCCACAGCAGTATTCACTATAAAAAACTGTTCACTCAAAAAAGTTTGAGTTTTCAAACAGATTGCTTCAAAATGATTTACTGCCTATTTAAAATTATTGTATCAACTGTTCATAGTAAAATATAATATAGATCCTTTTAAAACACTATTTAGATTTGCTTTGTTCTTGATTTCATATATGTTAAAGTTATGGCATGTTTCTGCTTTTTTTTTTTTCCTCTACCCAATGACTTTTCAGATATTAAGGAGTCACATTGAAGGATCACATTTTTATAGAAGAGCCAATTACATGCGTTAGGTATTCAAAGTAAGATTGGTTTCTCTCCCACACCAAATAAATGCCATAAAAGTTTCAGTAAGAATTTGTTAATATTATATCAAATTGTAAACAGATCAGCTGGTGACCTGATTTTATTTTAAGCTTTGCATTTCATTGCATTTCACAATTTACCTGCTGGTTAACACTAGCACAGAAAGGTGCAGGAATTCAAATAACAAATGCCACACATATCTCAGCCTTTTGATTTCTGTTTGGATGACATAGGTGTTTTAGACTTTCAGGCAACCAAATTATTTGCTTTAATGACGAGGGATTGAAACTATTTTTGCAATGTAGCAAAGATTTCACTCTTTGAGCCACAGTTGTGCTTAACACAAAATACACTAGTTATCATCTCTCTTACTCCTAAACGGTTCTTCAAAATGTTTATTTTAGGTAGAGAAATCTTCTTAAATATTTCTGAAATGAACCATTTAAACAAAGAGTATAAACAATATAGTTTGAAATGGATATTACAGACACACAATTGTCATTACAACAGGCAAACAAGCACAAAGTAAAGGCAGACCAAAAAAAATGTTTTTAACCCAACACCAAAGCTGAGAAGCAAACTATCAGGAGATAAAAAGCAATTAAGATAAAAAGATCAAAATGGCTTATTCGAGTAGATTTCTAAAAGCCTTTCTCTATTATACTCACTTCATAACCTTGAGCAGGACTAAATAGATTTAATCCCTTGTGTGAATCTTATTTATCTGAGAATGTTTTATGATTGAAAATCTCAGTATCTTTTAAGATCAGCTACATACTTTTAGAATATTTGCCTTTGATAAAAGTAAAACAACCTCTTTGATTGTCTAGCTTTCACTGAGTAGTTCTAGTCTACTCTAGTGATTATTTTAAAGCTTTTACAGGTTTATTTTTAAAAAGCACTCCCTTCGTTTTAGCTGATTTGAACTAAACTCTGCCATTCTGCAGCTGATTTGCTAAATAACCTTGGGGAAGTCACATAACACTTCTGTGACTCCATTTCTTTCAGCTATTTAAAGAGGGAGAAATAACCCATATAACTTGGAGAGGATACACAGGCTCTATAAAATATTAAGATTTACATGATGGAAGACATTTAATACATATGCACCTTTTATAAAACAAAGGTATAATCTTAGTATCTTACTGATCAGTATGCTTAACAAGAGCTAGCTTTCGACTCACAGTGCAAAGGGCTCATCTGCTAAATAATGACAAAAAAAAATAAATGAATAAATAAGATTGGGATAAGTGTTACACTAGTAGAGAAACCATAGAACTCGGTTGGGGGAAAATTAGCAAGGTAGAGCAACTCACCCATTCCAGAAGAATGATAAGAAACAGAACTCATCCCACATCTCCTAATGTTTTTAGGATAGAAATGTATGAGACTAAACAAACATTACTGGACAAAAGAAGTACAAAGTCATAACTACTTTCACTCAAATAGTGTAAGTGGTGAGTTTCAGGTGATCCTTGTATTGGGATGAATTTGTGATGTTCTGTAAACATACTGCAAATAAAACATGATGAGTTAAGACAAATAACGGGATTATGGATGAAGAGCCTCAAATCTGATTTCAATCATCCACTTACTAGGTTTTGGTTTTTTGGGGTTTTTCTGTTTTGTTTGTTTTGTTTTGTTTTGTTTTGTTTTTCAGGTAAACTGATCATTTATTAACAGTCCTACTATTTGGCATAACAGGTTTCCAATAAATAGGCATGGAGTTGCATGGAGGTGACAGAGGCAGGCGCAGGCACAGGGCAGCATCTCTCACTTCTTCCACTCATTCTTTTCGTAGTCCCACTTGGAGGCTAAGCGCTGGATGGGGTTCACCTTCATGTCCAGCATCCTCTTGGTCTGCATGGCCACCCACTCTTTGTCAAAGGTTTCCGGGAGGGGACCGTACACATAGCTCTTCTGCCACATGATAATGAGCGCGGTGAAGCAGATGAAGAGCGTGGCACTGCCCACAACCCTCTTACACTCATTCGAGCCCCTGTTCATCTCGGCAAAGCTCTCCCTGAACTTAAGCGGTACATCTCGACTTTCTCACCCGTGGAGAGGCTGCTCCAGGACGCCTTCTCCTTCTCCTTCAAGGCCTTCTGCCTGGCAGACAGGTGCTTGACACGGGCCACATCCGGCAAGGGATAGTCACGCCAATCCACGTAAGTTGGGAGCGAAAAGTCTTTGCTCTTCACAACACTTTCATGTGCTCGTACACACACAGAGGTGGAAATTGCTCACTTGCCAACTAGGCTTAATACCCTGGTAGCCAACATTCTGCCGCCGCTGCCTGCCGCGACCGCCCTCTACGCCTGGTGTCCCGCGACCACACTTACTAGCTTTTTAATCTTGGGCAGGTTTTTAAATAATTCTATGCATCAATTTTTACATTTCTAAAAAATCTTAGGGTGGTAAGAATACTGAACATGAAATCCACCATCTTAACAATTTTTTGTTTATTTTTATTTTTTTGAGCTGGAGTCTCACTCTGTCACCCAGGCTGGATGGAGTGCAGTGGTGAGATCTCCGCTCATTGCAACCTTCACGTCCCCAGTTCAAGCAGTTCTCCTGCCTTAGTCTCCCGAGTAGCTGGGATTACAGGCACCCGCCATCATGCCTGGCTAAATTTTGTATTTTTGTAGAGACGAGATTTCACCATGTTGGCCAGGCTGGTCTTGAACTCCTGACCTTAATGATCTGCCTGCCTCGGCCTCCCAAAGTGCTGGGATTACAGGCGTCAGCCATCGCAACTGGCTTCATCTTAACAAATTTTTAAGTGTAATATTGAGGATCAGAATATGATACCCCAAAGTATGGTGCCTTGGTGTGTTGAGTACTTTGAAGTGAAGGACACTGGAACACCTCAGAAGCAATCTATCTCTCATTTTTTCCTGCCATCCTGTCTCCCACCCCTTCTTTCAGAAGCGAGTCTTGGAAGTCAGAATATAACTTCCCCAAAGCAGGTCTTAGAAATGAGAGCCCCTCTTTTGCAAAGCAAGCTATAAAACCTAGAAAGGTCACTGTCCCCCTTCTCTCTTCTCCCTTGAAAATGCTCATTCCAGACGGGTCCTGCCCCCTACCCTGGAGGAAGAAATGCTACACAGAAAGGCCAAGAATAATCTGAATGGACAGTCCTTGCTAGGTTTCCCTCCTCAGTCTATCACCTTTAGATCATGCCCTTTTGTCCAATCACATTTCCTCATAACTCTCCGTTCTTCATCAAATCTAAGTACAAAAATAGACATTTTATTTCTGGGTCTTTGGGTCTTCATTTTTGAAGGCTCCTGTGTCATGTTAAACTTTGATTAAGTAATTGGTTTCTTGTTAACCCATCTTTGTTATAGGAGTGCGGCCACGACCCGTATGAATGAGTGAAGAAAGGTATCACAGCTTTCCACCCTTACAAGACAATACACATTATTGTTGACTATAGGTAAAATGTTGTACTGCATTTCCCTAGAGCTTATTCATCTTGCTTGACCCAAATGTTATGCCTGTTGACTAGTAATTCCCTATTTTCCTTTCCTCCCAGCTCCTGGGAGACACCATTCCATTGTTTGATTATAAGAATTTGTCTGTTTCAGATACCTCATATAATTGGAATCATGCATCATTTTGTCTTCTGTTACTGGATTATTTCATTTAGTGTGATGTCCTCAACAATACCTCTTCTTTACACAGGGACAACAGAACCTACAATGCAGAACTCCTGTTTTCTTGTTTCTTTCTTTCTTATTTTTCTTCTTTCAAATTTAACAAAAAATGCATTTAAGGCATAAAGCATGGTACCTGATAAAAAGGTGTTTTCAAATGGTAGTTTTTACTAATTTGTAGCCAAATAGTTATTTCTGAGTTGGTATCAATCCAGATTTTAGAAAATAGTTACATGGATTCTATAGGCTTAGACTATAAAATTCTCTGGGATCACTCACCCACAGTATGTGAAGAAGGAGAAAAAAATTCATGTGAGCCAAGAGGGACAACAGCCCAAGGCTGTTTACTTCTACCCCAGCCAGGTCCCAGAGTAACGGACTTGCTTGGTGTATGTCTCTGCTAATCACTGTATGAGAAATTCGGGGCCTGATTTTAGCACTTAGTCCTTTCTCTCTTGCCCCAGTGTGAGTGACAAATACACCACTACTTTCAAAACATATTCTTGCAAATGCATTTAGTCTCAGCAATATTAAAAGGTATATTTACAGAAAATGACTTAATGGAAGTTCAACAAAGTAGTACACTAAAATTATGACTGAACATGATTTTTGTGTATTTTATAAAATTTATATATGTTATTTAATTTAAAAATAGTTGTCACATTAAAACACACACTCACAACTCCGATTTCACAATTCTACTTCTTGGAATTTATCTTATGGAAATACTCAGAGAAATTCATAACCATGGGTATGTAAGTGTACTTACCAAAGCATAAATAATAGCAGAAATAAGTAACTTAAATGCTCATTAATAATGTTATTGAACATAATCTATTGATATTTATTGATAGTCTTCATCAGCATTACTATGATTTTTTAAATAAAAGATGGCTTAGACACAAAATATACATGCAGAAAAACACGCAACCTTTGTTAGTAATTAATATAATCATAGAAAATATATCTGATTTTTTTTTTTTTTTTTTTTTTTGAGACAGAGTCTCACCCTGTCACCCAAGCTGGAGTGCAATGGCACAATCTTGGCTCACTGCAATCTCAGCCTCCCTGGTTCAAACGATTCTCCTGCCTCAGCCTCCCAACTAGCTGGGATTACAGGTGCCCACCACCATGCCCAGCTAATTGTGTGTATGTGCGTGTGTGTGTGTGTGTGTGTTTAGTAGAGATGGGGTTTCACCATATTGGCCAGGCTGGTCTCAGACTCCTGATCTTGTGATCCGCCCGCCTCGGCCTCCCAAAGTGCTGGGATTACAGGCATGAGCCACCACGCCCGGCCAATACATTTTAAGACAAAAAGTGAATAATGAAATAGCATGAATAGTATAATCCCAATTTAATAAAATGTGTATGTATTACAAGAAGTTTATACTTACAGACACAAAAATGTTCACTCTAGATTTGTTAGGATATTGGGTTTATAGGTTTTCTTAATTTTTTAAAAAATTCTTTGATTATTTTTTGTACCAAGCATGAATGAATTTATACTTACAAAAATAAAAAACTAAAATAATACAAAAACAATTAGTGAATCATATACTGCTTATAACTTGAAAATAGAACGATAGTTATAATGAAAAACTTCAGGACTTGAGATAATAGGATTTTGAACACCTGGTCCAACTTCTTTATTTTTCAGAGAGTCCAGAGATGTAAAATTATCTCCCGAGGTTATACAACTCATTATTATTATGTATCCAATACATACCAACCCTCTGATTCTAAAACGCTTGAAGTCAGCTTTCTTCAATCCACATAATTAGGTAGATGTTACACATGATTACATTATTTATGGTCATAAAGATTACACTACAATTTTGTGCAACACCATTTTCTGAGTACACAATCTGGCCCATGCTGAATCTACAGACTTTTAAGATAATGCGCTTGTTTACCTCCACTCCTGTTCTTCAATTTATTGTTTGGTTTTAATTTTTAAATATATGTTGAAATAAAACCGAGATAATTGTGGTAAGTTCTAATTGTGCAGCATCCTCACTTTGATTTATGGGGAAACCCTGGCCCCTCTGCCTTTGAGTCTTAAATACCTTCAGCTTGCTAAGGCCTTAGAGATGGTAAAGAGCTCCCTGCTGTTTCAAAGCCCTAGGTAAAGTGGAGAATCCACATTCCATCCATTCCTCCCTGGGAGGAAGGGAGTTCGTCAGACATTCAGTACAGATCACAGCTGCTGAAACCACCAACGTGATTCCCACAGCCCTAGACTTAGATTCCCACAGCCTTAGACCTTTATGAGTCCTGAAGCTCTGCCCCGGGGGTCCTCCACAGGAGCACACCTCAGGCACCTGCTCCCTTCATCTTCTGGGAAACAGATGGAAGCCCGGGGCACTTTGTTATATTTCTCACAGTTGCCTACACTAAAGTTTGCCCCACCCCATTTCTTACTATTTCAGTTGTGTCAAACATTCAGAAATTTGAAATTGAGGAAATAGCCATGGAACTAGAATCATAGCAAAAAGTATGATTTCCTGTAACTTTTCAAGAAGTCCTTGGGATTTTATAAAGATAACCACTAACTTACACAATGGTGGAAGCCAGAGAGAATTTTAAATAACTTGGCAGCTAGTATCAATTTAATTGTTTCTTAAGAAAATGTACAATCGGGCAATTATTTCCACAAAATTTATTTAAAATTCACAGATGAACACATTATAACTTTCTAATGGCGATGACAAAAATATAAAACTTTTTGACAAAATATGATTTCTAAGTTCAATGACTCATATTATTGCAGTATTAAACAATTTATATGAGCAGAATAGGATTTGGTTACATAAATATGTGTGGTGATAGTAGATACCTCACTGTTCTCAATGATGACCCCAAAGTGTTTGTAAGAGTATAAAGCAGTGAGATTATTATGTAGTCTCTAAATCTCCAGAAATTTTCACCAAATATTAAAAAAAAAAAAAAAAATCAGAAAATCAGGCTAACCACCTTGTTTTATATGTTTCTTCTTTTTCTTTAAAAGTGTGTATGTTTGCATTGTGTTTGTTAGTTAATGAAAATGATGAAGAGGAGCTACATGTACTTGAGGGCCATTCTTTAACAAGGGAATTAATGTCATATTATGTAGAGTCCTTGCTAAGCAACAAGTCTAAATACTGAAATACCTTTTGGATCTCTCTCAGTCTCCCCTGCCAGTTTAAGAACAACCAGAAGGGTGAATATTTAGCTGCAAGTTGTCCCCACGGGGGCTGTAAAAACAAATAAGCTTTGAAAAATTTTGATTTATTGGTTTTAGGTGTTCATAATGCTTGTTAGTGCGTGCAAATAATCACATCCTCAGATTGTAAAATAAAGTTTTAAATTATTGAGTGACACAGTGATAATTGCACAGATTTGGTAATTTCTAAGGCAATAAAAATTATGGAACCTACCACAATCACTACCTTTAAATAATTATAAGGAGAAAAAAACCCAAAATGTACAGATACAAATAAATAGTAGAAATCATTCTGAAATACCTTTATATATTGTACATTAGCTAACCATCCAATGATTATGTGTAAAATATGTATATATTTTATATATATAAATATTATATATAATATGTAATATGTATTATATAAAATATATTATATATCATATATGTTACATACATATATTATATGTTATATATTATATAAATATATTATAATATATATATTATTTTATATGTAAGATATAATATATAAGTATATATAATATATAAATATTTATAAAATATGTAAATATTTATATATATGAAATCATTGGATTGTTAGCTAATATATACCAACATTCTTCTCTCCTGGTGATGCAAATTACAGATCATGTTTCTCCATATAATTTCAAATGGAAACTATTTCTGAGAATATCATAGGTTAGTACCAACTGATAAAAATATGTCACATAGATTTACAACATAACATTATTTTGCCTCTTTAATTTTAAAGCTTTGGTTGTAAAACTGCTGAGAATGGTGATAGAAATCATGAACTTCCCTCCCAACACAGTCAGAGACCAAAGACAGCCACCTACAGAACACATTCAAGGCGAGGGTCATTTGGAAAAAGAAGAAATTCATGAAATCCTAAGCCTTTTACTCCCTCTTCAAGCAACTATAATCTGGCTTCTATGTCTACTGAGAGTGACTGCACCATTAAGAAAACCAACAACTCCCAACCCCCACTGCCAAATCCGAAGGTTCTTGTGTTATTAGAGTTTATATTTAAAGTTAATTTCTATTTCCTTTTTGAGATTCTCTCTCTACTCCCTTGGATCTTTTATGCCCTATCATTGGTTAATAGTTTATTCCTCTTGGGCTCTTCCGTCTGAAACTTAAAAGTTACTGTTCTCCTGAGAACAAGTTGGAGCTAGTTATTGCCCATAAACACCTTTCAGTCTGTATCTCCCTAAAGTATTATACATTCTATTTTTTACCTTATGCCTCCACTATATGTCCTCCTGGAACCTTGTTTAGAATTTAGTGCATCATCCTGAACTTACAGTTGTGTTTTCTCTTAATTTTGATAACGACAAGGACTCCGTCATCCATGCAAACCAGGAGATGACGCCTTCTTTTTTGCTCACTACTTACCACTAAATAGACTAACACTTGCTGATTTTACCTCTTGCATGTTTATACATATGTTCTCTTCTCCCAGACACTGTAGCCGCTCCTCCTAAAATCATATATTCTTTTTCTTGGATCTCTGCAGCAACCTCCTATTACCAAATTTTCCCTTTTCAAACATAGCCTCCTCAAAGCTGCCAAAGTGATTTATGTAAAACATAAGCTCAAACATTTGAAGTTTGTGCTTCAAATCATCAAAAGACGTCTCATTACATAAGGGATAAAGTCAAAGCTTTTGGCAGATCATCCAAGCCCTCCATAATCTTACCCTTTCCTAGATCTCTAGCTTCATCTTTGCTCTCTTCCTCTTCCACTCTAAACTCCTCCCTGCCTTCTTTCCTCATCCCATTCTCTCAGTACGGATCCTTTGCCCTTTCCTCCAGCCTTTCATCTTTTGGAAAATTTCTATTTGTCTTTCAAGTTCAATGCAGCTCTTATTTCTTCTTATAAGCCTTTTCTGACCCACGCCCCACCTACAACCCCTAACTTATATACACTTCCTTTCCCAGCAGGAATTGATAACCTTGACAATTAATAAAATCTAATATTACCTGTCATTTTATATAAATTTAATGTCTTCACTTTAAGACTTTGAATTCATGTCTTAACCCACGAAAACCTGGCACTCACTATCCCACTCCATTGAAGTTAGTAGAAACAGAATAATTTTTATCCTTTTTACAGATAGACAATCTGAGTCATTTGACCATATTGGCTTCTTCGTGGTATACTTGAATCACATGTAAACACCAGCTTAGCCTTTGGTTCATTATACAATCTTCAGCGAGTTATTTGACATCTCTGTCTTTGATTCCTCATTTATAAAATGGGTTAATAATATAATATATGCAAAATTTGTGTAATGTGTTAATACATAGGAACTGTTTAGAGCAGTTCTTGTCCCATCATAATTGTTATTATTAAGAGTTGATACATGTAGTAGATATAAGTGTAGAAATGTTGATGGCTATTGTGAAACTTCTGTTGTTGGTCTTCTTAGTTTAAAAGAATTTAAACAAGAGACAAAACGAGACATATGCAGCATACAGCAATTTATTGCAAAGGAAAATAATATTTTGAAAGTTAGGTGCAGAATATACAGTACACCCTGAGAGAGAGGATTCGGGGTGGGCTGCTCATAAGGATGAGACAGCAGAGACTGGCACTAGGAAGATTCCCTTTATGGGAGTTTTACGTAATTATTCATAAGGAGGTGGAAAGAGGTGTTACTAGTAAGCATGGTCTGGGTAGTCCACACGCGCAGTGGCTGTACATGCTTATTCGTACATCACATGTCTCATTAGCATTTTAATTCTCCATCCAGGGGTGTGTTTTTTACTGTTATAATGAGCAAAGTTCAGTAGGAGGACAGGTAAAATAAAAATGCACATGCTGTCTACGGGGGAATTTCCCTACTGGAGTTACCTTTGCTTGAATGAGCTGGATTACAACACGAATGCTGGAGCTTACTGTGTTGACTGTGTGGTCACCATGGTGGCCACATCCTGAGAACATGGTTATTTCCTTGACTACCCATTTGACCTCATAAGTATACAAGATTATTCCAAAGGAATAAAATAAGTCTTTTCCTGAAGAACTGACCTTAGCAGGGATCTAATAGATCTGTTCTAAAACTAGTTTAGTTATAAAACTTTTCTTTAAATCAGGATGCCTTCTAAATGAATGACAATATTAAAATAATTTTCAAAGTTAATAAAATAATACAGATAAACAGTATTGAATGTTTTTAGTATCCAATTTAGGCACAAGAAAATTCTCTCATTTAAAATATGTCCTTCCTTGCCCACCTCAATTAAATCCATTTTGGTTTTATAGATAATAATAATGTTGAAATAACATTTTTATACATAATAACAAGTTTTCTTGGCCTTTACACCTCCTTCATTATTCATAAAATTAAACATGTGTGTTCTTTTCCCCTCTAAAAATGTATTCTTTTCATTATAAAAATAATCACATTATTACAGAAATACATATTGCTGAAACTCTCCTTATACCTTTATTGTTAAAGGTATTATTTAATTTGTTTGCTTTTCTAAAAAAAAGTTTTTAAACCAAGATCATAATCGTTTAATAAAAAATATACATCTGCTCTATTTTAATCAAAAGAATTACTACTAGTGTTGATGAGGTTAACTGTTAAAGTAGAAACACTGACAGGCTCGGTGGCTCACGCCTTTAATCCCAGCACTTTAAGATGGTGAGGCAGGAGGATTGCTTGAGTCCAGAAGTTCAAGACCAGCTTGGGCAATATAGTGAGACCTCTGTCTCTACCAACAGTGAAAGAACCAAGCATGGTGGCCTGTGTCTGTAGTCCCAGCTACTCAAGAGGCTGAGGTGGGAAGATCACTTGAGCCCTGGAGGTTGAGCTATGATCGTGCCATCACACTCCAGCCTTCCAGCCTGTGCAAAGAGTGAGATCCTTGTCTCAAAAAGGAAAAAAACAAAAAACAAAAAAACAAAAAAACAAAAAAAACAAAAAAACCAGGTAGAAAAGTTGTCTTTCTTTTCTTCTTCCAAATGAGTATCTCAACTCATTGACACCATATTGTCCTTGTATTATCTCACTTGGGACCTGCCTCCCTTAGGTCATTCTTTTTTTTTTTTTTTTTTTTTTGAGACAGGGTCCCAGGCTGGAGGGCAATGGCACAGTCTTGGCTTACTGTAACCTCTGCCTCTCAAGCTCAAGTCATCCTCACACCTCAATCTTCCAAATAGCTGAGACTACAGGTGTGCACCACCACGCCTGGCTCATTTTTGTCTTTTTTACAGAGAAGGGGTTTTGCCCCATTGCCTATGCTGGTCTTCAACCCTTGGGCTCGAGCAATCCAGCGATGCACCTGCCACGGCCTCCCAAAGTGCTAGGATTACAAGCGTGAGCCACTGCATGGCCCATTCCTTTTTCTTGAGATCTTTTTCTTCCCATATGCTCCAACAAAGCTTATTTGATCAATGCTTAATTTCTCCATGACTTTTCTACTTTATTAATAGATGACAATAGAAAATAAATTAGGGGTATCTTAAACCTCAAAAGTAATGTGTAGGTTTTGAACTAGGGATCTTTGGACACACAATAGAAATGGATTTAGTGGTATATATTTCAGTGCTCGGGAAGGTTATATTTTGGAAAGGTGAGCTATCTGGTATCTCAAATTAAACATAGGGAGATAAGAATCCAACCCCCTTCCTGTGAGATTGGTTGCACATATAAAGTATTTGTATGGTATGAATTATACATATAAAGTATTTGTATGGTCTGAATATCAACTATTCACATTCATTTATTTTAAAAATATACTTTAGGAAAATACAATTTTATCGTAATCTACTTTGTAAGAATTAAGTGGTGTTGGTAAAATGATTTCATAAAAGATTGCCAATCATTGGATTAATATTAAAATTTTAAATTCTGAATGTGTGTTCCACTTTTAAAAATAACAAAAATTAATAATTAACCTTTAATCTCTATATTAATACATTTTATTTCATTTTGAAATCCTTTTATAATACAGTGACTCATGGCCCAAAGATGTGCTTTGACTGCTAACATGGGACAATCTATTTTATTCTGGGAATGATCAAACGTATCCCAAATAGGCAAATCCTATCTTATAAAGTATTCAGATATTAAGTGTTGAAGACTTTAATTTTTAGATAATTAGAAAATCATTCAGTCCTTAAATTAATAATTTTTTAAAAAAACGTTATCTAAAGCTAATATTGAAATAGACTATAGGAGAGTCCCAGAAGCTAGCCTCTCTTAAGAGCTCTGCTAGGACATGTTCTAATAAGTTTTTCAACTTCAGGAATCTAGAGTTGATGTTTATTAAATTATTCACCCCGCCAGTACTGACTCCAGTAACCCTGCAGCCTCACACAGACCTACAATCCTTGATCCTACCACCTCTGCACTCCCCTCCCAGTCCACCTTGATCATTCTTCTGCAGCCCAGTGACAGTCTATGGTCAATCATTATGATCAGTCTTCTGGATACTCTCTCTACCCTCTTGTCTCTCTTTCTTCACTATATTTGCCTAGGAAAAACCTAAACCTACTACACCTACTGCTTTCTGCATCTCAGCTAATAAATCTCCATTCTTCCAAATGTGCAGGCCTAACCCAGCTATTTACTTTACATATAATTGATTAGCAAATTCTATCAGTTCCACCTATAAAATACATACAGAATTGATAATTTTCCATCGGTTTCAATACTCTCTTTGGTCCCAGCAAACATTATCTTTTTTTCTGAATTGTAACAGTTTCCTGACAGGTATACCAGATTGATCGTTGTTCTCCCATTTTGTTCCGAGCCTATTTTCAATACAAAAGCCAGAGTAATCTCTTTAAAAACATAAATCAGATAATGTCTCAACTCTATTTGAAAGACAATTGCTTTTATTCTCGTCTGAGTAGAAGCCTCCACTTCCCTGCCTTATTATCTCTCAGGTCTCATCTTTTCCTAGCCTCTCCTACTTGTCACTTCACTACAACCCATCTATCTTCTTGCTCCTCTTGGGTCATTCTAGCAATGCTCCCAGGTGCTTCACAGCCTTTAAATTTGTCCCCTTGGCCTGGAATGCTATTTTCCCTAGAGGCTAGGTTGGTTGAGGATGAAGAAGGGCTTGTTTCTTCATCTCCTACAGGTCTTGGTTTAATTATCACCTTCTCGGAAAGATTATTACTAATTACAGGATTTAAATGTTATCATCTCAATGACCCCACTTGCTTTTCTTGAGTTTTTTCTTTATCACATTTACACAATACAATTTATTCTACTCATTTGTATTATTTACTTTTCTCATGAGATGTAAGTCCATTATGTCATTTGTCAGTTTTATTTATTGTTGAATTCTCTAACTAGAACAGTGCTAGAACACAGTTTTTACTCAACATAAGTTTGTTGAATATATTCAGGAAAAACATAAAATTGGTTTTTAGTCATCATAATTGGTAAGAACTTGGGCTTTTGAGTCAAAGATCTTGTGTTCATTTTTTGGTTCCAACGATTATGAGCTGCTTGAGCATGGAGATAATAACCATGTCCATCTCACAGAGCAGTTGTGATATATTAATGAAGAACAAACCCAAAGCGTATATTTTGGAGTTCTTGGCCAGAGTAAACACTGGTCACTGTTTTTATGAAAGTATTTTTGAGTGGGCAAGGAAATGTGCTGTTTGTCCTGTATGCTGTATCTCATTAAGTCTACTTGCCCATACGTTAAACGTGAAGTGCTATTGCCGCCAAGGACTCCAAGAATATCCGGACTCCTCCAAACTTTTAGACTAAATGAAGATATGGAGTAGATTGATGTTTTCTTTAGGGTTGTGTCATGTCAAGTGTCTACTGGACATTTCTTAATTTATTCTACAATTACTCATACTCACCAGTACTTATTGGAAATGCAAATAAAGAATACTGTAAATTATGATGAAAAGGATGGGGAAACATAGGATAAATAAAGAGGAGCTAAAAATAATCTCTGAAATCTGAGCCAGTCCAGAGACTGTGGTAGGTCCCAGAGGGGATTCCTGGCTCTAGGGATCCCCTAAGGCCTTCAGGGTTTACACTTTCCATTTGGGTGTGGACCTGTGACTCAGGCTGAATCATCCCCACTGAACTAGTCCAGCTGTTTCCATTTCCAGAGCTATGAGAACTTCCTTGGCCTGCAGGTTGTTAAAGTAGTCATTTAAAGCGCTTTAAAAATTGTTGAAGTGAATCTTCTGCCTTAGAAAAGCAAAAAATAAACTCTGCTGTTTTTAGAGGTATGAATCAACCTGGGAGCCCAATCCTAAATTACAAAAAGTGGAAAAAATTCACCCTAACTCTCCATTTAGAAACCACCTTTGCACCTGGACTCTTGACTTAACAGCACATTCTAACGTGGAAGAAAAAGAAAAGAAGAAGAAGAAAAAAAAAAAAACTCAGTAAGAATGGTAACTTTGCAAAAAAAAAAAAAGCCTTTGTCACAATTTAGGAGTTGAAAAAAAGAAATTAAAACTCTTCTCATTCTAACATACGGTTCTATAGGATTGTTAGGATCTGCAAATATATTTGAATGGAAATCAAATTATTTAGGAAGAATATATTTTATTACTGTTTGTGGAAGATTTTGCAAGGCAATATGTGGTAGAATATTCAAAGTACTAGAGACAAGTTAGATCAGACTCTGGCTCATTTCCCAGAAAATATAATATTCTATAAAGAAAAGCAGTATAATCAGTTTCTTATGCTACCTATTCAGGTGTCTCACGTTTACTGGAAATTTAAAACAGATCTTCAAAGAGAAATCTACTTAACATGTAAAAGAATAAGACCAGATACCAACAGAAGCTATTGTTCTTGTGTATAAAAATTTTGAATGCATAAAATTTATAATTTTATAGAATTAGTAAAAATAATAGAAAGGAATGTTGATAGACATAGTGTTAGAATATGTTCATTAAGAAAAAAAAAAAATCCACTTTTACTTCCATATCGAATATGATCAAATAATCCTGTTGCAATTGAAAGACTAAAGCAGATTAAGAAATGCTAACACTGTGTTAGGTACAGCAATGTCCTCTGTAGATGTTGAACCAGTAAGTAAAAGAAAAATTAACTGTAAACCAAGCTCAGAATTAAGTGGCAAAGAAGAATGAGAAGCTAACAAAAATGCCTGAAATTAATGAATAGGTAGGTTGGCCCATATTAATATTCAAATATTCAACTTGAACTTAGAGTGATTTTTTTTTTCTTGTGCTTTCGAAGTTATTTTTAAAAGATACGTATTTTTTAAGTCACGGAGATAAATTGTTACCAGAAAGGTTCAGGTAAGAGATCGTGAAAACTTAAGTATTATTATGATTATTACTAATTCTGATATTTTGCTTTATAGCATAGATTTCTAATAGGTTTTGTATCATCAGCTTTTGCTGTTTGTAAGGCATTTTCGGTTTCACAATGACTGCTGACACTGTCAGTGGTTATGGATGATAACCAAGGGTGCTAGCTATCCTGCAATTCAAATGAACTAAGGCTTAAGGAAAGCATAAGGCATAAGGAAAACTTTTTTTTTTTTTTTTTTTTTTTTGACACGGAGTCTCACTCTGTCACCCAGGCTGGAGTGCAGTGGTCTGATCTCAGTTCACTGCAAGCTCTGCCTCCTTGATTCACACCTTTCTGCCTCAGCCTCCTGAGTAGCTGGGACTACAGATGCCCGCCACTGCGCCTGGCTAATTTTTTGTATTTGTAGTAGAGACGGGGTTTCACCGTGTTAGCCAGGATGGTCTTGATCTCCTGAACTCGTGATCCACCCGCCTCTGCCTTCCAAAGTGCTGGGATTACAGGCGTGAGCCACCGCACCCGGCCTAGAAAAACTTTCTTACATAGTTTTGGAATATTTCGCTTTGAGAGACAGGACTAGCTGGATTTCCTAGGCCAACTTAGAATCCCTAAGCGTAGCTGGGAAGGTAACCATATTCACCTTTAAACATGGGGCTTGCAACTTAGCTCACACCTGACCAATCAGGTAGTAAAGAGAGCTCACTAAAATGCTAATTAGGCAATAACAAAAGGTAAAGAAATAGCCAATCATCTATTGCCTGAGAGCACAGAGGGAGGGACAATGATCAGGATATAAACCCAGGTATTTGAGCCCTCAGCAGCTACCCTCTCTGGGTCCCCTCTCTTTGTGTGGGAGCTCTGTTTTCACCTGTCAAATCTTGCAACTGCACTCTCTTCTGGTCTGTGTTTGTTAAGGCTAGAGCTGCTGTTTGTCGCCTTAGCAGACCCTGTGCTGACTTCCATCCCTCTGTATCCGGCAGGGTGTCCGGCCGTGCTTCTGATCCAGGGAGGCACCCGTTTCCGCTCCCAATGGGGCTAAAGGCTTGCCATTGTTCCTGCACCACTAAGTGCCTGGGTTCGTCCTAATCGAGCTGAACACTACTAGTCACTGGGTTCCATGGTTCTCTTCCGTGACTCACAGCTTCCAATAGAACTATAACACTCACTGCATGGCCCAAGATTCCAATCCTTCCAATCCATGAGGCCAAGAACCCCAGGTCAGAGAACAGGAGGGTTGCCACCATCTAGGAAGCGGCCCACCACCATCTTGGGAGCTCTGGGAGCAAGGACCACTCAGTAAACAGCTTGACATTCATATAGTTAAAACACTCATGATTATTTGAACCTAGAATTTCATTCTATTTTACATATAAACCAAAAATTACTCTTGTATGTTTTTCAAATTTACCAGATTTTTCAGGAATGTGCTCTAATGTAAATGTAAACATACATTTATTTATGTTGATTTGTTTTTATGATCTCCAAATATTATAGGAATTCTACTGTCTCTCTAGCTTAAGGTCTAAACTGAAATTAGCTTATTGGTCTTTTTCCTAATCTTGTTCCTTGGTGCAACCTTCTGTGACTAGAGACAAAGATTCCTGACCCAAGTAAAAGAATAGTTCTCCAAAGGCCTAGACAAGAGCTGCTATAGGGTAACCGCTACAGGTCTCCTTTCCCTGGTTTCCCTGAATCTTACAGGGACAAAGAGACCTCCCATGGAGAAGTAATCACAAACTCATTTTTACCTTACCAGCCTTAGGAAAAAGGAAGCAATTTAGAAAGTGAGAAGAATCTAAATAGAGTTCCTCCCTGGGAAAGCTCTTCTAACACAATAGCCTACTTTGTCCATCTGTTAATGGTGGGAAAGAGTGGCCTAGAGCTACTACTACAGCATATAGCCAACACTTATAATAAATTACCAGAGCTACTAGTTTTCTGGTGGTGATTGATTTGTTTTTATAAACTACTTTGAGATAACTTTCTCAAAAAAGGAAAAGAACTAAATAATTATAACCTAATACTTTTTACAGATTTTATATGCACATTTATTATTAGTATGTAAGAAGTGATAATTTAAATATCTTTGTAGGCACATAACTTTTTTATTTTTTTATTATTTTATTACACACAAAAAAGAGACCTTACACTCCAGCCTGGTGACAGAGTGAAACCCTGCCTCAAGAAAAAAAGAAAAAAGAAAAAAAAAAAACTACAGTCTCAATATCCTGGCATATGTCATTATATTGAATATTTTATATATGCTATAAGATTTATAAACTTTCCACTAAGCATTTACTGGAGATCAATTCTCTATAACCATTTCTTTTATCATATATTTTTCCTATCTTTACTTAAACCACTTATCCAGATCCATTATTATTGATTTTCAGTAAAAGAGGGATGTGAAGTCACACATACATGTGCACACACACACACACACACATACATCCACTGGAAAACATCCTGGGAATGATGGGTTTCAAATAACTCTTACATTTTGCAGATGACATCAAAATGGCTATCCAGAGCTTTACTACCTGGAGTGTGGTTCGTGGAAGAGCAATAATTGACATCACCTGGAGCTTGTTTGAAATGCATAGTTATAGGCCACAGAATCAGAATTTGCATTTTTATGAATTTCCTCTTATGATTTGTATACATACACAATTTAAGGAATGACAATCGTGAAAAGGGTCAGCAAGCTTTCTGAAAATGGCCCAATAGTAAATATATTAAGCTTTATAAGCCATTCAGTTTCTGTCTCAACTACTTAACCCTGAAGGTGTAGTGCAAAAGCAGTTGGAGATAATATGAAAACAATTGGGTATGGCTGTATTCCAATAATACTTTACTTACGAACACTGAAATTTAATTTTCACATGTCAACAAAAAGTATTCAAACTATTTTTCCTTGAATACTTTTTCATCACTTAAATGTAAGAATTCTCCTAGGTCACTGTGGGCTGCCAGACTTAGCTTGTTTGCTGCAGATCCAAAGCACAGTAACCTTCCATAAGGTGATATTCTATGCAGAATTAACAGAATATCTGAGAAGCCAAAAGTAGAATTGCAAATAAAAGGAATCTGGTTTCAAACTCCTGGAAACCATGTTAAAGACAAAATGACAACAAAATAAGATAATCATGAAAAGAAAATAAATTCCCATTATTATCTATGCATATGTAACATATATATGTAATATATGTGGGTATGCATATAAAATATATGTGTGTATATATGTGCATATACATATATGTGTATATTCATATGTATATATGTATACATTATATGTATATATTATATGCTATATTTATATTATATATGATATATATACATACATGTATATAATATTTATATATTTATATTTATGTTTATATACATACGTATTATATACGTATATATCTATATATGTATTGCATACATATGTATTATATATGTATACATGTATTACATACATATGTATAAAATCTATATAAAATGTACATATATTTTATATAAATACATATATAAAACATATACATATTATATAATATAAAATATATATTATATATAAATATATTATATATTATATTATATATTATGATATATAATATAGATATATTATAAATATGAATATATAAATCTGAATATATAATATAAATATATATAAATATATGTATGTAATATGTGCTTATTATAGAATATATTAAAAAATGAAAATATTTAAGCTATGTAAATTATTTCCCTCTGAGACACACTGTTAAACTCTCAGTCTATTTCCTATAAGATATTTTTGTGTGTATACACAACCACTACTCTCTATATAATTTTATATTCTAATTTTCCCAGGTAATTCTATTTCATAAACTTTTTATATATTTATAAATGGGCTTCCAAAATACATAATTTTAAAAGACAGCCTAATATTCTGATATAAGGATCCATTGCAATTCCTTAGACTTTGGTACTTTAAAAGACTTGTAGAAAACACAGTGAAGATAACTGAAAATTAGGAGAATGTATGATTACTCAGTATAACAAACTAAACCTTAAAAAAGGAGTGGTTGCAGACATGCCCAGTTGTAGAGTACAGAAGGACCTCATTTGATGCTACTCAATCGAAGAGCATTAACTGAAGAATCACCTCCAGGAAGGGTGGATACTTGTATACCCAAAGGGGAGATAACTAGGTACATTTTTCTTTGTAAAGTTAATGCATGTTTTAAAAAGCATTTTTTAAAAGTAAGTATTAGGTATTTGAAAAATCCTAATCCTTCTCGTATGTCCCTGTAATGCAAAATAGAAGGAAAGTGATTTCAAACCTAGTCTAATCATAATAATTTAAGACAATAAAAAGTTATTGAGATCATACAGAATAGCTGCTAGGATGTTTATTGTATATTACCTGCATGAAGAAAAACAGAAACAAATTGTGTAAACAGTGTGGTCCCTCCTGTTTGAAAATATTAAAAAATCTCTGTAGAGGTGTGATGACAAAGATAACACAGTTGACCTTTGAGCAACACGAGTTTGAACTGTGCAGATCCATGTATAGGTGGATTTATTCAGTAAATATATTTTAACCATTTCTTGAGATTATGAGAATTTGAAAAAGACAAAACACATGGCCTACAGATATGAAAAATTAACAATAATCTAAGTATGTCATGAATGCATAAAATACATGTAGACATTAGTCTTTTTTTCATTTACTACCATAACACACATAAATTTATAGAAAGATAAAATTCATCAAAACTTAGGCACACATATACTTAGCGACTTTACATGGCAACATTTGCAATAGAGAGAAATGCAAATAAATGTAAAGATTCAGTACTAAGTCATAACTGCATAAAATTAACTGTAGTGCATACTATGCTACTGTAATAATTTTCCAGCCACCTCCTGTTGCTATTGCAGTGAACACAATTGTTGGGGGTATCTGCTCAAATGCCAGATGACACCAATCATCTCCATGCAAGCAGTTCATTTCTCTAGTAAATTGTATGTAACAGTAAGAAGTGTTTGTCCATAGTTCTGCATTTTTCACTGTGTTTAATGCAGTACCTTAAACCTGGCATAACACCATGCGACCTATACGAAGTGTCACTAGTGATGCTGGAAGTGCTCCCAGGAAGCGGATAGGTCATGACATTATTAGAAAAAGCTGAATTCCTTGACATGTAGCACAGATCGAGGTCTGCAACTGGGGTTGTCCCCCATTTCAGACAGAGGATTCATCTAGGAAATAGACAATGTAAACTTATTGTATGGACAAAGACAGTAAAGTACTGCAAATGTATTTTCTTTTCCTTGTGATTTTCTTAATAACATTTTCTTTTCCCTCGCTTATCTTATTATAAGAATATGGTGTACAATACATGTAACATAGAAAATATGTGTTGACTGTTTATGTATATGCAAATTTTTGACAATTTGGGGGATGGCACCCCTAACTCCCGTGTTGTTCAAGGGTCAATTGTACATCAAGTATTAAAACACTGAAATAAATTTTGTAATTGTATTGGCTTTTTACCAAAAGTGTACGATTTGCAATTCTGACTTTCCTTCACTTACTGTTACGAGTAAAAAGGATGACACCAATGTATTTCTTTTCATTAGAAAAATAGTTCATCATCTTCCAGGTTAGGAAGGGAAAGAACCAAAGAGTGGAATTTTAGTTAAATTTTAATTCATTTTAAAATTGTCTAAATTCCAAAAATCTAATATTTTATGTAGTTAAACTTAATTTTAATCTAAGTTATAAGCATTTCTTCAAAGCTTTCTTCAATATCTCCACATTTGTTCACAGGTAGTGTGTGCTTCCATGCATGCATATGTAAGTATTATTTGTTCCTTAATATAAAACTATTCTTAGGATTTATGCTGTGAGGATTGCCTTATAGATGACACATAATTTAATAAAAGATCCTTCAATGACTGGATAAACTAACATCTTTCTTGTGTCCAAGATACAATTATGCATAGTTTTATGAAAGAGTGACTTTTTATTTAAGACAACAGCAAATTACTAAGTTAGATGTAATTTTAGTTACAACTTGGCTAAAATCTACCTATAAACAATGTTAAAAATTGTCAGAATAAAAATAGTCACTTGTGTTAAAAAACAAAAAAAAAGAAAAAAGAAAAAAGAAAAAAAAACTGAAAATGGAGCAGAAAAAGGACATGAAGGAATGGTTTTCATGCACAATTGTCTGGTAAAAAAAAAAAAAAAGACATCACAAAAGGCTCTTCAAAAAACTATAACCTTGCACAAAAGCTATCACAACCTTATGCAAATAAGTAACTAGTTAACTAACTAATTAAATCAGTCAATCAAAAAACTTCTGCCAGAACATCTACCCAGAAATTGCCTACTCAACTTTGCACTAACTCCACCCTTGTTATTAATCTTTGCAATTAAGGATAATTATCTCACACTAATTATGTAATCCTCTTCATTTTTTTTCTTCGAAAACATTTGTTTTATTTTACATCTCTGAATACGCACAGAGATGACTATGACACACATATACCCATTGCAGTTCCTATTCTGGACTAAGCATCATTTCTTTTAGCATATCCCTGGCCATTTGTTATTTAGGTTGATAAAAATAACAGCAAACTGCATAGTCTACAAGCCCGGTTTTCCTAATTTCCCAGTAAAAATAATGTACCATCCTTCAAGTTGCCAAATTTTCCTCATCTCTCCCCTTTTCCTATGAAGAAGTGTATATATGCATGCACCTGCACCTAATTGGGTTATTGGATAATCATTTCCCTGTGGCTCCCCCATGCTATGCACATTAAATAAATTGGCAATAATTAAAAGAGAGACAATTGAAACACAGTTATAAAGATAACTGAAGTGAATATGGTCAATCTATTTTTTTAGCTCACATAGATCCTAAATTACCTTTTTACTGTATCTTTTTTTTTTTCCCCCAAAAGAATACTAATAACTGATTGGAATCCCTTTAAAATAGCAAATGCTCCTCAAGGAATACATGATTTCAAAACAGTTATTTAAAGAGTAGGGTGAATGGCAAATAAAATGCTACGTACATGTCATGAAACAAACATTTAAATTTTTTCTTTAAGTAAAATGTGTCTCACTAGACATTAGGGTACATTTTCATCTTACAGGTGAGATAATTATTGACTATAAAAGTACATTTATGGCTGGGCATGGTGACTCACACCTGTAATCCCAGCACATTGGGAGGCCGAGGTGGGCAGATCACTAGGTCAGGAGTTTGAGACCAGCCTAGCCTACATGGTGAAACCCTGTCTCTACTAGAAATACAAATATTAGCTGGGCTTGGTGATGGGCATCTGTAATCCCAGCTACTTGGGAGACTGAGGCAGCAGAATCACTTGAACCGGGAGGCAGACATTGCAGTGAGCTGAGATAGCATCATTGCATTCCAGCCTAGGCAACACAGTGAGACTCTGTCTCAAAAAAAAAAAAAAAAAAGTACACTTATTTTCAGGGGTGGATCTTTAAAATCTACTAAAAGAGGCAAAGAAGGAAAGTTTCTCCCTTCACTTCTTGAAGGTTTGTTAAAAATGAACTGACAAAAGGAAGATTAATAGGAGAGAAAGGCATACACATTTATTTAATGTGCATAGCATGGGGAAGTCACAGGGAAATGATCACCCAATAACCCAATTAGGTACAGATGCATGTATATATACACTTCTTCACAGGAGAAGCAGAGAGATGGGGAAAATTTGGCAACTTGAGGGATAGTAAATTATTTTTAGGAGGAGATTAGGCCTAATGCTCAAACAATAGTTGCTAAATAATTTTCTTTGGAAATTGAATGGGATGTAGAGCAGACAATAGTTTGGGATGAAGTTTATCTGGGCTTTAAGTGTGGTGTTTAATTTTCATTTTCTTTCTCTGCGATACGAGTTTTAATCTTCTCTGGTTAATGAAATTTCAGGAAAGGCAAATGTGTTCTTTGCAGATCTCGTTTCTAGCTAGATAAGGGAACTTCAGAGAAAACTTCACTTTGTGCTCTGGGAGAGACAGAGGATTGAAAGACAGCAGGTAGGTGTTACAGGGGTGGCGGGAGAATCAGAGAAACCTTGAAGCTGCTTCATGTCAATGCACCATATTCCAGGGTTACATTTTCTGAGTCCCAACACACTCAAGTTTTCAACCAATTCTAGAGTTTTCTGACTGAGGCAGAAAACACACTGATGTTAAAGATGAACACCTGAAATGTACCAGAGTCTGTTGCTGATATTTTGTTGCTTTGCATTTTCTTCTTCTAAAAGGAAAAAAAATAGTAAGTGTGGAAAAAACAAGTTTCACTGTGGTGGACAGATAATATTTTTGCTATAAAATATTTTTCCTTTAATATGCCGTGAGACATCTTGATTATATATTTTCAAAAGTGTTTTTCTAGACACATTTCCTCGTCCTTTCAAAAGGATTTGTCTTTCCAGTGCAATAAGGGATGCTGGATCACAGTTCTGTCCACTTTCTCTTTTTGAAAGCAAAACAACACTAATTATTTCAGTGGTAATACATTCTTAACTAATAAACAAAATCATTTGCAAATATCAGAAATCTAGTTTTGAAGTGTTTGCATTAATTTCGATCTGAATCAGCATTTTGTGAGGCCTTTTTTTTTTTTAAAGGCAGTAGTTAGACTCACAACTTGCCGATAAACACATTTCTGCTGAGGAAAGGGAAAGAGGAAAAGAGAATTCTGCATTTCTTCATTGGACCTAAAAGTGCTAATTTCACTAAGGGATACAGCAAAAGCAAACAAGCAACGATTGTTTTAAAACTTTTACTGCAATACAACAATGAAGTAAACAGTAATCAGAAACACACCAATTTTTTCCCCAAACAAACAAAAAATGTAAGCAGGAAAATAACTTTGTCTATACTTGTACAGCTTGTTAGATCATGTCAGAAGGGCACGTCTGGCTGGGCATGGTACTTCACACCTGTCATCCCAGCACTTTGGGAGGCCAAGACAGGAGGATCGCTTGAGCCCCGGCATTTGAGACCAGTCTAGGCAACGTAGTAAGACCTTGTCTTTCAAAAAATTAAAAATTAGCCAGGCATGGTGGTGTGTGTCTGTAAGTCCCAGCTACTTGGGAGCCTGAGGCAGGAGAATCACTTGAGCCCAGGAGGTCGAGGCTACAGTAAGCCATGATCAGGCCACTGCACTCCAGCCTGTGTGAAAGAGCAAGACTGTTTCAAAAAATAAAAATTTTAAAAGACCTGTAATTAAGTTATCAAGAAATTTTAAAATAGTTAAAGTAGTTATTTTCATTGTAAGAAAAGCTTCCCTTTCTCCCCCACCCCACCCCAGGTATTTAACAGGAAAGAATGGGCTTTCTTATACATTAATTTTAAACTTTTGTGAAGCAGCAACAATTAACCATCAATAATTTGGCATTTCTCTTTACAGTTGCCATAGAGTTTCCTTTTAATTCCACAAAACCCTCATCCAGTGTTTTCATGAAACAAAGACTGAAAATTCTACATACCAATGATTATTTCTGAAACCAATGCTAAGTCAAAGAAACATAAAGCAGGGCATTACACTAAATTTCTGAATCTAGTACACTAAAAAGAGTGAAACCTAGAGAAAGTTACCTACTTTATAGAAGAAACAAAGACCTGCAAAAGCAGGTTGTATAATCATACTGTTTGGATGTGCAGCATCTAATTGAAGCAGACGTGTACTGTATTCATCCCTGCCCTATATCCTAGATCCCACCCTCTCCACCTCCAACAATCTATCATATACAAAGTATTGTGGGTAGGATTCCAAGGCTTTCCTGACAACCCACTGGATGTAGTTAGTGTAATGCACTGGTGTGAAGCATAAGATACAAAAAAGTCCCTTTCAATCTTCATTCAAGTTCTGCTATAGAAGAAAATTGGTAGCCAAACTGATTCTTCTCACAAACAAAATATGCTCATAAGTTTTTCAGGAAATCTTAATGCCTTTAACCTTTCTATAGCTTCTTTATCCTAACTACTAGAATGTAGTCCAAATGACCATTTCCAACTTTGCATTTCCTCTCTTGCCACTTCTACCTCTTCCTCCACGATCACCAGCTTCTTGAACTAGTTCATTTACCATCTGAATAAAATGCTCCTGGCGTTAGCTAATTTGCTGCAGCAGTTAAGGATTCTCTTGACATATCTGTTATAGCAATGCTGGAAAAGCAGGGAAGGACTCTATTGAGTAATTTGTCTCATCTGTCAAAACTGAGGCTGATTCTATAAAATTTCATGGGGATGTTCCCCAGAACTTGTAGTTGTTGCCGTCATAGTTGCAGCAGCTGAAGACACTGCTGAGGACTGAGGGGTCCTAGTAGTACCTGATTGGGGGTGGGGGGGTGCTCAGCCACAGCCTGACTTTTTCTACCTCCAGGGATTCTTATTAAAAGATACTGCACTGCTCTGTCAGGATTGTTGAAAACGGCTCTCAGGGACACAATTTCTTGCTCTTGTTTATAGTCCATTGACATGATCTCAGTTACCATATTCTCATAGGACTGACCTTTTACAAGTGCATTTGCAACTTCAAAAAGGTTTGGCAGAGAAGAATCCCCTGCTCTACTCTCGGTTAATGTTGAACTAGAAGCCACTGGTATTTCTGCTGACTTTTCTGCAGGTTTATCTTGTTTCATTGCACTAGAAGGTACACGTTCAGGACATGGCGTTGTTGGTGGGATGATAGATGCAGGTGTGGGTGTGGGAGCCAAGGCAGAGATGAGGGTTGCAGCCTGAGCCACAGCAGCTGCTGTGGAGGGACTCACTTCATAGTGGTGGCAGGATTTGATTGCTGCATTGTAGCTGGAACGCGTATTGTCACTGCTTTGAGTTTTATCACCACAGACTCAACAAGTTTATACTTTTTGAGCGCAGTATCATCATTGAGGATTTTGCCTGCATAAAATAATTTTTGACCTGCTACCAGAAAGTCATCTTTCCTCTTTTCAGATTCAATCTTCCTTTTCAGTACTTTCACTGTGTCTTCAGAGTCGATGTTGATCTTGAAGGTTGGCTGCCTAAGTTTTGGGGTGATCTGTGTGGTGCCCCTCACAGCTTCATTGCAGGGCCATCGCTGGTGCCAGCCAGGCTGGGTCTGTGGCCCAGCCAGGCCTTGGGGTCACCTGCACTCCTTGTGCTCTGGAAAGGAAGGTGGTGGGGGCGGGGGGCTTGTCATGTTCACCCATCTGGGTGGTCTCACCAACAGCCCAGGCCCAAGGTCATGCTGATGCCTCCTCAACTATGGCTTTCCTTGTTAACAAGTGCATTGAGTCTGCAGGAGGCACGAGGAACTCTGTGACATAAGAGAATCTATTAGTCTACCACAGGATAGTGGTCGTCATCGTCATGACCTGCCTCTCGGTGTTAGACAAATTCTTAAGGTGACCCCAGAGATCTCCACCTCCTAGTGTTCATGCTCTTGTGTGATCCTCTTCCCTTGAGTGTGGGTGAGACACATGACTTCCTTCTAGTCAATAGATAATGGCAAAGGTGATGGGATGTATATGTTTATGTTTATGTGATTACATGATTACATGGTATTAGATTGTAGTGCTCATCTTGTTGTTCTCTCTCCCTTGTTCACTTTGAGGAAGCTAGAGGCTATGTTGGGGAGCACCACGTATTAAGAATCTGTGGGAGACCTGTAGGACTGAGGGCAGCCTTTGGAGTGACAGGTTATAAGAAACGGAATCCCTCAGTCCTACAGTTACAAGAAGCTGAATTTAACCAGCAACTTGAGTGAAGCAGATCCTTCCCTTGCAGAGCCTGCAATGAGACTTCAGCTGTAGCGAACACTGATTGCAGCCTCACTAGACCCTGAGCAGAGGACCTAGCTAAGCTGTGCCAGCCTTCTTCCCCAGAAACTATGAGAGAATTAGTGTATTGTTTTAAGTCACTGAGTTTGTGGTAATGTTGTTCCTCAGTGACAGATAACTAACATATCTAGAAAACCATAGTTCATAGATTCCATATCTGTAAGCTTGGTGTAAGAATATTGAAAATAATTTTTAAAATTCATGTTTATGAGGCAGGGCAACATAGTGAGACCCCATCTGTAAAAAAATAATAAAAATAAAATTAGCCAGGCATGTTGGCACCTGTGTGTAGTCCCAGTTACTCAGCAGGCTGAGGTGGGAGGATTGTTTGAGCCCAGGAGGTCAAGGCTAAAGTGAGCTGTGATGACACTACTGCACCCCCGTCTGGGTGACAGTGTGAGACCCTGATTCAAAAAAAAAAAAAAAAAAAAAGAGAAAAAACATTTTCAAAGAAAACTATTTAGAAATAAACGTTTGTAAAGTTGGTGATTAAAGAGTGTAGGTCTTGGACAGAGGGAAATTATTACAGACCACGGAAAATCTTGACATAGAAGTTATAGGCCATTGGTTTCTTAGTTTTTCTTTTTTATTTGCATATTTTTTATAAGAGCTGAATAATGAGCAGTGGTTTGTGACATGAAAGCATCACTCACCTATTTAGTGATGTGATGGGATCAGCGGCCTAACAATAGTAATTTGAAAAGAAAGATGAAGTACAGAAAAAGAGAGTAAAGAGGATGTTAAAGAATGCTTTGCTGTAACAGGGACGAGGCTGTCAAGGAGATAGATAGTATAGAGAATAGGAGTTTGAAGGAAGACTGCTATTTTTCTTTTTCTTTTTAATATGAAGACTTGAGCACATTTATACATCTACTTTAAAAAGAGCAATTGAAAGAGAAAGGGGATAAGCAATTTATAACACACAGTTTCTAAGAAGGGGGAAGAGATAGAATTCAGCCTATAGCTAGAAATATCAATGACAGATGAAGGAGGGATACCACATCCCTCCTTAATCAACAATTAATCAACAGAAATGTGTGCAGGAAACGAAAGTATATATACGTAAGTTTTTAGCTTTTTCTATGAAATAGACATCCAGGTTATATGCTATAAATGAGGAAAGATTTTGGGGAAGGGTAGCTTACACATTTGAGAAGGAATGTTTTGGGAAAAAGTAGTGAGAAGAGTGAGACTATGGGTTTAATAGCCAAAGATCCTGAATTTGCTGGACAGTGAAGAGAGCCCAAGTGAGTTACTGTTTATACCTTTAGTGTAATATCCATCCTCCTTGTCATGGCTTTTTGAGACAATGCCTAGCTACTTTGTGTCTAGCCATAGAGAAAGCAGGTGTATTAGTCCGTTCTTACACTGCTATGAAGAAATACCCAAGACTTGGTAATCTATAAAGAGAAGAGGTTTAATTGACTCACAGTTCTGCATGGCTGGGAAGACCATAGGAAACTTACAATCAGGATGAAAATCACCTCTTCACAGGGTGGCAGGAGAGAAAAGGAGTGCCAGATGCTTATAAAACCTTCATATCTTGTGAGAACTCACTCACTATCAAGAGAACAGTATTGGGGAATTGCCCCCATGATTCAATGACCTCCCACTGGGTCCTCATCATGACATGTGGGGATTACGGAATTAAAATTTAAGTTGAGATGTGGGTGAGGACACAAAGCTAAACCATATCATTAGGTAATCATGTTAATCCAGAGCTGTGTTTTGCCTGATAGTTGAAGAATAAGAGAGAGGGACTAAGGAGTTTAGGTTATCAGCAATAGCATTATTGAAACAGGGAAATGTTAGACTCTAAGCAGGATAAGGAGGAAGTAAAGATAAGAGAGGCTGATGGATTGAAAGAAAGTCAAAAGATAAGTAATCTAAAGGTTCTGATGAGATATTAGCTTTCTTTTATTCTGAGAGAGTATATTGTCTTTCTGCAGAGGTTTCATTTCATTAATGAGAATGAAGAGGTATTAGGTTGCTACTTACATCTCTTCAACAGTACACAGGAGACATTCTATATTTATAGCAATGCCTTTGAAAATATGAAACATTAGGAATAATACAAGAGCTAAGCTATTTCAATCCTGAAAAACCAATTATGCTTTTTATGTTATTGTTATAAGTTTGTTTTTTTGTTTTCTGTGTGTGTTTTTTTTTAACGGAGTCTTGCTCTTTTTCCAGGCTGGAGTACAGTGGCGAGATCTCCATTCACTACAACCTCCGCCTCTCGGGTTCAAGTGATTCTCCTACCTCAGCCTCCTGAGTAGCTGAGATTACAGGTGCACACCACCACGCCCAGCTAATTTTCGTATTTTTAGTAGAGACGGGTTTTCACCATCTTGGCTAAGATGATCTCTATTTGTTGACCTCGTGATCCGCCAGCCTCAGCCTCCCAAAGTCCTGGGATTACAGGCGTGAGCCACAGTGCCCAGTTAGGAAGCAGTTTTTAAGGGAAAAAAATAACCCACTGTTCAAATGGTACAGATAAAACAACTAACATATTTATAAACTTTCATGCAGACCTTTTCATAATCCAAAAATTGAAACAGGAAAACTTATTTAAATATCTGAATATGCTAATATTAACATGAAGACCACATAAAAATATAGAAATATTTGCATATAAAAAGTTTGAGTATAATCATATGTGTTTCAGAATATGTATTCTACTTAAGTTATTATTATTACATTTATGATACAGGTGATAGAAAATAATACTCAGAAAACTTAAATATTTTGATCAAGGGTACCACTCGTTACATAGTATTAAACCAGGATCCAATACATGCTTTTTTACTGTAAATATTGTTTTAAAAAATTATTTCCAGTTAAAAACATTATTACAGATGCTTGTAGATAGTTGAAATTAGTGTTTAGCATTATACATTGTAATTAATTATATTCAGTATTTATTTTCTTAGTAATTATACTTTCTTAACTTTTTGACTTCCTATAAAAATTTAGAGTTACTACGAGTAAAACATGTATTTCTGAGGGATGAGCTTTCTAGCAAGAGGAAACAGCATGCACAAGTCCCTGAAGTGGGAGAATTATCAAGGGACTCAATGTGTCTTGAATGGGGTGAGGAAGAAGGAAAATGATAGATAAGGTCAAAGATACAGTAGGGGTCCACATCAAGAAAGACTTCCTAGACAACTATAAGGATTTGATTTTTATCCTAATTGACACGGAGCAGAAGAGTGTTTGTAGGAAGGGATCTAGATGTGTTCATTTATTTAGAGGGAGGAAGTAAGTTTATAGACGGAGGGAATAAAGGGCAGGTTAGAAACCGGAACATATTAAAGTACAGATGCTTATTAAACATGCAAGTGGAGATATCTAGAAGGCAAGTGGATATAAAAACTGCAATTTAGTGGAAAGGGTTGAATGGGTTGAGTTTATTGGTATAAATTTGGGATCCTCCACACTTTGATGTTATGAAAAGTCATGGTCTTGGATAAGATTTCTAGAGGGTGTACTAGTCAGGGTTCAACAGAAGAAGCAGTTTCCCAAGAAGATAAATATGGATTTGTTATAAGGATTTCAAATTATACATTTTTGGAAGCTGATTAATAAGTCACTGTAAAGTAGTTATCTTTCTGCTTAACAATACAGCTTGGGCCAGGCGCAGTGGCTCACGCCTGTAATCCCAGCACTTTGGGAGGCCGAGGCAGGTGGTCAGGAGATCGAGACCATCCTGGCTAACATGGTGAAACCCCGTCTCTACTAAAAATACAAAAAATTAGCCGGGCAAGGTGGCAGGGCCTGTAGTCCCATCTACTAGGGAGGCTGAGGCAGGAGAATGGCGTGAACCCAGGAGGCGGAGCTTGCAGTGAGCCGAGATCGCGGCACTGCACTCCAGCCTGGGCAACAGAGCGAGACTCCGTCTCAAAAACAAAACAAAATAAAACAAAACAAAAACAAAAAAAAATACAGCTTGTACAGAGGATGGGTAGTCAGAAAAGAAGCTTACAAAATGCAAGAGAGAGAAAGAACAATCTAAAACCTCCATGCATGAACAATGAACAAGAGCCCAATGAAGACAGAACAAAAAGAGTATCAGTTTTTGTCCCCTCTGATTTTGGTGATGTGGGTGTTCTTCAGAAGCTGGAGCCCTTAGTCATGGAGCTAAAGACACACACCTGGCCCAGGAGACAGAGAAGCTGAAGGAGGTTCCTTGGAAGGTGTACCAGTGGCAGGCCTGAAAGCTGCCACTGAAACCAACATGTAAGCAACCAGTGTGTTTTACAAAAATGATTGTTGTTTCTTTTCCACCCTTCAGTTCTCCCAAGAATCTCCTTTTTGACTCAGCCTAATCGGAAATAAACACGAAAAGGAACTCTAGGAAAGGTAGTTCAGTTTAGCCAAGCTGACATATTGCAAATTTGCTATATTGGGTGAGTATAGATGGAGAACAGATGAAGTCATAGGTCTAAATCCTGTGGCACTCAAATATTTAGAGGTCAGGAACATGGGGGCATCTATGAAGTGTCTTTAAAAGTAGAAGGCACAACTCTCTTAGTCCGTTTTTTTGCTGCTATAATAGCAAACCACAGACTGGCTAATTAATTAATAATAGTTTATTTGGCTCATGGTTCTGGAGGCAGAAAAGTTGAGTTTGAGAGGCCACATCTGGTGAGGGTTTTCTTGCTGCCTCATAGCATCGGAGAAGACATCACGTGGTGAGGAGGTACACATGTTTCACAGCAAGACAGAAAAGAAAGCTGGCTGACCTTATCCTTGTATCAAGAGCCCACTCTCAAGACAATAGCATTAATCCAGCCATAAGCGCAGAGCTTTCAGGACCTAATAACTTCTTAAGGTCCTACTTTTTAATACTGTCATAATGGCAATTAAATTTTGACATGAGTTTAGCAGGGGACATTCAAGCCATAGCTATACCCTTCTTTATTAATTCTTAATTATTGTTGCCCACAAAAAGGATGTGATGGCTGCAGTTGGGACTATGCGATGGAGGCTACCTTTTGAAGATGAATGAAATACAAGATAGAAAATGCTCATATTGGTAATGATGCTCACTCTGGAACACCAGCCTTGGACTTAGCCCAGGACTGTGTTTACAAGAAGGAGAAGTCAAATTTGTCGTATTTAAATCACTGTTGTTTGGGTTTTCTACCACCTGCAACCAAACAAAATTCTAACTGATAGAGGAGATTCAGGAGAAAATGACAGGTGAACAAATGAAGACTGAGTATAGACAGTATTTTGAAGAAATTAACTGTAAGTTGGAACCAGAAATGAATCTGTCACTGGAGGATAAGTGAGATTGGGGGAGATTTATTTTTATGATGGGAAACTACGTTTTTTCTATGTTGTTTGAGAATTATTCAATAAAGAGGAATCATTTGATTATGTGGGAAAGATATGAAGAAATTGTATAATGAATAATGGAAAAAAATGAAAAATTCTAGAAGAAATATTTAACTAACTTGATTGCTTATTCAGAATGAGGAAATTTGTACTTGAATGATTTTTATCAAATGTCAATGTTAATATCATTATAGTTAAAAAAACTATAGGAAACGGTGCATTCTGGGAATTTAAATGAATTTCCATAAATTTTTATCCTGTCATTGGAAATAAATAATATGTCATGTTTTTAATACTGTAAAGCTTACTTCATTGAAATAACTGGCAAGGTAGACTCTTATTTAAAACTTGTATCACTCAGGAAATCTTTAACTTGATTTTCACTCTGATTTGTAAAACATATTATTGTTTCTTGCATTTTAGCCCTGCATATCTCTTATCAGTTTTATTGTACAAACATGACGTACTAGTTTGCTTTTCTTACTTAGCTATTAAAATTTCATACAGTAGAGTTTTAATTGAAATTCCATTTTTATAACTTTTCTCAATAATGATTAGTGATCTACCTTGAGATCATTAAACAATGCATTGAAATTCTCCTGCAATTAATTTTAGGCATAGCTCTGCGCACATACACTAATTTCTCGTTGGAAACATGATAATTTCTTAGTCCTATATAATACAAAGTAAAATTCTAGGTTGAAAATATTTTTCTATTTCGATCTCAAGGGAAACATATTGTTTTATTTTGTTTTTATTATTTGACAATTAAGAGGAATGAGGTTAAGGGTTAGAACAGCTTACATTTTGTTCATATTTTTGCATTATTTATTGCTTACTATAAACATGTGATTATACAAAGAGGACATGCAGGAATTATATCATTGTCTCATCGTAACAGTAATAGTAGAGATGCTTTAAATATGAGACATGATAGTTAAAAATCAGGACTGATTAAATTTAGAGTTTTCTAAACTATAAAACTTAACTGAGTTTGCTAAATTTTAATCAACACATTTTCACAAAACATATTTGTCTATTTATCACCTTTGTTTCTGATATATTTATGGTCATCTTTTAAACATTCTGAGCCACTTGTTAAGCATATTTCCTGAACAGAATTCTTGCTGTTAACACTTAAAAATTTCCCCCTTAACTAGCAAGACCCATTCTTGAAAACTAGCTATTTTCAGGACATAAAGTGTCACATTATCACTTAATAAAGCAAATTCTTTATTTTGTTATAAGAAACAAATTGTGAGCATAAATAGGCTTGTAACTATATTTCCTCGACAACTGAAAACATGTAGTACCAGTCCTGGCCTCCACATGGTGCTAGTGTTATGCACTGGAACATGAGAAGCCAGAACTACCTAGTAATGCGAAATAACCACTCATATAGCCCATCAAAAATAACCCCAATAGTAAAACAACAGATTCGAACAAACAGGCGCTGTACCTGAAATCCTTGCTTATGCAAAATCTGGCTCATATACAACAATCATCTGGTTCGTGTACAAAATGATTTGCCAGATCATTTTTAGAAATTATAGTAAAGCTGAATAAAAGGTGGCAAAAATAATAATTTTAGATTTCTTGTTCCATCTTTGGGATCTCACCAACATCACATTCTTTTTACCATGTGTTGTCTCTTCCATGGATGGTTATTTGGAATTACGTTAAGGAGAGGAAGTCCTTATGGGGTGGTGGAGGGTGGGGAGAAGCGGCTTCATAGGCCTTCTGCCAGGTTTTCTCCTTGGTCATTGTGATTCCTTTGAACTATAAAATTCACTTTCAAAGCCAAAATATAATTTATTTTGAATATTCCTATTTTCAGTCATATTCTTCACAACTTTAAAGTCAATGTATGTTCCTCTTTAATGTAAAACAGGCATATTCATTGAGTTTATGTCAGTATTATGTGATATGTAAAATTTTACATCTCTCTGCCAATTGTATGACAGTTGAAAATGCTATAAAATATTACACAATATTTGGTCATTTTGCTCAGTTTCTTGACAGCTGACTAATGGATAATTGCATTGGTTTTATCTAAATCCTTCCTCTTCTTTTGTGATGGAATATAATTGTTTTCTTCACTTTACGCTGACAATTGAACCTTCATCCTCTATCAAGAGAATCTGAGCAGCTAAAAAAGTGCTCCAAATAATTAATAAGAAGAGACTGAGTTTGGTATCTAAGTATCTTAAGCCCTTGTAGATTGCCTTGCAAATAATACAAACTGAATAAATATTTATTGAATAAATCACTCAGTACCAACTGGTTTGGGTATGGCATTAACAAGGGCAGTTGAAAAATAATGGAGATTATAGAGAATATGAAAGAGGACACAAAACTTGGAAAAAAAGAGAAAAATTAAAAATGTATTACATTGAATTATGATTTACATTCCTCCCTCCCTTCCTTCTTCTTTCTCCTCTTTTTTTCTGCCTCCCTCCATCCCTTATTTTTTTTTCAAGTACACGACTCAGAAACTGCTTATCAAACAGTTAGATCACTTATTGCCAGGAAGAAAAAAAAATATGAGCAGTCTTAAAGTCTAGAATAAGATTAAAGAAATCAGTGGATAACTTCTTTACTGAAGTTTATGGCATTTATTATTGGTTTCATAGTGAGTCAATTTCTTAAGTGGATAGAGTATAAAATGTTGTCTTTAGTTTAGGTACATTAGTGGTAACATTGTTTGAAAATGTTGGAATCTTTTGGACAAAATAATCTAAACATCAGTAACTATGTGTAAATGATTTATTACCCTTAAACCTTTTCTTGGAAACTTCTTTCTTCTTTTGTGACCATAACTAGAAATATGTGTCTTTCTCTCTGTGCATTTCTTCAGATATTTATATATGTATATATATTTCCAGAAATAAGAATAACCATTACCTGACAATTTTTCTTAAAACATTTATTTTCTTAGTTCCCTTAGGAATTTGTTCTTCGATAATTTTCCCTACGTTATTTAGCCATCCTGTTATTCATGTTTGCCAAGCCTGAAAGACTAGCCAAAACCCAAAAGCCTACAGGGGTCGGTATTCAATTAACTAACTAAATCACTAATATGTGTGCAGCTGGTCACTCTGGAAATCACAGAGAATGTGTTCTGCCATCTGACACAACCTGGAATATAGGACTTTATTTGCTGAGTTCAATCACAGACACTGATTGTTGAAGCACCAACTGCTTTGAAAGGTTTTTATTTTAAAACTCTATATAGTTCATGATTAGCATTTATTAAGGATAAGTTCCTACTAGTATAGTATTTGGAGAACTAATATGAAGTCTTTCCTAAATCATATTCTCTAAAAAAAAAATTGGAATGGTTGGAACATGGACCCTGGTGTCTGGGTTTAAAGGCAATTATGCTGCTTACTGGTGTTTCTCTTCAGGCAAGTTATTAACTAAGCAGTTAACCAACTAACTAAGTTACCGACATCTGTGTCCTACATTCTGTTTTGTGTAAATGACTATAAAAATGGTACCTATCACATCAAGTGATTTTCTGGGTTTAACTGGATTTTATATGAATATGCCTTGCATGCTGCCTAGCATATAGAGAATAAAAAGTTAACAGTAATCATTTTTATTCCTTTTAAAGTGGAATCAGTTTGGAATATAGTGCTAGATGTTGAGAGTAATAATAACATAATATAACCAATTCACTGCTGGTGCCACCAATAACTCACAAATATGTATAACAAAAGACATAGAAACTCATCCATTATAACATATTATAGAAGTTTTTTTTAGAATGTTAGATTTTTTTCTTTTTTAAGTAGAATGTTAAATTTTTTAAAGCAACTGATTGGAGTTCTGTCTCTTTAAGGAATTATCTATAACCTATAAGGAAGAGTATAGGTAAACCTCCCAGGGCCTGTATATTATAGAATTTTCAGAATTAATCTTTTCATTTTTCCATAAAAAGGCAGGAAAATCACGACTGCTCTTTGATTAAAGTTCATTAAAGCTTATACATGGCTCCAAATGCTTCTTCTGCTTTTCTTTATTATTAAAGACCTAAAAGAAAATGAGAATAAACCTAGTATAAGTCAGAAACAAAGATTTTAAAATCTTACGAGAGCAATTTCATTAAAATTTTATGAGTCTTTTTTGCTTTTTAGAATAGCTGGTCAAAATGGAAAAATACAAGACCAACTTATTGGATTGTCAGCCATTCAAATGATAACATCAAAATAACATTAGCCAAACCTGTTTCAGGCAGGTGAATGATTGGATCTTATATGGTACTAATTGATGGAATGCCATTCTCTGGGACTACCCTTAGGAGCACACAAATCAGGAGTGATGTAGTTATCTGTCCTTATCTGCCTGAATCACTGAATGTGCGAAACAGTCAATCTAGACTCTAGATCCTTTACAAATTCTGTGATATAAGGCGTATGAATAGAATGACCAATACAAGCATCAGCAGTCCTGACCTGTAAAACCCAGAAGCAGCAATGGTGGCAGCAGCAGCAACAGCAGGTCTTATTGGTGGGACATTTGAGGTGCTCCAGACTGGAGGTCATTGGGATAGCAGGGCTAGCAGGAATAGCAGAGGGATTAGTGAAGCTGAAATGCCATAACTACCACAGAGAAGTTATGTTATCTAAGTATCTTAAGCCCTTATAGATTTATAAAATTTATGTATTTCTGTCTTTAGTTATAAAAAGGATAATTATCATTGCCATTTTGATACTTTGTTTTTTACTGTTTTTAATCATAATGTTCTTCAGATGTAGTACTATGTGATGTAGTCCACCTATAAATAATATATATGTCATCATTTTTGTGTAAATGTTCAACTGCAAAAGCTAAAGGCATATTCCACCCCATTCTACAAGTGGCACAGGGAATTACTTTACTTCTTACTTGGCTCTCAAGTATCCACATCTCTCCCTGTCTGTATGCTGCTGAAGTAAGTTTTAGTGGCACATAGAATGGAATACACTGTAATATACTGTCAGCAACTTGTTAATGCTGTAAGTTTGTCCAAAAGCACGTTCCCTAAAGCACAGTAGGTACAGTGTGTGCATTTAGTCAGGAGAGGCTACGCTCTGCTGTGGTAACAAATAAACTAAGCAGCTTAACATAACATGTTTCCTCCCATTCATACAAAGTCTCTTGTGGGTCTGAATAACTTTCTAGAGTAGCTGTCTCCAGTGGTGATTTAGTAATCTAAGATGATTCAATTTCATCATGCCACCATTTCAATGTAAGTTATCCTCTTTTGCTACAGAAAGGGCTTCAGAAAGACCAAATGATTTCTTAGGAGTATTTCACTGCCTCAGCCCAGATGTGATACATATCACTTCTGCTCATATTTCTTTGGCTAGAATTAGTCAAGTGAATTCACATGACTGCCAAGGAGCTGGAAAGTATAGTCTCCCATATGCCCAGGAATGAATATTGATGATACGATATTGAAGGAATATTGATGAGTACTGTCTCCCACAGTATGCAAGATAATTTTAAGTGACGCAGAAATAAACTTTTACTACTGTTTGGTTTTTGCATATATTTGAAAAATACAAGTAGGACATCAAGTCTATGAGGTAATGGTTCCATTTTATATTAAATTAAGTTTAATTGCAAATACTACATATTATATCAAAAATGGTGAATGTGGTAAACAGATGTCTAAAGTGTTGGTAACACTGCCCTAAAGGAACGTCTGTCAAACACAAATTTTAGCATATGAAATTTCAGGCAAACTGGGAACATGAGGTGGGGCATAGCAAGCTGTTCTTTAACAAGGACCTGAGGTTGATTCAGCAGCAGATGGTATGGGATTGCCTCCTGGGAGGGCTTGTTCTAGAAGCTAGTTGATTTTCTGCTGTTGAAATTGGAGAACCAGTGATGGAACCCATCATGGGGGAGACTGGAATTCCTGATGAGCACCCAATTTTCTGTTCTTACTTTTCTCCTTCTTCTACCAGACTGAGATTGCTCTTCATACAATGATGTAAGACTAGCAAGAATGAGAAATTTTGGAATAAAACCCTTGATCTGGCAAGCAGTACCTTCCTAACTGGCATTTATCGTCTCACCTGGTTTTCCTTGTCTGATATTGTTCAAACTGCTAGCCTGGATCCTCTCAAATAAAATACAGTAACATCACCCAATATTGTTGGTAACTCCAATGTTTTTCAGTCCACTAAAGCTCTTCCCTCACTGTTGGTGGTAAGTCAGTTGTTGTTGTTGTTAATTTTCTATTTCCTTATTTCCCAAGAGTATCTAGAAAAGGGTCCCAAGGGTTTAGATTTTGATGTTGTCATTTGTCTATAGTATTATTGATTTGTATGTAATTATTAAAACAGCCTCTTTTATTCTCAAAAAAAGTCTTGTTTAGATGATAAATTATTTGATGATTCTGCTTCTGAGGATTATTCTTGTTTTATTTTATGATGTAGGTGACTAATTTTGTCCCAAAGACTCTTTATTCCACTGCTAATGCCACATGGGGGAATCTGAGGCTATAGATAGTTCTGAATGTTTAGTTTTCCTAACAGTCATTTTTTGGCATCATCTATATATTTTCTATAGGATAAAGATAAAAGTAAAAGGACATAAAGAGGAGTTAAAAGAAATAAGTAAGGACATTGGCAACTGGTAGATAAGCCAAAGCACATTTTGAGGAATCTAAAAAACCCATTATTCTGGCATTTACTTCTAAATTGCTCTAACTTAATCTGAAGGATGACACATAAAACCAAAGACAAATCTTGGCATTCATAACATTTATTCTCTTGTCAACATTTTAGAGGTGCATATTTTGTGTACTAATGAAATGATTGTAATGTCTCACATTGTCTCAACTCTATAGTAGAGTTAGGACAGGCACTGTGCAATCTTAAGTAGAATTTCAGTTATGTGAGAGTAGCCATGAATTTGCAATAAAAGGTATAGGCACCACATTTACTTTTCCTATAATCCCACTATTATATAACCCGTATAAGAGCTGCTATTTATTTTGTCATTTGCTTCCATCCTAGAAGAAAGCAAAAGAGAATTTTGAAGGTACGATGTATCACATTTAGAGCAACCTTTAGGTCTACAGCTCATCAGACTGGCTTTTAAAATATGCAAGCACTCCAGGTTAAAAGTCTCTAAATACTTCATGTTGTTTTACTGTTAAATAATGTTTAGAGTTTGCTATCTTTTGTAGACCTTGGAAATCTAATTATTTATAATATCCAGTGACATTTACATTTTGCTAAATATACTCTGCTTATACAAGAACATCTCATGATGAGAAAAATGGGTAGAGAATGCCTGGCTTACATTTGTTTCTATATAATGCAAAAATATCAAGGTGACTTATGTTATCTTTTTGTTGCAGTTTCATGATTTTAAAACATAATTCTCAAAAAGTGTTCCTAACTATTAGCATTTAAAATACAGAATAAGAAGAAGTTATCATAGTTGAGATCAGTGTTTACCATTTAACTCTCCACTGTCAAATCAAATATCTATTCAAGTTTATTGGTATCTTAACATAATGCCATTCATTTCCATGCCAACAGCTCCAGAGTGTTTGGCTTCGTTTTTGAGATTGATTGAAGGTAGATTGTAAAGTTGACCTATTGTGTTAAGCTTATTTACACAAACACAGTGTCTTGAAAAATCAACTCTGGAAATGCATAGCAGTTGAATCCTAAGGTATTTCACATTCTAAGTTTTCTAATACCTGCTTTACAGAAATCCCTTGGGTGGTGAACCTCGACTTTACCAGTTACCTTACCTGGGGGAAATTACTTCAACATTCTTAAATTTGAAGTAAAATTTAGGAATTGCTTTAGGAAAAAGGATTTGCTTTTAATTTCATTTGATGAATTTGCTTAAGTAAATAATTTATTATTTCTAACAAATTTATGAGACAATCACAGATGAAATTTTTTTTTTCAGGCTCTTGGAACACATTTTTCTTCAAAGACTTTAAAAATAGCATCCCTAAGATATAAGCAATACAAAAAGACTGAATTTTGAAAATACCTATATGGCAACAGTGAAAAACAGAATTTGGATCTTGGATGGTTACAAATAGATTATTTTAAAAAGAAGCTGGATTTATTCAACTTAGGTCAATTTATCTTGGTAAGAATTTAAAAGTGCTTTCTGATGCCTTGTCTGTCACCTGTTCTTTAATAATCAGCCTCTTGTGTGTCATCACCCCTCCCGAACTCCCCATTTGCCCCGTCAAAATGTGGAGTTCTGTCTTGCTGCTGAGTAACGTGGGGCTGGTTATGACTGGGACGGAGGATGGGAGCGGGGCACGTGGACCAGAAATACTTCCTAGAAACAGCAAGTACGCTGCTCAACCCTGCCTGAACTTTCCTGTAAACAGCCACTGACAGACTGCATCCCTGCTGGGTGGATCCTGCGACTCCTAGAGGGAATGGCACTTCTTGTTTTTAATTAGCAAGGTGAAAGGTGAATTAAAACTAGCAGTTTGGCAAGTCAGTGCAAGAGGCTGACTTCTGAGAGGCTTCCAGGAGCCCGAAGAGAGGACCTCCACGGGAGAAGGGAGTGCGTGTGCGTGTGCGTGTGCTCGGGTTTTTTTTTTTTTTTTTTTTTTTCTGAATGAACAGCTTTGCCTAAGTGACTGAAAAATACAGCTTCTTCCTGAATCTACCGGCGTAGTTGCTGAAGAAAGCTCTAGACAGGACATGGCTCTGAAGACTCACTCTTTGGAATGTCCTCTTGCTCCCGGCTTATAAACAACTGTCCTGAGGAAAGAAAGGTTTTACATAGCCAAATACAGCCTGACAAATGGCACTTCGGAACTGTGCTTTCTGATGACAACGCGTTCGATTTCTGACAAAGCCTCTCGCACGCTGCCCCTGGAGGGAAGTCCTAAGTAAAACTCAGACCCTCCTTAAAGTGAGGAGCGAGGGCTTGGACGGTGAACACGGCAGCATGGCATCCGCCGGGTACATTATCACCTTGCTCCTGTGGGGTTACTTACTGGAGCTTTGGACAGGAGGTCATACAGCTGATACTACGCACCCCCGGTTACGCCTGTCACATAAAGGTAGGTTACCTTTCCAGATCCTTTTGTTTAAAAGAAAAAGAAAAAGAAAAGGAAAGTCGTTTAACATAGGCTTATGGTCTTCAAAGACCTTTAAAATGCACCTGAAAAATTTATTGCAAAACTGACCTAAAATTCTAAGTACCTCTGATTAATATGTCATACTCACCTCATCTGAAAACAGTGCAAAATCACATGTCAACTTAGAGATGTTATTTTTGTCTGTAAATACTGGGTTTTATTAATGAGGAGTTCACTCACTGGCAGAGGGAACACAGGAAGGGAGGAAGCAGGTTGTAAATAGCCTTAAGAGGCTGAATCCACCAAGTTAACAGTAGGTATTTAAATATCAGTTTATGCATATGAGAAACAAGGATGCTGGCGAAGGGCTATAGAAATAAGGGTGCAATTTGTTCTTTTTGTTTTTGTTTTGTTTTGTTTTGTTTTGTTTGCATAATGGAGGTAAGAGGAGGAGGAAAGAAAATTCCTGAGGAGTAAAATGATGCCCTATCCATAATAACTGTCATCATCATGTAATTAAAATGATTAACAACTAATATAAATTAGTTTTCCAGTGCAATTGATTATGAGAATTTTTTCATGTGTGGCAAAGCAAAATAGTTTATGACAATGCTTGTAAAATGGCTAATATTGATTAAAGTATTAGTATTCACTAGCATTTGTAGTGTTAATTTATATTGCCTTAATGAAGATCTGTCTAACAGCGAATGTTTAAATATTTCATTCTACAGTTGTCTTGTAAAGCAACATTATACTCATAAATAAATGATTAAAAGATAGATTTTGCATCAAGACCAATACAAGCCAGTCATGAATATGTTTGATAACTCCTCCTGTAAACAAACAATAAACAAAACCATGCTCAGAGAAAGTGACTTTGCTGACTTAAAATAAATTCAGAATAAATTGTCAGCAAATAAGTATTTATTATCACCAGCCATTGAGACATTGAGACAGAGAGCAGATGTAATACTCAGGATTACATAAGAATCATTTTTCAACTGTGTAAGCTTTTAAATTGACCCCCACTGTAGAAGGAACAGAAGCTTGCATTTTCTAAGTACAGGTAGAATATTTGTCAGGAGAAACAAAAAGGGAGTCCTCGATTTTATGTGACATGGTTGGTCTTTTTGTCTTTTTACTGGACAATTTTCACTAAATATTATAGAAATTTTTCATTTTTAGAGTAGTTAAAACTATGGATATTTTCTTAGTTTAAATACATTTCCTATAATACTATCCAGTAGATAATATAAATTCAAGAAACACATTGATACTAAATTGGGCAAAGTGTTTAAAATATAGTGGCCAGAATTAACACTAATCTTTTAACTTGGGAAGATGTATCATGGTATGTATCAAAATGCCTATTCTTAAGAAGTTTATCATCAAAGATGTCAAGATGTACAAATTTGATGTGATGGAATATGGACAAATAAAGATGCAAAAAAATATAAATTGATTGTTTTTCTTACGTAGATGAATGGACAAGCTACCAGTTTTTGTAAGCTACAATTCTGTTACATCTAGTATTAACCTTTTATACCTTATTGGGGTACTTGTGTTTTCATGGTTCAATATCAGTGTGTTTTCCAACAGGTCACATTTTAATATTTCATAAGAGAGTTAATAATTTGATCAAAGAATACCAAAGTTCTCCGATACAAGTAAATGTTATGCATAATACTGCTATTGAGTTTGTCTTTATTATGTCACTTTTAATCAAAGAAATAATTGCAACTGATGTTATGAGTGGTGTCATATGGTGTGAGAGTAAAACTGCTAGTATCTATATGTATACTAGACTGAAAACTCCCACAGGATTTCCTTTACCTTTGAATTTAGTGGAACCAGCTGAAAATGCACAATATGATGTTTTTATACAAAGGCAGAATAGAGAGAGTTACCTGAAAATGGAATGTTCCTACTTGTGCAATTTTGTTAGTGAAGTCAGCTAAGAGATCACACTGGAGATGCTACCGGAAGCAGCCAATGCCTACTGCACCTCAGGGGCCTTAGTGAAAAGAAGAGCATATACACTGTCAGAGCAGGGTATTCAGTCCCACCAATATAATAGGAACAGCCCATTTATCTCTCTACACTCTGGAATTCAGTGAATATTTTAGAGGTCTTCAAAAACTAGGAATAAGATATTGCAGATTATTCTTTCGTGGTCTTGAATAATGTCAGTAATGGCAAATGTTCAATAGTGAGTGAATTAAGATAATTAATATATAAATGAGTTTATAATCTTTCAATATAAGAGGCACTAGGTATATGTAATATAACACCTCTGCACTGCTGCCTGACCACTAGCAGGGAAATCCAGGAGGTTCCCTGGAGGTAGCCTACTAGAATAATTCAGAAATTCTTTTCACAGTTCATGATCTAAGCTGTATGGGAGAAAGGCAGGCATTTTTCTCATATTCTTCACTTTTAAGATGGCATTTGAAAACACAAACCTATTGTTTCTTCTCAAGGAGGAGGAGAAAGTTTATCATATACAGAGTTTGAGTTAAATTATATAAAAATATGTTCAGAAAAAAAAAAAAAAGGTCCAGAGATTTGCCCTTTTCCTCTCCCCTTCATTCTCCATTACTATTTCTTAACTAGACATGTTCTTAACTAGAGCTGGAAAGGAAGGGATCATTAGGATTAAAGAGGAGAAAAGACAGAGAGAGAGAGAGAGAGAGGCAGAGAGAGAGAGAGAAGGAGACAAGGTATAAGGGTAACATGAGGTGTGGAATATTTTCTAGTTGATTTCCTACTGCCTTGTACCTCAATGGGATAATATTGAATCCCTTTCTCTTCTAACTGAATATCTCACTCCACACTAATATTAAGAAAATATACTGGCTTAGGGCAAGTCTGGTAGATAAAATGATGAGATAATTACTCTTGTTGAGGCAATACATAAATCTTTTAATGCATTTTCTAGTTACAAGGTAAATTACATTAATAAGTAAAAATGTAGCAAAGATTAAGATGGCAAGATGCTGTACTGCTTTGTAAAAATTTTCGGTCAAGATTTGAGTTGAATTTGGCTATCTCAGGCAAATATTTAAAAGTTCATGATTAGTTATGCATTATAGCTAACTTTATCCCAGCTCAATAGGGTAACATTGGTGAGATTAATGCAAAATTTTAATATTCTCCCCCAAGGGTCTCCTTGAAAAATACTGCGGTCCTCAGGACAGAAACCAAGGAAGGAGAGAATGAAGGGAGAAGAGTCCTGGTGGATTCATCTACTTCCCTTTGTTGATATCTGTTCTCTCCTTATCTTTCACCATCCTGCACTAATGAGGTTACAGGGAAGGCAAAAATAAGCTTCTTGATAATGGAGCTCAGAGAAAAAAAAAACAAATAAGCCAAGACCTATGTTGAGAAAGAAATACCAATGTACATGGAAAGCCCCAGAAATTCAATCATGGGAGCTTGGCAGACAGGGTAGGTGTTTGAAGTCTCAATAAGGATGAATGCTATTGCAGAAATCAAGGAAAATGGCTGCTTAAGCATAATATGTTCTCCTAGAATAGTTGGTGAAGAGACAGTTAAATAAAGGCATGGATATGGCAGAAGAACATTCCTAAAATATGTTAACATTATACATATAGATTTAAACATGGAATATATACTTATGCAGATAGAACTTGCAATAGAGTGTTAATTAGTGTATCTGTATTGGGTATTATAACCAATTAAATACAGATTTATCATAGTTCAGAGAGCTCAGGATTTGAAATCAGAGGCCTCTACTCCAGCTCTAGTACTTCCCACTTATAATAATGATAATTAATTGTCTGCATCTCAGTTTCCTCTGTTTGAAAATAGGGGTAGTAATGGTATTTTGCCTGTATATTTTACTGGGTTTTTGAGATAATCAAGTGGAACAACAATATCTCTGAATGTACCTTATCACCTAAAAACTATTTATATTATTAATGTTTTTGCAGACTGATACAAAGTGAGAGTATTGGAAGGAAACAGGTCCTAAAGAGAAAAACCTTGAAAATGGTATGAGTTTATATTTCAACAAGTGCTAGGATAATGCTAATATAGAAGACAGGATAAACTTGCTCTTAAATAGCATGAAACGTATGATTTATCTTGATAGATTTCACTCACTCCAAATCTAGTCTTCCATATCTTTGACCTCTAGTTATAATAACTCAGATGATGATTACATTATCTGTTCATTTTCCAAGTTTCACGGCCTATATATTTTTTGCTGTAGTGTACATATATCTATTTGTTACATGTATTCACTTTACAACACACATTTTAGAATTCATTCCATTTACAAGAAAATAATTGACAGAGAATTCTAAAAGAGCACAATGTTAAATAAACATTCTGAATGATCATTCTGGAGGCCATGGTATTTATTTTTTACACAAGGCAAATAAAAAATGAGGTAGTGACTGAGCCAGTTTTTCCTGACCCAGCTCATAGTTTTGGTTCCTCTTCCAATAGCTTGGTATTATCAATAGTGACATGAGTCACACATCTCTGGGTGTTAGTAAATAAAAACTGATCATAAGACATGATTCATAAGCAGAGTGATTAAATAGGACCCAGGAGGAAACACTAGCCTATGTGCCCAGAGCTTCAGGGAGAGACAGTGAGAATTAAGTGGTGGATTTATTAAGAAATAGCTTATATTATAAAAAATACCACTGGATAAATTGTGAGGAATTACAATATGTTTTGTTGAGTCTGGTTTATACAAAATATGCTTTCTGTGGAGAGAGTCTTCCTAAGAATTTTAGATAGTGCTATTATTTGTGTTTTTATATTTGCTACAGGTAAATATTGTCCATGTATCACATTGGAAGTCCCCGAATGGTTCTATGAATTATTAAATTCTTATCTGGATGTTGCACTTTACAGTGGGAAAACAGTTATCTTTTAATATAGAAATAGGGTGAGGGAAGGTCTGGGTTAGAAAAAAATAGTAACTGGAATTTATATATGAACTGGGCCAGTTTTGGAGTGGAAAATGTATGTGTATCAAACCATTTTTTTTTTCTGCTTTGCAAGGAAAGTATTCTATACATAATACATAACGAATGCCTGTTCTTTATTAATAAATATATTCAACAGTTGTGATGTCATAATGAAATATTCTTTACAAAAATTATGTTGCCATATTGTTGTTTTGCTATCCAGGTCAGATTTGTCATCTAGTCAGAGCTGAGAGTATTACATAGAGAGGGCCTCTGTTCCTTTCTGGGATGAGATCACTTGGTGGCCTCACTTCTATGACCACATAATAAAGCACCAAACCATGAAATTGGTTGTTACTGGTGAAAAGTATTGCTAACAGTCTGCTCAATCAGTTTTATTTCATCAAAGACATTTAAAGGAATCATCATTGGGACTTCTTAGTGGGAGTGTGTGCAAAGATGTATTTCTTTATCTTTGTATATAAAACTCTTCTGTGGTTTAATAGAGGAATTTAGTCTGCAGGAATCTAGAAATATCACTTTGCATGCATGCATGCCCCTTCATACATAGCCATCCCAGTGTAAAAAGTCTTATAATTTCAGTCTCTGAGAATTAAAAACAAAACTACACTAAAATTATACCATTTATAACATTTTCCAAAGGGTGCAGAATAGATTTAGATTATTTTCTTGGTTTTAATAGACAGGGCCATAAGTTAGTAGTTTCTAGTGTAACATATGACACTTTGTAATACTCTATACATTATACAAACGATGATGGTTATTTTGATAATTTTGTTTTCACAATAAAGCCTTACATAACATTGGAGGTATAAGAGTAAACATCATTGTTGTTATTAATTCTTTAGTCTTAAGTGAGCATTATTCTTTGCACTCATGATAGGAATGATAGTGACAAGACTGGATATTTTATAGTCTGGATATTCTGGACTGGGAATAAAAAGGACATGTCCATATCACATTTACTCCAAGTGTTGTAGTCTCTGATATTAAGAGAACGTTTTTGGTCATAAACAGTGATGATTTCAAGAAAAGACATCTCTGCGGAACTGATAACTTTCCTTCATATGGCCCCTATGGTGGCCAAGACAACTGATTACTCGAGAAGTTTTCAGCCCTGGTTCTAATGCCTATTTCAGGATATTCTAACCATAGGGGTCCTTTGCCTTGGTAACCTTACATCCACAACTGGTATGAAAAAATAAAAGAGAAATCTCTTGTCATGCCTGATTTCTGAGACTTAGAAATGTGTTTCATTTCCATCCTTGGTACCTAAACTCTCAGCCATCACTGTGTTCTGCTCAAGGATTTAGCTTATAGCCTTGGCATAGGAAACACAGTAGCTAGAAAACACTCTTACATTCGAATTGCAATGGCCTAAAAACCCTAGACTTTGGATAAGGCATATCTAATTTGAATCTGGCCTCTGACTGCACGGCATGAGCAAGTTACTTAGGTTTTCTGAATATGCATTTTCTCATCTTTAAAGTGGTAAAACATAATCTGTAAAAATTTGAAAGGATTACATGAGATAATGCAGATTAATGTGCAGAATACTTAACCCTTAGGAAGCTTTTTATAAATTACTCAATAAATCAGATGAGATTCAGAGATAATTAATCTATGCTGTTCTCTTTTTATTCTAAAAGCAATCATGAGCAAATTGTTAAATTACAACTTAAGATGAAGAGAGATCCTTAATCATCAGATTTTTACTTAAAAGCAAAGATTTTCTTTAATGAAAACCAGCTCTTATTAGAGTAGATAACTAGAAGGAACAAAGAATATAGATGTCTCTCATGTTTGTAAGTTATTGTAAGAATTATTTTGTTTATACTTTAAGGAAAGTTGAAATTTTATCTGATGGCACCTTGGAGACAACAGACCAAATCCACAAAATAAACAGTACTAACAAAGGTAATTGTAGGCCCAGCTTTGTGAAGCACAATAGAACTAATATTACTAAGGCCAGACCACACTGCCTAAAGTTAAACTAAACAGTGTCCTATAGGCAGCTATCAGCTCAGCATGTGTTGTTTACTTGGAAAGTGAAAGAAAGTCTCCCACTTTGCCTTCCCTTAGATGAACAGGTAAGATATCTGGTGCCACGCACAGCTCCTGACACTTCGTAGGCATTCAAAAAGTGCTCATCAAGTGAGTATCTGAATAAAACAAAATGATTTAGAACTGTGTTTTTCAAAGGAAAAGGTGATGGGGTGGGATGAGCAGGAATACCCATGAAACTGAGGAATCCTGGACAACTATTTATGGCCCCTTTAGCATAACATATGTTAGAGAAAAGTCTGGGGCTTTCTGTCTATTCACCTTCTTTCTCATCAGTGCTGCATTTAGTGACACAGCTGGGACCTGCAGGCACCCTCCTGATACATCAGTTGAATTATTTCATCTACATTCTCTCCACCACCTTTTTCTCTACTTCTTCTTCTTTTTCTTCCTTCTCTTTATTTTCCTCTTCTTCCTCTCCTCCTCCTTCTTCTATCTATCTTGTGATACCCTTGTCATTTCTGGGTTATCACTATACTCCCTCCTCCCTTTCTCTTTTCACTTAATTCTGTGACTACCCTTTTGTGCGGCTGGCACCACCCCTTCTTTCTTTTTCTCTTCTTCTACTTCTCTTCCGGATAAATATTTTTGATTTCTTCCTCACCTTAAGCCAAAAGGGGAAAGAAAACATACTTTTGGTGAAAGATATATATTCATTGGCCTTCTGTGTACCTTCAATATTTGTTTCTTTTTTGTTGTTTAACACAATAAATACAAAACATAACCTTTGAATTATTTAGAAAAACTTTAAACTTACTAGGTATTGAAAATTGGTTGAAATCTATGATGTAGGAAATAATGAAATGCTAAATAAATAGCTTACTAGCCGCCTGGATAATGTACCCTCTTTCTCCAACCTGTTTTTCTGCTGGGAAGCTGATGCTCACAGGCACCGCAGGATCGTGGCAATTGGAGAGGACAGGAATTAGGGCACCGCACAGGGGAGAGCAGAGCCTGCCAGCCAAGTATTCTGTAGCTCAACTCAGGTTAAATGTCAGTTAAAATATTATTGATGTAAACCTATTTCTATGCACTTTTGGTTTGTTTTCTCTGAGTTTTGAGCTTTAATTTAGGGAAACCAGAATAAAAAGGGGGGTTTATTTACAGAATAGAGTGTTGGAACAGAATCCCTAAGAATAAGTCTCAGGGGTGATTTTAGGTAGCCGGATCAACTTCAGAACCAGAAAAGAACAGCAGCAAAGAAAATGAGAATAAAAGAGGGTGAAAATAGAGGTCAGCTGAGGACACTGACTCTTTCCCTCCTGATTTGTTCTTTCCCAGGAAATGATGGGAATGGAGAGGGGCTTTAAGATACCCTGTGGACGTAAAGTCAAATAGGAAATGTGCTCCCAGCATTGTGTATAGCTGTTTACTCCTCCTGATTGCTTTCTTTCTAACACTGAGTCAAAAAGTTTATTATGCACCTCAGGTCCTTTCCAATTATAGAAATGTAGGGCTTCTTTCTTCTCCTTACCAGGCTTCAAAAGGGTTTCTCCAAAACACTTTTGAAACTGGTATTAGGAGATAGTATGTTGTAGTGGAAAGGGTATGGACTTCCAGTTTTTGAATCTACAGTATATTTTATTTGATGCTGTCTTATTCTTGCTGAATCATTGAACTGTGGCTTCCTTTCCTTATCATTATAAAGGGACAAATGAACACTGTCTTCCTATCTTGTATGATTTTGGTAGAAAAAAATTTAAATGTATCACAAAGATGAATGACATGGTGTTGTAGTACCTTATAATACTTTCTAATTTAGGTAATTGTTTTTAAATATATTTAAAGGTCCTTCAAGGCAAGGAGTAATTTTTTGTAAGACGCTTGGGGATGGAATAAATTCACTTCAAATCGTTCCTAAAGGCTATAATTACAGTCTGGGTTTTGGTGTCTATTGAATTGAAATGTACATATATTTAGTTGGCTTCCATATTATGGTCAAAATAATACAACTATAAAGGCTAACTTTGTTTTTTAAGAAGGTTCAGAGCTACTGCTAAATAATTCACCTGCAGCATGGCTTGATTGAATTTCATTGCACAGGAGATGATGCTACTATTATGGAAACTGGAGTTAAACGAATGCTACACAGAATGTGGTCCATAGACTGCAACATCAGCATTCCCTGGGAGCTGCTGAATCAGATCTACTGAGTCAATAATTCTGAGGCTCGGGAATCTCTGTTTTAACAATTCCTATGGGTGATTCTTAGTGAAGACTCAACTATGAGAACCCCTGGGCTCTGTGTGTGGAAGGATGCTACAAAGGAGCCCCAAGTTCATATTTACCGTTTTCATTTATTCCTCCTTTAACTTCATCTTCTAGGTTAAGGGGGTTGTCAAATGTCCAAATGACAGCCTTGGTCTTGATAAATATACTTAGATTCATAGATATCTAACTATATCACCATTATCTGCTTATTTTTGTATTAAATATAAAGTGTACCTATACATTGATAATAATTTAGCATATAATTTAAATATTTTAAAAGATTATTGATGGTGTAAATTGTAGCATGTTGTAGCTATGATTGAGTTCTGATGAGAAAACATCTAATATTTGTTGATTGTGGAAAAGCATTTTGTAAAATTCAAAAACTCTTTTATACTTCAAAGAGAAGTTTTCTGGGACAAATGAAATTAGATGTCACTTACCACTTCATCCCTTTGTTATACATCTTGATCATTGCCTGTATTAATCTGCTCTCATGTTGCTATAAAGAACTGCCCAATAGTGTGATAAAATTAAGACATTCCATTAATTCCGTTATGAATGACCTCATTGCTCACCATGCACGATAAAGCTGTGTTGTTTTCACACAATATACATATTAAAACACGTAATTCATTTCAAAGTGCACAGAACACTATGTTATTATAGAGAAAGCCTTTTTAAAGTTTTTTTCCCTTAAATTCTTTTGGGATAAAATCAATGGATATAGTTTTGGGACATAGCTTTGGGATATAGCTATATATAATGACGAATTAACAAAGTTTACTGCTTTAAACATTTTAATTTTAATCACATTAATAATAAGTAAAGTGACCACGTGCGTTTGTTAACTATCATAATCTTTTGAAGGGACAGAATACAACAATTTCCTCCTTGATGTCTTGGACACCAGTCCAGAAACCACTGTCCTACCACCTTGTAAAGAACTCCTCTTTCTAAAATATACATTAAATTAGCAGAATATTTTGAATGAAAAAAAAAAAAAACTGCCAGAGACTGGATAATTTATAAAGGAAAGAAGTTTAATTGATTCACAGTTCCACAGGGCTGGGGAGGCCTCAGGAAACTTACAATCATGGCAGAAGGGGAAGCAAACACATCCTTCCTCATATGGCAGCAGAAGAAGTGCAGAGCAAAAGTCGAAAAGCCCCTTATAAAACCATCAGATCTTCCGAGAACTCACGCACTGTCAGAAGAAGAGCTTGGAGGAAACTGTCTTCATGATTCAATCACCTCCACCTGGTCCCACCCTTGACACACGGGGATTATTACAATTCAAGGTGAAATTTGGGTGGGGACTCAGAGCCAAACCATATCATTGCCTTCAGAGAATTAAAAGAGCCTATAATTTTTAAGTATAATTAGCTTATTATTCATTCATTTATTCTATAAGTATTTGTTTAGCTTCTTCAATGCTTTAGGTACGGAGCATTATGCTAGGATTTTAAGAATAAAAAATCCAGTTTTACAAACATAATGTGGTATACTGTTTGGAATCCTGGGATAGTAAAGGATTATTAGATAAAAACTAAGGAAATCTGAATAAAGTATGAATTTTAATTAATAACACAGTATTAATATTGGTTTATTAACTGTGATAAATGTACCATATAAATGTATAGTGTAAACAAGGGGAGCTAGGTATAGGTATAGGGGAACTCTCTGTACTCACCATAAATGTTCTGTAAATCTAAAACTATTTTAAGAAGTTTAACACACACACACACACACACACACACACACACACACACACACAGCTTTTAGTCAAACCCAATTCTCAAGAAACTTAATATCCAGTTGTAAAAGGAGACAAGTCGTAATAAAGTAGGGTGCTATTTTTATATCCCAAGGGATGCTATAAAAGCATGAAAGGGCTGAAAAGAGAACCAAAGCTCAGTATTGAAGATGAATAGGAGGAGCTTGGGCAAGATGTTATGAACAAATTAGCTATGTCATACTCTGCCTTGCACCATCCTGCCATGTGCCCACAATCTTCCCATGGCATATAATGCATTGTATTCTCCCAGAAATTAACTTAATTCCACTGTGTTCGTGACTCTACCACACACACTAGTATCACACGTTCTTTGTCCTTGTTAAATTTAATTTCCCCCATTTCTAAATGACTGAGGAATTTTCAGATTTTTTTGTATAAGTCATATATGATTACTACAAATTCACAGTTAGAGTTTGAATATACTGAGGATAATTATATTGCATTTTATTGCTTGCATTTTTAGAATCTAATAAACTTTAGATACTGAATATATTTTATGTATTGCATTTAACATACAGAATTTAATTGCTATATCTCTTCACACTAATGTTACCAATCTTAATTCTTTTGCTGGATGCCACATACAAATACATTCCTAACAGAGATAGCAGAAAATGAAATGATGGGGTTGGGAGAGCATTGAGAATACAGGAGATATGATGAGAATAGTTCTCTTCTGCCCCTTTTGCAACACATTAGGCACTAGTTTGGCTTCAACTCTTCTATTACAAAGGTTCTGAAGAGGAATCCAGGACTGCTTTGAAATTATTCAGAAAATATCTGTAAATTATTAAAAGATATAGTTTGAAGCAGTGGCAGAGGATAGTATGACTTCATCTGGGCCATTCAAATGATTATTGTCACATTTGACTCAACTTTTCTTCCCACTTGCTCCAATCATGATCTCCCAATTTCCAATGTAACACCTCATTCATTTCTACAGTGACAAACTATGAAGAAACAGAAAAAAAGAGCTAATGCATTAATACCATGACAAAGCAGAAAGCAAAGAAAGTCAGAACTGGGAAAGAGTGATAACTTACCCAACATCTTTGTTTTTTTCAGAAATGCTCCAATTGACCAAAAGCAAGATTTTTTTTTTTTTTTTTTTTTTTTTTGTCAGTCTGTCCCTGCACAGCAGTTTTATGAATAATTTGGCCATTTGTCTTTCATTTTTCATTTTAAAATCACAGCTATTGGTAGTAACATAGTGAGAAGGCAAAACAATGACTAGGTTTTATCATTCTAATTAGTTTATGCAAGGTATTTTACTTTCTCAACCCAGGTTATTTGAGAAAGAACTTATGAAAATTTCATTTTACTATGATTTTATTATATCTATAAGCCAAGCAAAAATGTATTTTCATGTACTTAATTTATCAAAATCAATTGATAATATATTTTGAAATGCTATATCCTTTTTTTTGTTTTGTTTTTGGTAGTATACTATAATTAATCAAATACAATACACTTAACACAAACTGTAAACTAATGGGCATAAGCAGAAATGTCATATTCAGAAGAAAGCACACATTTGTCACCATACCTTATTATTGTAAAGAGTAAATAAAAATGGAAATGGGAAACACTGGATTATTTTATTTTTAGAAACTAAAGACAATCTATAAAAAGAAGTGTGTAGAAATTAGGATCACTTCTATAATCCTGAGCAAAGCAAAAATGATATAGGTTTAAAGAAAATGTTAGGAAAAATAATGGTAAGGAAAAAATGATTTCTTTTGAAAACAGCTCTATTATTGATGAACTGACATAACTTATTTTTCCTGATCCTAAGCAAAATAAATAGTACAATAAAAGCAAACAGAAAATAAAGAAAGGAAAAAGCAAGTATAAGCTTGACATTGTCACAAAGTGTAAGTGTTACACATATTTCTGGTCAGATGAATAGTAACTACAAATACTTTTTAATTGGTTAGAATGAGTACTAGAATATTGAGCTTGCTGTAAGTTTCAGGTCTGGATAAACTTGAGCTAACCATATGGTTTATTCTTAGAATAGCCATATCACCCATAATCAAAATGTAAATTATAAAGAGAAAGAACTTTTTTCAAAGTCAAATGTTATAATTTTAGCTGTTGGGACATTCAATTATCCAAATCATTGTACATTTCCATTAATATGAGAAGGAAAATCTTCTTTTTTTCTTATTTTTGTCCAGAAAGAAGAAAGTAGATGGAGAAGATAGGACTATAAAACACTAGAATGGATTTAACGAGCCACCCAAAATATTGATTTTATTATTATATTGTTACAGTCATAAGCAGTTAATGTGTTTAAACTTCTATAACACATTCATGTGGTTTAATATCCTTGTAATTCCCCAAAGCAAAATTCGCTTGTAATAGTATCTAAATAATCATAATAAGAAGGAAAATATTATAGATAAGTCAACTGTACAATTAAAAAACAATCAAAAGAATGAAACTACATTTTGTCATTATACTGCTCAGAAGTAAGACAAAAGTTATGTACTGGGCACTGTTTTTGACAGATTTTTTTGCCAAATGTTTTTTACTTGCTCCAAAATGTGTATGCCCAAACTGAAGTCTGATATATTTTAGGATTGCAGAAGGATTTTTCCTATCTGTAGAAAAAAACTGAATTATCTATGATTTAAAAATCAATAAAGTTAAAAGAGAATAAAAGTGAGACATAAAACTAAAGAACCATTACCAATGAGATAGCTTACACACTAATAAAGCAGTTATCACTCAGAAACACGTTAGATGCCTTTTATAGTATTTGTCTCAAGGGACATAATATACAATTCAAGGATTTTAATGTATGTGGTTATGTTTAGAATATAATATTATGCTTATTAGATACTTAAGTTTTTATATTAGTCAACAAATAGTTATATTGTTTTAAGTTAGAAATGCCATTTGTCCTTTTAGTTAGCTAATTTATATCTACAGGATAGTTAGAAGACTTGGCAGCGCTTCATTTTTGAATGTCTAGAATACCGTTAATGTCAGAAAACAAATACAAAATTGCCACTGCTTGTTTTGCTATGGGTGGAAAAGAATTCTTTCCAGTTAAGGAACTACTGCAGGGAGTGCTCTCTCTGTGAATGGTGTGTGTAATATTGCAATTTTGTTGCTGACAGCACTGCTGCTTTTCACTTCTGCAATTCCCCAGCCAAGCTCCAAGTTTCCACTCACACTGCTAGCCACCAAAATCTCCCTTTATCTTCTATGACTATTTTTTTTTCCTCTTAACAAATAGGCCCAGCTGCTACTGCAGCCGGTTACCCACACTCTCTCTCATATTGCTCTTGCTGAGGATGGCAGGCAGAGTAGAGAAGAACAGCTGAGATTGGCTTACTTTGGCATCTAAATAATTTTGGGTATGTCCTTTCCTAACTTTATTATTCCATTTAATTTTATAATCTTTCCTTCTGTTGAACTTTAAAAAAGCATAAATTCTGTTTCCCAACAATGTTTTCCTCGTCTGGCAGTGACTCTCTTATACCTGGCTGCTCAAGATAAACAAATTGGTTCCTTTTGCACATTGCTAATTTTTTCCCAATGTTAAGCACTATTTAGGAATCAAATGTGGTAGAAACAAATTTATTGGTATGATCTTGGACATGTTACTTAATCTTTCTCTGGCTAAAGGAGGTGTATAATAAATATCATCTTCTCATTGGTTGTGATAAGGATTAAATGGAAGAGCTTTTAAATGTATTTAGAGTAGTGCCTGGCACATAGTAATTGCTAAGAAGGTGTATGTTAGAAAGTCAGAGAGAAGAAGAAGAGCTAAAGAAGGGGACATGGGAGAGGGAAGAGCAGAAGTAGAGAGGAAGGAGGAAAAGAAGGAAGGAATAATTGCTAAATGGAAAAACTAATAATCGCACTTAGGGAATTAAAGTCAACCTTACGGATTTAGCATTATATGTCTTATTTCAACAACAACAACAACAACAAAATTGTTCATTAGAAAAAAACTATAGTTTAGGAGTATTGTATAATTTTGCCCAAATCGGATAATTTTATTGAGGGTAGGAACTTCAGTGATTATTACCCACTCTGTGAAGTCATCATGTCCATGGCTTCCAGATAGGTGGTCACATGTTTATAATTTTGAATTTGTGCATTTTCGTGGAGAGGGAGATGACTACCTGACAAGGAATTCCATTTCATTTTGTAATAGTCTAGTGAAGAGCAAGTACTTACCTACCTAATCTCAAATCATTTTCCATATTTTATCTTAGTTTTTTTCTTTAATGCTAGCAAGAAGGACATAAGTCATGATGGACCTCCAAATATATAAAGATAGTGTATTAGTTCATTTTCATGCTGCTGATAAACTCACACCTGAGACTGGGCAATTTACAAAAGAGGTTTATAACGTACTTACAGTTCCACGTTGCTGGGGAAGCCTCACTATCATGGCTGAAGACAAGGAGGAGCAAGTCACATCTTACATGGATGGCACCAAGCAAAGAGAGAGCTTGTACAGGGAGACTCTCATTTTTAAAAGCATCAGATCTCGTAAGACTTATTCACAGGAACAGCATGGAAAAGACTGCCCCCATGATTCAATTACCTCCCATCAGGTCCCTCCCACAACACGTGGGAATTGAAGATGAGATTGGGGGGGGGCACAGTCAAACCATATCAGATAGTTATCATGCTTTTTTGTCATAGGTGAATATTCCTCAATATCTTGACTGTTCTGTCAGTATTTTGGCCATTCTCCGGTTTGTTAATGCCGCTCTTAAAATGGAGCAACAGAATTTATATTCCAGAGATACTTGCTTTGTTTACAGAATAGTGGTATTGTTAACCAATGACTTTTTTTTTTTTTCTTTTTTTGAGATGGAGTTTTGCTTTTGTTGCCCAGGCTGGAGTGCAATGGTGTGATCTCGGCTCACAGCAACCACTGCCTCCCGGGTTCAAGCGGTTCTCCTGCCTCAACCTCCTGAATAGCTGGGATTACAGGCATGTGCCACCATGCCTGGCTAATTTTGTATTTTTAGTAGAAATGGGGTTTCTCCACGTTGTTCAGGCTGGTCTCAAACTCCTGACCTCAGGTGATCTGCCCGCCTCAGCCTTCCAAAGTGCTGGGATTACAGGCATAAGCTACTGTGCCCAGCCAACCAATGACTTTTATTTATTAAAGCCACCCGAGTTGACAGCAGCTTATTTGGCAAATATGCCATTTTATTCGATTACTGTCAGCCTTTCTAATGGTTTTCTCATAGGCTCTGTTGAGCCAACTTTTTCCTTTATTTCATGCGGGTGGTTTGTTTGCTGAAGTTAAGAAAAAACCCTCTTCTACTCCCTCCAGTCTAGAATGTAGATATGTGTAGTAACAATGTGTGGTGCCCTGAAAAAGACATGCACTTTGGAGTGAGACATTCCTATATTCAAAGACTATATAGTTCTGCTATTGTGTGTCTTTGCTTGATTTGCTCAGCATCATTTTCCACATTTAATGTCTTCAGGAAACTGGCTACTTAAAATGGTAAAAGTTGCATTCACTGTCTAAATTCTTTTAAAGTTTTTCATTTTTTTTTTTTTTTAAATTTAAAATACACATTTCATGGACTTTATCTAAAATGTCAGTATTTGGAAGGAGTTTAACATACAGTTGAAGCAAATTTTAATTAAAGTATATAAAATATATGCTTCTCTGGCTTTCCTGGATAATGTAGACCAGTAAATGTCATTGCCGGTTTTCTTTATAAATATTATAAAATTATTTACTACTTATAGTAAATGAAAGATCAATTTTAAGGTCTGGATAAATGTGAGCTAAACATAACCATTTTTTAATATGAAGAAACAAAACCATCTTTCTTCATGGCTAAAATAAACAGAAGCCTTTTTAAATGTCTTAATTTTTTATTTAAAAAGAATCTGGAATGGTCACAACAGAATGGCAGAATTAAAATACCATCATAGCTGTGATTGCTTAATTTTGTAACTTGAATTTGCTGTCATCTTGTAGATTTGCCAGTCTCTCTTGTAGAAAGTCCCATGTTTTTTTAAAAAAGCATATAATTTTTCAGAATAATTTTTAATTAACTCCTTGTAAGTCAAATGGTAATCTGTAAAAAATAATTTCAGAAAAGACTTTATGTGTAAAAAAAATCATAATTTCTTCAAAATTTAAAATAACCCTATATTTTAGCCAAATCTCTTTGCAGCCTCTATTTTGTTTTTGTTATAGGATTAACTTCACCAAATGCTCTTTTCCTACATTACCAGTTTATGAGCTGCTTATACTGTCTTGGAATTTTGAGTATACAGGAAGAACTATTTTAAGAACAGTAAAACATCATCAGTATAAGGAATATCACTAATGATCATATGCACCTATCCATACTACAGTTCTTGTAGCAACAATGAATCGACGATATTTCAAAATAGCATACTGTGATAAACAAGGATGTTTGATCTCAGAAGATAACACATGACAGACTCAATGCTCTACCATAAATCATTTTGAATTTGTGTACCTTGTCAGACATCTTCGGGATGTTTTTCCATTTGCTATCAGTGTATTGTCTTCAGGTGCTTTCAAGTATATTTGAATATAATATTAATCCTCTGACTTATAGACATTAATTAAAGTGATAGGGCCAAGCTTTTGCTGTCCTATTTTATGTAATATGACAATCTCATCAATATGAGGAAATACAGAAATAAAAGACACATTCCTTTACATTATTATAGAGATTGTCAACGTCAATTTTTTGTTAAGAAATGAAATAATTTTTATTCCCGGGCAAGATGGCCGAAATAAATAGCTCCCATCTGTAGCTCCCAGTGAGACCAACACAGAAGGCGGGTGATTTCTGCATTTCCAACTGAGGTGCCTGGCTCATCTCATTGGGACTGGTTAGACAGTGGGTGCAGCCACAGAGGGTGACCCGAAGCAGGGTGGGGTGTTGCCTCACAGGGAAGTGCAAGGGATTGGGAAACGCCTCCCCTGGCCAAGGAAAGCCATGAGAGACTGTGCCATGAGGGATGGAGCTATCAGGCCCAGACACTATGCTTTCCCCATGGTCTTTGCAACCCACAGACCAGGAGATTCCCTCGGGTGTCTGCATTACCAGAGCCCTGGGTTTTAAGCACAAAGCCAGGTGACTGTATGGGCAGACACTGAGCTAGCTGCAGGAGGTTTTTTTCATACCCAGTGATGCCTGCAACACTAGTTAGGCAGAACTGTTCACTCCCCTGAAGAGGAAAGTGAAGCCAGGGCGCCAAGTGGTGTTGCTCAGTGTACCCCACCCCTACAGAGCCCAATAAGCTAAGACCCACTGGCTTGAAATTCTTGCTGCCAGCACAGCAGTGTGAAGTTGACCTGGGACACTCAAGCTTGGTGGCGGGACGGGCATCCGCCATTACTGAGGCTTGAGTAGGCAGTTTTCCCTTCACAGTATAAACAAAGCCACCAGAGAATTCAGATAGGGCAGAGCCCATTGTAGCTCAGCAAAACCGCTGTGGCCAGACTGCCTCTCTAGATTCCTCCTCTCTGGGCAGGGGATCTCTGAAAGAAAGGTAGCATGCCAGACAGGAGCTTATGGATAAAACTCCCATCTCCCTGGGACAGAGGACCTGAGGCAAGGGGTGGCTGTGGGTGCAGCCTCAGTCGACTGAAACATTCCTGCCTGCTGACTCTGAAGAGAGCAGTGGATCCACCAGCACAGTGCTTGAGCTCTGCTAAGGGATAGACTGCTTCCTCAAGTGGGTCCCTGACCCCCAGGTCTCCTGATGGGGAGATACCTCCCAGCAGGGGTCGACAGACACCTCATACAGGAGAGCTCCAGCTGGCATCTGACAGGTGCCCCTCTCAGATGAAGCTTCCAGAGGAAGGAACAGGCAGCAATCTTCGCTGTTTTGCAGCCTCCACTGGTGATACCCAGGCAAATAGGGTCTGGAGTGGAACTCCAGCAAACTCCAGCAGACCTGGAGACGAGGAGCCTGACTGTTAGAAAGAAAACCCACAAGCAGGAAGCGATAGCATCAACATCAACAAAAAGGATGACCACTCAAAAACACCATCTGAAGGTTACCAACCTCAAAGACAAAAGTTAGACAAATCCACGAAGTTGAGGAAAAACCAGCACAAAAAGGCCGAAAATTCCAAAAACTAGAATGCCTCTTCTCCTCCAAAGGATCACAACTCCTCACCAGCAAGGGAAGAAAACTGGGCAGAGAATGAGTTTGATGAACTGACAGAAGTATACTTCAGAAGGTGGGTAATAACAAACTCCTCTGAGCTAAAGGAGCATGTTCTAACTCAATGCAAGGAAGCTAAGAACCTTGATAAAAGGTTACAGGAACTACTAACTGGAATAACCAGTTTAGAGAAGAACATAAATGACCTGATGGAACTGAAAAACACAGCATGAGAACTTCATGAAACATACACAGGTATCAATAGCCAAATCAAGAAGAAGAAAGGATATTAGAGATTGAAGATCAACTTAATTAAATAAAGCATGAAGACAAGATTAGAGAAACAATTATGAAAAGGAAAGAACAAAGCCTCCAATAAACATGGGACTATGTGTAGAAACAAACCCTACATTTGATTGGTGTGCCTGAAAGTGAAGGGGAGAATGCAACCAAGTTGGAAAACATACATCAGGATATTATCCAGGAGAACATCCCCAACCTAGTAAGATAGACCAACATTCAAATTCAGGAAATACAGAGAACACCACAAAGATACCCTTGACAAGAGCAACCTCAAGACATATAATCATCAGATTCACCAAGTTTTAAATGAAGGAAAAATGTTAAGGGCAGCCAGAGAGAAAGGTCAGGTTACCCACAAAGGGAAGCCCATCAGACTAACAGCAGATCTCTTTGCAGAAGCCCTACAAGCCAGAAGAGAGTGGAGGTCAACATTCAACATTCTTAAGGAAAAGAACTTTCAACCCAGAATTTCATATCCAGTCAAACTAAGCTTCACAAGTGAAAGAGAAATAAAACCCTTTACAGACAAGCAAATGCTGAGGGATTTTGTCACTACCAGGTCTGCTTTACAAGAGCTCCTGAAGGAAGCACTAAATATGGAAAGGACAAACCACTACTGGAAACTGCAAAAACATATGAAAATGTAAAGACCATCAACACTATGAAGTCACTGCATCAACTAATGGCAAAATAACCACCTAGCATCATAATGACAGGATCAAATTCACCTATAACAATATTAACCTTAAATGCAATCTGGCTAAATGCCCCAATTAAAAGACTCAGACTGGCAAATTGGATAAAGAGTCAAGATCCATCAGTATGCTGTATTCAGGAGACCTCTCTCACATGCAAAGACATACATAGGCTCAAAATAAAGAGTTGGAGGAAGATTTACCAAGCAAATGGAAAGCAAAAACAAAAAAGCAGGGGTTGCAATCTTCATCTCTGATAAAACAGACTTAAACCAACGAAAATTTAAAAAAGAAAAAAAGAAGGACATTACATAACGGTAAAGGAATCAATGCAATAAGAAGAGTTAACTATCCTAAATATATATGCACCTAATAGAGGAGCACCTGGATTCGCTAACTATCCTAAATATATATGCACCTAATAGAGGAGCACCTGGATTTGCTAACTACCCTAAATATATATGCACCTAATAGAGGAGCACCCGGATTCATAAAGCAAGTTCTTGGAGACTTACAAGGAGACTTAGTCTCCCACACAATAATTGTGGGATACTTTAACACCCCACTGTCAATATTAGACAGATCAATGAGACAGAAGATTAACAAGGATACTCAGGACTTGAACTTAGCTCTGGACCAAGTGGACCTGATAGACATCTACAGAACTCTCCACCCCAAATCAGCAGAATATACACTTTTCTCAGCACCACATCACATTTATTCTAAAGCTGACCACATAATTGGAAGTAAAACACTCCTCAGAAAATGCAAAAGAACAAAAATTGTAACAGTCTCTCAGATCACAGTGCAATCAAATTAGAACTCAGGATTAAGAAACTCACTCAAAACTGCACAACTACATGGAAACTGGACAACGTGCTCCTGAATGACTAGTGGGTAAATAATGAAATGAAGGCAGAAATAAATAAGTTCTTTGAAATCAATGAGAACAAAGACAAAACTTACCAGAATCTCTGGGACACAGCTAAAGCAGTGTTTAGAGGGAAATTTATGGTACTAAATCCCCATAGGAGAAAGTGGGAAAGATCTAAAATTGACACCCTAACATCACAATTAAAATATCTGGAGAAGCAAGAGCAAACAAATTAAAAAACTAGCAGAAGGCAAGAAATAACTAAGATCAGAGCAGAACTGAAGAAGATAGAGATATGAAAACCCTTCAAAAAATCAATGAATCTAAGAGCTGGTTTTTTTAAAAGATTAACAAAATAGATAGACTGCTAGCCAGACTAATAAAGAAGAAAAGAGAAAACAATCAAATAGACACAATAAAAAATGATAAAGGGGATATCACTCATGATCTTACAGAAATACAAATTATCATCAGAAAATACTATAAATACCTCTATGCAAATAAACCAGAAAATGTAGGAAAAAAATGGATACATTCCTGGACACATGCACCCTCCCAAGACTAAACCAGGAGGAGTTGGATCCCTGAATAGAACAATAACAAATTCTGAAATTGAGGCAATAATTAATAGCCTACCATCCAAAAAAAAGCCCACAGGACCAGATGAATTCACAACCGAATTCTACCAGAAGTACAAAGAGGAGCTGATAGTATTCCTTCTAAAACTATTCCAAACAACAGAAAAAGAGGGACTCCTCCCTAACTCTTTTTATGAGGCCAGCATCATTCTGATAGCAAAACCTGGCAGAGACACAACAACAAAAAAAGAAAATTTCAATCCAATATCCCTGATGAACATTGATATGAAAATCTTCAACAAAATACTGGCAAACTGAATCCAGCAGCACATTAAAAAGCTTATACACCATGATCAAGTTAGCTTCATCCCTAGGATGCAAGGTTGGTTCAACATATGCAAATCAGTAAATGTGATCTATCACATAAATAGAACTAATTACAACAACCACATGATTATCTCAATAGATGCAGAAAAGGTCTTCAATAAAATTAAACACCCCTTCATGCTAAAAACACTCAATAAATGAGGTATTGATGGAATGTATCTCAAAGTAATAAGAGCTATTTATGACAAACCCACAGCCAGTATCATCATGGATGGGCAAAAGCTGGAAGCATTCCCTTTGAAAATCGACACAAGACAAAAATGACCTCTCTCCCCACTCCTATTCAACATAGTATTGGAAGTTCTGGCCAGGACCATCATGCCAGAGAAAGAAATGAAGGGTATTCAAATAGGAAGAGAGGAAGTCAGATTGTCTTTGCTTGCAGATGACATGATTGTATATTTAGAAAACCCCATCATCTCAGCCCAAAAACTCCTGATAAGCAATGTCAGTAAAGTCTCAGGATACAAAATAATGTGCAAAAATAACAAGCATTCCCATACAACAATAATAGAGAGCCAAATCATGAATGCTTACTACAAAGATAATAAAATACATAGGAATACAACTTACAAGCAATGTGAAGGACCACTTCAAGGAGAACTACAAGCCACTGCTCAAGGAAATAAGAGAGGACACAAACAAATTGAAAAACATTTCATGCTCATGAATAGGAGTAATCAGTATCATGACAATGGCCATACTGCCCAAAGTAATTTATAGATTCAATGCTATCCCCATCAAGGTACCATTGACTTTCTTCACAGAATTAGAAAAAGCTATTTTAAATTTAATATTGAACCAAAAAGAGCCCGTATAGCCAAGACAATCCTAAGCAAAAAGAACAAAGCTGGAGGCATCACACTACCTCACTTCAAATTATACTACAAGGCTACAGTAAACAAAACAGCATGGTACTGGTACCAAAACAGATATGTAGGCCAATGGAACAGAACGGAGTCCTCAGAAATAATAACACACATCTACAACCATCTGATCTTTGACAAACCTGACAAAAACAAGCAATGGGGAAAGGATTCCCTATTTAATGAATGGTGTTGGGAAAACCGGCTAGCTATATGCAGATAACTGAAACCGGATCCTTTCCTTTCACCTTATACAAAAATTAACTCAAGATACATTAAAGATTTAAATGTAAGACCTAAAACCACAAAAACCCTAGATGAAAACCTAGGCAGTACCATTCAGGACATAGGCACAGGCAAAGACTTCATGACTAAATCACCAAAAGCAATAGCAACACAAGCCGAAATTAACAAATGTGAACTAATTAAACTAAACAGCTTCTGCACATCAAAAGAAACTATCATCAGAGTGAACAGGCAACCTACAGAATGGGAGAAAATTTTTGCAAACTTTCCATCTGACAAAGGGCTAATATCCAGAATTTAGAAGGAACTTAAACAAATTTGCAAGGAAAAAAAAAAAAAAAAAACATCAAAAAGTGGTTGAAGGATGTGAACAGACACTTCTCAAAAGAAGACACTTATGTGGCCAAGAAACATAGGAAAAAAGCTTATCATCACTGATCATTAGAGAAATGCAAATAAAAACCACAATGACACACCATCTCATGCCATTAGAATGATGATCATTAAAAAGTCAGGAAACAACAGATGCTAAAGAGGATATGGAGAAATAGGAATGCTTTTACACTGTTGGTTGGAGTGTAAATTACTTCAACCTTTGTTGAAGACAGTGTGACTATTCCTCAAGGACCTACAGCTAGAAATACCATTTGACCCAGCAATCCCATTACTGAGTATATACCCAAATGATTTTAAATCATTCTACTATAAAGACACATGCACATGTATGTTTATTGCAGCACTGTTCACAATAGCAAAGACTTGGAACCAACCCAAATGCCCATCAAGGAGAGATTGGATAAAGAAAATGTGGCACATATACACCACTGAATACTATGAAGCCATAAAAAAGAATGAGTTCATGTCCTTTGCAGGGAAATGGATGAAGCTGGAAACCATCATTCTCAGCAAACTAACACAGGAACAGAAAACCAGACACTGTATATTCTCATTCATAAGTGGGAGATGAACAATGAGAACATACAGGCACAGGGAGGGGATCATCACACACTGGGGCCTGTCGGGGGTGGGGGTCAAGGGGAGGGATAGCATTAGGAAAAATACCTAATGTAGATGATAGGTCGATGGGTGCAGCAAACCACCATGGCACATATACACCTATGTAATAAACTGCACATTATGCGCATGTATCCCAAAACTTAAGTATAATAAAAATAAAAAACGGAAAAAAAGAAATGAAACCGTTTTTAAATTTCATCTATCTCAGGTAAGTAAAGAATAATTGTATTCTAAAAACATGGTAGCAAATATAATTTCTAAACGCAAATTCATGTTAAATGTGAAGTAGCATTTTTTTTTTCCAGGTACAGATTTATAAAGCAGAAATGTTATTGCTTTTACTGATAGTTAAGAAAAATATAAATTAAAGTGCCTAAAGTCACAATGTATACTTATGAATCTCACTACAGGTTATTAATATGTTGGTGTGTAAATTTTCTTTCAGATATGTAGCAATATATTTGAACACACAGGTTATTTTTGTAAGAATGGGTTCATGTTGTACATGTTGCTTTTTCATCTGCTATGAAGTGCTTTTTATGCCTTGAATTAGAGATATGCTTCCTCCATTTTATCTCATCATATTCCTTTATTTGAATGTACCATAATTCATGTACCCAATTTTATTATTGCAGGGAATTTTGGTTGTTTCTAGTTTTATTTTCTTTTTATAAATTATATTGCTCTCATCATTAGTATACATATGCCTTTATGAACTTGTTTGACTATCTCCCATGTATGAATTCCAAAATAAAATTGCCTGGTGAATGAGAAGGTATTTTGGGAACCTCCTCATATAGATTTAGAATAATATTATTTTTCCATTTTATTCCACCATCTTCTTATCCAAGCATCGCCCTGAAATCAAGGCACTTTAAAATGCTTACTTTCTTTTTTAATTTATTTATCAACTTTTATTATAAGTTCCAGGGTACATATGCGGGATGTGCAGGTTTGTTACGTGGTAAACATGTGCCATAGTGGTTTGCTGCACTGATCAACCCATCACCTAGGTATTAAGCCCAGCACCCATTAGTTGTTCTGCCTGATGCCCTCCCCAACTTTTCCCCACCCTGACAGGCTCCAGTGTGTGTTGTTTTCCTCCCTGTATCCATGTGTTCTCATCGTTCAGTTCCCACTTATAAGTAAGAACATGCTGCGTTTGGTTTTCTGTTCCTGTGTTAGTTTGCTGAGGATAATGGCTTCCATTATCTCCATCCATGTTCTGCAAAGGACACGATCTCGTTCCTTTTTAAGGCTGCATAGTATTCCATGGTGTATATGTACTGTATTTTCTTTATCAAGTCTATCATTGGTGGGCATTTGGGTTGATTCCACGTCTTTGCTATTGTGAATATTGCTGCAATGAACATACATGTGTGTGCATTTTTATAACAGAAGAATTTATATTCCTTTGGGTATATACCCAGTAATGGAATTGCTGGGTCAAATGGTATTTCTGGTTCTAAATCTTTGAGGTAGTGCCACAATGTGTTCCACATGAATGAACTAATTTACATTTCCACCAACAGCGTATAAGCGTTTGTTTTTCCTCACAACCTTGCCAGCATCTGTTGTTTCTTAACTTTTTAATAATCACTATTCTGAGTGGCATGAAATGGCATCTCATTGTGATTTTAATTTGCATTTCTTTAATGATCAGTGATGTTGAGCTTCTCATATGTTTATTGGCTGCATGAATGTCTTCTTTTGAGAAGTGTATCCATATCCTTTGCCCACTTTTAAGTGGAGTCGCTTGTTTGTTTGTTTGTGAGTTTTTTTGTTTTGTTTTGTTTTGTTTTTTGCTTGTAAATTTGTTTAAGTTCCTTGTAGGCTCTGGATATTAGACCCTTGTCAGATGGCTAGATTGCAAAAATTTTCTCCCATTTTGTAGGTTGTCTGTTCACTCTGATGATAGCTCCTTTTGCTGTGCAGAAGATCTTTAGTTTATTTGGATCTCATTTATCAAGTTTTCCATTTGTTGCAATTGCTTTTGGTGTTTTCATCATGAATTCTTTGCCATGCATATGTCCTGAATGGTATTGTCTAGATTTTCTTCTAGGGTTTTTATAGCTATGGGTTTTACATTTAAATCTTTAATCCATCTTGCTTTAATCTTTGTATAAGGTGTAAGGAAGGGGTCAAGTTTCAGTTTTCTGCATATGGCTAGCCAGTTCTTCCAGCACCATTTATTAAACAGGGAATCCTTTCTCCATTGCTTGTTTTTGTCAGATTTGTCAAAGGTCAGATGGTTGTAGATGTGCGGTCTTATTTCTGAGTTCTCTATTCTGTTCCATTGGTCAATGTGTCTGCTTTTGTACCAGTACCATGGTGTTTTGGATACTGTAGCCTTGTAGCATTGACGTCAGGTAGTGTGATGCCTTCAGTTTTTTTCTTTTCACTTAGGATTGTCTTGGTTATATGGGCTCTGTTTTAGTTCCATATGATTTTTAAAACAGTTTTTTTTTTTCTAATTCTGTGAAGAATGTCAGTATTAGTTTAATGGGAATAGCATTGAATCTACAAATTACTTTGGGCAGTATGGCCATTTTCACAATATTGATTCTTCCTATCCATGAGCATGGAATGTTTTTCCATTTGTTTGTGTACTCTCTGATTTCATTGAGGACTGGTTTGTAGTTCTCCTTGAAGAAGTCCTTCACATACCTTGTTAGCTGTATTCTTAGGTATATGATTCTCTTCTTAGCAATTGTGAATGGGAGTTCATTCATGATTTGGCTCTCTGCATGCCTGTTGTTGGTGTATAGGCATGCTAGCAAATTTTGCATATTGATTTTGTATCCTGAGACTTTGTTGAAGTTGCTTAACAGCTTAAGAATATTGGCAGCTGAGATGGTAGGATTGTCTAGATATAGAATTATGTCATCCACAATAAAAGACAAATTGACTTCCCCTCTTCCTATTTAAAAACCTGTTATTTCTTTATGCTGCCTGATTGCCCTGGCCAGAACTTCCAATGCTATTTTGAATAAGAGTGGCCAGAGAGGGCATCCTTGCCTTGTGCTGGTTTTCAAGGGGAATGCTTTCAGTTTTTGCCCATTCAATATGATATTGGTTATGTGTTTATCATATGTGGCTCTTATAATTTTGAGTATGTTACTTCAATATCTAGTTTATAGAGAATTTTTAACATGAAGAGATGTTGAATTTTATCAAAGGCCTTTTCTATATCTATTGAGAAAATCATGTAGTTTTTGGGTTTAGTTCTGTTTACGTGATGAATTACATTTATTGATTTGTGTATGTTAAACCAACCTTGCATCCCACTAATGAAGCCAAGTTTATCATAGTGGATAAGCTTTTTGATGTGATGCTGGATTTGGTTTACCAGTATTTTATTGAGGATTTTTGCATCCATATTCATCAGGGATATTGGCCTGAAGTCTTCCTTTCTTGTTGTGTCTCTGCCAGATTTTGGTACCAGGATGATACTGGCCTCATAAAATGAATTAGGAAAGATTCCCTCCTTTTCAATTGTTTGGAATAGTTTCAGGAGAAATGGTACCAGCTCCTCTTTGTACCTCTGGTAGAATTCAGCTGTAAATCCATCTGGTCCTGGGCTATTTTTGGTTGGTAGGTTAAACATGCCTACTTTCTTTAAGCTAGGTTTATTCACATTATTATTCTCAATTTTAGGTATATGTCAGTTCTGCATTTTGATTAGCAAATACAAATCAGAAATACACCAAAGTCAGTGAACAAATTTATCTCACAAAATCATGTGTTCCTTTCATCATTTGTATTATTATTATTTTTTTTAGTATGGAATTCTACAGACAACCTTATTGAATATTTTTAAATCCCTCATTTCTATCACTTTATTCATTCTGAGCTATAGAGGCCAAATAAGATGAGAAATTCCCTCTTTTCTCCCAGGACTTATTAAATAAAGAATAGATCATTTACTTAACTAGTTACAGTGAGCCTACTTAATTATTGATTACCTATTAAATGTCAGGATATTATTTTTAGAGGTTTTAATAAAAGAGAAACATGGTTTTGCTTATCTCTCTCTCTCTTTCTCTCTATCCACAGGTACACAGATATATATTTATATTACCCACAGTTAATGATATTATATTCTCTTTTCCAACAGTAGCACTCATTTTTTTTTCTAATTTATGCACTTTCATTTTGTTTCTCCTTTTAAAATATGTAGTGAGGGAAGGATATAGTATTATCTCAGATATGACAAATTCAAGGCAAATGTGATAACTCCTTCTTAGTATATCCATAGCAGGTATTATTAATAAGTTGTGCCATTTTTTTTTTCCTTTTAAGTCAAGAGATAGCATCAAGATTCTTAGTACAGGGCTTCAGTGAATACCACCAATATTTTCTTCATTTCTCATTTTCTACTGAAAACAAATAGAACTGATGGGCCATTTAAAATAACAAAAATGTGTTACTAATAGGTTGTTGTAGCTCAAGGGATCACATTTATGGTTGCTTGATAAAATATAAAAGTCAATTAAGTAAACTCCAGATAAGCAACATGATGCTTTTTGTTTTTGGTTTTGTTTCTGGGTTTTTTATTTTGTTTTGTTCAAGCATGTTCCAAATATTGTTTGTGGGCATACTCATCCTAAAATTATTTGTATTTATCTAAATATTTTTATTTTAATTTCTCGGCTAAATTTGGCAAATCAAAGAATTTTTTTCCTGTATTTTAGAAAAAATGGCCAAAAAATATAAAATTATAATAACTATTAAAAGTTGTCCCATAAATTTAATACATAATAAGAACAAAAATAAGCATCCAGAAGACATTGAATAACCCGAAGATCTGCAAGACTTGTTAAATAAGGTATTACTATATAAAAATAAAAGAATGATTTTAATAAAAAGAGTTATAGTTTTCTAAAAGATAATTTTCTAATATCTATCAGAATATAAAGTTTTGGACCATTTTTGAGCCACTATATAAGAATGCATGACAGGTATGTTTTTCTATGTGTGGATACAGTATACATATAATATCCATGTGTGTGCATATGTGGATGTCTGCAGTATCGTATATGATGAAAATATAAGATATTTGATAAACCATTATGTATCATAATCTCATGTTTGAGAAATGTATATTCATGTATGTGTATGAAAGATATCCCCAATTTTATTATATTTTATTGTATTTATCTTTGGGCAGCAGCATATGAATTATGTTCACTTTCTCTTGAATACCTATTTGAATTGTCTTTTATATTGATATTTATAATTAGAATGCCTGTAAAACTATTTTATTTTAACAACAGCAACAAAAATACTAACTACTCAAATAATAGAGAAAAGAAAATCATTGAGGTAAATTTTACCAGTACTTAATCAAGCACTGTCCAAATGAGAATAACCTTGAGCCAACAGACGTTGTGTATTCCTGTTTTATTGATAATGCCTCTCTAGTTGTAATATGCATCCTGAGGACATCGTGGCTGATACTATTAAATACAAATTTTTATAAGTTTATTACTAGAATGAAGTAGTAGCTATAAAACGAAGTACTAAAATCAAAAAAAACATACTCGTCACTTACACAAAGGCAACCAGCTGTATAATGAGGTCAGAGAGAAGATAAAGATTCCACGGTATCTGAGAAATCTGAGTTTAAAACCTCAGCTGTTCTAATTTTTCAGATTGTGTGATTTTGGTTTAATTACTTAACCTTCATTAACATCGGTTTTTTCAACTACAAGTAAAACGGAAGCTACTTCATTGTTAAAATTCTGAATCATAATAGGTACCGACAATGTTCACTTTACCAGTTTCTCATTACCTTTCTTACTCTGACTTATTTCTTCTCTGACTTCTCACCACTCCCAATGCTGGTGCCATCTCTTCTGTCATCGACCATTCCACTTTGACCATAAAAGGTGATGAGTAAAGCAGAATGCGCAAAGGATTATGTCTTATTTGTTATCTTCCTTATGGAATATAGTGTCCTATTCTATTTATAGCGGATGATCAGTGAATGTGTATTGATAAGATAACATTTTATTTAAACAATATTTGATTTAGGAGCAATGGAGAGGGCATTATTTAAATTTTAGGTTGTTGGTGACGTAGTCATTCAACTCCTTATTTTTAATCATTTTTAGGTGGATTATTACTTTTTTAATTGTTGTGAAAGAATGCTTTTTAAACACTACTTTACTTTGTCATAATTCCAGATCAGCATCTGATAAAATCTAGCACATGAGTCGACCTTTAAAAAGCCCATCAAACAGTGATTTACAATTTACTCCTTCATAAAATGACTGATATCAATAATAATTTATTCTAACAATAAATTCCAGTAAGTGAAATGGAAGCCCTTCATACTCTGTGACATGATTAAGGAAAAATATTTGGTGGGGTTACTTTCGTCCCTTTATACTTAACCTCAGGGCATTTGTTATCTGTCATATATGAAATAGAAATTAGTCATTCTCAGAGGAGGATTATATATAAACCTTGCAAAATGAAGATTATATAGGAACATAAAATATTAAAAAGACAAAAATAATAGAAAGGCATTTGTGAGCTATGAAATATTTTAAATTATTCTAAAGTACATTTTTCAATTTGTGTTTTCTATTTATAACAATAATTTTTAACGTATAGTTTGGAATGTTAACCAAATTGATTATCAAAAATGAAGAAAATAAAGAGCATAAATTAGAATATTTAAGCACGGTGGCTCACGTCTGTAATCTCAGCACTTTGGGAGGCCAAGGTGGGTGGATCACCTGAGTTCAGGAGTTTGACACCAGCCTGGCCAACGCGGTGAAACCCCACCTCCACTAAAAATACAAAAACTAGCCAGGCGTGGTGGCAGGCTCCTGTAGTCCCAGCTACTTGGGAGGCTGAGGCAGGAGAATCGCTTGAACCCGGGAGGCGGAGGTTGCAGTGAGTAGAGATCGCGCCTTTGCACTGCAGCCTGGGCGACAAGAGCAAAACTCTGTCTAAAAAAAAAAAAAGAAAGAAAGAAAGAAGAAGAATGACGAATGTTTCTTGTCAGAGGCAGGATCTCATCTGGGCCTTCATAACTTCAATGAAGAAAAGACATGGAGGAGGAAATTGCAGGCTCAAGTGAAAAGGCAAGAATGAAATAGAAGTTTTAGTGGCGTTTCAAGGGATAGTTGCACTTTTGAAAAACAGCAGGGAATATCATTGAATAAGTAGACTGGAGCCAGTTTGCCTGCTGTCTTCTTTTTATTGGAATCTTATTAAAATATATTAAAGCAATTTTTATAAAAATAAAAATTCAAATATACTTCCCCTTCCTAGTCTGGAAAGGTTTCATCTCAAGGCTAGTTATCTCTAAGATGTTTGGCATTTCTGTTTGGTCTGTAATACATATATACAAAAGTAGGAAATGCAAAACAGATTTATTTTTTCTTATCCAAAATAAGAGATAGCGTGAATGACAATTGCCCTAGCAACCTCAAATTTTGTAATAATCCAAAAATTTCTATATTGTGTACTATAATTACTACCGTAGTTTGAAATGGTTTTGTAATACATACACTGTCTTTGCCAAAAGGTTAAGAAATTAGACTTACACATAATTATCGGGAGCTATTTACCCCAACTGAACATAATTACTGAAATCACAAGAACACAGATCCGAAAGGAACCCCAACAGGTTATCTAGTTCATGGTCTAATCTCTTCAAGGGCATACATTTAACCCACCACAATTTACCAATTTTTTTTTTTCCTTTTCTTAATCAAGTTAATCCATTTTTCTTACTTCAAGCAGGATTGTTTAAAACCTCTCCTGATGAAAAAATTCTCTTTAGTAAATAAAGCCCTCTGGAGAGAGAGAGAGAGATTCCACAACAGCCCTTGGTATTTCGCTTTGGCTTGTGTTTAACAATATGCTTGCTGCAAACATTTCTTCAGGCTATCTAAGGTAATTCCCTCGTGCTTCTTCCACTGAGGACCGTTTTCTCTAGTCTTGTGTGTTTCACTTACAGCAATGGAAGTATTACTTTATAGTTGCTATAATCTGCATTTAGGTGGGAAAGTATGGGTGATAGGTGCAAATCTTTTCCATCTGTAGTAAAAAGTGATGGGGGTGTATAAAGAGTGACATTATTGATATTATTCTTTTTGACCCCCAAAAGTTTCATGTAGTTTTAACCTATAAATCTTTCCTTAAAAATAAAAATATCCTTCTTCCCCAGTCAGCTTCTAGGGGACCCATACTCACCTAAGGTTGATCACATTTTGGTAGAGCTTATTTGTTTTCTCTGGGTCATAATCCAAGCTCTTACATTTTCCCTAAATTATTCCCATCATCATCATTATATTATTCTGTTTTCAGGGCGTTCATTCCCACACTGTCTGCTAAGTAAGGGGTTTAAAAAAAATCTCATGTGAATTGAAAGTCATCTGTAGTGTAAACTGTACAATTTGTATGTTTACATTTTAGAACTATTTGGAGGAATCAAATCTCAAACTAAGGATAACAGTGGTAGTAATTTCAGGGCCCCTGTTGAGAGATAAGGTATAAAGGTGCCCCAGAAGCCCACTGAACGGTGCTGGACGCAGAGAAAATGCCCTATTCTATTAGCTATTGCTATTAGTTATGATGAAGATTGTGTTGGTGGTGGTATTGTTTAAATATGTTAGAGGAGGAGTTGTATCTTACTTGCTGTCTTTCTCCTGGAGTATAGTGCTCTGCTATATTTACAGTGGATGATCAGTGAGTGTGTATTAATAACACAATATTTTATTTAAGAGCAATGGATAGGACGTTATTTAAATTTTTAGATTGTTGGTGAACTAGTCATTTAAACTATTTATTAATCTTTTAATTCTTCATTGGGCATTCATCGTTGCACATCCCTGTCATCCTTTGGGAGTAGCTTGGCTTTTTGGCTTGTTTTGGCCAATGAAATAAAGCCAGAATTGATAAATGACACTTGTGCACAGAAACTGTGAACTTCGAGACTGAGAGTGTAATTTGTCACGTTTTCTTTTCCTGCTTCAGTAGTCATGAATGCACTTCCCAAAATGTAACTTCTGTCACCCTGGGTCCCAAGGTTGCTTGCTAAGCAGGATCTCATTTGAACACCTACTTCGAATATGTAAACTGGGTTAGAAATAAAAGTCTGTCGTTTTAAGCTACTAAGATTTTGGGGGTTTCTTTTTTATTGCAGCATAACCTGCCCTCTCTTGACTGATAACTGGCAACACGCGTATTTGTGAAGAAAATATTTTTGCTACTAGACATGACTAAGCAAACTATTTTCTCTGCACACAAATAAATTATGTTCAGGTGTCACTCCACATAACTGATTGTACCATGCCAACTTTCTCTAAAGTAAATGTGGTGAAATCCTTTCCTTACAAGGAAGAAACACAGCATCTGCTATATTTGAACGGGAAAACTACTTCTGACTGGCTGTCCATAGTGCTGAATGGGGAATAAAATCTGTCTGGCTGTTTTTGTCCTGAATTTTGGCACTGAGGCAAAATGTGAGCAGCTCAATTTACCTATGTTATTGTATCCAGAATTCCTTCTTCTCCCATCTTAGGCATTAAAAAGTACGCAGTGCAATGACTTATCTTGCAACAGGTGCAATTGTTAATTACTTGAGATTTTCAGGGACAAACAGAGAAAATCTTCTCTCTCTTAGTAACATCAAGAAAGACTGAAGGGTGGAGAAAATAATTCTCGCTTCCATTTTTCAACTTCACGTACCTGATATTCCAATTAGAGACTCGTGATATTTTTGAAATTTTATTTTCCTAATTTTATGTATGCACATTGTTTTGTGTTTTAAGTGCTTTAAGAGATGCTACATCTTTAGAGGTCATTTTTTTGTAATTTTTTAGTAAATAATTATAAGGAAATGTACATTTTTTTACTTTTTAATGGGGATGAGTAGGAAACTAAGATGGAATACGTAGTTTCAGTGGAAAATAAGAGAGACACATAAAAAACATTTTATTTTAAAGAACTGCCTCAAAATGTGTTTATATCATCCCCAAAGTGCTGTTTTATTTTTTTTACATTAATTTTACTGTCTTGATATTAGGAATAAGATATGATCAAAACAATCGAAATGTGGATCAAAAATACTGTAATCTTAATTCAAAAGCTTTGTTAATTATACTAATATGAATTATTTTCAAGCCTGAAATCTGGTTTTAGATTATTTTAGAGTAGGCCTATTTCTTTATGCAGATGGTAGATAGGACTCCTTGTTAGTTCAATTTTAGATGAAATGAGTAAAGAAAGAGCACTTTCTGAAAACAGTAGTCATTTCATATTGTTTTGTGGTTTACAGTGCTCCATTAAAAACACATGACATTGTTAGGCCTATTTTAGGCAGTCACACAGTCTGATTCACAAGGAAGAATTGATAATTTCTTCCATGTTTTACTTCTGTATATTTTTAGATTTTGTTTTCTGTATGTCATTTTCTTACTGACAGGAGGATGAGGAGAAAGGCAGGATGGGTTAAATGGATTCATTAAAATACACAAAAAGGCAGGGTCTCCATTGTTTTCAGACTATAGAGTAGTTATGATAGGATGCTTTTTCAAATATGAATAGAAATTATTTTCATAAAATATCTACTATATCTCAATGCTTCTGTTGCACCATCTCCAATCTCCCTAACGTCTTCATATCCTTATTCATATTTCACATACAAGCTAAAAAATTTCAATTATTTAAATGTTTTTAAAATTAAAGTCATATAGCTAGCAAATGACAAAACTGAATTCAAATTCAGTGTCTGTACTGGCTGAATCATGGATATGAGTTTTGATAGGTTATTCCTACTTTATATATCAAACCCTTTTCCAATGGTAGAGAGGTTAGTTTTCTTAATGAAATATTAACTGTTATAAAAAGTATGTGTTAAGGATGAAGAGATCTTATTGGGGAATTGCTATATAAACTCCAAAGCAAAGTTCCCAGTCGGCTTTTTTCCAAGGGCTAATGTGTGCTTGTCCCAGAAATAGACATGTATATTTTTTACCCACCCCTAGTGACACTAGAATACTCTGTTCTTTAAAATCTAGGGCTAAATTAGGCAAGGAAGGTTTGAACTGGACAAACCTACAATTATCAAAATCTCCTCTTAGAGCTTTAAGAAGGCAGTCGGGACTCAGCAGGTATTTTTATTTGCTTATTTTTCTCATCAATTGAAAACACAATCAAATTCTGGCTGTGTGACCTTGGGTATTTTGCTACCTAAGTTTCAGTTCTTCATTTGTAAAATACACCTATTTTTTCCATAGGATTGTTCTTTGGATTTATTTAAGTATCATATTTAAAGTTTCTATCACAGTGCCTGCCATAGTATGACCTTAAAACTGTATTTACTGAGAGCATGAGAGCATACATTTAAGAAAGGAATTGTATTATTATCATTATAGGTTCCAAGGATATAACAGAGAATAAAATAGACAAATTTGCTGCCCTAATTAAGCTTATAGTCTGGTAGGAGAAGATATTATATATTCTATTAGTTGAGTGGTACTCTGAATATAAATAAATAATAAATAAAACAGATTAAGGGGGATAGAGTGTTCCAGGGATTCTTTTTTACATAGGGTGATGAAGGAGTCTCTGACAAAGTGATATATGAGTAGAGAACTACAGGAAATTTGGAAACCTGGAAGGAAAACATTGTGGACAGAGAGACTGACTGGTGCAAAGGTATTGACATTAGAATACCTTCCGTGAATTCTAACAGTGGAGGGAGCAGGGAGGACAGTGGGAGATGAAAGCAGCAAGACAGTTGGGGAGCTGATCACATGGACCTTGGCCGCCATGCTGAAGGTAAGACACAGGCTGTATGATGGAAAGTCATTAAAGAGTTTTGAAGTGAGGAATGACTTGGTCTGACTCTCAGACTGGAAAGGTCAGAATCCTGGCTGGCAGATGACAGATTTTACGGGCAACGCTTGAAACAGGTAAATAAATCTGTAGGGGATTTTAATAGTGTAGGTAGAACATGATAGTTGCTTGAATGAGTGATATTGATGAAGGAAGAAATAAAAGATATTATGGATATTAAAGGTAGAACTGACAGAATTTGCCAATATATTCTTGTAGGATATGGGAGGCAGAGAGGTACCAAGGATGCTTCCAAGTGTTTTGGCCTGAACAACTAGAAGGTTAGAGTTGTCACTTCCTGATGGGGAAGGCTGCTGGAAAGGAGCAAGTATGAATATGAAGAGAAATGAGTGGTAGCTAGACGAGGACCTAAGTTCAAGGGGAGTAATGATTAAAGATGAGTGACATATAGCATAATATATATCACCCATCTGGATGTGAGATATATACTATATATGGAGTGATCTGGGGTGAGGAAAAAATTGATGATGCAAAAGAGGGGCTGATGTCCTTGAGTAGGTAAGAGATGGGATTTCTTGAAGCAGAGCAGAGGCTGGGCTGCCATAGAGATGCAGAGGGACAGCAGTGTGGAGGTAATTGATACAGGTTGTTAAGTATTTGCCTAAAATTTGTCATTGAAAGTAATGGCAAACCCGCAATTATTTTGTCCCAACCTAATAGATTTGATGGTGGTGGAGGAACTTGGAATTTCTCTTAAATATAAAGCAAGTTTCTCCATTGAAGGAGTGGAGGAAGAGAGAAGGTGTATATCAGTTTGTTAGGTCTACCATAACAAAGTACCACGGAGGGGTTGATTAAAACAACTGAATTTAATTTTCTCACAATTTTGGAGGCTGTAAGCCTGAGATCTAGTTATCAGCAGGGTTAGTGTCTTCTGAGCCTTCTCACCTTTGCTTGTGGATGGCCTTCTCCCTGTGTCTTCATTCTTCATGTGGTCTTCCCTGTCTGTGTCCCCGCTGATCTCATTTTAACTTTCACTTCTTTAGAGTCTCTATCTCCAAATATAGTCACTTTCTGAGGTATTGGAATTTAGGACTTCAACATATGGGTTTTATATTAATATTAATATTAAGAGGGACATACTTTAGCCCCAACAAGGTATTTAAAATTCAAGGAAAGTAACATATTGCTTAGAATGGTCTAGGAAAATGTAAAATTACAGAGCAGTATTTAGATTAATGTAGTAGACCATTCATAGTTGAAACATTTATAATATCTATAAGATTAAAAATTTTAAGGGACAATTAAGTTTAAATTTTAATAACTATGTCATTTAAATTAAATAATTTTTTTCCTGAAAATATACTCTGTATTCTAAGTAGTCCAGAAAATAAAATAGAAAATAATAGGAATGGCACTAGATTTACTCAGTATGCACACATATTATAAGTATATTCATCAAGTGCTGTATATTCATTGTATCAGAAATTTACCTACAGAGGGTAAAAATTAGAAAACTAAGAAAGACGTAATAGATTGGTAGAGTGAGCTTTCTACATCTTTTTCATTCTATGACCCTCAGACTAAAGTCTAGGCTGCCAATCTGTAATACATTCTTATATTCTGTAATTAAAGTCTCATGCTTTATTTGTCTCAGGTATTTAAAACATTGTTTTCACAATTTCTTTGTAGTTTATCTTTAAATTGATAGATAATATTTTCCAGAAATATTTTGATTTTATTTTGCAGTTCATTGTACTGTATTTTGTTTAATTTTCTTTCCAAAGAGAAGGGAGTCTTTTTGGCTTTTTAGAAACCTTATTGTCCATAATTATTCAATATACAATATTTAATTTTATAAATGTAAGGTTTAAAATACATTAGAAAATAAAGTAAGCATTCAGTACATAATTTAACTATGATTTTGAAAAATAATTTTGTTTAGTTAACAGGATATTTATTTTGTTTCAGATAAGAAAGTGATAAACAAGTTTTATGCATGATTGTTTTTAATGAGTTTTAAATAAACCAAGTTTTAATTTATATGAGATATAGTTGATTTGGTAAATAAAATCTATCATTTTATTGTTAAATTCATCACCATTGATCACAATATATAGCTTGGGTAGGAGATTATGGTTGCTTGAATGAGAGTATTGATTAATAGGGTAGCATAATTTTATTAGCTACACAAAGTACAATATTGATAATTTTCTAAAGCCTAAAATATTTATTTATATTTGGAAGAGTCTATCTCAATACAATATTAAAATAAGTTAAGCAGAAGTCTACCTAAAGTATTCACAACATTTAGATGCTATCCAACTCAATCACTTTGTCTCTGAAAACATAGATTCTAAGCAAAAGTTTGAGAAAAGTACATACATGTACTTCAGTGTGCCTGATCCATATCATAATTTTTTCTAGTAAATGTGGATCTTTGTTGTTGTTAAGTAGAGTTTTTCTATTTAAATATCATCATTTAATGAAGCAGGGGACTGACATATACTCTTTCAATATAACCTTTTTTTTACTATTGATAGAGCATTTTTTGAACTTCATGGTTATCCTATATGATAAAATATACAGTGGAGGTTAAAACATTATTTGAAATGTTTTTAAGAGAGGTGAAATGTATGTGTAGGAAATACATTTTATATAACGTTGTTTAAATTATCTTTCTCAATACTTAGTAATTTGTCAGAAGTTTCTCTACAATTTCTTGTTACATAGAGATTTGTCAGATGGCTTTACTTTTACTTCTTGACAAGACTCCCTTGAATCTTTCAAATGAATGAAATTCTATGCTGCAAGTTGTACCACAGTCTACTTTTTTTCTCATATCTCTCAAATAATGAGATTTGGGATTTTACCAACTTTGAATGTTTTAATATGCCCATAACCATTTTGGGTTATATACTAGTTGAAAATCTAATGAATTCTCCAGAAAAACACAAAACTTACATACACTAAAAATGTTCCATACAAATTCAAACAATTCATGGATCCCCAAAAGACAATCCATGGATATTTATAGTGCTTCTAGACACACAAAGAAGTCTAGTTATAACAATTTTCACTTATGATCTTGATGGAATAGAATATACAGTGAGAACAAGAAAGGGGTTATTTATGATGAACTGAAAGCTCACCATACTAAAAGTATGAAAAATGTAAAGCTCAAAATTATATATGTACTATAATTTCAATGATATAAAATATGCATGCTCTGGACAAAAACTTTTAAAAAGCATGAAAAAAAGAAAAGTAGTTTTGGAAGAGTAGTAGGATTATGAATAAATGTTTCCTTTAAAAATTGCATTTTAAGCCTCTATTATTTTGTATTTTAAAAAATACAGTAATAGGAGAAACCTACAAAAGAGACAACCTAGACCCTGGACAAATGCAATAATCTCTTATCTATTCTCTGAGTATCCACTCTTGCTTCCTTTCTTTTCATTCTGTTGAATGAAGCTAAAATAATCTTTTTGTTTGTTTGTTTTTTGTTTTGTTTTTGTTTTTGTTTTTTGTTTTTTGTTTTTTGTTTTTGAGACTGAGCCTTGCCCTGTCCCCCAGGCTGGAGTTCAATGATCTTGGCTCACTGCAACCTCTGCCTCCTGGGTTCAAGCACTTCTTCTGCCTCAGTGTCTAGGATTACAGGTGTGTGTCATCATGCCCAGCTAATTTTTTGCATCTTTAGTAGAGATGGGGTTTCACTATGTTGGCCATGCAGGTCTCAAATTCCTGATCTCGTGATCCACCCGCCTTGGCTTCCCAAAGTGCTAGGATTACAGGTGTGAGCCACCACACCCAGCCAGCTAAAATAATCTTTAAGAAATTCCAATCTGGTCATACCATACCTCTAATTAATACTCCCCAATAGTTTGTAATTCCTCTCAGAGTAAAATTCCTGAATGGGTCTCCAAGGCTCCTCCTCCCACCGTTTCCTCCAGTTCACCAGCCTTTCCTAGAAAAAGGCTGTCTGCCTTTATATATGACTTTATGCATTCATTCCTTTTTCTTCCTTCCTTCTCTTCTAAACCTTATTCATCCTTTACACTTCAGTTCCACATTTACTTCTTCTTTGGGAAAGCTCCTATTGATCTTTCAGCTTGATCATACTTATTGTATTCCAAATTTTTATTTTATAGCATTTTTCAAGTGAATAAATCAAGAATAAGCCAATGACCCAATTCATATTTGTATAGAATCTTATACAAATTAAAAATATTAAGTTTTCTCTACATAGATAAAAATGAGGATGAAGAACTACCATACTCTGGCTAACTTAATCAATATAGGTGCCTAGCCTTCTCCCCTTACAATTAACATAGGCAAAGCAAAGCCGTTACAAGACAGTATGGCAATGAAATTACAAGAATAATGAACATGCTCAGTGAGTGAGTGGAGAAGAATTTTACAGTTAGGCTGATAACATGACCCCTAAACCTCCAGTGATTTTCATATATTAAAAAAGAGAAAGTCAATTAAGCTGTATAGAGAATAACTTAAACACATTATCTGTTGTCATGTGGACATAATAGCTGACTGGTTGAATCTGTACTTTTTAAAAGTTATGTAAGTACAGCTTTAGGTCATTTCACACTAGGGGTTTCAAATGGAAAGACAAATTCGCTCAGTGGGAGCTCTTCAGCATCACCCAAATGGTTGAAATAGGAACTATTTCCAGTTTCACCAAACAGAAAGTGTTGGTACAATTGCACATAGAACCATTTGTGTGGACTTAACAGTTAAAAAAATAGGAATATTTGTCATCACCTACATTATACTTCAAGAAGCCTAAATATAACAGAAAGATTGTGAAATTATAGTATTTTTAGCTTTAACATCAGATATTTTTTGGAAGCTTCACTTTAGCAAATCTTATTTTGTAATCTAATATTGGCCACAATATAATATGTAAGTAGAAAATACATACATTAGTTAAAAACAATAATTTCAAATCTGATTATAAAAAAATCTTTAGATTGCCAAAAAATGGACAAGTTGCTAAAATATTAAGGCCAATGAATCAGCAATTCAATAGCTTTTTCTAGGTTACCATGACAGAAAGAATCATTGTCTACTTGGTTCTCTTCCTTCTGTAAACCAAGACTTACAAAGATTTTGCAGCTTGAAATGCATCCCAGACAGCAGTCAATTTTCGATTTTGTCATCAACTACAGGTACCAGCAGGATGCTGAGTACTGACAAAACATGTAATGATTGCTGCTCACCAAAGGGTAACTGGGATTCTGGATTTCAAAATGTTAAAATATTTGAGATGTGGGCAAAGATCTCATGACGAAAATACCAAAAGCAATTGCAACAAAAACTAAAATTGACAAATGGAATCTAATTAAGCTAAAGATCTTCTGCACAGCAAAAGAAACTATCATCAGAATGAACAGGCAACTTACAGAATGAGAGAAAATTTTTGCTATCTAGCCACCTGAAAAAGGTCTAATATCCAGAATCTACAAGGAACTTAAACAAATTTACAAGTAAAACAACCTATCAAAAGGTGGGCAAAGAATATGAATAGACACTTCTCAAAAGAAGACATTTATGGCTGGGCGCAGTGGCCAGCACTTTGGGAGGCCAAGGAGGCTGGATCACCTGAGGTCAGGAGTTTGAGACCAGCCTGACTAACATGGTGAAACCCCATCTCTACTAAAAATACAAAAATAGCCAGGCGTGGTGGTGGGTGCCTGTAATCTCAGCTGCTCAGGAGGCTAAGGCAGGATAATTGATTGATCCCAGGAGGCAGAGGTTGCAGTGAACTGAGATTGCACCACTGTGCTCCAGGCTGGGCGATAGAGTAAGACTCCGTCTCAATTTAAAAAAAAAAAAAAAGGGACATTTATGCGGCCAAGAAACACATGAAAAAAAGCTCAACATCACTGATCATTAGAGAAATGCAAATAAAAACCACAATGAGATACCATCTCATGTGAGTCAGAATGGTGATTATTAAAAAGTAAGGAAACAATAGATACTGGTAAGGTTGTGGAGAAATAGGAACGCTTTTACGCTGTTGGTGGGAATGTAAATTAGTTCATCCATTGTGGAAGACAGTGTGGTGATTCCTCAAGAACCTAGAACCAGAAATACCATTTGACCCATCAATCCCATTACTGAGTATATACCCAAAGGATTTTAAATCATTCTAGTATAAAGACACATGCACACATATGCTTATTGCAGCAGTATTTACAAGACCAAAGACATGGAATCAACCCAAATGTCAATCAATGAGAGACTGAATACAGAAAATGAGTTACATATACACCATGGACTGCTATGCAGCCAAAAAGAATGAAATCATGTCCTTTTCAGGGACATGGATGAAGCTGGAAGCCATCATTCTCAGCAGACAAACACAGGAACAGAAAACCAAACACCACGTTTTCTCCCTCATAAGTGGGAGTTGAAAAATGAGAACCCATGGATACAGGGAGGGGAATGACACACACCAAGGCCCATCAGGGGGTCGGGGGTGAGGGGAGTGAGAGCATCAGGACAAATAACTAATCCATGTGGGGCTCAAAACCTAGGTGATGGGTTGATAGATACAGCAAACTACCATGGCACACGTATACCTGTGCAACAAACCTGCATGTTCTGTGCATGTATCCCTGAACTTAAAGTATATATATAATATATATATAATATATAATGTATATACACATAAATACGTCAAAATTTTTAATTTTTAAAATTGTTATTAATTTTAAAATTCCAAGATATATATATACACACATATATAGTGAGAGAAAACCACTTAAGTTTAAAACCAAATTCAAAATACTGTGTCATTTCTACTTAAATTTAGTCAAAGACTTTTAACATTCAAGTACTTTTTACAAATTATAGACAACGTGATGTAATATGTTGAATGTAGAATGTAAATGGAATAAAACATCTGAAGAAAGAAGTTTCTTTTTTCTGTATATGCTTTTTACTTAATAAACCAATTTTGCTTCACTTTAAAGGGAGAGAGTAAAATTTCTCTGTCCTCCTTCAACCTATTTGCTTTGCAAATGTACTTTATTATAACTTTTAAACAAAGAAAGTCTTCTCATCAATTGTTAGACGTTTTAGCTTTCCAGAAACTGTGGTTATAGTCAAGTTCATTAAGAGAACCATGCAATTAGGGATATGAATCTCTTCATTCTCTCTACCTGAAGAAATTTCTGATAGAAGATAACTTGGCAGGATAATTTCTATACAAAGTTAATTTCCTATTCAGTTTCTTAGCACCTAATTTTCTTCTTATAGCCTTTAAAGAACACTCACGCATGTAAAGGGAGTAGCTAAGTCCAATGGAAAGTATGAAAATGCTTGTATAAGCACTTGTTACAAGTATTTTTGTGTTGCAGTAGACTGCTCCAAAGATAGTTAGATTTTTAAACATTATTTTAGAAGAATGCAAAGCTCTACAATAGAAGAAACAATATGGCTTAAAGGTTAGAACGTATTTGCTTCTGTGAAAAAGTTCTTAAGCTTTTGGTCTTTTTTCTTTACACTTTAAATAAAACTATATGTATCTCACTGCTGTTATTAGAATCAATTTGCTAAATAACTAAACTGAAACTAATATTAGAGATGTAGTACTTTCTCATCTTGTTAATAAAATGCTTACAGTAGCATCTAGTTTTTTTCTGAAAAGGTATGTCATTTTTCTGTATTTAAAGTTATGAATTACTTAAGTAGTATTAGCTTTGTTAATCATAAGAATACAAAGCTTCCTCCTCTCATCCCTTCTACCTGGTATCAATTTGCAGATATTCCTATTCATAGCATCATTTTTTTTCAAAAAGGACCTGTCACAAAGTTTCAGGCTTTTTTATTCTCTTTTATGTCTTGTGTTTCACCTCCCTAATATGGCCAGAAAGAACTGAAAGAAAGCTAATACTCATTCGATTATGTTCATGTTCATTCGCATGAACGTCAGGGCTTTCTTGGGTGGTATTTGGGTAAGAGCTATTGATGTGCACATCCATAGTACATTTCTAAATGCTTTATTACTCCCAGGAGTAGAAGACTTTGACCACTGGGTTAATAGTATATCATAAATAAATATAATATTAGGTTGGAGTCTTATCGAAGAAAGCTTATACAATATAGCTTCTTTTTCTTGGACCTACTCATAAAGCAATAAAAATGACACATTTTTGGTAGGTTAAGTTTTAATCTTAATTCAATTTAACAAATATTTATTGCGCACCTACTATATGCTATCTATAATATTCAATTGAGTCAAGTGTACTTTTATCTATTAAGAAAATTATAATGTAAAATAATAATAATACATGTTAAAGTATGAATCACATGGGCAAATTGTAGTACTACAATATAGAATCATTACAAATAAAAGGTGATGAGAGCCATAAAAAGAAAATGAAACTAATATTTAAGAGTGCTTCTAGGCTGGGCGCGGTGGCTCAAGCCTGTAATCCCAGCACTTTGGAAGGCTGAGGTGGGCAGATCAGAAGGTCAAGAGATGGAGACCATCCTGGCCAACATGGTGAAACCCCGTTTCTACTAAAAATACAAAAATTAGCTGAGAGTGATTGTGCGCACCTGTAATCCCAGCTACTTGGGAGGCTGAGGCAGGAGAATCACTTGAACCCGGGAGGCAGAGGTTGAAGTGAGCTGAGATCAAGCCACTGCACTCCAGCCTGGCTACAGAGGAAGACTCTGTCTCAAAAAAAATAATAAATAATAAATAATAAATAAAAATAAATAAATAAAAAGTGATTCTAAATGCCAGGTATTTTAGACTTCTCTAGGTGAGATGAGGGCACATCTTTCTGGATAGGAGAGAAGCAGTGGAGATAGACATGCTCATTTGAAGACTGTTGAGTACTTACTATGCAAACAAAAATTTCAGGTAGAGTATCAAAAGAAGTTGTGTGAAGGCAGTGGCAGTTCATATGCTGACGAATTATGATTTGTAATTTGTGACACTTTCAAACTGACAGAAAATATGACTTGTTTCTTTCACATTTCCCAGCTTTGTCTTATTGGTGTTATCTACTTTATTGTGACTCCCTATGATTAGACAGGGATGAAAGCAAAAACTACATTGCTCCTACCCTGAAACAGAATTAGGGAGACAAAAATCCTCACCCATCCCATTCCTCAGGTAACCCAGAGCATACAAGAATCCTCTCCACTATTTAGAGTGAATCATAATGGCAGTAGTAATAGAAGTAGTAGTACTAGTAGTAATGAGAGTATTCAAATAAGCACAGTTGCCATTTATTGAACTCTTAGTATATGCCCAGGAATATGCTCACATTGATTAAATCATTATTTATCTTTACATTTCCCCATCAGGGTATGTTTTATGTCAAATCATTCGTAAGTGAAAGAAAATAACTTCTGCTAGATTAAACATACAAGACAAATTTGTTATTAGATAAGGGGATGTTTCATGAACCAGAGATGATCAGTGTAACTGAGCCTCAAGAAGGGAGAAGCCTCAGGACCTGACAGTACATTAAGAACTCAGGAAGGAGGCTCCCTCAGTCTCTTCTTATCTTTGCTTTTCTCTCTATATCTGTAGCTTGGCTTTCTCTATTTCTATGTATGCATGACAAGAGAAAGGTAGTCACTTTACAGCTTCAGGAGGCTAACCAACATTAATTGCTATCTCTCAAGCCCCATTCTAAATTTTCGGGAAAGAATATATAACTATAAGAGCTTGGATCAGATATACAAAACTAAGCCAAAAAAAAAAAAAAATAGCTAGTATATCAGGTTCACTTAGAACACATATGGAGGAAGAGTTCACAAAGAAATAAATCATGTATGCATTCTCCAGTGTAAGAATGATTTAAAAAAAAAAAAAAGAGTAAGTAATTTGCCTAAGTTCACACAGCAAAGAAATGGCAAAATGTGATTTTAAATACAGATTTTTGTCTGAGTGGTTTTCATTGAATGCTACCCAAGTAGCTCTCGCTGAAGTCTGTTGACTCTTGTATTAGTTTCCTACTGCTGGTAGGAAATGATCAAGTAGCAAGTTGCCATAAACATAGTGTCCTTAAACATAAAGAAATCTGATGGTTCTGGAGGTTAGAAGCCTTAAGTGGATTGTTAGGGCTGTGTCACTTCTAGAAGATCTAGGGATCATGCATTTCCTTTCCTTTTATTGCTTCTAGAGGCCACCTGCTTTCCTTGGCCTGGGGCCCCTTCCTTGCACCATTCTGACCTCTGCTTTTGTCATCACATCTCATTCCCTCCCTAGAATTCTCCTGCTCCCCTCTTAAAATAACCCTTGTGATTGCATTGGTTTCACCCAGATAATGCAGAATAAACTCCCCATCTCAAAATTCTTAATTTAATCAAGTCTTTAAGGTCTCTTTTGCCATAAAATATTCACAAGTTCCTGAGATTAGGGTGTAGACATCTTTGAGGAGGCCATTATTCCAAGTACCATGACTCTCTAGAGTCTAGTCTAAGTAATTCCTACTTAGTACTGCACTTTGGGATTTACATTTTAGTCTTTTTACAACATCACATTCTACCCATTTCTTATTATTTTTATTTATCTGTGATGATGACTTTGACAAAAAGTACTATTTTTTTCTGTTTCATCTTAAAGTTACTTGAGATTCTGCCATGCTTTTAAGAATTAATATTTCTTGCTCCTGATAATTCCCAGATGCTTCATTTCTAGTGTAACTCATTCATTATTTGAGATGGACTTTGAAGCAGAGTTCTAATTTTGACAAAGATGAGAGCAAAGGATCCATTAAATTGGAAGGATTTTTATGAACAAAGCTGCCAGAGCAATGTAAACATGGAATATGAAGAGAAAAGTCCGTTATGGAGTCTGTAGGGATTATGTAATGGAAGGATGAGAGAGTTAAAGTAGACTGGGAGCCATATCATAAAATTTTTCAAACTGATCTGTAATGCATTTATGTAAGATGATTTATGGGAAAATGATAATTACTCAAAATTAAGTATTTTACAAATCTATTACTTTTAAATGTGTTTTTGTGTAGAAAAGGCCCATTTAGCTATTCGGGAAGCTCAGGCAGGAGAATGGCGTGAACCCGGAAGGAGGAGCTTGCAGTGAGCCCACATAGTGCCACTGCACTCCAGCCTGGGCGACAGAGTGAGACTCTGTCTCAAAAAACAAAAAAAGCTTGCCATTCTTTATGTACACATGGGTTCTGCCTCTAAAATTTCAAACACGGTCTTTTAAAAATAATTGTAGTATTTATTGTTTTGAAACAGACACACAAACATACACACACACACCACCATCAACACGTTAGCAAGACCTCATACAAGGCTGGATGTAAAACATGATTGGAACACCATAGACATATACTCTTAAACAAAGGCTTGCTTATTCTGCTTATACCATTCTGTAGTTCTAATGATTTTTAATAGTATTAACTGGTTTTCTGAATGTAGGTATTTGTCTCTATGTAAAGTGTTAGGTAGTAGTTACCCAATGGGCAAAATATATACTCATTTCCATTGTATTCATCTTGAGTATAACTATTCATACTTATGTTAACAAAAATAAACTTAATTTTATTGTTATCACAAACCAGCTATGAAAGTATTTAATGAATACAAGTCAACTTTGGAGCAAAAGCAGGTTCCTTGAATTTGAGCTCACAGTCTAAATGAACTATTTTGGCATCCACGAGATTAAAATGATTAAATTACTTCTCTCCTGTGTCTTATATTCACATAGGAAGTTTTGTACTTTTGCTCAACCACAGAATACTTTACCCTCCAGAAGGGGGAAAAAAAAAGTAATTCCATAGTTAATGAAAGGGACATTGTGTTCTGTGTAACTTAATGTTTCCTCTAGATTTACTATTTTAGAAAGGGTTAGAAATGGAAAGTATTAAGCACTAGTGACTTACAATGACATCATTCTGTATTTAATAAAATGTGTCCTTACTATTTTACCAAGACTTTCAAAATCATAGAACTTTAATTTTATTTTTTACCTTAAAAATGAGAATTCTTAGAATTTTTATATCTGATATGCATTTTCTGAAATATGATAAAAGATAAGTTTAAATATTTAGGCAAATTTAACTGTTTTGCCTATGAAAATTTTCCCAGTGTACTGTGTTTATTAAAAAATTCCCACAATATTTACTGCTTATTCATTTATTTAACTGACATTTAATGAGTGTCACATATTTTATGTCAAAGGTATAAAGATACATAACATATAGATTTTGTTCTAAAGAGTAAATTTATATACACGTAAGTATATAGCATGTATTGAGATAAGTGATGACAAAGACATATACAAATGATTCAGAAACACCAAGAGGTGTCACAACAGGTTTGCTTGTGGCAAATATGTTAGTAGAGCTTTAGAAGCTTAATTGACTCTGAACATTTGGTCCCTTTAAGAAAAGATTGGACTTCTCCCAGTTTCAGCTCTCTCTGCAAATGCTTGGAGCAGCAAACTGCTAGCATTATGAACACAGCAAGCTTCCAAAGGGAGGACTCTAGCCTGTATAATAGCATCGACTCACCATTGATATTTCAGAGATAAACACTGACTTAGTTATCCATATGGGCAAGCAAAGAATAGATGAATAAAACCCAAGGTCACTTTATAAAAGCCACTAGTATTCAATTCTTTATATTATTTAATTCTTTCAATGCTTTTCCTCACTAACTCATTGACTAAAATTGACCAACAGAATAAAATGGCATCATTTATCATGGTGGAATTCTTAGAGTCTTTTAAAGGATCTCTAAAACAATTACATTTTGATAGGATGAACATTTGAAGTCTAGAGAAATACTAGAATAATGCTAGCTCCAGGATCTTACTGTATTTAGGTTTTGGCCCAGTCCTGGTGCCCATCTGTACCATCTACCAAAAGGCCTGCCACTAAAGGTAGATCTAGGTTACCTCTGCTTCAGCATTCTCAGCCCAGTGGAGCCAACTATCATAACTCTCCATATTGATGAAAATAAATCTAGTTTATGTGAGAACTTTTCGAAACCTAATATATTGATTTGAAGCTTTGTTACAACAGTACAGAGTTAGTTGCAATGCCTTTGAAATATTTTTCTTCAACTTCCAGAAATGCACCACCAAGTGAACCTGATCATTTTTCTAATCTAAATTATTTCAAACTGCTTGTCTCTTACATACATTCTTTTATACTTATACATATAATATTTTAGCCAATAGGATAATTCTCTCTTTATACCAGAGTATGAAATATAAAAGTTCTATAGGAGCGTCAGGGTTAGTACTGTGAGTATTAGAACTGGGTTTGATGTTAGATTGCAATGACTTGGCTCCAGACTGCCTATATCATACATTTTTGATGAATTCCTATCAGTTTACCATAGCAATAACCAAGACAAGTATAGTTGTGCTATATTATTTATACATGCTGAATCTATGTTTGGACAAAGTGAATATAAGTCCAAAAAAACGTAGCATCGATTGCTGATTGATAATGGGCAAGATAATTAGAAAGCTTGCTAAGGCTAAGTAGGACAATTTAATGAGTGAAAGCTGGTAACTTGGGTTGAGAAAGACACAGTAAATGGATGAATATAAAGAACCAAATGCTAATACAGAGCATTGATTTGATTGAAGCCTTACCAGAAAGTCCACAGACACAGAAGATTACAAAATGAGCATCACTAAGGCCCTTCTTGGCGGGGACACATTTCATTTAGCAAAAATAATTATCTAAAAGAGTGTCAAGACTTTTTGACGTAAGGCCTGAGAAATACAATGACCAGAGACTTTCATGACCAAGAATTTGGTGGGACTTAAATCATAATTTTAAATGTCTTTGTCTGGTCTTTGTCTAGTCTTTGTCTAGTCTGGCACACTGGCTATAGACTTTTTGAACCACATTGTTAGTATCAGAGGAGGTACTCATGTGGATATGTCCCTTTCCAGGAGTATATATATGTGGGTGATATCCATAAAATAGATAGCACTGGTGGTTCTGTAAGCTAAGTATTAGTGTTCTTTCTAGTAGTGTTAGGCAGCCACCTGTTCAACTGGTCTAACTCTCAATCCACAGATTTGATGAGACACTGTAGTCATAGATTTGAGTGTTAAATGGGCATGCTATAATTGGAACAACTGAAATGACTGATGGAAGAGGAACTGTAGGATGAGAGAGTTCCCTAAAACCTTGCCGTTAGGAACTTATGACTTTCAGTTAGATTATTTGACCCTGCCGATATTACTTATCTGTATCTATGACAAGTTTAATAAGCAGTTACAAGATGAACACACATTAATATAGGAAGGTCTAAGATGCCATCATGAGATCAGAGATCACAGAGAGAGCAAGAAAAGAGATTGGGACTTCAATAAAAAGAGATCCTATGTCTGGTAGAATGATGAATAAGAATGTGGAACTGGGTGTGGAGAGACTGGTGAGCAACATCTGCTAAGGTATTGGAAAAGCAGGTGAAGGAAAAGCAGGGTGGAGATTCAGGATTCACAGATTATTTTTATGGAATTTTCATATATATATGTCTATACACACAGAGCTAGCTATAAAAGCAAATTATTCTGTATTCAGTTATATATTTATTATATAAACTACAAATATATGTATGACTGTGTTACTATATATATATATATATCCTTTCTTTAGCCACTGAGAGCCTAGAAGCAGTGACACTAGTAATGAGCATATCCACTGGATATCATTCTTCATTAAAATAAGCCAGGGTTCCTTGGAGAAGTGGTTGAAGTGGTTGAACTGGAGCAGGAAAAATATAAGATGAATCTAGAGCATTAATATGCTTAAAAAGAAGGAAAAAGAAAGAAAAGTAAAGATGGATGTCAAAAGAACATAGGAACCAACCTGAAAAACCTCACAATGGCTGAAGCTGGAACAATTTGGGCAACAAAATCAATTATGATATTACTGGATCATAACCCAAATAATAATATAAATATCTGAATCATACTAATATAAATAAATAATTGAATAAAGAAGTAAATGAGAGAAGAGACAACTCTTCCTTGCAGAATAATTACAATTAAAAATGTAGATGAAATGAGGAAAATAGGAAATCCTCATTAGAACGTCACAGTACTAACTGCTGCAGGCAAGACACAAGGAAGGGCGCTAAAATTAGTGGACAAAAGTTTAAGGAGGAATGGAATATTTTCATAGTCATAAATGATTTCTCCCTAAAATACATTAATTATAAAGAAAAAAACCTTTTCAGTGGAGAAACCTGGCAGACACCACCTTAACCAAGTGATCTGGGTAACTTATCAAATCATGAACTCCCTACCATGATGTACTGAGATGTGATTCACTTCTGTGGTATCCTTCCCAATAATGCATTACCTCAATCTCATTATGAGAAAACACCAGAGAAACCCAAACTGAGTAACATTGTACAAGATAACTGACTTGTCCTTTGTAAGTATCAAGGTCATGAAAGGCATGGAAAGGATGAATATATACCACAGAATAGAAGAGACTAAGAAGATATGACAACTAAATGCAATCTGGGATGTTGAATTGGATCCTGAGAAAACAAAAGGACATTAGTGGAAAAATCAGTGAAATCTGAATAAAGTCTATAGTTTAGTTAATAACAGTATGGCAGTATTAATTTCCTAGTTTTGATATGTGTATCACAGTCAAATTTTAATGTTAGGGGAAGCCAGGTAAAAGATGTATGTAAACTCTGTACTGTTTCTGCAAATCTTCTGTAAATATAAACTAATCTGAAAATAAAGTAAAAAGAAATGTGTGACATACAAAGAGAAGCCATTTTATGTGTCATGGAATTGTGAAAAACTGCTGTTTAATCATTAGTATTAGGATGCTTTTGATAGCAAGTAACAGAGAAACCAATTTTTTTTTGTCTTAATGACTTACTGAAAAGAAGAAATTTTGAAAGTAGGTGATGCTCAATCAAGATGTCATTCAAACATGACTCTAGCTTCTTTTCAATTAGATTCTCTTTAGTTTAGGCTTCCCTCACAAGCTGCTTTACCCTCAACCTGGTGATGAGAAAATGACAAAATTTTCAGGTCTATCACTAATGTCCAGGGAAAGAGTCCTACCAATTGCTGTCTTTAAAAAGCAAGGAACTTTTTTTTCCCCAGAAGTTCTCTGGAAAACTCACCCCTCCCCAAACATAACTGGAATAAATTGGGTTGGATACTCATTACTAAGCAAATTGCAGGTGCAAAGTGAATCATTCAGACCGTTTATTTTAGCCTTGATTTCTAAGAGCAATCACTGGCCAGCAAATTCTGACTACTATGCCCACCCAAGAGCTGAGGATGGGGTGCTGAGCTATGTGGGAGCTGGTTTAAATAGACAGACTAAAATCAGGTTCTTAGAGAGGGGAACTGGATAAAAGGAATGAGCACTGTCCACAATAACATATTTTCAAAACAAAAATCATACATGTGATCTGGTACTAATAAATATTCTAATATGGGAGCAAAGACAGACTCCAAAATTCATACCCTTCCAGAAAAACCTAGGAAGGTTTGCGCTCATCCTCTCTACAGCACAGCGCTAATTATTTTGGCAATCTGGGGGAGACCCAGTAGGTTAACTTATTAGTCCTTTAAATTCCAGCACTGATTAGTCTGATCCTTTTCCACTTGTTTCCTTCAGCAGTCTTGGAAATGGTTCGTTTGTTTACATATATTTGGCACATTTCCCATCCCTAATTTGATCACCTGCACCTGGAAAGTCCTGGTAATTTCATTTGAAAATTCAGGTGCCCTCATTATGAAACAAAGCATTAAATAAACTTCCTGCTGGCTGCAGAAATTTAAATTGTTCTCACGTAAGCACTTCACCTTCTTACACACTGAATGTTATATGAAAAGCAAACAAAAAAGTGTCTTTTGACAGAGAGCATAAAAATACTCCATGCTATCTAGAGAAAAAGCAATCTGTAATTGGAATGAGTTGGCAAAGTTCTCCATATTGGCATAATTCACCATATGCAAAAGCCTCAATACTAAAGATGCTGGTGATAGTATTGTAAAAAAGTACAGAGCTGGTTTGAGTACCTCCAAATATAAACACTCTTTAACCAATGTGAAATGAAATATTTTTATATATCTTATCATTTGAATATAGTTTAACAATTATTATATGAAGGTAATTATAGTTATTCAAATGCCATCAAAAGAAGCCAACTTTCAGTTACACAGTACATGTTATGCTATATATTTCTATAGTAAAATTGAAAAATATATGGATACACTGCTCTTGCACTGAGGGCCAATTGGATACATATCTGTACATCTGAACTCTCTTTTATCTCTAGACCCAGGCATCTTACTGCTTGTTGGATTTCTTCATTTGGATAAACCTTGACTGCCCAAATTCAGTCTGTTTAAAATGAAATTCATTACAACACAACCCAATCCTGTTTCTCTCTTCCATCTTTACTTTCAGTTAAGAGCACCACTATCCTTATGGTGGCCTCAGTCTCTAAAGTCCAGGGTCATCTCTTATTCTTTCTCACTCCTTCTCAGCCTCTACTCACAGGTACTAAGTGTTCTGGATTGTATTTCTAAATATTGTTTTGATCTGTGCTTTACTTTCCAATCCTACAATGACTGTGTTGTTAGAGCAGATTATGTATTTCTAGCTGATCTCAACTCCAAAAATCTTCCTGCCTCCTCCAACACACAACACACGTGCACGCACCCACACACAAACACACACACACACACAGAGCTTTCAGAGATAATTACAAATATGTAAATTTGATTTTATGATCTTGCCCCTCCCCACTTCAAATGATTTTATGCCCTACTACTAGCTAGTAACTAAAGTTTATTGACCAGTTGTGGTGGATCCCACTTGTAATCAAAGCATTTTGGGAGGCTGAGGTGAGAGGACTGCTTAAGCCCAGGAGTTTGAGGCTGCAGTGAGCTGTGATTGTGGCACTGCACTCCAACCTGAGCAACAGAGCAAGACCTTGTCTAAAAGAAAAAAAATGTTTATTAAACAAGGTCTTTCATAATTGGGCCACAAACTACCTTAGCAGCTTACTACAATGAATATCTTTTAGATCTCAGCTTGATTTTATTCATGTCCTCCTTTTTAAAACACTTGCTTCTCTCATCCTCCAAGACACCTTTCTCTCCTATTTCTCTTTCCTCTGGGACCAGGCTTTACTTCAGTTGTTTTATTCACTCCTTTTATTTTAGTTAGCACCTTTATGGCAATTACTCCCAAATGTGGTACCTTCAGCTGAGATATTTTTCTGCATACCAAACCTATGTATTAACTGCCTATTACTTAATATGTCCTCTTGCATAGCAAATTGAACCTATCACTTTCTTCTCTCCATTTAACTTGTCCCTCGATATGCAAGCATCAAATATTCACAATTTTAACTCCTAAATATTACTATGATGTTTGAAAATGTTTCAGGTCTTTTAGTTTGATCTAGATAATGGTCATTGGTAGAGGATAGGTGGAAAAACAATATAAACTTAGATCTGTTACTTTAAAATTACATAAACCAAAAAGACTACTAAAAACACAGAATAGACTCAACAGTACTTTAAAACCTAGAAATAATTTGCACTTTGCAAGTACAGCAAACAAATTATTACCAGCAACATACCTATTATAGATTTATTCATTTTATCTAGCTTCAATCCAGATTTTAGCATGAAGTATGTTTGATATTGAATAGTAATTCTAACAGTAAAATAGGATGTGTGAATTTCATTATTTTATATGTAAATAACATTTAAAAAATAAAACCATTACTATATGTAGTATTTCTAAACCTTATGGTAAAGAATTTTTTCATTATACTCTCCATAAACTGTTAAAGTATTCATTAATATATAAACACCATGCTATTTTAATATACAAATACTTCTGAATATTGCTATTCTCACAATTGGAACAAAACATTACACTTACAAAGCAATGTTATGGTTGCATTTTTTGCATGGCTATTTATGCAAGCTAGGTTTCATGTTATAACTGGATCAAAATGCTTGATTTAAAATTATGTAGAAAAATTGATGTGAATACATAAAAAAAAGAAATCCTCACTCACCCTGTCTCATTTGTTGTATTCCAGTTGTATCAAGTAGAGCTCTAGTTTGGTTTCTCAGGGCAAGCAGCATAAGAAGTCTGCACTTACTTGATTATTTTCAAAGACCCTTGAAATATAAAGATAATTATTTTTATACTTTTTGCAAAAGTTTTACATGTTTATTTTGTTCAAACCGTATGAGATTGCCCATCTGTGAATATTTTGCCTACAAAAAAATGGCACTTTCATATAGTTCTTATATAATTTTCTCCTATTCTATTAAATTTACAAAAACTATTTTCTTAATTTATATGTGTAAAAACCATAAAATAGACAGAAATGTTCAAAGAACATTTGAATTCAGCTTTACCAAATTGTAGCTAAAACTATTTTTTGTTAATATTGTATCACCTATGGTAAATATATTTATTGATTCATAAATATAACAAATTTTATGTTACCTTTTATTCAAACTTGGAGTTGGAATGCTGGAAAAACTCTTTAAGCCATATATAGAATGTAGCATTTTAACAGTAACAAAATTACCATACTATAAAAACAATTTTAATTTGTTACTGGCAGCAGGTCCCATGATATCCTATAATCCAAAAAGATTTACATGTACTCAAAATACTTTAAAAATAAATAATTCTGAGAGTGTGTTTATATTTTGCTTATCTAAATTTTTTAAATGTTATTTCTACTGGCAGTAAAACTAAACATTTACTTGTCTGTTCCTTAAAGAATTGTTTTTTATTTTCTTGCAAATAACTCTAAGATAAAGTTTATAATGTATGAATGACATTAAGAAATAAATTAACAGAAAATTAAAACTTCCTGCTGAAGAAGGAGTAGCTTAAAGCTTCATTTTACTAATGGAAATAATTCCTATTTCATTTTTACTAAAGTATATAAAACATTATTCTTCATGTTTCGTATCAGTTAAGATGCTTTAAACTTCGAGTAACACAGATATCACAGCTAACAATGAGTTAACATATGGGAAGGTTATTATAATCTCACATTCTAGTAAAGCAGTAGTTTTGTGGTGATATTAAAGATCCAGGTACTCTCCATGATTTCACCTTCTGATTCTCTGTATGTTAACTTGTACTCTTAGACTGAAACCTTGCAGAAGCCCAATATGTCTACAGGCATCATAGCTAGACAGCAAGGTCCAGAAGAAAAGGAAGACTGTTTCTTTCCATGCAGCTAAGTTTTCTGAACAAGAAAATCCCTTCCCTTTATCCCTCATTTTAATTGGACAGAATTACATCACATATGTCTGGCAAAATCAGTCATGGGCTAGGAAAGGGAATTACTTAATTGGCTTTAAATGATCAATATTCTGCTTTTTAGTGCTTCTCTATACACATAGCAATGGTGAGAGTGAACACTCAAACAAAATAGGGGTTCTGTTATCAAGAAAGAAGGACAGGACAATGCCTTGCTTTAGGTAACCTAATGTTTCCAATAGTCATCAAATATATTTATGCTCCAGATTTTGCCAATGAATCTATGCATTTTTATTTAGGTGAAGAAAACCTACATACAATGTTGTAAATGAATCTGAGTTTTTAATACTCTATTCTTAATATCTCTGATATAGAAAGTTGCCTAGAATGATACACAATAAATCTAAAGTTAACTCTTGAAAACAGAATAGGGACTATGAGGGGAGAGCACTTTCACTTTTTAATTCATGTTTCTAGGTGTCTGACATTTTACAATGAAAATGTGTCACTAATTTTGTATCTTAAGAACAAAAAAAAATTGTGTTTCCTAGTAATGTAGTATACAACAAAAATGATTGCAGTGAAAAGAAATACACTTTCTGCAATTCAAAAAAGAAGAATAAAGCGTATAATTTCAGACAGTATGCTATGATATATTGATCTGAGGAAGCCATTTCTCAAGGTGTGGGAAGTCTATCTCTGTACATGGTATACAGAAGTTTGATATTTAATAAAAGTATTAAGGTTTTTAGGCCAAGCATACACTGCTGAGTCATTTCGAAGCCAGGTATTTCTGGATCATTCAGATTTGAATGATCCAATATAGTAGCCACTAGCTACATGTGGCTACTGAGCACTTGAAGTGTAACTTTAGTCAAAGTGAGATGTGCCATAGAGTGTAAAATACATACTCCATTTCAATAAATAAAAATATCTTATTAATAAATTTTGACATTAGTTACATATTGAAATAATATTTTGGATAACATTGGGTTAATAAATATATAATTAAAATAATGTTCATCTGATTCTTATCCGTTGATTGTTAAAGTTGCTTGCAAAAGATGTGAAGTTTTAGATATGGTTTAAATTTGTGGTTCACATTATGTCTACTTTATGGCTGTAGTCTAGATGTCTCATGAGTGGGAAAGGTTAGATTGCAGTCTCCATAAGAGCTGAGCAGGCCCATGTAAAAATCAGTGGCTGAATGTGCTTGGTTTGAAGTTATATTTATGAAACTCGAATATTTAATTCTCTCAGGAATAAGACTAATTTTTAATCTCATAGATAATTATACTCTGGATAGATATAATCTTGATAAGCAATAATCTCAGGTAGGAAAGGAACTCACTGTGAAGAAACAAGGTAGCAGTGTAAAACAAAAAAGGAATAATTATTTGTCAGAAATCTGAAGAAAGGAATAGTGTTGAGAGTAGCAGGCAACCCTGCCAATCAGATTACCTTCTGGCCTAGCCATCATAATAAAGATGGAGTGAAATTATAATTAACTTAAGAAATTGATAATTGGCTGAGCCAATGAAGTACCCAGAGCTGAGGCGGCACCTGTGCTAATCTAATAATTAATTGAACACAGATGTGAAGGAGAGCTCTCCTTTCCAACTCATGCGCTTCAGCTTAGTAAGCAGTCAGAGATGAGGGAGGTGACAACATCACCTCCTCAGGAAGTTTCAAAAGGTGTCACCATAGAGACTCAAGAGCTTTTCAGCCTCTCTTTGGGGCATCTAAGGAGCAGCATGCTATAGCCGAAAGATCTCCCAGGAGCTTCAGGAAGTAGCCCTAGGGATTTGGGGATGAGGTTTCCAGATTATACAGTTGTGCTGTGGATAAGCTTTCATGTTTTCTTGCTTTTTATTATTATGACTCATTTACTTTTCATGCTACTGTGATTCAAGGTAAATACGAACTACAGTTTAAAACATTTAGGAACAAAATTAAATCATTTTAAGGTGAGTAGGATAGAGGAAAAAGGTTCTAACACTTACATTTTAAGCTATTTGGAAATGCATCTATAGTAATGAGTGACTTCTGTGATCTACTTTACTACTTTGAAGTATTAACAGATGACATTGCTTTAATATTCAAATTATACACTGGAGAGTCTTCACATTAACTGGGCATTCCCTCTTTCTCTGACCAAGCCACGCTTAGATCACTCAGTACTGCTTTAGAATGCCAGTTTCTTAATGTTCACCTGCCCAGGCTTTCAACTTCTCCCTCTCCTCCTCCTCCTCCTCCTCTTCCTCTTTTTGAGACAGAGTCTTGCTCTGTCACCAAGCTGGAGTGCAGTGGCATGGTCTTGGCTCACTGCAACCTCCGCCTCTAGGGTTCAAGCGATTATCCTGCCTCAGCCTCCTAGTAGCTGGGATTACAGGCACGCACCACCACACCCAGATAATTTTTGTATTTTTAGTAGAAACAAGGTTTCACCATGTTGGCCAGGATGTTCTCGATCTCCTGACCTCATGATCCACCCGCCGCAGGCTCCCAAAGTGCTGGGATTATAGGCGTGAGCCACCGCGCCCAGCCTCAGCTTCTTTAAACATATGATAATCAAGTATTATATCCAGCATAAAAAACAGAGAAACTTTAAAAATCATCAGGTAAAAGATTATTAGTATAAATATTGTCAGTTTTTACACAAAATATAATTAATTTAAATACATAATAAGCAAATTAATCTAGTGATAACTGAAGTATAAAAGGTTATAAAAATATAGAATGTATTCCTGCTTAAGAATAGCTTTTAAATATTTTAATTATATAAGTAAATCTTGAATACCTTATTGGTTTAAAAAAAATTACACAACATAGTTGCATATCTTGCCACTGAAATTCATCTTCATTCCTTTTATATAATCATGATTGTTAAATATTTTATATTTATACTGTCATTTTTCTGAACAATATTATATATTTACAAATATACTATCTATAATTATGGGTATCTATAATGTATTAACACAACCATGTATCCATAACTTTTTATATATGTACAAATAGTTTTTAGTTTTTTTTCTAGTCTTTTTTCTAAGTGGGATCATACTGTATAATAATGTTGTATTTGGGAACTGGAATTTCTGTCCACAATGTGTCTGCGAGTCTTCCCGTGTCATCACATCTTGAATCTACTTAATTCTTTTAAAGGGCTGCTTAGGTTTTCATAGTATAGATAAAACATAATAAATAACATTCAACTTTCAGGAAAGTTGATGAAAGCAATATGTTTTACTTTTGAGAGAATAAACTGTATTTTTTACTGTAGAGTCTGTAAGTTTCCAAGGGTTTCAGATTTGAGAAGCTGATGTGTATTTTCATGTCCATTTACATATAAGGAAACCATGTCCAGTGAGCATAAAAACTTACTCCAAATCAAACAGTTTGCAAGTTGTGTGTTGATATCTGACTATACTTGGCAGCCTTCTATTTATGTCAATGAGCTAAATTGCCGACGTTAGAAAAGGTTAGTTTTTTGAACTGAATATGTAGTTGTGATAAAGCACTATTCATGATTGAGGAAAAACCTTGAGCAAATACCTAATAGATGTTGTGGAATATAGATTGTGATTTTTATCAAAATAAAATTGAATTGTGAATTCCTAGGTGTCTTGAACAGCGTGGTAGCAACTATCCAGCATAGGCACAGATACATTGTTCAGACTAATTAGCATTTTTGTTGCAAAAAGTCATGTATTTAAAAAATCTATTTAAGTAATGTCTTCCTTTTGCAAAAAAAAAATTGAACCCAACAAATTTCGCCTGAAATTAAAATGAATTCTTTTTAATTCCTCAAGGTTAATATTTGAAAACACATTGTATAGCTATGCAACCTGAAAAAAGAAGTAACATAGACATACCCCTAGTCCTTCTTCTTCTTGCCTTCTAAAGAAAACTCAGAATCTGCCAGCTTGGCTCCTGGTCCTCTGCTAAGCTTAATGAAAGTAATCGGTAGAAAAAACATAGAAGCCAGGAGTGCTAGATTGAATTGGAAAGGACAACTTTATTTCTAGAAGAGTAAGGGAATACATCCATAATGGAAGGGAAGAGAAGAAAGTTTCTAAAATGTGGAACAATGACAGGTTTTGTAGACACCTTCTGTGTAAACCAGTTAAGGAAACAAGGAGAAATTTTTGCTGTACATTGTGAATGGAATCTCTTTTGGGGATTTAAAAAAGACTTTAGTTAACATTGATAAACCTGTTATGATTTTTTGAATATTAAAGTAAAGAATAATTTGAAAAACTAAATTTAATCTAACAAAGAGTATTTAACATGCAGTATAAAGGGTACCATTAGGTGAATAAAATTAAATAAAACAGCTGGAGTAAACAAAAACTATCAAGGATAGAGATATAAATTATTGCAAGGAGAAATACGAGTACATTACATATTTGTTCAAGAAGCCTTAAAATAAATAACAGGAGAGGAGTTTCAGTTGGAGAGTAATGTGATCTTAAATATTTCAACATAAGAAAGAAGTCACATGATGAAACTGAGTGGTAAAAAAATGAATCTTTTCACAGGATACAGGACAGATATCTCTGAAGAGAAATAGAAACTATCTCAGAAATATATTAACATGAAACAGGTATAATTAATTAATAAAGGGTTAATTATTTTCTAAATATACTATTAAATACTAAAATTTTAAGTCAATAGATAACACAACTTAAGACTAAGGCATATAATAGAATTTTTTTTAACTAATTCAGATTTATTCCTATGAGTTATACTAAATGTAAAATAAAATTAGAAATAAGCTTAACCAGGGTAATGGGTATATGTAAAATGGAATTAGTGGTACATCCTATGTAATTTGAATCACATACCCTTAATCTCTGAAAATTAGATACATGAATGAGCAATTAACATGATTCATAATACATTATAATTCTATTTTCTATAAACCTCAATACCATAATATTGGTATAGTGACATTTGCATCAGAAAATTATGCATTAATAAAAAAGATTTTTCTATAATTATTTCAATAAAATTATAGCTAACACTGAACACATTATATTCTATGAATTTACTAAATTCATACTAAGATACATATATTAACTCATTTGATTCTCAAGCAGCCCAAAGAGTTATCTCTACTTTTACCCCTATTTTAAAGAAAAGAAAATTAAGACATACACTAGTTAATTAACTTGTTTAAGTCACCCAATGTGTCAACTTGTCTGGGCTAAGGTATGCCCAGATAGCTGGTAAAACATTACATCTGGGTGTTTCTGTGAGGGTGTTTGAGGAATTTAGTATTCGAATCAGTAGACTGAGTAAAGTAAATCACCCTTACCAACGAGAGCAGGAATCATCCAATCTGTTGAAGTTCTGGATAGAACCAAAAGGCAGAGGAAGGTTAATTCCTTCCTGTTCTTGAACTAGAACATCCACCACCCACCTTCTCCTGCCCTTGAACATCTGGACTCCAGATTCTTCGGTTTTTGGGCTCAGGCGACTTACACCAGCAATTCTCCTCCCCCTCCCACCCCTCCTTCCAATTTTCATGTATTGGATTGAAAGTTATACCACAGGCTCCTCAGATGTAACTCAGATTGAATTACTCCACTGGCTTTCCTGGTTTTCCAGCTCGCAAATGACAGAAAAACTTCTCAGACTCCATAACTGAGTGAACTAGACAATTCCCATAATAAGTCTCTCTCTCTTTCTCTCTCTGTCTCTTAGTGGTTCTGTTTCGGTGGAGAATCCTGACTAATGGATTCCCCAAATGAATTCTCAAAATTCTAAGTGATGGAGACAGCATTTGAATCTAGGAAATTTAGTGCAAAAGCTTATACTCTTAATCACTACTCAACAATGCCTTACTCAGCAGTTAATCCAAACTTTTTTTTTTTTTTTTTTTTTTAGACAGAAGTTCACTCTGTTGCCCAGGCTAGAGTGCAGTGGCGCAATCTTAGCTCACTGCAACCTCCACCTCCTGGGTTCAAGTGATTCTCCTGCTTCAGCCTCTGAGTAGCTAGGATTACAGGAATGAGCCACCACTCCTGGCTAATTTTTTTTTTTTTTTTTTTTTCAGTAGATGTGGGGTTTGGCCACGTGGACCAGGTTGGTCTCGAACTCCTCACCTCAGATGATTTACCCACCTTCGCCTCCCAGAGTGCTGAGATTACAGGCCTGAGCCTCGTCTAATCCAAGTTATTTTTAAAAGCCAAAGCAAGGTTTATTCTTAGGGGAAAACAATCTCTCTTTAAATGTACAACTTCTAAGACCAACTTGATGACTTTTAAGTGGAAGACTTTCATCCACGTAACTTTTTCTATGCTTTGCAGATAATGAGGGACGCTTGTCCATATGCCCTGTAAAATGAACTGCTATGCCAAACCTACAGCACCTTGTTATAATCTAATAATTTTATTTACATTCCCTATATTCTTCTTATATATTCCTGGTGAATAAACTGAAAACTAAGTTTGCTTTAACTTTCTAGAGGCACTACCTAATTTCTTACAAGCCTCAAATTGGTTAAAATTCTACCTTGAGTTTGTGAATATATATATACATACACACACACATATACACACACACACATATATGTATATATATAAATCTTTAAAGAATGTTTGACATATGATTTATTATATGTTTGTACTGTTGACATTTGCTTTCTATGATGATATTGTGTGGAAAGTCTAAGTTTCTCTTTCGTAAACTTTAGAAAGGAATAAAACACAAACTGAATTCTAAAAACTTCATAGTAACTAATTCTCAGATAGATATCTATTCTAGCCTTTATTTTATAGCCTTCAATGTACAAAACGCAGAATCATAGCTATTCCGGTAAGCATGAAATCTATGCTGAAAGAAACAAGGAAACTGTGTACTTGTCATTTACTGTCTTTTCTCTGTCTTCATGCATCTATGACCCTTTAACTTGAATATAGCAATTTCGGAGTTCAAGGAAACCTGGAGTCTGTACTTACATTGTTGACTATAGAGATTATTTCCTTTGCTGGAGCATGCTGGGTAATGATAGACTGTACACAAGGAAAGGAAAACCTGCAGATTTTTATTATAATGTTGCGAAAGATAAGTTTACTTAAAGAAACCTCTATTATAGTCCCTTCTTCTGCTTGTCTTGGTCTTCAAAAGAGAGTCTTATGATTAAAATAGCATGCCAAAACTCTTTGGCTGCTTTAAAGTGATATAAACCTAACATATTATATTAATACAACTAGAAAGAACCTTCAAGAGTTTCCAAACTTTATTACTCTTTTGGCAGTCCCAAATCCATCTGAGAGCTAATGAAAGCTATGCACATTCTCCCTAGAAAAAGGAACATTTCTTTTGGATTGGCAGGAATTCAGGAACCCCCAGGTGTCCCACATGGTTCAGTAATGCCAGATTCACAACTCCTAATCCAGCCAATGTAACTGTTTCGTAGATAATAAAAATGATTCAGCAAGATTATGACATGGGGGTGTATGTCCAAATTATCTTGTAAATGCGTTTCTATTTGCATATACACATGCAGTGATATGTTTGCTTGCTGTGAAATATACAATTTGAGCTCCAGTAATTCAGTCTATGCCTCCTTTGTCATAAGGATTTCTTCTCTCAGTATGCCTCTTAAAAGAAAACATTTATCATTGACTTTAGGCTACACCAGAATGATGTCATCTAGAGATTCATAATTTTATTTGCAAAGACTTTTTTCCAGTTAAAATCACATTAACACATTCTGGGATGTGCATGTGCCTATATGTTTGGGCCAGGGGACACCATTAAACCCACTACCCAAAGTTGCCATTTATTGATCATTTGTTGATCATTTATTGATCAGGCCATTGAATTAGTATTTCTTCTGAATTTACCAAAATTTCATGAAGTAAGTAGCAAGGCAGGTCCCACTACAAATGAGGGCACTAAGAAGCATAGAGGTTAAGCAACATTGTAGACTTCACACAGCTTAGTCAGTGTTGGAGTTTTTGCGTGACCTGTATTCTCAGCGCTCAGGGCTTAATAGGAAAAACTCAATTTGTTTCCCAAAGAAAACAAAACCAATGATGTCCTTAAAGTCCTCTTGGGCTTTATGATTTAATAAAATAGAAAATATATTAACACAAATGGCTAAGATACAAAATAGAAAGCACATACAGTGAAGAGAAATGTACATAAATTGTTTAGAGAATTCAGAAGGAGCTGATTTATCCACATTTATCAATCTGTGGTGTCTTAATATCCTAATACAATGAGGCTGACTATAAATTCGTCATGTAACATTTTATCTCTTTAATACTCATAAATACAAATCTCCATATTCTGGCATGAAGGGCATTCAATCATTCGCTTACTCACCATTGATGGAGTATCAGACAATTGTGCTTCAAACTCAGGATATATTGATAAAACAAAACAAGCAAATGCTGGCCCTTGTTCATGGAATGTACATACTGGTGGGAGAGACAGACAACAAAGAAACAAGAAGGCAAATATGTAAAACGATTGCTAATTTTAGTGAGTGTTATGAAAACTATGGGAGGCTCTGGTAGAGAAAAGTGAAGGAATCTTTGTTTAGGTGGGATGGTGAGAGTGGTCAGGGAAGGCCTCTCTGTAAATGGGATACTGTTGCAGAGGTGGAAGCATAGACAAGGACTTACTCCCGAGAAGAGCAAAGAAACAGCTGTGCAGATGGAGGGAACAGCACATGCAGATAACTCAAGGCCAGAGAATGCTTAGTGTCTTCAAAGAACTGATAAGGATTAGTATTGGGAATGTCACCTACTATGACCTAGGTAGGGGCCAGGGGATGTCAACTCTTGCTCATGGTAAGGAGTGAGAATTTTTCCCAGTAGTAAGGCAAAAACGCTGCAAGATGTAAACAGGGAAACAATATAACTGAGTTTTTTGGGGGAAGATTGTGTTTGCTGTTCTAGGAAGAATAGATTGGAGGTGACAAGAGTGCAGGAGAAGGGACCAGTGAAAGGGCTTTGAGAACATCAAATTATCTGTCAATATTCAAACTTCATTTAAATAATGGCTTGACTCATGTATCTAAAGATTACACTTACACTATTTTTTTTAAGTTTACATCTATTGTCAATATTACAGGAACTACTAACTGTAGCTACTCTGGGGAGTGACATTGGCAGGAGGAAAGTGGGGAAGGCGTAGTGGGAAAGCTTGCTTTGCGTTATATGAACTGTTTGGAACGTTCTGAGCCGGTACTTCAACTGCTTGCTGAGACAGCATCCAACACCACCTATTAAAGTTCTCCAGCATACCAACTGACTGAGAAACAATACACGTTTTAGTTTTCTACCAGTGGTATTTTTTAGAAATTAGTGTTCGAGTCTTACTCATTTTATAAATCTGTCAATGAATCATTAATTTGGAAATAAGTTTATCAAATATTGGGTTCTATAGTTACCACAAGGTCAGCTTATGGACGTTAGACAACAGGCAGAGTGCACAACTTTTGAGTCTGGTCTTTGGTATTCATTAGCTGCGTAACTTGGGCAAGTAACTTCTTTCCAAGATCATTCCCCACATTTGTAAAATGTTTATTATAGCTGTGAGAAAGAACATATGAAAAAAAGTTTTATTACATGTATAATAGTAACATTGATTTTTATGGTTAATATATAGAAATTTTCTTTGATTTTAATCCCCTTCTTACTTAGAAGTTAGAATGCTGTAACATGCAAATAATAGAAAATACTACCTCAACTGGGTAAAACAAGAACATTTATAACCTAACTTCGCACAAAATCCACACATAGGAAGCTCCAGAGTACAAGAGTCTAGTCCCTCTTTGTACACATTAGCTGTGTAGGCTCAACAGTGTCGCTGAGGACTCAAGTTCTTTCTGATTTCCCAACGCCTATCCTAAGCTCACTCCTCAGAATCCTCCTAGTCACAGGTTGGCTATGGCAGCATCAAGCATCACACTCACCCATGCAGGCATAATGAACATTTTTGAAAGAAGAATTTATGTCATCTTGAATGTATCTTTTTAATAATGAGGGAAATTTTCAAGGAATTCTCCAGCCAAACTTCTTTAACATATCACATGAAAGACAGAATTTATCAACATCTAACCAGTTCAGAATTGTGTCATATGTCAACATCTAACCAGTTACTGACAAGAAAATGGGGTTGTTATAATTGGGTGAGAACAGTAGATATTTAGCTCCTGAGATAGGGATGGAATGGAGTGGCTAGCCAAATAAATATGGGGAAGGACAAGAAGAAAGAAGAAGTGAACGAATGGTAAGCAGATAAAAAGCAGAATCTGCTACAGGAGAATGCCCCCAGCTACTTTTGCTCTTGCACAGGGATTGATTGACAGTTGATTTAGATACTGCTTCTCCTCCTTCAGAGACAAGCCCTTTCTCAACATCCACTCACATCTTGAAAGATGCCAATCCCCAATGGAAAGAAATGATAAGTGTTTTAAATGATGAAAATGCTAATTATCGTAATTGATCATTACACATGCATACAGATATCAAAATATCACACTGTACCCCATAAATATGTACAATCAGCTTAAAAAATACTAGTCAAAGTTTTCTAAAAATACATCAGTTTAACTCCACATAGTCTTAGAAAGAATTTAGACCTACATAAACATTACACAAAAGGTCTTTATCACTTGATTCAACAATTCACTAATAAATGGGCAGAGATTTGTGAGGACACCTGTCAATAAGTAATTTTAATGTTATCAGAATGTTTATATCAAATTCAGAAAAATAATGTTACTATAATAATATAACTGATTAATCCAGACAAGGAGATAGCCACAAAAAGTAAAGCACATTTTAAATTTTGTTTGTATAAACATATGTCTATATACATGTGTATATTTACATACATATACACAAAAAGTGAATGAAATATTTTATTTTTCGTTACTTATGTTTCCATATTTATATGTGTATTTGTGTTTGTATATGTGTATATATAACATATAAATGAATATTTGAAACATTTGTTTCATTGTTATGTAAAAAAGAAAAAGTATCTAAAAAAAATTCAAGGGAGAGATTAGCCGTATTCCTGTAGTTAGGCAATCTAATTCCTCCGGCATCTGCCAATCCAAATAGATACTAAATTATTTTGATAAAATATTGGTCATTATTTTCCTGCTCTGTGCTGTTAGGAAGTTTTGCTTTCATCAGCCATTTATCCCAGGGATTTTACCTTTCCAATTTGAACACTTGATCAGAGGTGCAACTGTCTACAGAATGGAATGGCTCCTGATTCTCAAAACTTCATTCAGAGGAAAAAGGTGGTTTACCATCTTATTGTCTTGAGGAGTCTAAAACAGAGCTGTAATTTGTGTCTTAGGGCCACTCACGTGACAAGTTTCAAATTTCACTGTTTATTGGGAGTATGGTCTTTTAATCTCAATTTTATTTTAAAAATAAAAATAAAATTTTAATTTTCTGTTATTTTATTAGTTCATTAATCACAAATGAAGCCTTTATTAGTTTATTATTTATATGTATATATTACTATTTATTTTTATTTAGATATATTTGTTTAATATAATTTTATTTTTATATTTACATTTTATTGACATTATAGTCTTTCTTCCTTTTGTATATGGGAAAAATGCTTACATTTGAGACTGCAATAGAATGAAATATTCTCTCCATGACTTGGGAGTTAAGGGTTAGTGTAGAATTATGATCCCTCATTAAGCCTGCCTTAAACACTTCAGTATTCTTTAGAAGTGTAATTCTATTTCTTTTAGTAGCACATGAGGAAAAATAATGTTAGTATTTTGCAGTTAATTCAATTACTTTCCACTTGTGAAAATGGTGACAGGATTTCCTATTGCTCTGAAAAGCCCTCCAACCATTATCCTTGATTAGCAGTATAGAAAAAATTCTGCTTGTGAATGAAATGAAAACATTGACTGTACACTCTGACAGATTGTTTTACAGGGAGTTTTAGTCCATTTTCTGATACTCTGACTCCAGTAGCAGTTTAATGATCAATTGATTAGCTAATAGCTTTGATCAAATTCCAGATTGAAATTATCACTTGCAGCGATTTTGAAGTTATGTGATGTCGTTTTATACCATATTTATTTTTGATTTAAGCTACTGATGTTTGCAAAATTGCTTTTCTATGATGCAAAATTCAGTTTATTAAATTGGGAACACTAAAAAATAGTAGTTTAAAAACATACACTTTTTAAAATGCTATACCAGTTAAATAAACATACCATTAAAATGTTTAAAAAGTATGTGTAGCTAAAAACCCAGTAGTATTATTTCCTCATTAGGACTGGTCCTTCAAATGGGCAAATTGATAGAGTTCACTTCCTTGTTCTTGCAACCCAGAAGTTTAAATTACAAGAAAAATAATTAAAGTTCCATGGCTGTAAATATTACCATGGGCAGTGCAGTGATCTGCTGCAATTGTGTGTGGACCATTGAAAAAATGGTTTGTAATTTTTACTGGTAGAATGATACACAAGGGGCAGGTATTTGGAAAATATGTGTTAAGTTTTATTTTTAAAGACCTGTGAGGAGTTAAGGATATTAGTTACGATATGGATCCCTAGACAGATGCTGAATCTTGTGAAGTTATGTCTTAATTTCGCTTACCATATAGAAAGTAACATATACTGATGTTACTTTTGACAGCCTAGGATAATATGCCCATTTCAAAGTAGACATTTATGAGGTTTAATTTATGAAACTTTAGATTACTGAATATTAATTTACCCTTGTTTTTAAAGACCTAGTTCATCATCTAGGGAATATAAAGAACTGCAATAATAAAGATCTAATATGATTTTTGACATGAAATTCAACATATTAATAGCTATGATAATCTTAAATAAATTTTTTGGTAACTGTATTTATTGAACAAATATTCACAGCATTTAGTGCCTTATATTTGTTTGGAAAAGAAGTTAAAAATTAAAATAATATAGACCCTATCTACCTTCAAAGCAAATAGGAGAGGGTTTTATAAATTGACAGTTATGGTTCAATGGCATAAGTACTATGATATAGAGGATTAAGGAAGCATGGAAAATAAATTTATCACGTGGAAAAGTCAAGGAAGACTTCTTGGAGATGTTTCGTGAACTGTGCTTGATGAGTTGGAATTAGCTATATGAAGGAGAGTTGGAAAGTGTGTTCTAGACAAGTGGAAAATAATCAGTAAGTTACAACCAAGAAAAGATCATAGTCTAAATTCTGAATTTAGGAATAGGTAGTGAAAGTAAAGAGGTGGGGATGCACATGATAGATAGCAAATGATCAGAGCATACAGCATTTGTTGAGAGAATAGAAATGAAGGAAATGATTGAAAGGTAGCCATCTAGAATGATTCTATTGGTTCTAGAATTTTAGGTAAGGTGAAGGTGATGGAAATGAGGTCAGTTTTAAGTATATTACTTAGTTTGTAGTAGAAGTGAGTAATTCAAGGAAGGTAAATTTGAGAGAAATTAATAACTTACAGGCAATCCAAACATTTTAAAAATAAGAAATAGAAGCATCAGAATCTTCTTTCTACTTGTAAGTATTCCTATCAAGTTTTACAAATAATTTTGGATAAAGAGATTTATGATGTCATCGACTTCATTATCTTATAAGTTCAGATTGTTGTCAGTGTACACGGTTTTGTTTTTGTTTTGTTTGCTTTTTTAATGGAATTGACACATAAAATTAAATTGATTGCTGCTTTAGGCACAGAGTAGAGTGTGCTTTGGTTGACTAAACTGAGCAAAAGCAAGAACATTTACCATGTTCCCAAGAATGACTCATTCTCTCAGGAAGTTCATTCATGGCTAGTTTTCCAAAAACAAACATAAAAAGCCAGATTTATGGGCTAGTATTAGCTACTTTTCTAGCTAGCCAATTTAAAAAAATTCAATAGTTTTTGAGGTATAGTTGGTTTTGGGTTACATGGATAAATTATTTCGTAGTGACTTCTGAGATTTCTGGGATTTTAACCTTGCTATAGTAAATGTGAATGAAGAAAGAAAAAGAATAATTGTCAAAGCAAAATCTTGTTTCTAGAGTTTTCTTTCAAATCTACATTATTATCAATTAACTGGGACCTGGTACAAGTCATTTTGTATTGACCTAGCATTGCTAATAACATTTTCTTTTCCCCTACTTTTTACCATGTACCAATGGTTGTCTTGCTACAAGTGAAATGCAGAAATATCTGCCAATGTCAGTGGGCCAATTTTAATCATAAGTTGACTTAGTTTATTTCAGAATATACTGAACAGCTATACAACCCTAAATTCTACTTATTTGATAGACAATGATTCCTTTAAAACAAATTTCTCTAAGACTTTTTAAAATTTAAGTACTTTTGAATTTGAAATAGATTGAAATTTTTAAAAAAGAATACCTAAAGTTGTTCAGCTAATCAATCCAAAATGAGATTGTCACACTAAAGCATCTTAATTGTACAAATAGATTGCACTTAGATCGTTTATTACATAATACCTAGTTTATGCATAATAAATAACCAATCATTTTTAGTTTTAAAAAGTTTTCTGCCCTGATAGATTTAAATACAATGAATTAAATAATGTGTCATTTTTGAAGCCTAACATAACTACTCAATTCAACATGTATCTGCAAATAGTTAAACTTTATAATAGAATAACATGTTCCCTCTTTTGAAGTCTATACATCTTAATAAAGCATGGCCACACTTTGCTCTCTTATATTAAATACTATAATATCAGTAGTTATTAATTTAATTTCTATATATTTCTGATTAATTCAAATCATGGTACTAACTGATTCCAGAACTTCTGTCATTTTTATTATTCAAAGACTTGCAAAGCTCTAAATTTAAAGGGCCAGTATTTGAATAAGCTGTCTTTTGTTATGTCTATATTTAATTGAATTTAGGCATAATCATTCCTGTTTTGAAGTCATCTGCTTTTTATTATAGTAAGTCCTGGATTTCTTGGTTTTCTCTTCTTAGTTACAACAGATTCTATTAAGAGAGGGAGTTTGTTTGGGAGTAGTGGTATAGTATAAGAAAATACATATTTTCTACCTTCTTTTTTTTAATAACCAGTTTTTTCTACCATTTGTTTTATGAATTTTTAAGAAAAAATAAAACAATTTTCTGTGTTGGTCAGTGCCTTTTAATAGACCAAATTACAGATTCTATCTTTTTTTTTGAGATGGAGTCTCACTCCGTTGCTTAGGCTGGCATGTAGAGGCATGATCTTAACTCACGGCAACCTCCTCCTTCCGAGTTCAAGCTATTCTCCTACCTTAGCCTCCTGGTTAGCTGGGATTACAGGCATCTGCCACCGTACCTGGCTAATTTTCGTCTTTTTATTAGAGGTGGGTTTCGCCATGTTGGCCAGGCTGGTCTTGAACTTCTGATATCAAGTGATCCACCCACCATGACCTCCCAACGTGCTGGGAGGATTCTATCTTTTATTAACTACAATAGTATAAAAATTCATTGGCATAGCAATGTTAACACAATAGAGCCATTAAGCCAAATTAAATATCAGAAATCTAAGAAAACTCCCTGGTGGTAAATGAAACTTTTTTTTTTTAATCATTTAATACTGTATTTTTTAATGAGAAAACTCTCACAGTCATAACTGGATGTAAATATATTCTCTCACCAAATCCTAGTAGAAATTCTAAGGTAATATTTTTTCTTACATGTGCTAACAATATGAGTTAATGTTTAGATACTTTTTAAATTCTGGAAGCTATTTAGATTACACACGGTTTCTTAAAATGAATGTATTTTAGATGACTTTATTTAAAGGTAAAAAAGAGTCATATCAAAGTCGAGATAAAATTGTAAATGAAGACATTTTTGCTATTGTTAAATATAAGTGTTATGAGATTATTTATTACTATGAAAAATAATGTATTAAATTACTTTCAATCTTCTGAATTGAGAAATATTCCTATGACTTTGTAATAATAATAAAAAATCACTTTACATTCTCTCTCCTAGAGCCAATTCTCCTCTATTAATGCTTTAAAACCTCTAACATCTATCTCACATTTCATCTGTGTTTGAAATGAGAATTTGCCAACACTTTATTGTCAATATCAATTGCATCCAGTTTGGTATATTAGAGGATTATTAGAATATAATTCATTTAAGCAAAACATTACAAAATATACATACAAAATATAATATTACAGTGATTTCTCCTACTTGTAAAATAAATAAATGCAGTATTGATGAAATGGCTACTCACAAGACTTTTGTGAATTTTATGACCACTAGAACATGTCTTGGAGATTTCATTATCCCCTCTGGTAGCGTTTTGAGTCTTGGTAAGTTACTTACACCCTATTATTCAAATTCTAACTTCAGTTAAAAGAGTAATGATTATTGAAAGCATAAACTTTCAAAACAAAGGGAAAACATGCAACATACGCTTTTCAAAACTGTCTTCAAATTTTTGGTCTCCTTGGACAAAAGGAACGTTCCTCCATCCTTCCTGCCACTCTCCTTCAACTGGGGGTAGGTAGTGGGAGTGTACTGTTATTTTTAGATTTTTCAACAAATACAATTTGCAGGGTCAAAACAAACTTATAATGAATTGAACTTATTAAACTAATGCATATTTCAAAATGAAGTGAAATAGTCACCAATTCTGAATCCAACATCTAAACTAAACCAGCAAGTAGAAAAATAAATAAGATTAACTTGTTTGATTTCTCATCAAAAGAGATAGTCTCTAATTTCCATTTATTGTTCATTGTGTCCATTAACTTGTGTTCTATATAAAACTACCTCAAAACTTAGTAACTGAAAACACCTCAGTTACTTTAGTTCGTGGTTCTGTGGTTGAACAGGCAATACTTCTGGTGGGTGATCTCTGCTGGCCTTTCCCATGTGACTGTGGTCAGCTGGCTGTTGGACAATCTAGAATGGCCTCTCATACATGTCTCGCTGTTGGCAGATGATTGACTGTGGATTATCGGCTGAAGCACCTCAGTTCTCCACATGGCCCCTCATTCTCCAGCAGATTAGCACTGGCTTGTTCACTTAGTGGTCACTAAGGATTATAATCACAGAAAGAAAGGGGGACTCCCAGTAGCAGACGTGATTAAAATCTCTTCCTCTAGTGTTTGCTTTTGCCTCATTGAGCAAAGAAAATCACATGGCTAAACCCAAGTTTATGTGGGTAAAGAGTACCCAAAAGTATAGATACCAGGAACTGAATTATTGTGGCTATTTTGCAAACAATCTACCTTAGTGTGTGTGTGTCTCTCTCTCTCTCTTTTTTAACGTTTACTACTCCTCCTCTCTTTTTCTCAGGGTATGACCTCACTCATTGTGTATATTTATGTCTTTGGAATCTCCCCTGGCTCTATGCCGTATCATTTTCTTTTACTCATTCTCATTTATCCTACAAGAAAAAAATTTAACTTCAATATTTTCCAAACTCTAGTAATGGCATTTGACTATCTGTTGCTTTGTTCTTCAATTTTAAATAGTGCTGGAAACAAACTTGAGATGTCCTTCAGCCAGAATTAGCCCTGAGTGATTAAAACTCTGCATTAAGATTTTTTAATGCAAATCCTTCAGGATTTGGTTAGCATTCATATTTAGTGAAGAATTGGGAGAAAAAGTCGAGGCTAATATTTGAAGATCAAATTGCAGTGTTAATATTTGCATATAAAAACATTAAGCACTTACACAGATTAAAGAGAGCATATAGTTTTGAAATTTACATTTTAGTTCATTTTTAATGTCTTTCTCAAAATGCTAATATTTTTATAAATGATTTTCAGTAGCTAGTAATAAATTAGAGCTTTAAAAAATTATTTCATTCTATAAAATGCTAAAGAAAATAATATAAAGAATTAAATATTTTTCTGATAAAAATAAAAATCCAAGAAGAGTATAGTATCTGATATATAATAAGCAGTTATTTTTATTATCACTCAAAAAAACTACAAAGAATACCAGGAATCATCTACATGTAGACATTTCTTTATTTATGATTAGTAGTTACCCTAAAAAGGTAAGGCAAGGAAACTTACACAATAGATATTAAGTAATTTGAAATTCCCTAGTTTTGAAGATTTAATTGCAAATAATGAAGAAAATTACAGATGTTTATTATTTATGCTTCAATAAAAATGTCTTTATCCTCCTGTTATTTTTATAACTGACCAGATAATTTCAGAATAGTGATAGAAACAAACAAGATTTTTTTTCCCTCCATTTCCAGAATTGCAAACTTTACTGGACAATATCAATGTTTTCTACGAAAATTTTTAAGACAAATTATACAATTGTATATATATACAAACACTTTGTCAAAGGGTATAAATTTCAATTTTTTAAAATATTATAGTGTATAAAAATATTAATTTGAAATTAGGATAGTTGAAAAAATACTGAAGACAATAAAAATGACAATGACACTGTTTATGTATTTTATCAATTTTTAATGGAATTATTTGTTTTTTGTTTGTTGACATAAGTTCCTAATAGATTCTGGATATTAGACCTTTGTTGGATGCATAGCTTGTGAACATTTTCTGTCTGTAGGCTTTCTGTAGGCTGTAGGCTATATGTTTACTCTATTGATAATTTCTTTTGCTTAGCAGAAGTTCTTTAGTTTGATTCAGTCTCACTTGTCAATTTTTGTTTTTCTTGAAATTACTTTTGAGGACCTAGCCATAAATTTACCAAACCTGATATCCAGAAGGGTATTTCCCTGTTTTTTTTGTTGTTGTTGTTGTTTTTCTAGTAGTTTAATACTTTGAGGTTTTACATTTAGATCTTTAATGTATCTTGAGTTAATTTTTGTATATGATAGAAAATAGGTGTCCAGTTTTATTCTGTGTGTGCATGCCAGTTATTCTAGCACTATTTGTTGACTAGGAAGTCCTTTCCCCATTGCTTATTTTTGTCAACTTTGTCAAAGACCAGATGGTTGTAGCTGTTCAGCTTTTTTTTCTGAGTTTTTTATTCTGTTCCATTAGTCTATGTATCTGTTATTTTTTATTGTTTGTTTTATTTTGTTTGTTTGTTTTTTTGTTTGTTTTGAGACGGAGTCTCGCTCCATCACCAGGCTGGAGTGCAGTGGCGTGATCTCAGCTCACCGCAGTCTCCACCTCCTGAGTTCAAGCGATTCTCCTGTCTCAGCCTCCCCAGTAGCTGGGACTACAAGCGCCTGCCACCAGGCCTGGCTAATTTTTGTATTTTTAGTAGAGACGGGGTTTTACCATGTTGGCCAGGATGGTCTCCATCTCTTGACCTCGTGATTCACCAGCCTCGGACTCCCAAAGCGCTGGGATTACAGTGTATCCGTTTTTGTACCAGGACCATGATGTTTTGGTTACTGTAGCCTTATAGTATAGTTTGAAGTCCCGTAATGTGATGCCTGCAGCTTTCTTCTTTTGCTTTGGATTGCTTTGGCTACTCATACACTTTTTTTGGTTCCATATGAATTTTAGAATTTTTTTTTCTACTTCTGCAAAAAAAAGAAATTGATGTTGATATTTTGATCAGGATAGCATTGATTCTGTAAATTGCTTTGGGCAGTTTGGCCATTTTAACAATATTGATTCTTCCTATCTGTGAACATAGAATATTTTTCCATTTACTTATGTTGTCTCTAACTTCTTTGAGAGGTGTTTTATAATTCTCATAATAAAGATCTTTCACCTCCTTAGTTAGATGTATTCCTAAGTATTTCATTGTTTTGTGGATACTGTAAGTGGGATTGTGGTCTTGATTGACTCTCAACTAGAATGTTCTTGGTGTATAAAATGCTACTGATGTTTGTACATTGATTTGGTATCCTGAAACTTTACTGAAATCATTTATCAGTTCTAGGAGCCTTCTGGTGGAGTCTTCAGGGTTTTCTATGTAAAGATTCATATTGTCAGCAAAGAGAGATAATCTGAATTCTTCTTTTTGTTTTTGGATGCCTTTTATTTCTTTCTCTTGCCTGATCTTCTGACTAGCACTTCCAGTACTATGTTGAATAGGAGTGGTGAGAGTGGGCATCCTTCTCTTGTTCCAGTTTTCAAGGGGAATAGTTCCAGCCTTCGTTCATTCAGTGTCATGTTGGCTGTGGGTGTGTCATAGATCGCTCTTATTATTTTTGAGGTATGTTTTCTCGATGCCTAGTTTGTTGAGGGTTTTTATCATGCAAGGATGTTGGATTTTATCAAAGACTTTTTATCACACCTGTGGAGATGATCATATGGTTTTGTTATCAATTCTGTTTGTATGTTGAATAACATTTATTGATTTGTGTACATTTAACCAAACTTGTATCCCAGGAATAATGCCTACTTGATCATTATGAAATAATTTTTTAATGTACTGCTGGATTTGGTTTGCTAGTATTTTGTTGAAGTTTTTCTATCTATATGTTCATCAGGGATATGGGCCTGAAGTTTTGTTTTTTCATTGTCTCTCTGGAAGATTTTGGCATCAGAATGATGCTGGCTTTGTGGAATGAGTTAGAGAGGAGCTCTCACTCAACTTTTTGGAATAGTTTCAGTAGAATTTGTATGAGTTGTTTGTATATCTGTTAGAATTTGGCTGCAAATCCATCTGACCAGGATTTTTTTTTTTTTTTTTTTTTGGTGGGATTTTATTACGGATTCAATTTCAGCTTGTCATTGGTCTTTTCAGGTTTCCACTTTCTTCTTAGTCCATCCCTGATTCACACAACCAGGAGGTTGTCTGTTTCCAGGAATTTATTCATTTCCTCCAGATTTTCTAATTTGTGTGCATAGAGATATTTATAATAGTCTCTCAGGATCTTTTTTTAATTTTATTTCTGTGGGCTCAGTTGTAATGACATTTTTATCATTTCTGATTGCACTTATTTGGATCTTCTTTTTTTTCTTTGTCTTTGATAATCTAGCCACCAGTCTATCAATATTGCTAATTCTTTCACAGAACCAATTGTTGGTTTCATTGGTCTTTTATATGGACTTTTACATCTCAATTTTTTTCAGTTATCCTCTGATTTTAATTTTATTTTTTTCTGCTAACTTTGGTGTTGGTTTCTAATTTTTTTCCTAGTTCCTCTAGGTGTGATGTTAGATCATTAGTCTGAGACCTTTCTAACTTCTTGATAAAGGTATTTTGCACTATGAACTTTCTTCTTAATGCTGCTTTAGCTGCATCCCAAAGATATTGGTAAGCTGTGTCTTTATTTTTATTAATTTCAAAGAATTTTTTTATTTCTGCCTCAGTTTTGTTTTTGACCCAAGGGTTATTCAGGAGCAAATTTTTAAGTTTCCATGTTTTTGTGTAGTTGTGAAAAATCTTTTCGTATTGATTTCTATTTTTATTGCACTGTTGTCTAAGAGTGTGCTTGCTATGGTTTTGATTTTTTGAGTTGATTAAAACTTGCTTCTTGAACAAGAATGTGGTTGATCTTAGAATATGCTCCACATATGGGTAAGAATAATTTATACTCTGTGGTTTTTAGGTGGAGTATTCTGTAGATGTCTTTTAGGTGCAATGTGTCAAGCACTGAGTTTAAGTCCAGAATGTCTTTGTTAGTTTCTGTCACTATGATCTGTCTAACACTGTCACTGGGGTGTTGAAGTCTCCCACTATTATTGTGTAGCTGTCACAGTCAAAGAGAAGTTGTTTTATGAATCTCAATGCTCTGATCGTGGGTGGACATATGTTTAGGAGAGTTATGTATTCTTGTTTATTGAATCCTTTATTGTTATGCAATACCTTTTTTGTTATTTGTTATTGTTGTTGGCTGACATCTACTTTATCTGTTATAAGAATACTGACTCCTGCTCTTTTGTTTTTTGTTTATCTGGTATATCTTTCTCTGTCCCTTTACTTTGAGCTTGTGGGTATTGTTACATGTGAGATGGGTCACTTGAAGATAGTAGTGGGTCTTGTTTTTTAATCCAGTTTGCCACTCTATACCTTTTAAGTGGAGTTTTCAGACCATTTATGTTTAAGGTTAGTATTGATACGTGAGATTTTGATCCTGTCATTTTGCTATTAGCTGGTTGTTTTGTGGACTTAATTATGTAATTGATTTATATTGTCTATGGGCTGGGTATGTGCTTGAGTGTGTTATCAATGAGCTTGGGTATCTTTCCATTTGTGTCCTCTTCAATTTCTTTCATCAGTGTTTTGTAATTTTCCTTGTAGAGATCTTTTACCCCTCAGGTTAAATTTATTTATGAGGGTTTTTTTTTTTCTTTCTTTCTTTTTTTTTTTTTTTTTGTAGCTATTGCAAATTGGATTGCCTTCTTGATTTCTCCCACAGCTAGCTCATTATTGGTATACAGAAATGCTACTACTTTAATAATAGTATGTTGATTTCATATCTTGCAACTTTACTGAATTCATTTTTCAGATCTAGGAGGTTTTTTTGGTTAAATCCTTAGGTTTTTCTAGATATAAGATCATATCAACAGCAAAGAAGGATAACTTGACTTCCTTTTTTCCAATCTAGATCCCTTTTGTTGTTGTTGTTCTCTTGTCTATTGCTCTGACTAGGACTTTTAGTACTATGTTGACTAAGAAGAGTAAAAGAGGGCATCCTTGCCTTGTTCCAGTTCTTAGAGATAAAAGTTTTCAGCTTTTTTTCTCATTCTGTAAGATATTAGCTGTGGATTTGTCATAATGTGACTTTATTATGTTGAGGCGTGTTTCTTCTATGCTTAGTTTTTGAGAGTATTTATCACGAAGAAATGTTGAATCTTATTACCTGCTTTTTCTGTGTCTACTGAGATGAGCATGGCTTTTGTTCTTCATTCTACTGATGTTATGTATTATGATTATTGATTTGCATATGTTAATCCATCCTTGCATCCTTGGGATAAATCATGTTTTATCATGGTGTACTATATTTTTTATTTGCTGCTGGATTCATTTTTCTAGTGTTTTGTTGAGAGTTTTTGTATCTACGTTCATCAGGAACATTGGCCTACAGATTTTTGTTATTGTTGTTGACTCCTTGCTGGTTTTGTTATCAGGGAGATGTTGGCCTCTTGGAATGGGTTAAGGAGAATACCTTCCTCCCTCTTCAATGTTTCGGAATAGTTTAGGAAAATATGGGTTAGTTCTTTACACGTTTGATATAATTTGGCAGTGGAGCCATTAAGTCCTCAACTTTTATTTGTTGGCAGATTTTTTATTACTTATTCAATCTTACTGCTCATTACTGATCTTTTCGATTTTCTGTTTCATCCTGATTCAATCTTGGTAGATTGTGTGTATCCAGGAATTTATCTATTTCTTCTAGGTTTCAAGTTTGTTAGTATATAGTTGTTCATAATAATCCCTTATGATCTTCGGTATTTCTGTTGTGTCAGTTGCAGTGTAACTTTATTGTTTTCTACTTTATTTATTGGAGTTTTCTTTCTTTCTTGATTAGACTAGCAGTTTATCAATTCTGTTTATCCTTTCAAAAAACAACTTTTTTATTTCATTGATTCTTTGTGTATTTTATTCTCTATTTTGTTTAGTTCTGCTCTGATCTTTATTATTTCTTTCCTTCTACTAATTTGAGGTTTGGTTTAACATTGCTTTTTTAGTTCTTTGAGGTGCATTGTTAGATTGTTTATTAAAAATTGTATTTTTTTGATGTAGGCATTTATTGTTATAAACTGCTCTCTTAGCACGGGTTTTGTTTATCCCATAGGTTTTTGTATATTATGCTTCAGGATCCATTTGTTTCAATATTTTAAAAAAAAATGTAAGCTTTTTTTCCTTGACTCAATAGTCATTCAGGAGCATGTTGTTTAATTTCCATGTATTTGTACAACTTGCAAAGTTCTTCTTGTTACTGACTTCTGGCGTTATTCCATTTTGATCTCAGAAGATACTTGATATGGTTCCAATTTTAAGAAAATTTGTTGAGACTTGCTCTGTGTTCTAACATATGGCCTATCCTGTGGAATGTTTCATGTGCTGATAGGAAGAATGTATATTTTATAGCTGTTGGATGAAATATCTGTGAATGTCTGTTTGGTTCATTTGGTTAAAAGTACAGTTTTAATCCAAAGGTAATTGTTAATTTTCTGTCTAAATAGTCTGTCTAAGATTGAGAGTGAGGTGTTGAAGTCCCCAAAGTTTGTTGTATCAGAGTCTATCTCTCCCTTCAACTAATATTTGTTTTATACATCTAGGTGTCCTACTGTTGGGCACATATACATTCACGATTGTTATGTCCTCTAGTTGAATTGATTCCTTTGTCACTATATAATGGCTTTCTTCATCTATTTTTACTGTTTCTGACGTAAAGTCTGCTTTATCTGATGTAAGCAAAGCTACTGTTGTTTGTTTCTTGTTTCTGTTTGTATGTAATATCTGTTTCTATCCTTTCGCTTTTTGTCTATATGTATCTGGAGACATGAAGTAAATTGCTTGAAGGCAGTCGTTCTTCTTTCACTCATACAGTTTATATCCTTTAGGTGGAAAACTTGCATGTTTACATTAAAGCTTATTATTGATATGTGAGGGTTTATTCTTGTCATTCTATTAATTGATTTTTGTTTGATTTCTATGTCCTCTGTTCCTTCTTTCTCTCTTTTTGTTTATCGTTGTGGTTTGGTGGTTTCATGTGGTAATATCTGAGTCATTTCTATTTCTTATCTGTGTGTTTGCTCTAGCAGTGGGTTTTATACTTTCATATGGTTTCATGTTGGTGGATATCATTCTTTACCTTCCAGATTATGTTCTTAAGGGGGAAAGTAATATTTCAAAACATGTTAAAATTTAGAAAAGGTAAGTATGTTGGGGCAAATAACACTAACAACATAGACTAAGAGATTACCATTTAGGTTTAATGGCATGAGATTGTTTTGGACCTACAGGCTGAAAGTAAACAAGTATTTCACTACTCTTAAAGGGAAAAAAAGCCAAATACCATATTAGGTCATATTAAAAATTGTATATGATAATGGGGCCAAGACTTAAAATATGTGAACCACTCTGAAATAGTAATCTCACATATGAAAATAAATTGAAAAAACATGAGCAAATCCAAGAAAGAGTCAATCATTGATTATAAGGTTGCAATAACAGCATACAAGAAAGGGTTAAATGAGTTTAATATGTCCAGTGCAAAAGAATGGAAACATTGGGCCGGGCACGGTGGCTCACGCCTGTAATCCCAGTACCTTGGGAGGCTGAGGTGGGCAGATCACAAGGTCAGGAGATCGAGACCATCCCGGCTAACACGGTGAAACCCCATCTTCACTAAAAATACAAAAAAAAAAAAAAAAAAAAAAAAAAAAAAAAAAAAAAAAAAAGCCAAGCATGGTGGCAGGCGCCTGTAGTCCCAGCTACTTAGGAGGGTGAGGCAGGAGAATGGCATGAACCTGGGAGGCAGAGCTTGCAGTGAGCCCACATAGCGCCACTGCACTCCAACCTGGGCAACAGAGCGAGACTCTGTCTCAAAAAAAAAAAAAAAAGAGTGGAAACATTGGTAAGTAAGGAAGTGTATAAATTATATATAATTTTTATATGTGTTGTAAAATTGAATGATGGTAAGATTTACAATTCTATTAAAAGGACTTTTTAAAACAAATAAATTAAGAAGCTATCTTGTGGTGGCAAAAGTAAGAACTCCTTTGCCAATAAGATAAAATGCAAGAATTCCAAAGAAGGTCATAAAATTTTCACCCTTAAAAAGTGGAAAAAACATGTACAGCTTTTTTTTCTGGACGATGTAGTTATTCTGTAGCCTTTGGTCAAGGAAGCTGTAGCAGAAACACTCTCAAGTCCCTTCTAAGAAACAATTTTTAAGTTTGTATATTAAATATATATTCTGAATACCCCATCTACAAATTGATAAAAGATCACAAAGCACATTAAATCTTCATACATTTGCTATTAATTCAAGGATATATTCTGAATGCATAATACTTTTTGTTTTCTTTTTACTTTAAGTTCCAGGATACATGTGCAGAATGTACAGGTTTGTTCCATAGGTATACGTGTGCCATGGTGGTTTCTTGCACCTATTGACCCATCCTCTATGTTCCCTCCCCTTGCTCTCTATTCCCCAGTAGTCCCTGATGTGTGTTGTTCCCCTTCCTGTGTCCATGTATTCTCATTATTCAACTCCTGCTTATGAGTGAGAACATGTGGTGTTTGGTTTTCTGTTTCTGTGTTAGTTTGCTAGGATGATGGCTTCTAGCTTCATCCATGTCCCTGCAAAGAACATGATCTCATTCTTTTTTATGGCCGCATAGTATTCCATGGTGTATATGTACCACATTTTCTTTATGTTTTTTTATCTTCAACTTCTTCTTGATTTAGTCTTGAGAGGGTGTTTGTCTCCAGGAATTTGTCCATTTATTCTAGATTTTTTAGTTTATTTGCATAGAGGTGTTTGCAGTATTCTCTGATAGTAGTTTATATTTCTGTGGGATCAGTGGTGATATCCCCTTTATCGTTTTTATTATGTCTGTTTGATTTTTCTCTCTTTTCTTCTTTATTAGTCTGGCTATTTTGTTAATTTTTTCGAAAAATCAGCACATGGATTCATTGATTTATTTGGAGGGTTTTTCATGTCTCTATCTCTTTCCATAAAACTTTTAAAACCCATGATAACTTTCTTCTTTAAAAAATCATTTGTATCTTTTTTTTTAGCCGACCATATAAGTGTCATCTTTTCTATTACAACATTCCTGAACACATACTTTGAGCAACAATTGTAAGTCAGATGCCAAGTCAGGTGTTAAAGTTATAGAAGTTAAAAAAAACAGACAAGTTTCTACTCCCAAGTATCTGACAGCTAATTGGGAGAAAAAGTGATTGTGTAAACGATTAACTGTTAGCAACAACAGTGACTAAAGAGCAAAATATTTACTAAAATATTTTAGTAAAGATTAGGGTAATGTATTGGTGGAAAACTTTTAAAAATATACTAACAACAGTACAAAATAGAGAACACTGACACAGAAAAACTTGGCCATGGCATTCAAGGAATGTGTTTTCAAGATTTTTTTTTTTCTTTTTTGATACAGACTCTCTCACTCTGTCACCTGGCTGGAGTGCAATGGCGTGATCTCAGCTCACTGCAACCTCCACCTCCCTAGTTCAAGTGATTCTCCTGTCTCAGCCTCCTGAGCAGCTGGGCTAACAGGCACGTGCCACCAAGCCTGGCTAATTTTTGTGTTTTTAATAGAGACAGGGTTTCATGTTTTTAATGTCTTGCAAAATAGTTGTCCTAGCTGGGCGCAGTGGCTCACGCCTGTAATCCCAGCACTTGGGGAGGCCGAGGCGAGCGGATCACAAGGTCAGGAGATCGAGACCACGGTGAAACCCTGTCTCTACTAAAAATAAGAAAAATTAGCCGGGCGTGGTGGTGGATGCCTGTAGTCCCAGCTACTCAGGAGACTGAGGCAGGAGAATGGCGTGAACCCGGGAGGCGGAGCTTGCAGTGAGCCGAGATTGCGGCCACTGCACTCGAGCCTGGGGGACAGAGCGAGACTCCGTTTCAAAAAAAAAAAAGTTGTCCTGCAAATTATGCTTTATATTAAAAAATTATTTTATTTGCAAAATATATTTCGAAAGGCTATGTAAAACAACGACTTTTAGAGAATGAGAGTTCACTGCCCACTCAGATGTAATATTTTAATCCTCTATGTTATTACATTTCCATTATTGGCTTCTATATGGAATTCTAGGAAGTTTGACAGCTCTTATTTGGCAACTATCTGCATGCACAATCGGTTGAACTGGCTGAGAAATGAAGGAAGAAATGGTTGTTGAAATGTTTTCATATAAAATTTAAAATTGATTAATTATGTTTATTTTTTGGTGAAGTGAATTGTAGGCGCCATTTCAGACAGGTATTAAATAGGAGTGGATCAACAGCTTTGACTCCTATGGGCAGGTGGAAGATTAATGGAAAGAATCTAAGTTTAGAGAAAGGAAGGCTAAATGGAGAGGAGAGAATCATTTTTAACAGCTGTATATTTATATTTTCATATGACTCAATATTTACAAAAAATTAAAAAAAATAACTCATTGAAGTTTCTGGGAGGCAGGTAGAATAAAGGCAGACTAACATATCTGGATTGAAGACATAAAAGCAGGGGCTCTCACCTTTGGCACGCATCAGAACATTGATACAACCCAGCATGCTGGGCCCCACTCCAAAGTTTCTGATTAAGTAGGTCTGGGATAAAACTCCAAAACTTGCATTTCCAATAAATTCCTAGCTGCTGCTGCTGCTGTTGCTGGTCCAGAGACCACCTGTGAGAGGCATTAACATAGAGTATGTCTGGTTAAAAGTTGCAGCATTTGAGGATAAAAGGTCATCAGAACAATAAAAGCAATAATACTAACAGTAGTGGCAGAGGTAAAGCAGTGGCAAGATAATAAGCTACAGAGAAATGTATTTTGTCGAATGCTATGTCTCTAGCTGATTCATAGCCACAGTCCTTCTGCCTTTAAGTGACCATGTTCTATTACAGGTGATAATCATGACACTGTAAACTGCATGAGGCCAGAGACCTTGTCTGTGCTGATCATCGCCATATCTGTGATAACCTTCTTAATTGCACAGTTTACTCAATCCAAAGGCTGGCCAATGATCAGATCCTGACTCTCAGGAATCTGAACTGAGAGGCAGAAACAGAGGATGCCTGTCTACAGTAGACACTGGAATTATGAAGTGAATGAGTAAATGAATTCAGCCAAAATCATGAGACAGTGAAAATTATGAGTAAACAAGGGAGTCAGTAGTAGAGAGGAGAGTAGAGCTGAGAGGGTACAACACCATCCTTGAAGGCAACTGGTCTGTTTCAGATGACTTTCCTGTGTCACTGAAGGTAGCTTTATTTTGTTTCCTCTTGGGATTCTTATGAGATTTTTCAGTATCTGCACAATAACTCTTACCTCTCTCTCCTTTTTTGGAGATACATTGGATATGATTCTTCTTCATGCTACTACAAAGCCCAGGCTAGGACTTAAAGACTTATTTCCCTGGAATAATTTGCAAATAGCCACTTGTAAAGGTCTTAGAAGCCAGGGTCAGCTAAAACCAAATTTCCTCTGCCCCAGAGGAACAGGCTAAGAAAGTTTCTCTGGGATAAAGATATCCTGCTTTAACTGTCCATGTCTGCCAATTTCAGGGAATAGCTAGGGGAGAATATTACTTTCTAAGATAGCGCTCTTGCTGTAGTGGTTCCATTACATGTTCAACAAAAAAAAAAAAAAAAAAAAAAAAGGGAAATTCAGAAAGCCTTCCTATGGCTGCCACTACCTGTAGCCCTGAAAGCATACCTGGGATTCTGAGTTCCTCTTGGCAGGAGCCAGAGCTAGGTGGGAAAAGATATTGATTTACCCACCCTCAATTACATTATACAAATGCAGTTTATAGTCAATGTTGGAAAATATCAGGCCTTTTTCTATTTTCAAGTTGAAACTCTGAACTGAAAAAAAAAATCACAAAAAAATACAAAAGTACCTCTGTAACCAAAAATCATCCTTCAAGGTAAAGAGTTCCACTTTAAATTAAGGTTAAGAAAACTTTGTGCTTTTAGATTTAAAAGAAAAAAAAAGAAATCCTTTTCAAATGTTTCCTTTGAAAGGTTTTCATTTCAAATATACATATCCAATTGAACTAAAATGTCAGACTTATGAATATGCTGGGCTATCTTTTGGCATTGTGTTTTACATATTGTGTACATAAGAGTCTGATATAAGCCACTGAATACATGCCGCCTCCAAATCAATAGTGAGCTTAGTGGGGATTTTGTGTCTGATTTTCTTTCAAAAGGGCTTCTGTGGCCAAAAACTCTTTGAAAATTCAATCTTTAGATATTATGTAGTAGACTTTCACAGTCATCTAAACTAAAAATTCTGATTTTCAAGATTTCTATGTGTTAACTATAAAATTAGTGATGCTATTGATATGAGTGATAGGATACCTTAAAATATATTTTCATTAGCATATTGTTGAAATACTTACCTCAAATGAATAGACTAACTTTTAAAGTCAGTTTGTCATCATGCAGCTACAGGTAAGATTGACATACAATTTTCAAAGTGAATTGAAAATGCTCTCAGCTGGTTACTATGAGAGTGCAGGCGATTATGTAATGGGGCACTCTTGAAAAGGGCAGATGCTTAAAAAAAGCAGCTTAACTCAAAGCAGCAATTGATTCCTTGAGGGCAGGGTGTTAAGAACAAAGTTGTCTGCCAGAGGAAAGAATATGATTAGGGATTAGGAGGCAGGCAAAAAACAGGAAAGAGAAAATTGAAGTGTTTGCAAAAACCTGAAAAGTCTACAGTGAAATTATTTTGGAAGGAAGATAGGTAGTCAGATTTCTAAGGGAATCAGGAGAACCCTATGGGAAATATTTTATCACACATGGAGAATAGAAAGATGAATAATTTTTCACTTGAATATACTCATGTATTATTTTGTGGAAAATTAAATCTCACTTAAAACAGATGATTATAGAGATCAAGGTGTGTTTTCATATCCTTCCTGTTGAAAAACTGTGACTAACTCTCAGCTCATTAACTTATTTTCACATTGGCAATATTGTGCACAATTTGGTAAATACAAATTCCTGAAAACCTGTTGGTTTTTAAAATTCTGTTAGAACATTTGTACTTTCTTAGCACTATTAATGGATGCAATAAAAGGGCACTAACATTTCCATAATCATATATTATAATGTCTTCAGGATTTCTAAATTAGTAAATTTCAGGAAATTGAATCATAGTTTATAATTTTTTTAAACTATGCTTTGGAAAGCAGTGTTATATAATTGACAAAATAAGTTTACCCCAATCCATATGTTTGAAAATCTGTTACATACTTTATAAAGATATTTAGTATGAAAGTTTAAAAAGTATGATAAGTATGATAACCTATACTCAAAGCAATCTTCTGAAAAATTATTTCCTGATATGCAAAGTTCATTGGCACCTAGATCATACAGTTTATTAAAAATGGAGAGTATTTTTAAAGGATTTTAAAGACTAAAATATCATCTCATATAAATATTAAGTAAACATTCGTCAAAATTTATTTAGCTTAGTAATTAAAGAGAAAGCTAGTTAGACAATATAATCAGTTCAAAGGAGAATTCTAAGAACCACACATGCATTGGAAACAAGGAATTTTGAAACGAATTTACAAATAGATGCAAAACATGTCTATCCACAAGGCAATAATAAATTTTATATCATCACACACAATTTATCTGAATTTCTATGGATACAAATAATTAGCATTATCAGTTTTCATCATGAAAAGCAGTTAAATGAGCTGGACAAGACACCACTATTTCTTTAAAAACAACTGTTTTGTTTAGAGTAGTTTTAGGTTCATTGCAAAATTAAGAGGAAGATACGGAGATTTCTCATATACTCCCTGCCCCTACACATGCTTAACCTCCCCTCTTATCAATATTCTTCACCAGAGTTGTACATTTGTTAAAATTGATGAACCTACATTGACACATCAATGACACCCAAAGTTCATAGTTTACATTAGGGTTCACTCTTGCTGGTGGATATTCAGTGATTTTGGACAAATACATGATGACATGTATCCATCGTGTTAGTGTCATATAGAGTATTTTCACTTCCCTAAACGTCCTCTTTTGTCCATTTATTCATCCCCACCCTGCCCACCACTAGTCCCTGGCAACTATAGATCTTTTTATTGTGTTCTTTGTTTTGCTTTTCCCAAAATGCCATATAGTTGGAATCATAGAGTGTGTAGTCTTTTCAGATTGGTTTCTTTCACGTGCATTTAAGGTTCCTCCATGTGTTTTCACGGCTTGATAAGTTTGTTGTTGTTGCTATTGTTTGGTACTGAATAACATTCCATTGTCAGGATGCGGCATAGTTATTTTATCCACTCATCTACTGAAGGACATTTTGATTGTTTCCAAGTTTTAGCAATTCTGAATACACCTATAAAGATCAGCGTGCAGGGTTTTGTGTGAATATACATTTTCAACTCCTTTGTGTAAATACCGAGGAGTGCAATTGCTGGATTGTACGATAAGAATGTATTTAGTTTTGTAAGGAACTGCCAAATTGTTGTCCACAGTGGCTGTCTCATTTTGCCTTCCCACCATTCCTATTGCTTCACATCCTCACAGGCATTTGATATTGTCAGTGCTCTGGATTTTGGCCATTCTAAGAGGTGTGTAGCAGTATCCTATTGTTTTAATTTGCATTTCCCTAGTGACAGATGATATCGAGCATCTTTTCATTTGCTTATTTGTCATCTGAATACCTTCTTCTGTGAGATGTCTGACACCACTGTTTTTTCTCCTGTTTTAAAAGTATTATTTCCTGGCAGGCAGTAATAATACTTAGAATATTAAAACAAATATGGATATAACTAAACATTTAAGATGATTTCCTTTAGAGATTACTTTTTATGGTTGTACAATGCTAGAGCCTTGTATATATCATCTTTCAATCCTGTCAAATACCATTTGTTAAAGCTATCCGTCTGCAGAAGAAGAAACCAAGGCTCAAGCAGGTAAGTTTGTTGAACTCCTGCAATTAGCAACTGTCCTAGCAAAGATTTGGACTTGTTCTCAGCTCCAAGTCCAATACTGTTCCTGCTACATCAAAACTGATCCAGTCAAAGATGAGCACCAATTATCGGTGCTTTATTTATAATTAATAAACCACCAAAATGGGCTTTAATCTTCAACCAACCACATAGCTGGTTAAAATTATACTCTATTTGAAATTTTTGGACTGAAAAGGGTCAAAAAACATCATTTTCAATTGGTGAGTTAGCTAGAGTTAACCATTTAGGGAAAGCAAAAAGGGGAGCCAAATTTAAATCTTATATTTGATTTATATTGTGTTCCTTTTTTCACTAAAATATTTGTATTTGTTAACAGTTTTATTTTTGTAGTGACATGACACACTATTAGTCATTCCTAATAACACTTAAGGTAGGAGTTTTATCTTTCAATATTATATTTTGAAAGGAGAAGGTTTATTATCTCATTTTATTGTGGTTTGTCATTGTAGCCTTGCTTCTCAGCCATATTTTTATTAAAATGTACTAAAATAGTTGATTCATTTCTGAAATATAACCATAATTTTAAAAATGCATCTGGAATACATCTTTACTGATATTAATAGCTCTATTATTTTCTTCTTCCTTCATAATTTGACAACTGTACTTTTTGAAAAATTGATAAATGCTTATTTCTGTTTTCCTCCTGAAATGACACAGTTTAAATTTTAAAGGGAAATTACTAAATAAATGCTCTTTAAGCAACCCTGTATTTGTCTTCTGAAACCAAATACCAGTAGCACAGTAGACCACAAAATTATTCAGTAAAACCTTGGTGCCAGTTCCTATAAATTCAAACAATATGCAAAATGTGCATTTTGAAAAATCAAGGCTGGCATGTTTTCACATACATAATTATTTGAATCATTGCCCATGGCAAAGTGGCAGAATGTGGCATCTTTGGTGATTTCTTCAAATCTTTGTCTTTAAAAATACATATATCTAGTTATCTCAAGGCTTTGCCCCACCATTTACTGAAATTGTTTACTACATTGTACTCCTCTCCCAGATTGTTAAATTACAAATATTATGAAAGCTATTATTAGGAATATATGTTACACAACAAATAAATGGATAACTTACCTGGAAAAGGTCCTCAAATGTTTCCTATAACCTGGGTACACAGAAGGAACACTTATCCTTCTGGATCATGTTCAAATAGAAAAGCCATTGTACTGAGTTTTACAGCCTTTCTTGGGCATATGTGCAAATGAGAAGCTAATTATTTTGGAAGCCTATTGTGTACATTTTCGACAAAGTGCTAATGTCATATACTTAGGAATGAAACTGAAGTTTGTTTCCTACCTTCTTCCAAGTATAATTCTTAGAGCAGTTGGAAAATAGAGGGATGCACATTGAGCTGGCTTACTGTTAGGCTGAAGTCGAGACATAAGTTGCTGACAAGAGTAATCTCATTCTTCTAATGAATCGGTAGGAGGTGGGAATATATTTTCTTCATGTAATTGTTAGCATCTTTACTGACATAAAATAGAGTTAAATTCATTGTTTTAATTTATAAAAATGTGTGAAATGATTTTTTGAATACCTTATCAAATATTAACTAATGCTTGTTTCAAATAACTAATATTAGTTTAAAATATTAATGAAAAAATCTCTGGTAACTGGTTTTCCTAAGAATTAATGAATACTGTTTAATATTTTTACACTGGAAATAATGAACACTGAAATGTTTACAATGTGAATTAAAATTAATTTTAGTTGTTTTACCATAATAAGAGCATATATTAAAATAAAATCCTATTTTGATGTTAATTAGTTTGAATTATTGATCAAAATTTATGTTGATACTTATTTTTAATATGCGTAATAGTAATAATTTTTATTTTATATATTTTTATAGATTCATATAACTTTCATTTTATCTGTATAGTAAAAATTAGTAAGGTTCATTTTAATGCCAAAGTATTTAATTGAAGAAATATTATAAATATACTTGCTACATAAATTTAGTAATAAAAAGAATATTTGCTTTCAAATAAAATACTTTGACATAAGACTTTTGATCTTCAATATATTATATTCTTTACATGTATTCAGTAATTTATAAACTCTGTAAATGTCTTATTTGGTTTATGCTGCTATAACAAAATACCTGAGACTGCGTAATTTATAAAGAACATGAATTTGTTTCTTAGTTCTGGAGGCTGGAAGTCACAGATCAAACTCTGGCAGGTTTGGTGTCTGGTAAGATCCTAGTCTTTGCTTCCGAGATGGTGCCTTGAACACTGTGTCCTCACATGTCCAAGGTGAGGATGGAAAGGTAAAAGGGCCAAAAAGGGCCTGATCAGTTCTCTCCAGCCCTTTTATAAGACTCGAATCCTTTAATGAGGGCAGAACCATCATGACATAATCACTTCCCAATGACCATACCTCTTAACACTGTTTCAGTGGGGATTAAGTTTCAACATCAGTTTTGGAGAGGACATAAACATTCAAGCTGTAGCAGTAAACTAATTCCTAATTCAGATTATAAATTTGTATCTTATAATAATTAACTTGAGATCCCCAGATGGCATTCTACACCATTATGGCAAGCCTACAAATGCTTTCACTGTATATACTGTATTAAACAAGATACAGTCATTAAAATTGACAGCTTGTTCCCTGCACCCTCAATGTCTAGGTCTTTTTCCAAACACAACTTTCTCATGAAATGTAACATACATGATGGCATGAATCATTGTCTGTTTTGTTCATTAATGACTCTTAAAACGACCTGGCATTTAATAAGGGGCTCCATATATAGCTATTGAATGAAGGACTAATACTAGCAGTAGGCATTTAGTGTTGATAATACAGGTTATTTGCGTGGACATATGTAATATCCATACAAAGTCTTTGGCAACCTGGAAAGCACATTTTTCCAAAGATACATGCTAAAGTATTATCAATAGTTACCTCAAAACGAGAAGATAAGTGCAGGGAGTGGAGGGAGAATGTCCGTTTTAAAAAACAATTTCATGTTACCTACATGAAAATCAGTATGTTTGTGAACATATAAAAACATATAACATATAATGTAAACATATAAATGTTTATGAACATTTCCTGTTATACTGGAAAGAGAACAGAGAAAATGCAGTTAGTGTTTTCTCATTTATTAGAAGTTGGATTAAGGGCAATTATAGGGAGCGAAAACAGAACTTAAAAAGTATCCAGTTTGAAAAAGAGGACGTCAGAGAAAATGCTGGAGGTATGGCATAAACCCTCTTAGTGTGGAAATTTCTTAGTAAGGTCTCCACCTTCTTAGTTCTTAAATGTCCATGGATGAGCGGATTATAATGAGCTGACTTCCATGCTACCAAGCATGAATTTGAAACAAGGAAGCAAACTGATTTTGCTAAAGTATAAAATAGATTACCATGTTCAGAGAAAAAAATCAGAAGGCATCGTGAAGATGCCAAACAGAGATACAATTTTTAGAAAGACTTAACCTGGAGTATCTCTGGTACCTTTTATCTCCAAAAATTATGAGTCGATTGATTTGCTGATTTGTAACAAGACATGAGCAAATCACAATCACACTTTACCTCAACTTCTTTAGGCCTCATTGTAGACATGGAAAATATGTTTGCTTCTAGTGGGAGAAAGTGGTAGATGAATAGCAAAGAGAGTCGAATAATTCAGGATGTGACAATTTTATCTAATAAAACACATACTTTTATCTTTATGGTGAGAGAAATTCTGTGACTTCTACCATGTGCTTTATTTTTTAAGTCTATTTAAATGGGAGAAAGAAAAAAGAAAAAAGTAACACATCAATTCACGTCAATATTTAAAAAATAGATTTAGGGGCAAAAGTGCAGTTGTGTTACATGCATATATTATGTACTGGTGAAGTCTGGGACACTTCAACTTTTTGATGCAGAAAGCAAACTAGCATTAGATGGATTTACTTCTATATCTCAGGTCTGGGCAATTTTTTTTTTTTTTTTGGTCAAATGCATTTTTGATCTACAATAAATAATAGTAAGAAAATGGTATTTAATGAAATTCAAGACCGAACCTATTCTCTAGAATGAATAATTCCTGCACTTAGAGTTAAATTGTTTCTATTAAATGGAATTGTTTCTATGAAAAGCAGAAGTCTTTTTTTTCTATTTATTTATTCATTTATTTTGAGACAGAGTCTCGCTCTGTTGCCCAGGCTGGAGTGCAGTGGCGTGATCTCGGCTCACTGCAAGCTCTGCCTCCCAGGTTTACACCATTCTCCTGCTTCAGCCTCCGGAGTAGCTGGGACTACAGGCGCCCGCCACCACGCCGTGCTAATTTTTTTCTATTTCTGGTAGAGACAGGGTTTCACCATGTTAGCCAGGATGGTCTCCATCTCCTGACCTCGTGAACCACCCACCTCGGCCTCCCTAAGTGCTGGGATTACAGGCATGAGCCACTGTGTCCAGTGAGAAGCACATGTCTTTAAAGTGTTAGTAACCTTGTTAAAAGTGAATGTTCTGGAATTAAAAAGAATAATTCAAATGAGATACTTTCTTCTTATGATATTATATTACTACATTTGGAAACTATTGACATACTCTTTTGCACACTGGGTTAAAAAAAAAAGTGCCCCTATTATTTTTTCCTCTCCAATTTTGTTGAATGTGTCTACATCTCTAGAATGGTCAGAAAAATTGTCTTAGCTCTAGGTAGAATTTGAAAGCAGTATTGCATGCACTTATCTTTACCCAAAGGCCTGGAGGAACACAAGTGTTGCCTCATTTCAAGTCATTTGGTTTCAACTTTTCTTTATTATTATTATTATTATTGTACTTTAAGTTCTAGGGTCTATGTGCACAACACGCAGGTTTGTTACATATGTATACATGTGCCATGTTGGTGTGCTGCACCCATTAACTCATCATTTACATTAGTTATATCTCCTAATGCTATCCCTCCCCACCCCCCACAATAGGCCCCCGTGTGTCATGTTCCCCTTCCTGTATCCAAGTGATCTCATTGTTCAATTCCCACCTATGAGTGTGAACATGCAGTGTTTGGTTTTCTGTTCTTGCGATAGTTTGCTGAGAATGATGGTTTCCAGCTGCATCCATGTCCCTACAAAGGACACAAACTCACCCTTTTTTATGGCTGCATAGTATTCCATGGTGTATATGTGCCACATTTTCTTAATCTAGTCTGTCACTGATGGACATTTGGGTTGATTCCAAGTCTTTGCTATTATGAATAGTGCTGCAGTAAACATACGTGTGCATGTGTCTTTATAGCAGTATGATTTATAATCCTTTGGGTATATACCCAGTAATGGGATGGCTGGGTCAAACGGTATATCTAGTTCTACCTCCTTGAGGAATCACCACACTGTTTTCCACAATGGTTGAACTAGTTTACAGTCCCACCAACAGTGTAAAAGTGTTCCTATTTCTCCACATCCTCTCCAGCACCTGTTGTTTCCTGATTTTTTAATGATCGCCATTCTAACTGGTGTGAGATAGTATCTCATTGTGGTTTTGATTTGCATTTCTCTGATGGTGAGTGATGATGAGCATTTTTTCATGTGTCTGTTGGCTGCATAAGTGTCTTCTTTTGAGAAGTGTCTGTTCATATCCTTTGCCCACTTTTTGATGGGGTTGTTTGTTTTTTTCTTGTAAATTTGTTTGAGTTCTTTGTAGGTTCTGGATATTAGCCCTTTGTCAGATGAGTAGATTGCAAAAATTTTCTCCCATTCTGTAGGTTGCCTGTTCACTCTGATGGTAGTTTCTTTTGCTGTGCAGAAGCTCTTTAGTTTAATGAGATCCCATTTGTCAATTTTGGCTTTTATTGCTGTTGCTTTTGGTGTTTTAGACATGCAGTCCTTGCCCATGCCTATGTCCTGAATGGTATTACCTAGGTTTTCTTCTAGGGTCTCAGTTTCCCTTGGCTAGGAAAAGGAATTCCCTTCCCCCTTGTGCTTCCCAGGTGAGGCAATGCCTTGCCCTGCTTCAGCTCTCGCTGGTCAGGCTGCACCCGCTGACCAGCACTCACTGTCCAACACACCCCAGTGAGATGAACCTGGTACCTCAGTTGAAAATGCAGAAATCACCCATCTTGTGTGTCACTCACTGGAGCTGGAGGCTGGAGCTGTCCCTATTTGGCCATCTTGGATGCCCCCCGTCTGGTTTCAACTTTTCTACAACGATTCGTTTTTCCATTGCTTACTATTTGAAATTTGAAAATCTTGATTTAAGATTACTTTTGAAATTTTAGAAGATAGTATGGATTTTGTATACTAACTTTTAAATAGAAAATCAGTAATCATTGTTTTGGTCATAAAATGTAAAAATATAAAAATGTGAAAATCTATGTATAATGTACATGAATTTAGGGTAAACACATGCTGTAAACAACTCATTATACATATTTCTTAATTTATTTTAAATATGTAATTATGAGAATAAATTCTTAACATATTAAAGTGTTTTAGCATTGCATACTTAAGTATGCAGCAGTGAAATATTTCAGATATATGGGATTTTGAATTAATAATTCAGCAAATTTTTTAAAAAGTTAAAAAGGATAGGGAAAGCAATTAGAGCAAAATCTTGATAACATTTAGATTTGAATGATAGGTGTGTATAGATTCATAGTACTATCCTCTCAACTTTTGCATATTTTTGGAAATTTACATTATAAAAAATAAACATTTTGACCTAGCAGAGACACATAACTCTTCAATGAGTCACTGAAGATTTTTTATTTGATTTATGAAGTAGGATTGACAACTTCGTCTATGTGAAAATAAACTTCCAAAAATATGAAAAGAAAATCTTAAACAAAATGCTTAGTTTTGAACATAAATAATGCCAAAACCTTTTAGTTAACCCTAGTTAGTTGTTTTGAGGTCCCTAAAATCCCAAAATTCATTCATTCATTTATTCATCTGTATATATTCAACAAACATGTGTTGATTACTCACCGAGGCCAGATATTAAGCTAATGTTTGGTAATATAAAGATGAAGAAAGCATGTTACTAGCCCTGAGGAAATTAACTAGAAGAAACCAGATGAATGAGAGTGTAAATGTGTGTGTGCGTATATATATATATATCTATACCTGTTTGCATACACGTATAAAATTGTAAGCATGTGGATGATTACAAAGTGGAGGACTGTAGGGAGTTATATATGGATGCAAAGAGGAGGAAAGAGACGAAAATTGTAAGAGTGTGGATGAGTGCTAAGTGGAAGACTGTAGGGAGTTATACATGGATGTATGGAGGAGGAAAGAGACTATGCAGTATCAGGGGAACCCACCCCCAATATTTCAACATAGGTTCTTTCTATTTTCCATAAGTGTCAGCTGGCTGAGGAATAAAGAGAGACAGTATAAAGACAGGAATTTTACAGATGGACCACTGGGGGTGACATCACATATCGGTAGGACCATGACGCCTGCCTGAGCCCCAAACCAGCAAGTTTTTATTAAGGGTTTCAAAAGGGGAGAGGGTGTAAGAACAGGGAGTAGGTACAAAGATCACATGCTTCAGTGGGCAAAAAGCAGAACTACTAATAAGAGTCGAACGAAGATCACATGCTTCTGAGGGAATAGGTGAAAGGGCAAAAGCAGAACTACTGATAAGGGTCTATGTTCAGCAGTGCATGTATTGTCTTGATAAACATCTTAAACAACAGAAAACAGGGTTTGAGAGCAGAGAATCGGTCTGACCACAGATTTACCAGGGCAGAGATTTTTCCCCATCCTAGTAAGCCTGAGGGTACTGCAGGAGACCAGGGTGTATTTCAGTCCTTATCTCGACCACATAAGACAGACATTCTCAGGGCAGCCATTTATAGACCTCCCCCAAGGAATGCATTCCTTTCCCAGGGCATTAATATTAATATTTCTTGCTAGGAAAAGAATTTAGTGATATCTTCCCTACTTGTACATCCATTTATAGGCTCTCTGCAAGAAGAAAAATATGGCTGTTTTTGCCCGACCCCGCAGGCAGTCAGACCTTATGGTTATCTTCCCTTGTTCCCTAAAAATAGCTGTTATTCTGTTCTTTCTCAAAGTGCACTGATTTCATATTGTTCAAGCACACATGTTTTACAATCAATTTGTACAGTTAACACAATTATCACAGTGGTCCTGAGGTGACATACATCCTCAGCTTACGAAGATAACAGGATTAAGAGTTTAAGTAAAGACAGGCATAAGAAATTATAAAAGTATTATTTGGGAACTGATAAATGTTCATGAAATCTTCACAATTTATATTCCTCTGCCATGGCTCCAGCCGGTCCCTCTATTCAGGGTCCTTGACTTACTGCAACAATGTAGGATGGCAGGAACCCTAGCAGAGACAGAAGCTATTCCTGATAAAATAATGTTTGCAAGTTTATGAAAGAGTGAGGGAGTATATATGTTTTTCAGGGTCAGAACTATGGTAGGGCATTAAAAGTGCATGGTATTTGCAGACTTTTGAGTCACTTTTCATGTATAATACAAAGACACTGTGACAATTAAAAATACTATGTCTAATATAAAATGTGTAGATGGTAGAGTGCATTTAATAGTGGCAGCACTGAGGTTTTTAATATTCTATATTTGGAGATATTTTTGATTGTCACCTCTGCGAACTTTCTATTGGCAACTAGCAGGTAGAGGCTAGGGATGCTGCTACATGTCCTGCAAAGCACAAGGTAGTCCCACACCCCCCAAAATTATCTGAGCCAAAATGTCAGTAGTGTTGAGCTTGAGAAAGTCTGCTCCAAGATTCTTACTGATCATGTTTTGTAAAAAGTCCAAGGAAAATGATGCTCTGAGTTCTGTTATTGTTCATTTATCCAAATGTTTTAGTATGAGTACATTATACTATAAATCATAAAATATATATACCTGTGAACCTATTTCACACTTAAAGATCTAAAACCTTCCCTGTTCCGTGATATCTACCAGTGTGCTCTCTCTCTGTCTCATCCTCCTCATTCCTTTCAAGGGGTATCACTATCTTGAGTTTTATATTTATCACTCTTACCGTTTTGTTTAAAAAATTGTTCTTAAATAGTTTGATTTTGCTTGGTTTTGTACTTTATAATAGCAGTATTATCATCTAAGTGTTCTTCAGCTATGTGTTTTTATTGCAATCAATATGAAGTTTTAAAGACTCTTTCACACTGTTGAGAGTAGCTATATTTTGTTATTTTTCCCACATGGTGATTATATGCCAGATTCATAAGCCCAAAAAGTCACTTTTCTTTCGATGAACATTTAGGCTGTTTTCAGTATTTTTTTGGTATGAGAAACATGTAAAACCATTTCTTTAGTGTGTATACTTAGAATTTGTAGGTCAAAGGGTATATGGATGAATGTTTAGATAAAGGCATACTTTTCCAAAGGCTATTATAATATATAGTTCTACCAACAGACAATGTGAGCATTCCCCTTCATCCACATGTTTGCCAACACTTAGTAGTTTCTGATTTTTTATTTTTTTCCAATCTGATTCATCTAAAATAACTCATTGAGGTTTTAATTATGTTATAGTTTTATTACTAATGAGGTTGAAAACTTTTTATATGTGTATTGAAATTTGTGTTCCCTTTTGTGAAAGTCTAATCATATTTCTTGCCTATTTTTTCTAGTGGGATGTTTGCATTTTTCTTGTTAATGTGTGGGACTTCTCATATATTTACCAATTATCTTGTACAGTGTCACAGATTAATGATTCCAGGAAATGGTTGGAGTTTCTATTAGGCATCTTGTCAGAATTTCTTGATATAGAAATGAATTTTTTGATGAGTAGATGATAAAATCATGGATATGATAATAGAGTAAGATGCTAAAACTGGTGGATATTCTGTAATATAAGCAAAACAAAACAAAAATTCCTTTTAAATGGCGTGTGTTTTCTCAATAAATGAATGTCAGATAGTAACTTCTCATTTATATTTAGAATATATTCTTTTGTTTACCTTTTGAAAAAGATACGCTACAATTATTTTTTAAAAATCAACCATGGTGAAGAAGGAAGAGCAACAACTCTAATTTCCCCTAATTGGAGCAGATTCATATAAAATGTTGAAATGAAGTAATGCCTGTTCATGCCTTTCTATATATGTCAGCATTCCACTGATATCACTGGGTGCCACACACATGCATAGGAATTCAGAAGTTAGCTTACTGGAATTGGATAGAATAACCATTGTAAGATCATAACAATTTGATTAGTTCTTCAAAACAAGGATTTGGTTCAACACAAAATACCATCTGTCTAATGCAATTGTGAATGTCTAAATGATAGGTGAACTATATAGTCAATACCATATGTGTTTAATATGGAAGCAGATTAGATGAATGAAGACAGTTGATTTTCTTGGCTTAGGATGTTTCTTTAACGTATTTTTTGTAGATTGATTTGTGTAACCTCAAATGGCATAAATAAAGCTGTGGTTTTTACATTGCAAAAATTATGGACTAAAGTAATGTACTGCAGGATAGGCAAGGGTATTTTGACATGCCAATGTTAATAATGTGGATGCTTTAACCTAGAAAAAGATTGATTTTTGGAAATGAAACTCCTAAATATGATTATTTACCATTCATTGCTGAACTGAAACGGTTATGGCCATAAATGCACAGAAGAAAAGGGAAGAACGAATGGGTTTGAAATCATAATGATTATATTCTGGAAAAATGGAAAAGCATTCATGTTGCTGACACTCATGAGGAAGCTTAGAACTTTTAATACATTTGTCTGGGATCTAGCAGAAGATGAAAATACATGGATAAAGTCATTTTTACATACTGTTTATCTTTAATAGTAATATTGGTGAACATGTCCTATGGATATAGAATTAAGAAAAGGTGAGTTAGACATTAGATACAGAGACAATAATGATTCAATGGAAATTGATGAAATACCTAAATATGAGCAGAGGTTCCATTCAGTTTTATTGATAGTAATGGGATAAAAATATATTTTAAATGAAAATAAATCATTAAAGAAGCTATGTTTTTGTGTAAAGGAAAATAGTGACAAATGTCAAAGACAGGAAAAGCATAATTGGATTTGATAATCAGACTAATAGGTGGTAAAACCAGGACTCTAACTCAGGTCCATCTGATGGATGGACTGTTCCATTTATAATTAGCTCATAGCCTTTATGATATGGAAAAGTCGTACTTGAATAGAGATAAGAGTAATGCTAGTTTGTTGAGACATTAAATGAGAAAACATGTTAAAGTATAATGTCAATTAAAGAGCTATACAAATATAAATTGGTATAAAATATTGATATGAATGTTTCCATATAACTCAAAAATTGAGTTTTCATTATGTAGAATACCAGTATCAAAAGTTTCTATTTGATTGGAGAAGAAATATTGTTTAATATGAGATTTTGGCTTCTGTTTTGTCCTTCTTATTTTCATACTTGCACATTCCCAGATGGTAGCCAGGCCTTTGGGCTTCTTTGTCTTGGGAGCATATGTTGTGATAGGCTGAAACAGAAACTTGCTTGACAAAGGTAAGCCTTCTTCCTGGCTTTTGTTCTCTAAATCCTAAATGTGGAGAGTTTATGCCCAGAGGGGGAGAGGGAGGAATAGAATTTATGAATAAGATGGGTCCTTAGGTCAGAGCTGGAGCACCTGGGAGTAGTGAGGACTCTTATTTTCCTTGCTCTAGGCATGAAATCATGCCTAAGAGGAAAAAGCTGCGTGGTGTATTTAGGACCAACGGGTTAGTGTGCTAGGCACTAAGGCTGTCAGCCTACGTAAGAATCTCAGTGCTCAAGTTTTAGAAACACCAGAGAATTGACAATGTCTTAAGGGATTATGCAGCCTGGGACTACACATTTTCAGAGGTGACCAGGTGGACCAAAGACCAAAGGATCCGCTTACGAAATACTCTTTCTAGATATAAAATAGTCTAAAGATCTCTAGACTCTCTAGAGAGGGAAAAAAAATCTCAATAATGCACACAACTGAAACTCCTCCTTTCTGTTTAGTGGAGTCTCAGAGTCATGTATAATTTAATTTAGATAAAGAGATAGTTTTTGGACTTAACTAGAATATTGTAATAGTCATACATCTATAAAGAAGACAGGTCCTCGGGAAGTAGTAAATCACAGATCTTTATACCTTGACTTGTTTCTAGCAAGCCATGAAAAAGTTGACGTAGAGCTCTAAGGTGGAGAAAACTTAGTCATTAAATATTTTTAATTGCTTCAAAAATTACAGCATCAATGTGGGTGTCAGAAGTGATCAAGTTCATCTCAGTTCTCTGTTTCTCTAATATCTCTTAAATATAGATGTGAAAATGGAGAAAGGAAAGGCCTCAGGATAGATATAGTGTGTTTAAAAGGAAGTAGAGAGAGATTAATCCTGTAACAAAGACAGGAAATAGAAGAGACTAAAGCTCTGGTTCATGTGCCCACCTTGGTCTCACTGGAGCCAGATATGGAAGAGGACATTCTACTGAGGATAGCCAAGTTCACTCCTCTGGATCTGGCAGCCTCATCCAGACTGGGAAATGCTACCAGTTCCTCATCTTGTGTATTTGTTTTCTGTTGAAAGATTAATGATTACTCTAGCCTCAGAGTGAGTGAACTTTTTCATATGTCTGCTTTAGTAAGCCTACTGGAGTCTGGCTGCTTGCCTCACCTGGCAGTTAAAAGGCAGGATATACCCCTCTGAAACTCTGCGGGTGGAAGAAAATTCGCCTTGGCCTGTGTTTGCTTTAGACAAACCTGCTAACCAACATCTCTAGCAGCAACCAAGAGGATTTGGCAAGCAGCCAATTTCCTAGGGTTAAACATAAATCTTTAGATATGATTTGATAAGAAAATAATAATACCATGCATTCATTATTTTGGTGGCAATTAAACCAAAGTGTGTCTGACCACAGCAGACCAGCTCAACTAAACTACCATGTGTTACCTTCCTTATTTAGGCTGTGAAATGTGGCAGAATAAGTGATTCCATTGTTAAGAGAAATCACACCCATAAAGAAAATCAGCATTGATGGTTTTGTTACATAGATTTGGGCTTTGTGTTAAAATTCTAGCTGCAATTTTGCAAACTGGAGAAAAATTAGAAAAGTTTATAGAGCAATGATTCTGCTGATAGCATCTGATGAACTATTCTCAGAATGTTAGACTTGTGTGGTGTTTATGGGTGAATAATGTGAAGTCCCATCAACTGTGATGTCTGACTCTGTCTAAATGCTAATTAATAATAACTTAAAATATTACTTTTTAAAGATTACCAAAAGGTGTTATTCAGAAATAAAATTATAATGTTTATTAAAATATACTTATGACATTAAATCAGTATTCTAAGAAAATCTGGCTCCAGTTAACATTTGGTAGTTCTTCAAAACTCTCAGGATGTATCCCATAGGCACTTGGTTGAAATTTTAGGAAAGATAGCTTATTAGTTCATTCTCAGCCTTGGTTATCATTGCTTATCCTTTTCAAATGCCACCATTCTTGCTTTATAATCAGACATTAGGCTTGCTTAATTTCATTTTAAATTTGTCATGCACTTTTTGTTTAAAGAAGTTTGAGTAAGGTATCTTCATCAATAAAATTTTGATGTAGGATTTGGTAACATTTACTTCAACCGGTTTGCTCTGCCTTTTGACACAAATCAGCCATATCTTTATTGCTAAGCAGATATGTACACTCATAACTTGAACGTGCACCGTGTTACTCAACATTAATTTATTTTCCATTGGAATATAAGACACAGTGATATAATGAACATGAAATCTTTTGTCTAGACTCAGTGGACAGCATGAAAAAGTTTAAGACACTAATAAGAAGTTATTTCAAAGTACATAATTGGGTATTGATACAAATCTAATGTTGATCCTAAAGTGAAATCTAGATCAGCTAATGGAAGAAAAACAAATGAATATAAGATTTGTCTTGAGTAAAATTGTTAACATAGGAAATGTTGGTTATTTTTTGTCTTTGTCTTCTCTATCCTTGCCAGTTCATACTCCCATGCTACCAAGAGAATGGACTCTGTGCCTTTGGCAGCTTCCTCCTCCCCACTAGCCCTGGAGCTTGGTCCCATGCTCACCATATTCCCCTCCTTTCCCATCACACACACACACACACACACACACACACACACAAACACACCCCTTATTACAATGCATCTTAACATGTTTCATTAAGCACCTCGTATTCAACTAGTTAAGTTATCCAGTCATCTAGTAAGCCTATAGTTATTCAGGGTAATAAGATTTGTAAATCTTGGTGTTTTAGTGGAACGTTATAAGATACTGGTATAGATAATTCTATTAGTTAAACATGAAACTTTTTTTCCCAAATAAAACCCTGCAGTTTTTTTATCCAATCTTATCCAATGCTGATACATTATAATACTTATCATCATGGAATAATATGTGTCCATATATAATTATATATAGTATATGTTATAAAAATATAATATATAATATATAATATTTATATAATATGCCCCCATGTAGTTTATTCAATTATGGTTCCCATTTCTAAACATCCTTAGCAATAAGTGAAGCATACATGCACAATAAAATATGTATAATATATAATAGTTTTATAATATATGATATATAATATATAATAATGTGTGTATATAGATATCAATCATACTATGGGAGATATATATTATATATAATACTGGATATATATTTGTATATATATACACACATTCTGCTGGATACACACATACACACACACACATACATATACAGCCATACAGTATACTACTGGAAAGTGGTGCTAACATATAATTTTCTTCTGACCTATCCCCAGTAGAGGCAAGAGAGCCCTGTGAAATGTCCTTAACAGTTGAAAGTTTAAGCTACACAGCATTTTCCTAGTTTTGACTGGCACATCTGTTTGTTTTCTCCACTGTTTCTTTTTTTTTCATTTCTCTTCAACAGTTTTGACCTAAATAGCTGGGGAATTATGCCAAGGCAGGGTATCATACTGGATATAAAACTACAAGTTTAATAAAGCCTTGAAAAGCTTTCAAGACAAATCATAGTAGGTATTTGGGGAGTAGGTATTTGGGGATTGGGGGAAGAATTTTGTAATTATGAAGCGCATGATAAAAATCACTGTGGCCTGGAAGGACTGACTCAAAATGGATACGAATTGGAAAGGGGGAAGCCATGGCCCCAGGAGTTTAGTTGATTTAAGAGGCTTGGAAGACAAAGGAAGAACATTTGCCATCTTAGCAAATGAACATGGTTCTAGATGGGCTATTCCCCCATGTAGCTTATTCAATTATGGCTCCTATTTCTAAACATTCCTAGCACCAAATGGGGTATAAATGCACAATAAAATCACATCTTCAAATATTCATTTTGGAATCAACAAGTAATAGCTAACTTGTTGATTTAGCAAGGCCATCAGATCCTAAGTTTCCTATTAATGTATTTCTGCCGCTGGTTCATTAATTTTGTCAAATAGTAGCATTTATTAACTGGCACCAAATGTTTATGATTGAAAATGCTTTCATCTAGTAGCTTAATTATCCCCGTGAATTGGGAAAAATATTAAACTTTCCATTTTTCCAGCAAGTATATTTCGTTCAAGTAAAGGAAACCATTAAATCATGGCTTTAAAAACACATGACTAATCCAAGGAGTTATGAAGCAGTGACATAAAGAGTCCCACCTAGATGAGATGGAAACAATATGAAACTACAGCCTAAGGATCCTACTGGCCTATGGTTAAGAATATCAACTTCAAGGCTTAGATTCAGAGATACTTGGAATCCCACCTCTAACTGTTTATAGGCAACATGTCTTTAGGGAAACAATGTAAATCATGACCTTCAGTTTTTCCCATGAATAAAACAAAAATTTTATTTGTGTCTACAATATTGAGTTGTCACAATAATTAAATAAGACAATGCATGTAAATTACTTAGGAAAAAGCATACATGTGAGCACTTAGTATCTGCCATTGTGCTAACTGGAACTTTGGAACACAATACAGCAGAAACCTTTCTCTCTCATCAGTGAAGCTTTCATGCCTCCCCAAGTGGATCTCTCTAGGCTCCTACAAATCATACGAGTAAATAGTCATCAACTTGGGGCTTAGAACTGATTATTATTTACAGGCATAGCTGCTCGAATGAAGAATTAACACCACTTCTAAACAACATTATTATTTGATATAATATATACTGGATTTGTTCAAGCACTATACTTCTCAATTATCTGTAATTAAGGTTTTAAATAAATGGTGAAGTAAGGAAGAATGCAATAAAAGAAATGTATATACTTCTCTTAAATGTATTTTAACAAGCCTGCCATTAAAGACCCACAAATAGTTAGTTGTTTTCTACTGGGCAATGATACAGGTGCCTATTTCCCAGATGTCTCAGGAAATCTCAGGAAATAATTTAATTGGTATTTTATATAATTTTTTTGTTAATGTCTTTATGCTAAGGGAACTTACTCTGTGAAAGAGAAAAGAGAAAGTGACAATTTAGAAAGCGTTTGTGGGAGGGAAGTTTACATCGAAAATATAATGAATAAAGGATGTTTGACCTAACTAAAGTTTAAACGTTAAGGTAAACCGATCAAGAAGTGTGAAAATATAGTGGTATAAACGTTACCCTGATATTGAGGTTTTAGCTTGTGTTTTCTCTTTTGTCTATACCTAGCAAAATGGGAGTATGTTCTCAAATCTGAAGTCAACATTGTTCATTGTATTATTTTATAGGCATGCAGAACAAGGAAAATAGAGTTATTCATCTGCTTAGGAAAAGAGCCATATTTAATCAATGTCCTCACCTCTTTCCATCTATATCATCTTCTGCCAGGAGGAATTCACTTTACTGTTTTAGTTACAATAGAACTGTCTTAGCTTGTAAGGAATCAGCAAGCATTTTTACACTCATATGTCACATTATATTTCTAAAGCTATTAAATCACAAACTTCCCATTACAAAACAGCTTAAGAGAATGATATTAGATGGAACTTTACCACATTGAGAAATCAAAACACAGCTTCGAGTTTATATGAGTCTGGACGCATAGGCAGGCTCTCTGGAATCAGAGAAGTATTTTGGTACTTGCAACCCTAGCAAATTTGGCTTTTTGTCTTGTTTAATAAAAAAAAAATCCATTCAGTTTTATTTTATTGCTGCCTTTGGAATAACATGTTAAATATTCAAGGGTATTCATGGAAATTAACTGCCTTAAGACTGAAGTTTGTGAGCTTTTATTTTCTTTTTGACTGACTTATCCAAATAACTTTACATCTGTTTTTTCTGTTTCCCCAGAACTAACATTTTGTCAATCCATGTGTTTTATCAGTGCAAGACTATCAGTAATAATAACCATCACTTACTGAGCACACACTATAATAAAAAGAACTTACACTATACCAGTCATACAGGTAGGTATGATTAGGAAAAACTGAGGCCCATATTAACATAATAAGTAACTTCTCAAAAGTCTTACAACTAGTAAACTTTTTTAAAAGTCTGTATATATACAAAGCATCACACTTTTTTGGACTTTTAAGCTACAAAAAGACTTTTGTTCAAAATTCTCTACTATCTTCCCTGATTACAGTAGGAATTTATAACTTTAAGATGTGTTAAATAGTTTTTCAAGATCTACCATGTAACAGTTATAGGGAATTAGAGGCAGAAATTTATCATGAAAGCAGATAAATTACTACCTAAACCCTGCTATTCAGGAGTTTACAGTCTAGTGAGAGACGGCATTTAAGCTGATTATAAGACCAAGTAACTAGAAGGAAAAGGGAAGAATATAATCTGTGTTAGCCACAAAATTCCCCTACCTTCCGCTTTCTAGGGTGAAATATTACATGTTATTTCAAGTTTTACTTTTGAAAAGGTCAGTTTTTTCATTATGGATTTTGTTTATGTTGTTTAGTCAACTATTCAAATACTGAAAAATTCTAACGAACAAAGTCATATAGAAAATAAAATGAAATTGTCTTCTATGTTAAAATATTTTAAATTTAAATTATAAGAGTTTGCAGATATGAAACAAGATTTAATAAAGAAAATATTCACTTTCAATGAATACAAACTTACTGACACTCCTCACGGTTTTCTGTTGATTTATCTAATTCTAGTTATCGAGAGTTTGACCTTATTATTATTATTTTGAGACAGAGTCTCATGCTATGGCACAATCATAGCTCACTGTAACCTCAAATTCTTGAGCTCCAGTGATCCTCCCACCTCAATCTCATGAGTAGCTATGACTACAGGAGTACAGGAGTGCGCCACCATGCCTGGCTATTTTTTTTTTTTTTTTCCCTACTTTTTTATAGAGACAGATTCTCACTATGTTGCCCAGGCTGATCTTGAACTTCTGACATTAAGTAATCTGTCTGACTAGGCCTCCCAAAATACTGAGATTGTAGGAGTCAGCCACAGTGTCTGGCCATTCTTGACTGTCACTGAGTCACTACACAGTAGGAGTATTCAAGAGCTAAATTACAGGTAAGGATGTGGCTGACTGTAGCACCAAGCAACATTATGCCAGACTCTTCCCACCTTCTCTTTGCAGATTCTATTTCCTTAAAACTAGTCTTTCCAGGGCCTCTTCTAGAGTACGTTCTCCCATGCAGTCATCTTCTAAGGGTACTCTTTGGAAACATGAGAGGATATATACTCCTTCCGACTTATGAAATCTCACTTCATCATTCTGTGTGTTTCGGTCAGCATTCCTTGAGGTCTCACTCTCAAGGACTTACGTCAGAGTAGTGCTGTCCTCTTTCACTTTCTCTGAAAGGGAGCATCATGACTGCTGGTTTCTTGCATTTGCTGGCAATGCTGCATTTGTTGTCCAAAGTTCTCCTATCTGCTTAAAGAGGGCAAAGTTAAGCCAAAATGACACCCCTTCCATAATCTTCCATTATTATCTTGTTGCGGCTTCATTGGCCTTTGAGGATGGTTCTCAGATGAGCTAACAGTGACTCCTATTTCTGCCCTTTTCTTGAGCAGAGGAGAGAAACTGACAGAGAGAGTGAGGCTCCCAGTTCCAACTCTGGTTGAATCCAGCAGCATCCACCCTGAGAAACATCTCCAGTTTCTCAGTATTGTAGCCCCTCATGGTCAAGTGTCTTCTATTTGTTTATTGATTCAGCAAATGATTACTGACCCCTACTGTGTGTGGTAGGCACTGTGCTGAATGCTAAAGATAAAATAAGGAGTTTGATAGACATGATCCGTGCTTCTGTAATATATAGAAACTTTACATCACTTCCCATCACTTCAAAGAATTTTCAAATAGTTGAGTCCTGCCCAGTACCTCAAACAAGGAAGTTAGTGTGATATGTGAAAAGCCATCTATATTCTTAATACTTTTTCTCCTAAAACTGATAAGGTGGAGCACAGGCCAGAACCTCCCTCCCCAAACTGTCTTCTAACTTGATCACAGTCATTGTTTAATCCCTCCCCTAAGGATGTGTGCATCTGAAAGTACTCAGTTGTCCCTTTATTGTGGATCTTGGCAATTCATCTTTCTTTTAACTATTTTTTGTGACATCTAAGTCATCTGGATACCACTTTGTCAAAATTTTTATTCCAGAAAATAACTATATTTAAACAAACACCCTGTGTTTTATGCCATTGGGGCTACATAAAAACAAATTCATTAAAGCTCACAGATAAAACTAATTTCATAACCTCATTAAATGCATTCTTTTTATTTTAGTATTATTCTCACATTTAATTGTGTTTCAGATTTACCTGGAAAGTTGAATCAAAATGCAGACCTTCTGCTTTCACACTCAGAGATACATACATAGCAGTTCTTAAGTGGGATTAAGGAACCTACATCTTTATTTTTAAATTTTGCATTTTTGTTGAAAACAGTCCATGGATCAACCCTTGAGAAGTACTACTTTAAGTAATACATAACTTAGTTGCAGATGTAGAATATCTGATAGGACATTAATATTCATATCTACTTACTAAATTATTCTGTATTTTTAGAATGATCTATTTAGAATAGGTACATGCATTCTAGGGACATAATATATGGCTGAGTCTAAGGGAAAAATATTAACAAAGCATATTTTAATCATACATGTTCTTAGAGCAATGTCTTAGCTTAACATACATTGGATTGTTTTTAATTTAAAGACCAGTAGTACTATTTAATTTCCCAACTGATATAATACATCAGATTAATGTGGTTTAGTAGATTAATGTTTATACAAAGATTATGCCTGGTAGCTATTTCTGATCTAGAATAATATACGTGTTCTTGTATGCAAAGAAAGTGTTAGTAGAATAGCTAATTGTATTTGTTCTACAACATCGTTCAAAAATAAAATTAGGCCAGACGCGGTGGCTCATGCCTGTAATCCCAGCACTTTGGGAGGCCAACGAGGGTGGATCAACTGAGGTCAGGAGTTCGAGACCAGCCTGGCCCACATGGCAAACCTGTCTCTACTAAAAATACAAAAATTAGCCAGGCATAGTGGTGGTGAGTGCCTGTAGTCCCAGCTACTTGGGAGACTGAGACAGGAGAATCGCTTGAACCAGAGAGGCAGAGGTTGCAGTGAGCTGAGATTGAGCCACTACACTCCAACCTGGGCAACTGAGTGAGACTCTGCTTCAAAAAAAAAAAAAAAAAAACTAACTTAAGACACAAAAGGAAGGCTTTGTCTTATGTTTGATATATTTAACATACAAATTAACCTTCACATTTTCTCCAAAACTCATCGAATGAAAATGATCCCAATGGAAGAGAATTTAGCAGAAATATTAGGAAAAGAGAATGGGATAGGAAACATGGCAGCGATGACATTAGGAAAAGAGAATAAGAAAGGATTTCGCAGCAAAAATGGTTTGGAAAGCTGAAAGACAAACAGGTAAGTAGTAACTCATTTAGCAAACCAAGAAAGCTGGATCCCAAACTGGAATAAAGAAGGCTTAGAGCCGATTCAATCTACCAGGGAACACCTCAAAAGTTTTGGAGTTGGAAGTACCAGATTATCAGAAATTGGGACAAACTGGCACTCTACACAGGAAGATTTGCTGAAAGTCTCTTTAAAAAGTAATCAGATCATCCGCCTCTCCCTTGCCTACAACCAGATGTCTGTTGCTTTATCACTGGAAAAGTTAGGTTACTTAACTGTAGAAGATAAAGCAGAAGCTGACTGACTCGGGGATACCAGGCACTGTTGCTGGGGAATAACTCTCCTAAAAATCTGAACATTAAGGGAATTTTTACTAGAGCATGTTGAAATTCCAGCTTCCCCCTGGGCTCCCAGAGCCTGGCATTAGACTTTATCTAACATAAAAAGATCAAATGCATCATTTGTGATCAATGCAAACCCCCTCAAAATAAGATCCTACACATCCTTAAAATGTTTCCACACAAAACCATTCTGTAAACTGAAAAGCCCCACCTACCCACTCAGAGCTTCTAATCAACTTTTTAGTGGCCCAGTTTTATAGATGAGCAGATAGCTATGAGTCTTACAAAGTATTTGAGGAAAGACTTAAAGTCATAGTATCCAGGAAATTAAGTCTCCAACATAAGAGAGAGCGTTGGGAATCCCTAGGCAATTGCAAAGAAAGATCCCAAAATAATATTTGTGTAGCTGACCTACAGCAGAGGAGATGCCTCCTGAAAAGGTTTATTCAAGAAGATGAAATGTTTTAAATATTGAGAGGAGATTGATACAACTGAAACAGAGTTCTGGGATATAGTCGTGAGAAGTACAAAGATAACCAAGCTAATAACAACAATATAACATAATTTTTCCAGAGGGAAAACTTATGAAATTATATGTTTCAGCTATCAAAATTATTGATATATTTTATATCTTAATCATTTTTATAATCATGTAAAAATATTGATTTAACAATTTCAATATATTGGGAGAAGGAGATGTGTGTGTATGCCTACTGGAGGTTGGTGGGGAAGGATGAGGCAGACAGAATTCTCAGTGGATATTCCTCCAAGGAAGATACGCAAATGATCAGTAAGCATATAAAAAGATGCTCAACATAACTAGGCATCAGAAAAATGCAAATCAAAACTATAATAAGATACCCCTCATACCTGCTATAATGGTTAGAATCAAAAAGTCAGATAAAAAGTGTTGGGAGGATGTGGGAAATCAGAACTCATACACTGCTGGTGGGAATATAAAATGATGCAGCTGCTTTTGAAAAATAGTCTGGCAGTTCCTCAAATGATTAGTTTTCCTACAACCCAGAAACTCCACTAGGTCTATACCTAAGAGAAGTGAAAATATGTTCACACAGAAACTTGTATGCAAATGTTTTTAGTAGCATTATTCATAGTAGCCAAAAGGTGGAAAAGTCCCCAATATCCATCAACAGATGAATAGATAAACAAAAAGAGGTATATCCCTACAATGAAATGAGTTCATGCTGATATATGCTACTACTTGGATGTACCTTGAAAACACACAAAGTGAAAAAAACAAGTTATAAAAGTTCACATACCATATGATTCTATTCAGAAGAAATTCCAGAATAAGGAAATTGATAGAGACTAGTGAAAAAGGTAGCAGATAGATTGTTTAAGGCTGGGAAAAGAAGGTGGTGGTGGAGGCAGAACAAGTGATAGTTAAAGAATACATGATTTCTTTTAGAGGTGATGGAAATGTTCAAATCTTGACTGCTGTGATGTTTGCACATATCTGTGACTGTACTGAAAACTATTTAACTGTGCACTTTAAATGGGTGAATTGTATGCTATGTGAATTATAAAGCTGTTTATAAAAAAGAAAGATTGAGAAGCAGGAAAGCAACCATATTGTTCAGAGATTGAAGGTAAACACTAAAAAGTTACAGCATTAAAACTGGTTGCTTCTAGGGCAGAATTCCTCACCCTATTGACATTCACTCTTTGCTGTCCAGAGCTATGCAGTGCATTATAGAATGTATAAAAGCATTCCTGATTTCTACCCACCAGATACCAGTAGCATCTCTCTCTCCCTTCACCATTTGTGACAACTAAATATGTCTCTAGACATTGCCAAAGGGCTCCCAAGGGAGGGGGGATTTCCCCAGTTAAGGACCACTGCTCTAGGGATTGTGAATTGGAGAGGAAGAAAGCTGCAATATGTAGGTATGGATATTTTTATAACAAATATTGAAAAATTATTTAAATATTTGTCTATTTAAACTGTGAATGTGTGTATCTCAGCTCAAGCTACCACAGAATGGATGCCTCAAACAACAGAAATGTATTTCTCATAGTTCTGGAGGCTAAGCCCAAGATCAAGTTTCCAGGCAATTTCTGTTTCTGGTAAGGGCTGTCTTCCTGCCTGTAGATGACTGCCTACTTACTCTATCCTCATATGGCAGAGAGGAAGAGAGAGGTGAAGAGAAGAGAGAGAGAGAGTGAGAGAGAGAAGGAGAAGAGAGAGAGACAGAAAAAGATTTTTTTAATATAAGGCTGCCAATCCTATTGGATTAAAGTCCCACCTTAATTACTTTCTAAAAGCCCTTTCTCCAAATATAGTGACATTTGGGGTTAGGATGTCAACATACAAAATTTGTGGGGACACAATTCAGTCCATACCAATATATAACTTTGAATAAAATGAAAACTAAATACTGGATATTTCTACTGAAAATCTGTGATAAAATTGACCACAAAAATTACTTCTTTGCCAAGATGCCAATGAGGTCACTGTCACTGAGGATCTTATTAACAGTATTAAGAATGCCGTTTTATGTTGTTGTCTGGTTTTGTTATTTTTTACTGTTTACATTCATTTAACTAATCTTCCCAAAGTTTTACTGTAACTTTTGTGATGTGTTTTTTAACAACTATCTCAATATATCTGATTTTAAAAAAGGTCAACCAGCTTGTTTATAGGCATGATTTTTTTTTTATTGTTTTACTTGTTTTGCTTTAGGTAGACTTGAACACAAATCTTTATCATATGTTTCAAGAGACTGATGAGAAAAGTTGCTATTTAAGATAAACATTAACCTAATTTTTCCTCAGGCACCTTTATATTAGACCTCAAATGTATAGGTAATTGTACTATTTTTAAAAATTGTTATCTATTATTCAAAGCCTTAACATTTGATATGAGAAACAGATATTATTTTCATTGGTCTAAGACATTCTCCTGGCCAACTAAATTCCTTCCATGTAGAGGTATTTATCTGCACATTCAACACTTTAAACAGAGATTCAGTTTAAAGATGTCATTTGGTCAATTCATTTAAAAAAATCAAAACTTGGTAAAAGTGATCAAAGCTTTACTTATATTTTTAGCAAATAATTAATCTTAGTTTTACTGTGTATATCATCAACATGTAAAAGAAACAACAGAATAGGTACTTTTGAAAGAATTACCCCATTTATCAAGTAGACATTTTGGCTGCTTCACAAAAACAGCAGATTCCATCATTGGTGTATATAGAGGAAAATTCAAATAAAATCATTTGTGCCAGTTGGGGAAGTTTGATTAATGAGACCCTGCTTGGTTTTATTAATCTTTCCACATTCTTCACTTCTCACTCTTGACACCTAACCATCCTTTTTGGAAATCACCTTTATTTTCTTCACACTTAGTGAAGCTTTAATAATAATTTGGGTTTGAAATTTTCCCCACTGCATTTTTTAAAATAAACTATTTACAAGATCTTTATTTCTAAGATCTTCATCTTTCTAATTTTTTAACCTCTTGTTAATAAAATCCACCTGGTAAAGAAACTAAAACATTAAAATAATTGAGATCTTTTTCTCAAGCATTTTCTTTTGGCCATACTCCTTGGATTATAAAAAGGTATAAATATGCAACTTTGGATTGTAATATCAGAACAATAATGACTTTAGTACTCATTCTCAGGGTCATTGATAGGTTCTTTAATGCTGTCTTTGAAGCAAGTGTGAATAGACTCTAAATTACCATTAAGAATTCTGTGACTGCTGTGATTACCTAAGCAAAACATATTTGATAGATGGCATAAATGTTTGCCATGTCTGCTTAGTGAATGAATGAAATATTGCCTGCTTGATAAAAAGTAACTTTTTAAAACTGATCTCTTGGTCATGTTTAATTGCATGGGTTTATTGCTTTTTTTATGTACTGGCAAAAGCACAGTAAATGATTCAGGCAGGAAGCATGGTTGATGCCCGATACCACCCCTCCTTAGAGAGCAAGGAAAAGCCAAATTTAGGTGGAGTCAAATGGTCCACTGAACCTAGTCCCAAGCTATGAAACTCTTCGATGAGACTCAGGTAGGAGTCTTTATCTAAAAATAGATAGGAAGTTAAAAATTCCAGCAGATTCATAATCAAAATTAGGCAAAGGCTGATTTCACATTTAGCGTATTTACAGAGAACACCAACCACCGGAGCCTGGAAATACACAAGAAACAAAACAATTTTATTCCTGCCTAAGAGTACCATTTTTAGGGTTTCAGAACACAGCGGGAGACCGTTGATTAGAAGGGAGCTTCATTCCTACAGAGGAATGGTTTATTATTGCCCCGAGGATAAAATCCTATCCCTACTTTGGAATACCACTCATGATTTACATCCTCATTCCTTTTCCAACCCATTACTTCACCTCCAATGCAAAATACTTACTTTAAACCAAGAATTGGCAAGCTTTCTGCAAAGTCAAATAATAAATAGCTTATAGGCTTTGTGGGCCAGTCACTGTCACAACTACTCATTTCTGCCATTGTTACAGGAAAGTGATCGTAGATAATACATTAACGAATGGATGTGGTTGTTTGTGATCAATACAACTTTATAGAAATAAATGACAGACCTGCTTTGGCTCATGGGCCATAGTTTGCTGACTCTTCCTCTAGACCAGTTTATTTACAAACTGTAAATTGTGACCACTTAACGGGTTGTGAAATCAATTTTATAAACTAGTTTTTAAAAACAGATCTTTACTTTTATTAATATTAATATCACTCTTAAAATTCTAAGATAAAGTAAGAGACAAAAATAAAATATATAATGATTGTAAATGGAAAGATAAAAAGTACTGTTATTTCTAATGGTAAAGCCATAGTCCTTAGAAACCCAAGAGAATTCACCTGAAAAACCTCTAGAATGGTGCTTTCCAAAGTTATCTACACATGGGAATCACCTGCAAGAACTTCAAAAAATCCTAATGCCCGAGCCTTGCTCCCAGCAGATTTAATTGGCCCAGCAAGTGTTTTTTAAAAAAATGAGATAGAATAAATCAGAAAATATCAGTATTTATTTTGTGTTGTAACTCTTGTAAAGGAAGCATTGTTTTCAGATTTATATTACACATATATGTGTATACTGACTGCTAAGTGAAATCTATTTGTTACCTCTGGGCATGGTCTAAAAAGTTTGAAAACTGCTCTAAGTTAAATAGAATTGGCAGAAGCCTTAAAAACGGAAACTTCATTTTCTTCCCATATGATATGCTATTTAGAACAATATTTGAATTTTCACTAGAACTTGGGATAAAGAGGAGAGTCCCAGAGGCAAGAAGTCCTCCCTGAAATGCAATCATGGCTGAGCTCCTCTTTAGGACAATAGCCTAAACCACAGCTGGGAACGCAGGCAGGGAAGGACCTTGCCCATCAGCTGTGCCTGGGCCAGACAACCAGCCACAATTTCAAATATCTTTCTACTTTGCCTTTGCCGCCTCCGCCTCCTCCTCCTCCTCCTCCTCCTCCTCCTCCTCCTCCTCCTCCTTCTTCTTCTTCTTCTTCTTCTTCTTCTCTCTCTTTTTTTTTTTTTTTTTTTTTTTTGAGAAGGAGTCTCTGTCGCCTAGGCTGTAGTGCAGTGGCACGATTTCAGCTGGCTGCACTCTCCACCTCCCGGGTTCAAGCCATTCTCCTGCCTCAATCTACCGAGTAGCTGGGATTACAGGCACCCGCCACCACGACTGACTAATTTTTGTATTTTTTCGGTAGAGACCGGGTTTTGCCACGTTTGCCAGCCTTGTCTCTAACTCCTGACTTCAAGTGATCTGCCCACCTTTGCCTCCCAAAGTATTGGGATTACAGGCATGAGCCACTGCACCCGGCCCCCTATTTTGCTTGTTTTAATTCTAAGTGTGATTCAAACAGAAATTAAGATGAGAAAAGGGAACTTCCCCTTTTAGGTTGTGACTCTTGGGACTGCACATGGTGCCCTAAGGAAATTTAGGTAATGTCAGTTGTCCAGGTGGAGGAGAAGGAGGAGGAGAGAAAGATACAGAAGGTCACAGAGTGGCTTGTTGTGATGACACAGTGTTTGGGGGATAAAGGAACCCTAGAGATTTGTGGGGTGGAGAGAAGTGAATGAGGAAACCATGTAAAAATTAATCATTTTATTTTTTTGGACTTAGTCTTCATTTTTATTAAAGATGTAGAACATCTTTAGTGATAAGAGTTCCTGAGGTGAGAATTTCTATTACAGATCACATCACATGTTAATTAATTAACAAACACACACAATATGTCGAAGCAAGATAAAGGCTCATATTTGGTTTTTGTTGCTTTTTTCTTTGAAAAAAAAGAAACGGAAATAATTTCAGTTAGGTTATATCTCAAAACTTTTGGTTTATTTGTTTCAGTTGCTTATTAAATTGAAGTATTGAGAGAGTAAGTCAGAATGAGTAAGCACAGAAAAGAAACTTGATCCCAGGTTTCAAGATTCCTGGTTATGGAGTGTTTTTACCAGAGCAATACATTTGTCTTTATGTTCTTCTTAAAGAAAGGGTTGCAGCCTGCTATACTGTACACTGTAATGCAGTCCAGTTACCCATTTACTAATCCATTCTTTCACAGACTATTGATTAAATTCCTATGATGTGCCAGCCACTACTAAGTGCTTATCTCTAAAACTAGAATGCGTCATCTTGGTGTGTGTCCTCATCACTTATATACTGTAGTAAAGGAAATAAATATTAAATCACTTTGAGAATATTCAGTACTGGACAGGAAATACAGTTGAGTGTGGATTTCCTAAAGTCTTATCTGCCAATTATCTCTCCAGAATGTGAGAACAGCGTTCTAACTCCATTTTATGTTCTCACATCCCAAGAAAATAAGGAATAAAAAAAAAAAAAAAAAAAAAAAAAAAAAAAAAAAAACAAGAAAAATAAAGAGGTGTTGAAATGAAGAAATCTTAAAATCTAAAAAGATTCCTGATTTTTTTAATGTTGTCTTAAATTTTTGCATTGCACTATCTCCTTCAAGTTTCCCTAATTTATACATGCTTTACCCAGAAATAACAGTCAGCAATGCATACTAACTTTAAAAAGTCACGTTTATCACATGTTGGTTTCAGAACCAAAAGCCAAATGTCCTCTCTCCTGATGATCCCCATATGGAACAGTTGAATGCAAATATTTATATTAAAATTATTTTCATAGGTGCCAATCTTATGCCTTAACGTGGTTCAAATTAATCAAAGAGAAAACATACAAATCTTTATAATTTTTACAGTACAAAAAAAGTGAACTATCTGTTAAGTAAAATATTTTGCTGTCTTAAAATTTATTCATTTTTATACTCAGTATCTGTTCTAACTTGGAAAGTAAATTTAATGTCATGCAAACATGAAAGAAAAATATGAATATTTGAAGATGTCTCTATGAAGAGTATTCCAACTGGCCGGGAGCAGTGGCTTATGCCTGTAATCCCAGCACTTTGGGAGGCCGAGGTGGGCAGATCGCTCGAGGTCAGGAGTTTGAGACCAGCCTGGCCAATGTAGCAGAACCCCATCGCTACTAAAAATACAAAAATTAGCTGGGTGTGGTGGCACGCACCTGTAATCCCAGTTACTCTGGAACTGGAGGCTGAGGCAGGAGAATCACTTGAACCCGGGAGGCAGAGGTTGCGGTGAGTCAAAACTGCACCACTGCATTCCAGCCTGGGTGACAGAGTAAAACTCTGTTTCCAAAAAAAAAAAAAAAAAAAGAAAAAAAAAAATTCCAATCAAGAAGGACACATGCACACAAATAACTTGTTAAAAAAAAAAAAAACTATGAATTTTCCCAAGTTGTTTACCCCTTGTTTGATTTTTGTACAAAGTAGAAATAAATATTTATACTTGAACAAATAAAATATTAACTTTAGATGCTTTATTATAGAGTTATTTTAATAGTAAGCACGTATTAGGGCAAGATGATTTTATTTTATAAATATGTTTTATTGATAATGTGTGCTAAGATAAAACTTTTCATGCAATTACAAATACTATATTCTCTTTCTTAAAAAAACTCTTGGTAATTATATTGGAAAATGTGTGTATGTGAAAATGTAGGTATGCATGTGTTTTTGTGTGTGATGTATAAAATAAGTTATAAAATATTAATTACTTTATAAAATACAAACTACATCAAATTCATGTCTGCTGACGACCTAAAACCTTGAATTTTTTTTTTAATTCCCCCAGTGGAATTTTACTCTTGCTGCCCAGGCTGGATTACAATGGTGTGATCTCAGCTCACTGCAACCTCTGCCTCCCGGTTCAAGTGATTCTCCTGCCTCAGCCTCCTTAGTAGCTGGGATTACAGGCATGCACCACCACGCCCGGTTGATTTTTTGTATTTTTCATAGAGATGGGGTTTCACCATGTTAGTCAGGCTTGTCTCGAACTCCTGGCCTCAGGGGGATCCGCCCACCTCACCCTCCCAAAGTGGTGGGATTATAGACGTCAGTCACCACATCCAGCCAAACCTTTAATTTTTTTTTGTTTGTTTGTTTGAGACGGAGTCTCTGTCTGTCTCCCAGGCTGGAGTGTAGTGGCTGGATCTCAGCTCACCGCAAGCTCCGCCTCCCGGGTTCATGCCATTCTCCTGCCTCAGCCTCCCGAGTAGCTGGGACTACAGGCGCCCGCCACCTCGCCCGGCTGGTTTTTTTGTATTTTTTTAGTAGAGACGGGGTTTCACCGGGTTAGCCAGGATGGTCTCGATCTCCTGACCTCGTGATCCGCCCGTCTCGGTCTCCCAAAGTGCTGGGATTACAGGCTTGAGCCACCGCGCCCGGCCAAGAAAACTTGAATATTTTTAAAAAGAATATGTATTGGTGTTTTGTGTAGAATGAATAAAATTTACTCCTGCCTTTTAATGGCTATATAGTGTTCCACTGTAAAATTCTTCAATGATTTGTTTAACCAGTACCTATATATGTAGTATCAACTTTATCACTCAAGATTTTTTATGATAACGTAATAAAAGTGATTTCTGATATATGTTTATAGTGAAAGGCAGTATTACAAAGTGGTTCTGAAGACATATTTTTAGGCAGAATACCTGATTTATGTTCTGCTACTGGTTATTTAAGATGTTTTAAAAATTAATTTTTTTTTGTTCTTCAGTTTTCTAATATATAAAATTGAGAAAATTATATTACCTACTCACAGGGTTATTGAAACAAATAATAAGCAAGGTTTAAGGCCTTAGAGTAGTGGCAGTAACCTTATAGTAAAAAATCAACAACATTAAATCTAGATCTCTACCCACTGAATGTAAGTTTCATTCTCATCAACGAAATGGCTCATCAGTGAAATCACTGCGTTATGCCTACAGCCTAGAAAAGTTGGCAGCACACAGAAAATACGATTAAGTAAAATTTGAACCCAAATATGATGTGTTTATACACACAGAAAATGCCTTTATTTAATATTTTATTTAATAATTTTTAGATTATAAATAAATATTAAGTGGGCTTTACTACAGATGGAGAGAAGAAAGTACAATCTGACATAAAGATTAAGGAAGGGGAGAGAAGGAGAGATGGAGGGAAAGAAATAAATTAAGGGCGTATGAGTGCCCCAAAGTTCCTTTTCTAAATGCTTGATCCAATTAGAGTTGAGTTTGCATCATTGAGAGAATACTAATACTTGATTTTTGCTTAGTATCCCTACCTAGCATTTAAGTTCCATGGATTCCAGCCACTTGATTAGGATCTGTCTCACTCTGCTCAGCTTTTTTCTAACATCTTTCCAGATAACACTACGTCCTGGATAGACTAGCTAGTCTAGTATGAATGGTCCAGTTGCTGGAACCAACCTAACTCGTGGCTATATTAAGATTAAAATCTCTTTGCATGCATAGATTAACTGGGTTCACAAAACGCTTGTAAAGTTTTTGGAAGTCAGGATCTAATCTCTTAAGGAATTAAATCTCCTTACCATATGCTTTTATGTTTATTTTATAAAACATATTTGCTAGTTTTTGACAGGTCGTTCAAACTACCTTAACTACCAAGAGTATACAGAAACAGCTATTAACTCCTCCATACCTTGGTTAATGTCTTCATGAATCAGTCACTCTCAGAAAGAAAACAAGGTCATGGGCGAACTAGGACAAACATATTAACACAATAACTAAAGAACAGTTTTAGGCCATGATGTTATTTATAATGTGCATGCCAAGTTAGAGTGCTCCGTGGTAGAAATGACCTTTCATCCCTTTTATCAAGCATGTAATTTTCTAGTCATCTGAAGAGCTGCTTCTCCTGGTAGTTGTAAATTCTTTAATTACTATTTTAAACACTTATGTTGCATTCCAATGAATACTGTGTGAATGATTTCAAATACTCTACCAGAATGATAACTTATAATGAGGGTAAATGGGCAACTTGAATACTCTTTTAATCTCAGACCTCGTCTGGAAGATTTTTGCAGAGATATGACCCTTTCATTATCTAAAAAGTATTTACCTCTCCACTTGAGCATATTTTTCACATACTTAAACCCTTTATAGTATAATTCATTAAAAAATCTAAAAGACTATCTGAAGATAGAGAAAACTAATACATCATTTTTTCATTTAAATATTATTGCATCCTTTTTGTTCTGATAGTATTCTCTTTCTGAAAATGTATTTGTTTCAAAGATTTATCAAAAATTTGATACCCTAATTATGTCAACTAGATTATATTTTATTTTATTTGTCATAGTTTGCAAATGAAGTTAGTAAGTTAAAATGTTGAAAACATTAAAGATTTGGATAAGAAAAGCTTTTACAATGAAGACTTGGGTTTTACTTTTCCAGTCTTTTCTTGCCTGTATAGATAATTGAATGAGTATTTAATATTAAAATCAATAGTAAATTGAAGTTATAAAGAAATTTTGGCAATATTATTTATCTATGCCAAGCTTTGTGCTCTTGTTAACAGCACCTTATAATTTACAGTTTACTACTTGAACCATTTTCATGGTCTGATCTCTCATAAATCCCAGCTAGTCTTAAACAATCCTTATCATCAGTTCCAACAAAGCTCTTTTTCAGTCGCTGATAATGTTGTATTTCTAGTCTAACTTCAAAGAAATAGATGAAAATATTGGTTGCTACACTTGTGATTTTTGATATTTCAAGTTTTAAATTATTTTTTCAAGATTTATTTTTGTTTATTTGAGTTTCCAAGTTAGAAATGCTTCGTAGCTCATTTGCTAAAGATTAATTCTTATAGTATATATTATGTAGAGACTTTAAATTTTATTTATATTCAGTATTGTCAGTAGGCTAACATAGATCACAGTTACTTTTGCCCTACCAAAAAGGGCATTATAGTAAGAATTCTGACAAAAATTATAGGTAAGAATATATTTTATAGGTTCAGTAATTCAGTGTAAATCAGATAATCATTTTCATTGTGTGTATAGACATGGGTCATAACATTTTTGTTTAAAAGGTCATCTGTCTCATTATAAGTAACTTATTATTTTTCTTGATTTTCTTAACCTCAGATTTTTTTTTTTTCCTGAGAAAAACAAGAAATGGGGAAAAGATTCCCTATTTAATAAATGGTGCTGGGAAAATTGGCTAGCCATAAGTAGAAAGCTGAAACTGGATCCTTTCCTTACTCCTTATACGAAAATTAATTCACGATGGATTAGAGACTTAAATGTTAGACCTAATACCATAAAAACCCTAGAAGAAAACCTAGGTAATACCATTCAGGACATAGGCATGGCAAGGACTTCACGTCTAAAACACCAAAAGCAACAGCAACAAAAGCCAAAATTGACAAATGGGATCTAATTAAACTAAAGAGCTTCTGCACAACCTTAGATGTTTAAGTACTCAATTACTTTAGGCAGAAAACAGGTTTTAGATATAATCACTGTGTAAATATTTTTATATTAATTGCCACAAATGATATAATTTGTTTCCCAAAATATCACTAATGACCACAAGCAAAAAAAACTTCACAAAAATTCTACATAAATATTAACAATATATATGATTCTGGGAAAACACTTCATGAAAATGCTATCTTAGCTCAAGAAGTCTTTGCTACCATTTATGATTGAAAATTGTCCATTTCAAAGATGAAATATTGAAATCCCAAAGTTGATCTGCACTTATAGCTTCCAATGTTTAAGTATAAATACCTTTGAATATATATATCTGAGGTCTTACAACTAGGGTATTGTTGTAACCTAAATTCTTGAATAGCTAAGATAATTGAGCAGCAGTTGGCGGAAGCAGGGACCTAACCGTCATATCCTCCACAGGAGCAGGGCTTAATGCTTAAAGGGTCATAGTGGGGCTAATGGCCTAGACTTCCCTTCTCCTTATTTATTCACCTACTCCAAGTAAAGAGCAAAACCTTGGGAGAAGATCACTGGTGGTTGTATTAGTTTCCTAGGGCAGCCATAACAAAGTACCACAAATTGAATTTCCTTAAGCAACAGAAATTTATTTTCTCACAATCCTTGAGGCTGGAAGTCCAAAATTAATATGTCCATAGAGCCATGTTCCCTCTGAAGGATCTAGAGGAAAAAAACCTTTTTTTTTTTTCCCCCACTTCTTAGCTCGTGGTGGTTGCTGCCAGTCCTGGGCATTCTGTGGCTTGCAGATGCATTGCTCCCTTATTTGCCACCACTGTCACATCGTCTTCCCCACACCTCTATGTCCAAATTCCTCTTCCCTTACAAGCACACTAGTGATTGGTTAAAACCTAATCCAGTATGACCTCATACTACCTTATAAGACTCTATTTTTGAAGAAGGTCACACTCAAAATGCTAGGGGTTGGGGCTTGAACATATCATTATGGGGTCACAGTTAACCTCCAACAGGGCATGGAGGTAGTCAGAGCTGATCCACGTACAGCCACAATATGAGATTACTTGGGACCCTCCCACAATTTAACTGGTTGATTGAAAATTCAGTTGAATAAAGATAGATGACAATATATACACCTTTTAAAAATATTCTCCTATTCTTTCCAAAATACAAATAGAGAACTTTAAAAGCACAAACCACTAAACTATAACAAGGGGATAGAAAACAATAGCAACTTAATTTTGGCAAGTGGATAGCACACGGATGAGTGTAATTAATTTGGCAGAACCCACGTGGCCAAATTTTAATCCCACAGAGGCACAAATCAAGAAAACACTTGATTTGTTCCATGGAATCTCCTCCAAAGCTTCAGGAATTGAAAGTGCCAAGCACCTGTATCAGTGAGGGCAGAGGTTGGATTCAGAACTTTGGTTAAAAAGTCTGTTTAATAAGCAGTTGGAATCCCAGATCTTCTACCTTATCCAACGTAACCTTGCTACTTCCTCTCCACTATCCCTGAAAATAATGAAAGAATTTTTTTCTTTGAAGTAAGTAGAACAGACATCTTTGCACTGAAGTACAGGACTGAAATCAGGGAAACAAGTGAAACAATAAATATTAAATATCAAGACAGATACTGTGCTGATATGTGTTTAACAACCATCTCTCTGGGAAGAAAGAGCCTTGATTTGTAGTATTTTCCGACCTCTATGGTGTAAATCTTACCACCACAGCCAATTTCTAACAATCAACATGATATCCTTGAATGTCAACTTGGGAAGAAATGTGTACAGGCTCTCATTATCATTGAATTCTTGCCATTTCCACTGATTGAGAGCCATCTAGCCTTCTTTTCCTAAGGCTTCAGAATGCTGGCAGCTCTCCAGAGACACAGTTGAAATATTCTCCTCAGAGGAATCTGACCAGTCTAAAGAAATATATTGATGCTGGACTTCCTCAAAAAAATAATAATAATCTACTAACCCTTTCTACAGCAAAGCTTACAGTTGATAAGCTCTACCCATGGACTTAGAGATTCCATTCTTGAGCTGCTTTGAAACACAAGTACACAACCCAAGATCACTGGATAGCTAAGGAAATCATCTAAAATGAAATATAGACACACACACGCACAAAAAAAGAACCCAAAAATGAAGGAACTTGGAAGAAACAAACTATTCTGGAAGAAAGTAAAGATCTTCATAAAGATTAGAGAAAACATTGCATCCATGAAACAAGATCAAATTGCTACTTTTAAAATGAGCAGAAAATAAAACAGCTCTTTGAATTTAAAAATAAGAGAAGAAGAATAAAAATCTCAGAGGAAGTTTTAAAAATTAAAGTTGAGGAAATAGTCCAGAAGTAGAGGGAAATGATGAAAAAAAAAAAAATACGTGAGAAAACAAGAAAATCTGAGGTCACCCCAGAAGTTCAAAAAATAAGCATTGCAGAAAGAGAAAACAGGGCCTATGTGAGAGAAGTCATCAATAAAGTAACGAATAATTTTTTTTAGTAATTAAATACATGTATTTTTAGATTGAGAGAGCCCAGTACAATGGATGAAAACAAACTCATACCAAAGAAGGTCATCATAACATTGTAGAACACTGGAGAAAAATAAAAGACTCTGTGAGGTTCTGGGAAAAAAAAATTAAATATAAAATAGGTTACATAATTTTCAGGGATTAACATTGCTTTGTTCTTCATAGCTTCAAATCTAGAATCCAGGAGGCAACAGAAAATGCTATCTAATTTCAGAAGGAAATGTTTTCCAATTTAGAATTCTGTATTCAAAGTATCAATTAACTTAGGGCATTGAATAAACATGGTTCAGACATGCAAATTCTCAAAAAGTTAAGCTTGATGCACCATTTCTTAGAAAAATCTTAGATGATGTACTTCAGCAAAACAGGATAGTTAGCCAAGAAAGAGTAGCCAATCCAGAAAGGAGGGATTCAGGACAGGAAGAAGTAAAAGGAATCCCCAAAGTAAGAGTGATGTGAGATCTCAGGATGAGAGCTGCACCGACAGAGGGTAGCTAGTCCACTGTGCTGCCAAGCGGAGGCTCCAGGAGAGATTTCCTTAAGGTGATGAAACTGATGGACTACCTGATGCATCCCAAAGCATTGAGAGGTATTCAGACAACCAGTAGAGAGTTGGAGGGTGAATTCCCAATTTACACTTAGAAAACTAAACAGATTTTAAAAAGAGAGACAGAGAGAGCATTAAATTCCAGAAGTAAAAGTAGATCAGAAAGAAGAAAAAAGCCAAATTTATATCATGTATAACTTTTTTTCAGGGATAAACTTTTAAAATGTCACAATATTTTAATAGCCCAAGAGCTCACAATTCTATACTATGTACAATGAAGGACGCGTTAAATTCATAAAACACACCACCTGCTTCTAGGAATGTTGTGTGGCCCCTGCACAAATGTGCTTTCTAAATTCCTAGAATTGCTAACTTAGTGAGTAATGAAACAATTTGAAACTTCTTTTTCCTTTGACTGAATGTTCAAATTGATATAAGATAGGTCTCAGATTTCAAAAATTTTGGTCCAAGACTTATAAAGACAGGCTTTTTTATTTACAAAAGTATTTCTTTTATTTATCTGCTGAAGAAGATTAGAAAATATTCTTTCCTCTAAGTTACCTCAGGTGGACTCACAGAATATTAGCACATTAGTGATTTATAAACTTTTCTACTGATATGACTTCCTTATAAAGGGAGAAAGAAAACTATTCTTACAAGTTCTATGAGGCAAGCTTACCTTGCCACAAGTATAAATCAAAATGTGATTTTTGCTCAAAGCTGTATTCTATTTTTACTAAGGTAATCTTGTTGGTTTATATTGTTTATGAAGTATTAGATAACAATATTTAAATTAATACATAGACATTTGATCGAGCAAGTGTAATGTTTCTCTTTTATGAAATTTTAAAACGTGATTTTTGAAGCATTTTCTCAAAAGAAACGTGAACTATTTTATTAAATATTTATTTGTTAAAAATATCTGTTACCACGCTTTCTATGTCCTAGGCAGTGTGAATGCAAGGACAAAACATGTTCTTGCCCTAATAATGCAGCATTTAATCTTAAGAAAGAAAAATACATGTATATTATTTACTGTAATTTTATAAAATACTTTGGAAATCATAGATACAATGTATGGACACCAAAGGAAAATACATAGACAGGGAAAGGCCTTAATAATATTATTGTTTCTGGTAAAACGGAAGAAGATAAATCCACCAAGGAGACTAGGCGATTGGCCAGAGAGGGAGAACACACAAGAAAGTGTGAGGAAATCCAAAGCAGACAGAGTTGAAGATGGCAGAGTGGTTAAGAGGAGTACATGCCACTGAGAGAGAAAAGCGATAATGACAGGAGAGTTAGCAGTCAATTTCACAGGACAGGGCTGTTTGGTTACCTTCCTGGATGTAACTATCATGGATTGGTGAGACTGAAAAAACAGATTTTATCCATTAAAAATGAAATTTGTTACATTTTTTAAAACATGCCCTCTGACTCCCTCCCTCTCCATCCCCTGACCTCTTTCCTGAATAGTTTCTCCTTCTTAACACAACTAAAAGCTGATACCCTCTTGAGATCACTCTTTTATCTGTGACAAACACAAGTAAAAACTGTTCAGTCTCCAACTCAACAAAAGTCAAGGTCAGGAAGATGAAAGGCAAACCTCTCAGTCCTTAATACCATGATTATAATAAGGGGCAGAATCACCACTGAGTGCATAGTGTGTGCCCACACTGAACAGGAATCTCTGATGCTCATTTGCTCTGGTATACTCCCTCTAGCTCTTTTTGCCCCTGCCATCTGCCAACTTCCTATTTCCTTGGATCCACACCCTTCTTATGCTGGTGTTGCCATTAGCCTGTGCTGTTCAAGTCTCTGTGCAGAGTTGGTTAAATGCTACAGCTTTATACTTCCTCACCTTCCTAACGTATTTCCATCAATCCTGAGAATTGTGCTTAGGGGCTCACGAGAGTAACAGGATTGTTAGAAAAAAGTGGGAATTCAAGTGAGACTAAGCCTCTCAGGCAGACTGAGCAAAGTGTGAGGAAAAAAGTCTTGGATGAGACAGTGAACCAAATAAGGAGGGACTCATTATTGAGGTAGGAACAGAAAGGCAGCTAGAAGGATATCATACTAAAAGATGGTAACATTTAATATATTCTGTTTTTCTCCATTGTATCTTCTTAATAATGTCATGGATGTTATCTCTCATGCTGTCTTAGGTTGTGTTCCCGAAAAGACCCTAAAATGAGGTGTGCAAATGGTTTATTAAGGAAGTGATGTCAGGAAACACTGGTAAAGTTCTGGGGATCAGGACAAGGAAGGAGGGGAAAAGACAAATAAGGATGCAATCTCAGGCAAAGTCCCTAGAGGGTAGCTTCAGCCTGATCCTACAGAAAACTTTATGTTATAGATTAATCCCTAGATGTACCCTGATTGAGTCGAGGGACCTAGGCTTTTATATCCTTGTACCTGTCAAGTATTGTTCAATGGCTGTCTGAAGAAATAAGTTCCCAGGCACATCTGGTTCTCTGTTGTGTTAATGAAATAGCTCCATTACCTAAAGACAGTCATCTGACGGTAACCACAAATAAAAAAATGTCAGGAATAAAAGCCCACCAAGTTAGAAAGAAACATATAGAAAGAAACAAATGAAAGCAAAAAGTAATTTGTAGGTGGAGTACCTTTATATAAAATTATTGCTTAAGGTAGCACTGAAATTTAGGAGAAAACTGATAATTTCTGAAGAATCAACCATGAGACACATTTATGATACATCTATATGACACTTCTAAGTAGCACATCTTTATAATATATCTGTATAAATATCTTTATAATAGATATAGAGCATAATCTCTGTAATAGAACATAGCTGTCAAATTTTTGTCTCTGCCCTGAGTGCCATCTTGGCATCATGACTTTAGATATCATGTGGCTTAATTTCTGTAAAAGTGCCTACAATGAACTGAGTTGAGTCCTCTTAAAATTCATATATGAAAGCCCTAAACCCCTTAAGCCACTATATTTGGAGTAAGGAGATAATTAAAGTCATAAAGTGGGTCCCTCATAGGATTAGTGTCCTTATATGGAGAAACAGGACTCTTCTCTGTTCCCCATGAGGACAACACCAGAAGGCAGCCATATTCAAGCCGGGAAGAAAACCCACACCAAGAACCAAATTGGGTGGCACCTTGATCTTGAACTTCCCAGCCTCCACAACTGCAAACGATACATTTCTGTTGTTTTAGCCACCCAGTTTATGGTATTTTGTTATAACTGCCTAAGCAGACTAAAACAGTACCATATGCCTGTACTCATGTTTAAACATGGTTTATTTTCTTCAGGGAAAAAAAATGAAACTTAAAACAAAATTCCAGAAAGACTGTTTTTCCGTGTAATATCAACTATGCCCTAGCTAATGAACAATAATGCAATTTCTGAGCCATCCTTATGTAATTTTCTCATATTCATTGTTATACATTGTGCAAGATTGGAATAGACTTCTGCCCTAATTTGCTGTCACAGGTTTCCACGTTGAACCTCAATGCTGCCTGTTTGTCTTGGTAAAAGTGTTCTTTCCATGATTTCCTTGCATCCTGGCAGAGTCTGGTCTCTAAGACACTACAGGAAAGACTATGATTTGAAAAGAAAATTCTTATTGGCAAGAACTGCTACTTATTGGCAAGAACTGGCAAGGTCCCCATAAAACTTTTACCAACCTTTTGTACATCTATACACAGAATCCAAAAAAAAAAAAAAAAAAAAAAATCTTAAAAGTTCAGGTCCTTCTCAGAACAGGGACCAAAGTATTCATTAACTGCAATGAAAACAATCTATTTACAGGCACACTGCAGAAAAGGGAGTTAGCCATGTGGCTGACATCTCAGTCACCCCACAACTTAATGCCCCATACGTGTAGAGATGAAAACAGGGCCAAGGCAGATTGCTACTGGGAGCCAGCCATCAGTGCTGGCGATATTCCAGCTTATTCTCTAGGGCAGGTATCTTTAACTGACCAGTTACAAAAAAAAATTAACTTGTCCATTCAGTGTGATCAACAATCTAGCCCTAAGTATGACTTAAAATTGTTTGTGAATGGCTATCTTTAAATGGACTCAAAATAATTTCTATCTAGCCCTGTGAACAGTTGCCACACTGGAAATGCTAAACTTGTGTCTATTAAGTATCTTAAATACGGTGTAGGTTGGCACTCTAGGAACTGATGATAGAGGTGGGTTTTGTTTTTTAGGCAGTTTTTGGCCTTCTATTGCTGCAGACCTAGTCTTGAGCTCGTTCTTATAAGACTTTTTCTCATCTCTACCAGTACTTCTCTTTTTGTTCAACTTCCCACTGGTGCAGTAGAAGTGGTAGTAGAAGCAGGGGGTGTTGGGAAAACTGGGTTAACTTTTGTGCTAGTTTATAAGGAGAAAGGAATGGAGAAAGGGAGAAAATTAATGTTAATTCTGTTGCCAAGTCTTTCTCTCCAAGGTACTTTCCTTGGTCCTTGGAAGGAGCTCAGTAATTGAGACGGGAGCAGCTGTCTAGCAAAGCCCATTCTTGAGATTCCCCAATCTGCTAATGAATGGAATTTTTAAACTGTACTTTCTTAGGCATAACTTGAAAGAAGAGATGTAAATTCATTGAGTAATAAATATTTAAGTAAATGAATGCAAGATCTGTGGTGCAGAATAGTTTTAAAGTTTACAGAAAACAGAGAGATCAGAAATTGCCTGAAAGAAGGTAGCATCCTAGCAGGGCCAATGACAAATGAATATCAGGGATGATTTTATTGTAAGTCTTATTTGTAATGTACACATTATTTAATTGTTCACATATTTATAGAGCACCTATGATGTGACAAGCTTTAGATTGAGAGGTTAGTAAAGTTGTAGGGAGGACTGGACAGATCAGGTAATCTAGTCATGTCTTAGTTCTACACCTTGAGTCTGTGTCTTTGGGGCAAGTAACTGAACCTCCTCATCTCATGGTTTCCTCTTCTGCAAAATAGCAAAGATGAGAAAGATACATATCCCATGTGGCTGTTATGCAGGTTAATTGTGTCATTGTTTATGCCAGGTTCTACGCATACAGAAATAAGACAAAGCCTCCAAGATTTTCATGGTTTAGTAGTGGCTAAAGATAAGAAAAACAGTGATTAAAACTCAGTATGGTAAATGCTATAAGAGGAGACACATACCAGAGCTATGATACTCATAGCAGTGGTTACTCAGTCTGAAGAAAGGGTGATGGTTTTAGAGTTTGGTATGAGTCTTGAAGACTTTACTAGGGACACAAGAAGACAAGGACTCCAGAAAAGACACAGAGATATGAGAAACATGGTGACTTCTAGGAATCGTAAAAAAATTTAGTATATCTACGGTTAGAAGAGACTCTGGGAGTATGCTAGAGAATGAAGCCGGAGATAGGGCTGAGTCATGCTAAAATGATGCAAACTTTTTTGTAGGGTTTTAGACAAGTCAGATTCTGGAAAGATGGTTCTAGGTGTAGTGAGGAAGATGTATTTGAGTTGATAATTCCAAGACAACTTAGTAATTCCTAAGAAAACAAAAGAACTGCAGCGAGAAGTTTCATTATGCTGTGAAGCAGGGAAACAGACACTCCGATAGAAACAAGGGTTAAATTTCAGAGCTGTGAAATAGTAGAAAGGGGAAGTAGGGAGCTTTCCTAAGAGGAAGGCATGTGCTAGAGTCTGGTCCAATAGGTTCTTTGGACATCACCAAGCAAAAGCAGGAATGCAGCAGAACAGAGAAGAGGCCTCCATTAACATTCCGAGATCTGTCATATCTTTACCTCTCTTTCAAATAATGAATGTAATAGTCAACTATTGTCACTTAATTATTATAGGATATATCATGTAATTATTATAGGATATTAATGTGATAGGATTATCACAAAAATCCTATCAGGCAAATGCTATCATCTTTATTGTATGGATGAGGAAACTGAAATAAGTTTAAGTGATTTGCCTAAGATTAAATAATTAGTAAGAAGATGAGATTAGATATGAACCCACATTAGACTAAAACCAAAGCCCATTTCGATATAACTTTTCCAAACTATAAGCCTCTTTCCTGGTTGTATGTCCTGTCACCTTTCTCCAACCTATAGATTTCCTTGTATTTTTTTTTCCTTTCCTCACCTATGACTTGTAAGTACTCACTCATCTGCTATCTCTTTTTTTCTGAGCTAGTGAACACATTTGGCAAATGAACACACTGTTGATTCATGTTCTGCAACCTCAGTCGAATTCTTAGTGTTCCCCAGACAATTTTCTGTGTGCATCTTGTCCATTCTATGACCTGTTCCCCATAAATACCTCTCAGATTGAGACTATGGTCCTTGTGTACTAACTACAAATAAATCCCAACTCTCAGCTGCCATACTTTTCTCCTTTTATGAAGAAAAGCAGGGACTTCACAGGGATTTGTTCACATTTCTGTGCCATTTTTGCACCCTCCACACACAGACACATTTACCCATCTCTGACGGAAGTAACAGTTTTGGGATTTCTAAGCCCCTAATGGAATTAACTTTGTTAATTACTTTTCTCACCCAGAGGCCCCAAACCATTCTTCTCCACCATGGTCCTCATTTGCTACCACTGTGTAGACACATTATCATTTACCACAGATCTCTCTTGTCTTTCAAATTACTCTTGTTCAGATCCCAATAACAGTTACAAACCAGGAAATTTCATTTTCCATTGCATAACAAGTATATGGGGTACTTGTTATGATTAATGCCTAATGTTTGATCTCTGGAGGTATTTTTGCATACATATTGTTTCTCTTTTCCTCATTCCCTATTTTTCTTTTTCCTTTCCTCTATTTACAGCAGTTTTGCAGCTCTAGGCTTCTGCTACCTCTCTCCCTAATTCTCACTCCATTCTACATAATAATGGTAAAGGAATAGCTAAGAAAGAAAATTATTCTATCTCTACAGAAGTGGGTGTAGTGATAACAATGGAATCTAGTAGCTAATGCGTTGCAGATTCTTTACTTAGTGATTAATCTTTTTCTTTTATCCCTGTCAAAAGTTGCAGGAGTAGCAAAAGCAGCATTTCCTAGAGTATCATTGCAATTAAATTCCAAAATGTGAATACTTCTTCTTTTCCTAAGTTTTTGGATAAAGCTTTCAACATTGTTGGTGATTTTAGTACAAATCTCTCCAAGTGACAGTGCTTCATTGCTTACTCCTCCTCTGCTTCTGCAAAGCCAATTTGTTATTTGGAGAATGGAGTGTGTAAAGGCCATAGAGCAAAGTCTTTCATGCTCCGTCTAGCATAAAGCAGCTGCAAAAACACATGATTTGGAGCATCAAGGCTATTGCTGAAGACTTTCCCGTTAATGCAGATGTTCAATTTAAATGCATGTGCTTATAGACCCTGAAAGGAGTAAGGTCGACTTGCTATAGGAATGACTAAAGATGCATGGTGTTTCTTTCATTTTGGTAGTCACAAGGGTAAATTGTATCCAGGAAGTAAAACACTCTATGGAATGCATACCTTTCTCTGACAGTAGCAAATTCCCTTTCTATATTACATATATATATACACACACACACACAATAAATGTATGTATGTGTTTATGAATGTACATCATTACTGTTATTGCTAAAAGTTATTATTGTAGTTTACCTGGAAGGTACTGGTAAAAGCAAACTCTCTCAAGCATTTTTGACTTTTATGATACAGTTAAAAACATAATGTAGCAGGGGAAGAAGAAAATATTAATTTTCTACTACTACTTCAACACACTATTTTGTCTCCACTAATGTTGAATATTAATGTGCTGAAAATATCAGAATACATTGGCTTCAATGGTTATAGTTGATGTATTCTCTCTGTTCTAAGCAATTTAGATGATTTGTAATTAAGAGTTTACATAATATTGATGTTTCTTCAGTTACTTAACCAAATAGCATCCCTCAGCAATATCAAAATCAAATAATAGAAACTCCTCCTTGTGTTAAGATTTGCTAAGTATTATTTACATTCTGAAAGAGTTTATATTTTCATTATGTTTTTGTAATGGAAATATGTTTTGTTCCTAAATACTTTACCCTTACCATAAATTATCTTCTAAGTAAAATCAGTAACTTGAAAAAGTAGAGGAAAATATTTTTGCATTGTCTTTGTACCTTTGTCAAATTTTATTTTAAACTTATGTGATTGTCTAAATGCCTGTTTAGAAAGAAATATATGTTTCACTTTAAAGGAGGGAACCTGTGAAGCCAGAGTTCATGTAACTGCATGAGTTAGTGTGCCCAGAAATTAGTCCAGTGTATAAAAATATGTATTAAATTAATGAATAAAACTAAGTAGAAAAGGATTACTTATGTGGTTGGTTTATGAGGCTATATAAAAATGTCAATTTAATGATCTGAGGGAATCACTGACAAACAGTTGTTTTCTTTTTTTTGGCTTTTTATGGTTTTCTGTTGTTGTTGTTGTTGTTGTTTGTTTTGACATGAATCTTACTCTGTCGCCCAGGCTCGGGTGCAGTGGGGCAATCTTGGCTCACTACAACCTCCACCCCCAATGTTCAAGCGATTCTCCTGCCTCAGCCTCCCAAGTAGCTGGAACTATAGGCACCCGCCACCACACTCGGCTAGTTTTTTTATTTTTAGTAGAGACAGGGTTTCACCATATTGGCCAGGCTGGTCTCAAACTCCTACCCTCAGGTGATCCGTCTGCCTCGGCCTCCCAAAGTGCTGGGATTACAGGCATGAGCCACCATGCCCCTCCGACAAACAGTTGTTTTATGTAAAGACTCAACATTTGGGAGAATGAAATATTACATATAATTTTTTATAGTCTAAGGATCTTCCCCACTGCTGAGGTGAGCAGTCTATATGGAAGATTCCAGATAATAATTATTTCTGGAGTAAACTGTAAAGATTAAACAAATGAATTAATTATGGTGCAGGCAATCTGTGGACTTCTGGAAGTACCCTGTAATGGGAAGATGGTGCATGTTAGGAATATCTCATACTCTCCACTCCTCTAAGCAGCATAGGAAGGATGGATGAGAAGGCAATAGGTTAAGAAAATCAGTATCGGCCGGGTGCGGTGGCTCACGCCTCTAATCCCAGCACTTTGGGAGGCTGAGGCGGGTGCATCACAAGGTCAGGAGACGGACACCATCCTGGCTAACACAGTGAAACCCCATCTCTACTAAAAATACACAAAATCAGCCGGGTGTGGTGGCGGGCGCCTGTAGTCCCAGCTACTCAGGAGGCTGAGGCAGGAGAATGGACCCGCGAGGTGGAGCTTGCAGTGAACCGAGATCGTGCCACTGCACTCCAGCCTGGGCGACAGAGTGAGACTCTGTCGAAAAAAATAAAATAAAATAAAATAAAATAAAATAAAATAAAAAATAAAAATAAAAAAAAAGAAAGAAAGAAAGAAAGAAAGAAAGAAAGAAAGAAAGAAAGAAAGAAAGAAAGAAAGAAAATATCATTTTCTACTAATTTTCCTAATAATTTGCACTCATATTTTGGATAGTCTTTAAAACAAAGGAGAACAACAACTCATCTTAAGTAATTTGTAACAACACTTACTCAGAATCTAGGACATTTCTTTTTTTTTTTTTTTTTTTTTCACAAGAAAAGTCATTTATTGAGTTTAAAAAGTGTTATACAGAGTAAAGCACCTGCAGCACAGGAACATTCCTGAGAGGCCTTTGCTCCGCTGCCTGGAGCAGTGAGAAGGCCAAGGAGAAGAGGAGGAGTGCCGGGCGAGGGTAGCTGGGTGTGAGCTGAATTTCCTGTCTCTTCACCCTAACCAGTACTGTTGCTTAGTTTAATGTCTTATCTGCTCCGGCAAGGAAAATACATATTTCAATTAGTAAAACTTCTCCTGGTAACAGTGGTTGCTATTTCAAGGAAGAGGAGAAAATAGTATGTGGAAAAATGGTTTTCCTCATTTATTATTTTCTGTGTATACACATATAAGTACACACCCATAGGCAGGTAAAAATATATAAGTAAATATGATGTCAAATTATTATCCAAAGTAGAATTCATATTTTTATCATTCCTAGCTCTCTTGATTATTAAAAAAAATCCTGATGGATTCAGGTGAAAGATATATATTTCCATTTTATTATAATTTGTTACAGAATGTCTAGTTAATAATGGTCACATACCTGTAACTTCATTTTCTTTTTTTCCCCTTTAAAATAAGAATAGGGATATTTTTCTCCTTCTGCAATTTGGATACTTTCCAATTAAAAAGGAAACAGAATCTGGGTTATGCATTAATTATGAGATTCTACTGGCTTATAAAATATATACAATGTATTTAATGTTTGGTATGCAGTTACACTAAACAACAAAGTTTTTATTTATCTTCTTTTTTTCAAAAAAAAAAAAAAAACCAACAACACCACCACAAGATCTTTTTTAAAAATTACAGCAATATTGAAAGTTTTTTTAAATGATCCTGAATTTGAACTCATGACTTTACAGGACAGAGAAATATGTTGCAGGAAAGGGGTCCCAATCCAGACCCAAGAGAGGAGTGGATCAGGACCCCTTTGGTCTTGGATCTCACGCAAGAAAGAATTTAGGGCGAGTCTGCAGTGCAAAGTGAAGGCAAGTTTATTAAGAAAGTAAAGGAATAAAAGAATGGCTACTCCATAGACAGTAGCCCTGAGGGCTGCTGGTTGCCCATTTTTATGGTTATTTCTTGATGATATGCTCAACAAGGAGTGGATTATTCATTCCACCCTGCCCCCCGCACTTTTTAGACCATATAGGGCAACTTCCTGACATTCCCATGGCATTAGTAAACTGTCATGGTGCTGATGGGAGTGTAGTAGTGAGGACAACCAGAGGTTACTCTCGTGGCCATCTTGGTTTTGGCAGGATTTAGGTGGCTTCTTTACTGCAATCTGTTTTATCAGCAAGGTCTTTATGACCTGTATTTTATGCTGACCTCCGATCTCATCCAGTGACTTAGAATGCCTTAACTGTCTGGGAATGCAGCCCAGTAGGTTTCAGCCTCATTTTACCCAGTTCCTATTCAAGATGGAGTTACTCTGGTTCACATGCCTCTGACAATGGCACATTTATATTAAAAGTCTTGAAGAGATTTTACCAGCTTGATCAATACAGCATAGCATTTATTTGAAGCATATATAAGTTATTAATATTTGAAAACCTGATTTTGTAAGTTCTAGACATGTGATGATTGTCTAAAATTACATATGGAAATTACCCAGCAAAATCATTTCTCTTACATGTGAATGTACATGTGCATATGTTTGTATGTGTGTATTTTTCAAGAAGACCCAGTGATAATGTTGCCTTTAATGCTAAAAGATAACCTAAATATAGTCTCCCAGACTTTTAATTTTGTGGCAAGTTCCCCTTCAATTATAAAGGATGTAATTAATATATAAGATTTTAAAATATGTTTGTGCAATCAACATTGGGCTAATTGTATTCGTTAATATTCTGCTTTTAGAAATGCATATTTTTTGTTGTTTCTAACTTAAAACATTATGGCACTGCTGGCTGATTCCCTGGGAACTCTGTGTGGAGCATTTGGAAGTGCTATGGGAAGAGGTAATTACGCTGTTCAGGGAATTTGTCAAGGAATAGCCCTGGAGGAAATTAAATTAGATATGATGGTTGCAGAGGCCACAGCCTTGATTTTGAGCCAAAACTGACTACCACTCTTTTAATTGAGCCTGAAAACTAGAAAGCTGGTAGCCACCTATTACTTGGGAAAATACATCTAATCGGAAATCAGTGTGCATGGTTCTTAATGACTCCAAAAACAAAGAACTGGAACAACCAAATATGAATGGCAATTCATTAAAATCAATACTGTGATAAATAGAAACTTTGATATTATAATTGATGTGATGCTTTCTCTTTTATATTGCAAAAATATAAATTCTTTACTATCCATGTTTCAAAGAATATGTATGTCATTAGTTTAGACTTTAGTAATGTATATCATTACTTTAGGCTTTATGTAAAAACTGAGTAAAATACTTTCCATTAATGGTGGAAGAATGTTGAATTCAGAGTATTTGGTTTTAAATATTAAAGTTTTAAAATTACATTGATAGTATTAACACGTCATATTATTTTTATTGGGATAATACATCAAAATTAAAAGACAGGCACAATGTATATATGCTGTATCACCATATTCAAAGTACAGAAATAACTGTGCTGTGATATTTAAAACATCTTATTTACCTGATTTAGTATAATTGCCTTTACAGTTGTAAAGAAATTTGACATATTTTAGACTTTCTTGTTAAGTGCAAATTAATGTTAAACACAACTGTCTCTGAAATATAATTATCTGACTTCTTTTTCTGTTTCTTCCTTTAGAAGTTACAGAGCATCAGAACAAAATGTAGTATCTGTTTTGAATGTAATGCCCTCTCTTTGCCTTATCTTACTCAGCATATATGTACACAGTAAGATGAATGTAGCTAATCCATGTCCTGTATTTCAAGAGTTCTCTACTTTGTGAGTCCCTCTAGGTAGACTCATCAAAAGTTTCAGCCGTAAGTAATTTAACAGTGTACATCCAGCTTCTGTGGGTTGCTAGCTTGAGAGAGCTGCTCCTCTCCAAAGACTCTTCTTTCTTTGTCTAGGAAGCGTGCTTGCTTCTTCCATGCATAAAATTTCAAGGGGGTAGTGTTTTTTAACGAGCAAGCACACTTCCTAGACAAAGATCAATTGAGAGGGTGGAGGAAATCAGTCACCTGGATTACTTTTTCAGTGAAATAAAACCATTTTTGGACAAATTTGTCTTTATGGGCCTAAAACCATTCTTAGCATTCATGAAATGATAATTTTTTTTTGTTATTATTTCTTTGGGGTAAAAAAAAAAAATAAAGTTAGTGAATTGTAACTTTCAATCTCTTGTACCAAAATAACAGTGACATTGTATGGTTCTTTCTTAGAAAATACTTTTCATATGTTGCAACAATTGGAACATGCAACAGTCTCTTCCTTATTTATTTATTTTAATTACTTTATTTATTTATTTATTTATTTATTTATTTATTTTGAGATGCAGTTTCACTTTTGTTGCCAGGCTGAAGTATAATGGCATGGTCTCAGCTCATTGCTACCTCTGCCTCCTGGATTCAAGTGATTCTCCTGCCTCAGCCTCCCAAATAGCTGGGATTACAGGCACCCACCACCATGCCTGGTCAATTTTTTTCTTTTTTGTATTTTTAGTAGAGACAGAGTTTCACCATGTTGGCCAGGCTGGTCTCGAACCCCTGACCTCAGGTGATCCACCTGCCTCACCCTTCCAAAGTGCTGGGATTACAGGCATGAGCCACTGCATCAGGACTCTTCTTTCATTTAATGTTGCTATTGGAGAATAGAGGGGAACCTTCACTTTGACTCCAACCTCAAATTCTGAATGGAGATTTGATTGCTCTAGACCTTTACCCACTTAGAAATGTTTAGCTGCAGGTAGCTAAGAAGTAGATCAGCCCAGACCTTCTGAAAATGCTCATCTACTGAACAGAGAACTGTAAGCACTGGGGCAACTATGAATGGTGTTTAATACTGGTTTTAGTAGAAAATGAAGCATTAGAATCCTTTGATATTTATTTGAATCTTTTCATCCTAAAATGTCTGCTTTATTTCCCATTGAATTAAAAAAAAAAATAAAAAAAAAAACATATTTAAGACTAACCAAAGAAGGCATTCATTTCTAACATTGGCAAGCACTTGGTACAATTGTCCTGCCACCATTTATAAGTGCATTAAATATGGCTTGAAGTCTTTTAGACAGCTAGATTTCTTACTTTAGGGTCTTAAAAACCTTACAGACTACAGGAGCCACAAAAAGTTTACCAGAAAATTTGGAAAGTTGACAGCTGCTAAAATCAAACTTGTAGATTTCAACACAAACTTTTTTTTTTTTAAGTTTAGTCCCCCTTTAATTATAATAAATCTGAGTGATGAAACACCATCTTTTAAAAATAACTTTCTGCCAATGGAATATTCAGATTAGCCATCATACAGAAGTGTGATATTATACATATAATTATTTTCTTGAGCATTGTACAAATTAGATTCATCACATGAGGGGTATCTTATTGGCTAGACAAGGGACATTTCACCAACTATCAACTAACCACATCACGGAATATGTATATAAACACCTAGGAGAAACCACATTTGCTTTGTAGCTTTCAGAGCAGTTTTACACAACACCAGATTTTGTGGTTTTAATAAATAGAGTGAGTTTCTATCTCTACTTTTGCCAGGTAAAAATCATAACAATTGATAAGGAATATTCTATCAAAAAATCCTTTTTCTCTGTGGAGAGGAGAGAGATACATTTTCTCTATTAGAAGAGGACAGTATTGATTACATTGGAAATCCGTGGCATTTCTTCAGGGTTCAATGTTTGAAGGAAAAAGTTTGGAAGCACGCAAATACACTATGTTAGTATCTATCTACTGGGATATGCAATATTGTATTATTCTACCTCTTACTGTAAAGATGATGTGTTAAAATAATAAAAATGTGTAAAACCTCTAGAAATATGAGAAGTTTACAATGCACAATTAAGTTAAAATCCTCTTGTGAAAAGATATAGACCAAAAGAAATTGGTAGATACTGCATATTCTCATCAGAACTGAATTTCTATTCCTGTACAAATTGAAGAAAATACCTTATTATCAATTACAGCCATAAAAATGGTCTATGAATATTTTCTAATTCGTCTAAAATAAACACTTGCTTAATTAAAAATGGAGTGGATTCGACAGGATTAAATCTCATGAATGATCAATTTGTACTTTTATTAGATGGTTTGATGGCCATTCCAAAAAACAGACAATAATACTCAGGAATGTGAGGATCAACATTGTTACATCCATTATTAATATGTTGATGTAATATTCAAGCAAGATTTTTTTTTCTCTCCCCTTCTTGATCTTGTCTACAATGTCAAGCAGTGATTAGTTTTATTTTCCTACTATTATTGACTTGGGACTAGGTAATAGCTGGAACATTCTGGCAAGTTTGGTATCTTGGCAATTCTTTGTAACTGATCTACAAGCTTGTGAACCCGGGACTAAGTAAATACTATGTATGTACCTTATCTAATAGCTGAGCATTAGCAGAAACATTCTACAGCAGAAGTTCTCAATCTTTGTCACATTAGAATTACCCGGGGAAATTTTTAAAAATTCCAGGGACAGATCAAATAGGTCACACTCTCTTGGCAAGGGTCCCAGGCATCAACATTTTTAGAGCTTCCAGGAGATTCCAATGTGCAACCTAGGTAGAGAATCTAGAAGATACGGAAGCAGAGTCAAAATTGGCAATGAGGAAAATCCCCTACACTGACACTGAATGTACCATAGATATAAGTTTTTTTGTTGTTTTTTGTTTTTGTCTTTGTTTTTTTCTGCCAGGGGAAGGGATAAGGTAAATTTTGGACCAAATTACCTAGACTTTTGGGACATACTCTCATGTGTCACAAAGCGTGTCTTATTGCCTCCAGGAAACTGACACAGAAGTGAACAGTGTAATTGGCTCTGGCCTCCTTATTGTGGCAAAAGAGCAAATCTGTGTGCCAGGGCCCGTCAGGGCAATACTATGAAAACTGCATTTGGATCAACCTTCATGTTGTCCCCCTACCCCCAACACATAGCCCTAGCCTAATATTATCCTCATTTTTCCCTTGAAAATCATCCCTCTCCTAGGTTTATCTAGTGTTATATTTATGCTAGATCTAGTTCGAGTGTTTAGACAAAGCAAACTTATTAGTTAATAAAGGTTTAAGTATAATACCTCCCAGGGGTCCCAAAATTTTAATAGAGTCTCTTGAAAGTCAAAAATGTAAAAGTTGTAAAACTTTAATGACAGGAGTAACAAGGAGAGGATTAAATAATTGGGCTCAAGGGGCCCTTTACATTTTCCCCCTTCAAATTAAACCAGGTGTGCAAACTTGCCTATTAGATTAAGCCCTACTGAAAACATTAAGCTACTGTTTATAATGCATTTAATGAATTTGCTGTTATCAGATCAAAAAGTATGTTATTGTCTTTTTGGAAGAAATATGGAGTATTTTTGGTCATATAGTAGGGTAGTCAATTATACTGGAAAGTAATTATTATTTTACTCATGACAATTTGCCACTGTGCATTACATTTATCTTTATTTACTAAGAGAAATGTGCTAAATATTTGTCATCCTGCATCCTAAATTCTCCATAGATAATTTATAACATAATGTAATTTAAAATGTCAGATGTATTATGCTATGTCATTGAATATTAAAGAGATGAAGTATAAATATTGTGAATATAATTGATTTTATAGAAGTTACAACTTCTGACAGTAATTTTGTCTTTGAAAAATAATGCCATTAATCAATCATTTACTTAATATATTTATATTCAAGAATGTTCGCACTAAAAATATTTTAGCAGTTCGAAGGCATTTAACAATTTAGGTATAATAATATTGTTTTAATCTTTACAAGGAAAATTAGGAGGCTAAGGGCTGTAATTGACAAGTTTTACAAAAGCGGGCTGAGACTTGATAGCTTTAAATGCCTCAGTATAATGTTTGTTAATTTATATTATTTTTAGTACTGTGAACTATAACTGATATGCTCATTCCTTGATATTATTTGCATCAGTTTTGTTTGTTTGTTTGTTTGTTTGTTTGTTTGTTTTTTGAGACAGGGTCTCACTTTGTCACCCAGGCTGGAGTGCAGTGGTGTGGCCATGCTCACTGCAGCCTCAACCTCGCAGGTTCAAACTATCCTCCCACCTCAGCCTCCCAAGTAGCTGGACCACAGGTGCACACCACCATGCCTGGCTTTTTTTTTTTTTTTCAGAGATGAAATGAGGTCTCACTATGTTGCCCAAACTGGTCTGGAACTCCTGGCCTCAAATGATCCCCCAACCTTGGCCTTCTAAAATGCTGGGATTACATGTGTGAGCCACAGCGACCTGGCCTGCATCCGTTTTAATTGTCATGTTTCTTTTTGCTATTGCAAAGTGGAAGAATTATTGTTGAAGTAAAAGTTTTTCCACCACCTGCTTGCCCCTATTTGCTGCTCCCCCAACATTCAGGTTCTTCATTTGTCTCTGTCTCCGTTTTTCTCTGTCTCTCTCTTTCTCGCATATGCACACACACACACACCCACACACACAGAGTTCTGTTTTGAAGTGATAAATCCCAGCAGTCATTCACCACAAGCACTGTGAAGAATTATATCATCACTTTAACGGGTAGCTGCCAGTCAGGGAGGTTAATGCATTTGCTCCCTTCCAGTGGCAGAGGCTCCCTCTTCTTGATCATGGCAGAAAAAGAAAATTGACCTCCTGTTCCCAATTTTATAGGGAATTTTTCCTTCCAGATAGGGGTAGTGACCTTGCCAGAGGATCCAAGTATTTTTAAGATCATATTTGACTAGATGATGGATGGCCAGTTACCTGGGCACAAGCATCTGTTCTGATAAAGTTGGGGTCTGGGAATAGGGCAGCTACCTGGTAATGAATTTTGCTCTCGCCTCCAGCTGGCAGGAATGATATTCGCAGAAATTTAGTTGATTTTCAAAGGAGATGATTGGCAGTCCTACAATAAAATACAGAATGTTAAGAACCTGATCTTCAATTTTATGACACAACTTCGGTTTCATTCTTGAAACTTGCTATACTGATAAATTGCTTGTCTAGAACTAATTTTATGCTTTGAAGTTTATCCAGTGAGTTCTATAATAGATATTTTAACTTGTCATATAAAAGTGTCTTCCAAGTTTTCCCTACTTTAAAAATTTATCATCCATTCTCTTGTTCTCAGTGTGTGTGGAAAGGTGTTCACATTTGACTACTTACTTGTTTTCTGAGTAATAATGTTTTGACATAGGAGATTACATTATGATTTATATGGGTTTTGTAAATCTTTCAGTTCTTCTAATTTTAGCATGACCTAAGTTATATTTTCTCATTTTCTTAATAAGTGTGTGATACAGGTATACAGTTATGAAATATATTTTATTTCTTGCTCCTTATGGTTTTTTTAACCATGCTGTGCTATCAAATACTAGGTCTTATTTATTCTATTTTTTTTCTATCCATTAACCATCCTCACCTCCACTCCATAAGCCCCTAATTCCCTTTCCCAGTCTCTGGGAACCATCCTTCTACTATGTCCATTGTTCAATTATTTTGATTTTTAAATCCCACAAGTGAGTGAAAACATGTGATATTTGCCTTCCTGTGCCTGGCTTATTTCATTTAACATAATGATCTCTAGTTCCATCCATGTTGTTGCAAATGACTGGATCTTGTTAGTTTTTAAGGCTGAATCATATTCTATTGTGTGTATGCACGACGTTTTCTTTGCCCATGCATCTGTTGATGGAACTTACATTGTTTCCAAATCTTAGCTATTGTGAATAGTGCTTGCCACTGATGTTTGAAGCTTATCAAAAATTACAGGAAAACAGATCAATAAGAATAAATTGGTTACTTTTTTTGTACCCAAAGCAATACACTTTTTGTGACAGCTTCACAAGAACTGAGCAAATATACAATTGTATCTTCAGCATAAATTCTTGTCTTTCCATAATGATAGAACTAATTTTGTAATTCTCATGGTTTCCAAAAATTAACAAATAAAAAATTTCTAGAGAGCATCCTCTGGACAATTTCAGTTATTATTCTATCATTTTTGTAATTATGAGAAAAATATGATATTGATAAAGTGTTCAAATTATACAATAGTCATTGCTTTGGTAATATGTCAGTCTGAAAACTACAGGTTGAGGTTAATAGACTTAGGTTTTTACATTAATTTTATTTGCTTCTGATCTTTATATTATCTGATCTTCTGTGTTAATTTTTATTTATTTGTTTTGATTGGGTTTGTAACATAAACTGCAATGAGATAGAACTTAGGATGAGTGAGACTGAAAATCAGGTTTTATGAAAAAAGGCTGAAATACAATTTTAAAAATGTGTACTTCCAAAGGTATCTATGACCTTTTATTAAGGGTAATATTATTTGATAAGTCCATAAAATACGGGAAATATCTGTAATGCCCATTACTGAAAACTTATGACTCATCTTAATCCACAAAGAAACCACTATATAATTTATACAACTTCTTTTGTTATCGTAACTTGTAATAAGCAAAATGAATAATATCCAGAAATGTCGATATTCAAATGATAGGTGACAATAGGAAGTTTTATAACTTTCTCTGTGAGCTTCTGTTTTTCTAATTTGAAAAATAGAAGCCATTTGAATCTACTGGTGGAGTGAAGGGTAAGTGAAATTACGTATATTGAGTATTTCACGCAGTACCTAACAGATAAGAGCCTTTCTGTGAATGTGAGCTGCCCTCCCTTCATAGCTTCCAGAGAAAACACGGGTGGTCTTCTTAGGTACTATTTGCCTCACGACAGGTTATAAACAACAGGGCTTTCTGGATAGTAAATCAATACTAACTGAGGATTGCCAGAAAAGGAAAACAGAAGAAGAATTTAGTAGCAGCTTAGTCACTAAGACAACTTTTTGTGAAAGAAAGTCATCAGTGAATTGTACACACAGCATTGGTTTGTCTTCTCTCTTCACGTTTCTCTTAGCCACATCTGAAGAGAACCCATCTACCCAGGGGGCCTATTACCTAGTAAGAAGCATCCGGCTCACGTGGTAGCTGCTACAGTAATTGAGGCATGTAATTTAACAGCAAATAAGATTTTGGTGATTGTCTGACAGTTCCAAACCTATGAAGTAATGGTAAATCGCACATAACCTCATCTCTATATCCACATAGCATCTACCGACAGCATTATTTTCTTTGTTATTATAATGTAGATGAGTAGGTTCAATTTCTATTAAATTAACAGGATATAAAATATTATAAAGTTGCACTTCATTCTACCTGGATTTGAAATTCAGTTATTATTCTATCATTTTTGTAATTATTAGAAAAATGTGATATTGATAAAGTGTTCAAATTATACAATAGTCATTGCTTTGGTAATATGTCAGTCTGAAAACTACAGATTTTTAAAGGTACAACCATTTCAGATGTCAGATTGCAAACTCCTGGTATATCTGGAAACCATGTGTTTTTAGAAAGAATGTTTTACAGGATTAAATTATGTGAGTTGAGGGAAGGCTTTATTTTTATAAAGATAAGACTGAAGATCTTTATTAGAGGTCAAGTGAGGAAAATGTAGAGGCTATTTTGCTGTGATGCTGTAACATCACTTCAAACCATGCATCTGTAAGAAAACTGACAATTCTGTTTCTGTCCTTACAAATCAGCCACCAAATTAAGTACAGTCTTGTGCCTCATAACAACATTTAGGTCAGTGGCAGACTACTTATATGAGGGTGGTCTCATAAGATTATAATGCAGTATTTTTATTTTACCTTTTCTGTGTTTAGATATGTTTAAATACACAAATACTTACCATATTACAATTGCATATAGTTTTCATCATAATAACATGTTGAACAGGTTTGTAGCCTAGGATCCATAGGCCATATATAGCCTAGGTGTGTAGTAGGCTATATCATCTAGGTTGGTGTAAGTACACTCTATATTTGCACAAAAATGAAATTCCTTAATTATGTATTACTCAGAATGTATTCCCATCAATAAGTGATAAATGACTATATTAGAAAACTCATAAAAATTTAAAGTTTAATAGTAATAGTAAGAATAAAATATTTAAATAATTTTTGCCTGCCAATCTGGCACTTAGAATTCAAATTTCAAGGGTAGAGTAGAAATGCTTTGTATAATTTATTTCAGGTTGAGCTTATAAATCAATAAATAAAGAAATAAAACAAATTTCCTAGGAAATAAAGACAAATTTTTCTCTTGCAATCTGAGAAGGTATGGATAAAAATAAGAAATATAAAATTGACCCAAATTATTACTGGTAGAAAATTGAGGTTTTAACTTAAAATATACAGTGGATGTTTACACTGATCACAGTAATCATGTACTTGTGAAATTTCCTGTTTCACTTTAAGCCTGTATGATGAGCCCTGAGAGTAACTATGTCCACTTGACAAAATGTAATTAAGAAAGCCCTATTTCAACAGGAGAAATTTGCTTTCACTGCCCTTGACCCATAATTTATTGACATCAAAAAAATAAAAATAAAAAGAGAAAGAAACTCATATATATTTGCTGGCCATTAGGTACTATGAATCATTTGATTCTTACAGTAGTCCTACCAGTTAGTTATTACTATCCCTATTTTACGATGAGGACAGGCAGACACAGACAAATTCATTCATTTAACATATCGTTATCTAGTGCTTACTAAATAAACCATAGGAACTGGTCTAGGCCCTGGGGATATCACAGTGACCAAGATGGAAAGGCTTACAACTTCTCATGGAACATGTTTCTTGTCAGAAGAGAGAAAACATATATAAGTAAAGAAAAACCCATCAAACAAATTTTAAAAAAACACAAAACCTAGGAGCATTCATGCAATATAGGATATGAAAAGAAAATGGTGCAACTTAGAATCTGGTTGGAATCTTTAGATTTCTTAAGACTGGGAAGGCTTATTTATTAAGCCTTATTATTTCTTAAGACTGGGAAGGCTTATTTATTTCTTAAGACTGTGAGGGCTTATTTCTTAAGACTGGGAAGACAGAGGGAAGATCCAAATGAGAACAGGAGCCAACTGCGTGGAGGTCCGAGGGAGGTGCGTGGCAGACGGAAGGAGAGTCTAGGCCAAACTCTAAAGTGCAAGCCCTGGAGCTCTGTGAGGAAAGGAGAAAGTGGCGCAACACCGGGGCTGGGGTAGGCAGCCAAAAGATAGTGACAGACCTTGAGCCAGGTTTTAATCTAAGGGAGTTGGGAAACAGCGGGAGGAACATCACGACCCAATTTATATTTTTAAAGAAAGAAGTGATCACTCTCGCTACTGTGAGGTGAACTCATTGGTGGTGGTCGAGGGAGGCATGGAGCGGAGAAGACAGAAAAATAGGAAGACCTTTCAGTGGTCCAGATGAGAGGTGGTTGAGGCGATGCTACGGACAGATAGTGTGACACTCAAGAAAGAAGAATCAGGACAAATCCTAAGTTTTTCCCAAGAGCCAAAGAACCATTTACTGAGTGGAAGCCTGGGAAAGGAGTTGGTTTGTCTCTGGTAATCAAGACCTTATTGTTAATTTGCTAAATTTCAGAAGACTTTTAGACTGTAAGAGAAGATAGCTATTAGGACTTGGCTGAACACGTATGTATTTAGGGGTCAAGGTAGGAGACAAAAATTTGAGAGTCATATTTGAAAAACTTAAATTATCAAATATTCAATCCCATATGTGAAGAAAAAAATGTGATTCCAGTTTTAGCTAATTTACTTCTTTGTTGTTATAAGATGGATTATTTACTAGAGAAAACATGTTATAGGCCAAAGGTCAATAAAGTTTTTGCTAGAGAAAAGCACACAATTTCAACAAAAACATAAAAAATTATATATGTATTAACAAGTTACATTAGACCTGTCATTAAAATGATCAAATGAAGAAATAGACCAGCCTGGCAATAATACTCTGTCTCAACTAAAAATACAAAAATTAGTTGGGTGTGGTGGCATATGCCTGTAATCCCAGCTAGTTGGGAGGCTGAGGCACAAAAATTGCTTGAACCCAGGAGATGGAGGTTGCAGTAAGCCAAGATTGTGCCACTGCACTCCAGCATGGGTGACAGAGAAAGACTTCCATCTATAAAAAAAAGAAAAAGAAAAAAAAATGAAGTAGATGATAGACCTATTCAACTTCTTAGCGTGACTTAAATTCAGGATGTTCTATAACAGGATGTTTTTGAGTTGAGATAAAACCAAGATGTATTTATGATTTAAATAATATGTAATTTTATTGCAATTATGTATACATTAGCCAACTTTGTTCATAAATCAGAAGGCATCTAGCAAAATGCATTTTGTTTTACAGTGGTGCAGATTAAGTGAATGCAATAAAAATTGTTAAATATATATTTTAATGTGAATTAATGAAGAAGTAACCAGATATCATCCATTTATTTTAGACCTAATCCTAAGAAAGAATATGATGTAAATGTATAAAATAATGGTAACTTATTAAGTTTTAAATATTGTATAAGAGCCAATTTTCTGTAAAATGGCATAATCCAGAAAAGCTGACTTTTAAAATATTGCCGTAAAATGAATCCTACCTAAATATGCTTAACATTAAAAAATAAGTACCCAAATAAAATCAAAGCTTTGTTACCGCAGACAATTTCATAGAATACATGAAAGTATTTTGAAAGGAAGAGGTTAGGCATGGTGGCTCATGCCTGTACTCCCAGAACTTTGGGAGGGCGACGCAGGTGGATCACTTGAGGTTAGGAGTTCGAGACCAGCCTGACCAACATGGTGAAACTCCATCTCTACCAAATACAAACATCAGCCAGGCGTGGTGGCATATGCCTGTAATCCCAGCTACTTGGGAGGCTGAGACAGGAGAATCATTTGAACCCGAGAGGCGGAGGTTGCAGTTGAGATCGCGCCATTGCATTCCAGCCTAGGCAACAAGAGCTAAACTTTATCTCAAAAAAAAAAAAAAAAAACTCCTAGAAATCTGTTTTCTTTCTCTCCCCTCCTTTAAATATGTTTTTTGTTACTGCTGTTTTTTGATTTTTTGAGACAGAGTCTCATTCTGTCACCCAGGTTGAAGTGCAGTGGCCCGATCTCAGCTCACTGCAACCTCCACCTCTCAGGTTCAAGTGATTCTCCTGCCTCAGCCTCCCAAGTAGCTGGGACTACAGGCACCCGCCACGATGCCTGGCTAATTTTTGTATTTTTAGTAGAGATGGGGTTTCACCATATTGGCCAGGCTGGTCTCGAACTCCTGACCCTGTGATCCGCTCACCTTGGCCTACCAAAGTATTGGGATTACAGGCGCGAGCCACCGCACCCCGCCTCTTTTAAGTACATTTTAAGTGGCTAATGTTGCAGAAAAATGCTACAGTAGTTCATGTATATTCTTGGCTTCCTTAACTTCTGCTTTGGCTGAATATCTATGACATCTTATTATAAAATACTCGTTAGTCAAAATTCTGGAATTCTCACAAACAAGTGCTCTATTTTGGGTAAAACCACACGTTTCTTATTCCCACATAATTTGCCAGTTGAATAGGAGTGCCTAGGATTTTGTTGATGTCCAAATTCAGCCTCTGGAAGACTGAGAATGCCCCTTGCCCACTTCTGATGAATCACATTGTGTGTGTGTGCGTGCGCACACATGTGCATAGGTGTATGTAAACTTAGAAGCATTTTATATAAGCTGTTAATTGTTAACTTGATTAATTACTCTAGATAATCAAGAATTAAGTTTATGAAAGAGGCTGCATGAGATAAAAAAAAGGGAATTAACTCTATTTTTTAAAATAAAACACCTTTAAAAGATCTTTGCAACATAAGTGATACACAAATTTCTACATTTAAGGGTCCAATTTCCTTCATCTCTCAGCCATGACCTTCATAACATAAAACTTAACAGTTTAAAAATTCCTTAAATTCAAATATGGACAAGCAACTTTAAACCAACAGAAAAATAGACAATGAATGTAATAAGAACAATCACAAAAGTAAAGTACCTAAGATATATGAAAAGATGCTTAACTTCACCTGTAATAAGAGAAATTCAAATTATATTGTCTCAATCAAATTAGCAAAACACCCTAAACTTTAATTACATGTGGTTTATGAGGTATGGGAATACAGGCACTCTTGCATATAGTCAGGGAATTTTAACGTGATATAATCCCTATGGAAGTGAAGTTGGCAGTATTTGTTAAAATTACAAATGCTTTTGACCTGGTAATTCCACTTTAAAATTTATCTTACCAATATATTTGCACATCTGTGAATGGACATATATTCATATATATACATTGCAGTGCTGTATCAGTAGTAAAAATTTAAAAGATTTCAAATGCCCACCACAGTGATCCATAAAACAAGATGTTTCTTGCAACTATAACCTCTCTAAGTTTTGACACAGAAATACTTCTCAGATACTTTAAGTGAAGTAAAGAAAGGTAAAGGAAAAGGTTTATATTATGATTCCTTTTGACTGTAAAAAAGCTGAGAATTAATAAAGATTCATACATCTAATTTGCTGCATATGCATAAAAAACTTGAAGGAATGCCCAAGATTTTAGACAAGATTAATCCATTGAGGGCAAGGGAGTGAGAACAAAACAGAAGGAAAGTCCAGATGGGAGGAAGTTTATCTTTATGACTCTAAACCTTGATATTCTTTTGGATTTTGAACCATAAAACGTATTCTCTTATAAAGGGCTGGGCACGGTGGCTCATGCCTGTAATCCCACAACTTTGGGAGGCCAAGGTGGGCAGATAATTTGAGGTCAGGAGCTTGAGATCAGCCTGGCCAACATGGTGAGACCCCATCTCTACTAAAAATACAAAAATTTGCAGGGCATAGTGGCACACTACTGTAGCTCTTCAGGGGGCTGAGGCAGGAGAATTGCTTGAACCTGGAAGGTGGAGGCTGCAGTGAGCTAAGATCGTGCCACTGCACTCCAGTGGGGGCAACAGACTGAGACTCTGTCTCAAAAAAAAAAAAAAAAAAAAAAAAAAAAACAAAGTGAATGTGCCTGATTTTATTAAGTACACAAGTTTGAAAAAACCTTGTATCTAAAATTAATTTTCAGAAATAAAATGATGGATACTAAAATCTGATTTGTGTTATGTTTATAGAATTATATTGATCTTTAGTATTCCTCTGAAACTCCAGATATAGTTCCTAATACAGTGGATGTTCAATATATAGCTGATGCATGAACAACTTGGGGGTTAGGGATGCTAACCCACAGTGCAGTCTAAAGCTAGAGTATAATCTTCGAATCCCCCAAAACATTACTAATAGCCTACTGTTGACCAGAAGCCTTACAGATAACATAAACAGTTGAGTAACCGATACTTTTATGTTATATATATTATATACTATATGATTACAATCAAATAAGCTAAAGAAAATAAAATGTTATTAAGAAAGCCATAAGAGAAAATATATTTACTATTTATTAAGTAGAAGTAGCTTATTATGAATGTCTTCATCTTAGTCATTAAATACATCTTAACTTTCGTTTTTACTTTTCCATATAACATTAAATAATAATTTACATATGACAAGAACACAAGGAATCTGAAAATTACGAATCACATTATTTTGTTTTCTTTGAAGAATTAAAATGCTATTTAATGTCTAGGCTATTCCTATGTATATTTGAACTCCTGCCTTCTTCAGAAAGTGGTTTATGACTGAGCAACTTGAAGTACGACAATGCCTATTGTACACCTTTGACTTGTGAAAATAATAGAACCTAAAAGTTCAAAGAATGCGTGAAAGACAAGCCGATTGTCCATTGCTAAAAAGAGCAATTAGCAAATCAATGAGCTGGTCCTTGTTTACACTTTTTAAAAAGTTAATTGCTTATTTCTTTACGAATCTGTTTCAACATTATAAGCCACTAGTGATCATCAGTCAAATCTGTCAAAATCATCAAAGCATGTTGTGAGAAACCTTTTCTTTTGAACCATTACAAAGTTAAAGAAAATTTCTAATGGCTATTTCCATATTTCATTTTCGTTAACAATGCTTACTGCCTGAAATTCAATTTTTTTGTTGTTGTTGAATTAACCTTAGGACAATATTGAATAAGGTAATTAACTCAGAAAACCATGACAAGTTTAGTTAAAGTGTTGAGTCTCAGGAAATCTTTAGTTGGCAGGTGACCGTGGAACAAGAAATGTGTATTCAAGAAGGAAACACCTCTCCCCTGGTAATCTCTTTTTGTTTGAGAGCTGAAAAATGTGTGTTCTCCTCTCTTTCATCTTACACAAGAAACTATAGCATTTAAATATATTCTGACAAAGTGTAGAGAACTGTCTTTGTAATATAGTGATGTCAGTGAGTTTTAAAACTGTGTCTCTTGCAGGTTAAAAGGAAAGGCCACGAGAGGAAATGACTAAATCCTCAGAGTATATCTTCATTGACAGCTGATAATTAGCATGCAGCTTAGCAATAATAATTAGTTCCCTCTTTAGAAAATTTCCGGATGAACTCTGAGTTGGTACATTTCAGTTTTATCTTATTTCTTTGTCCATTCCCTCCCCAAGCAATTCCTGTTATTTTTAGAGTAGGAAAACTCAAGAGGAGCTTGCTTCATTTAACTGAGTCAGCACTGTCCATTATTTGCACTGTGTTTTCTTGAGATAACCTGAGATTAGAGTTTCTTCTGTCCCCATCTTCCTGCATATTTTCTGTTTCTTTCATCCAGGCAGCTTGAAGCAGTGTGAAGGGATTTAAAGAAATCAGCCATTGCTTGGTAAATATGCCAAGTCCAGGGACCATGATTTGGAGTTCAGATAATTAATATGACTTAAAGGAGTGACTCTAAAACTAAGAAAGGAAAAATTCTTGAGGAGGGAAGAAAGCCTTGCTTGCCTTTATATTGCCTTCATCATATGCAAAAAATATTCAATACATTTTGAAACTCCATGGCAAATTAGGTAAAAATATTTCCATTTTCTCACAAGTAAGATATGTAAAACTAAAAATGTCATGAATCAATAAGTCAAAGCAACAAAAAAATTTTGTAATTATTTGAGATAGTTTATAAAATATACAATAAAGGTGATTAAAATTGAATTGATATTAACCTGAATTTTTCTATTGATGTCATTGCCATTAAATTATTTTGAATTATCTCAATACAACCTATTAAATATTTAAAAAAACTTCTATCATATTATTTATATCAGGCTCTGCAAAAAATGCATTCATTTCTGATGCATTATAATCTCTTAATAGACTAGACTTTGAATTGCTAGGGTATTTTAAAAATATTATTTAGAAATCTCATGTGCATTGTAACAAAGCTCTCCAGTCAACGTCTGTTGTTCAAATTTTGTCACCAACGCTGACCAAAATAACCTTAACTCTGTACTGAATCTCTAATAAATTCTCTTTTTGCATGCAAAAAATGGGGAGAATAGTGTTTCTGAGGAGGTGTCACAATGATTACATGACATAAAAATGTCTAGCCCTTAGATAATACATGCTATGTAACTGATCAATAAATATTTATTAACTGTTATTATCACCTTGAGAGTTAGGGTGGGGAGGATCAGTACCCGGATATAGGAGGAAATTTGGTTGCATAAAAAAGGAGACATCTCATACGTCTTCCCCTTTTACTTATATAATTTCATTTTTGGTAAAGTAACACATGTTCACTGGAGAAAATTTGTGTAATATAGAAATTTTACATAGATCTCTAGAAGAGCCTGAATTCTCATTTTCACTAGTTATTGTAATTTTTAAAAATACCACTAAAGTGACATTTTCATCCTCATTCCTTTGAACATTTAATGAAGTTGAATTCTTTTTATGCAAATTCACTTTTTGTGTCCTCTTTGATAATGTGCTATTTACAGAACAGAGGTGATATTTTTTCTTCTTTCTTTAAAATAGTTTTTTTTAACATATTAAAAGAATGTATTAAAAACAATTTGTTTCCATTTGTGCTATATGTATATTTTCTTCCCCAGATTTCCCCTAATAATTATGTTTCTGCTTTTTTCTTAAACTTCAGAATTCCATGATTTATCAAACTTTACTGCTTTGATCTCATTAATTGTTTTATGTTTATAATGCTCTCTTTACAAATAAAGCATACTTCAATTTCTATGAATTTCATATGAATGAGATAGATGAAAATCTGCTCATTCTAAAATAAATTGGAAATAGAAGCATTCTTCTCTACTCAGATATGAAATTTATTCTCCAGTCATGTGAGTGACTTTCACAATCCAGTTATGATCAGGAAAAATGACTTAAGATCAATTAATGAATACTCAAATTTTGATATTTGGCAGATACTCTCCAACATGCAATATAATTATATAGTCATAAACATCTATATATGATTGAACATCTAACCATCATGAACACCTAAACATGATTATATAATCATGAAAAGCTATCAACAGCAGGCCAACTTATTTAGTCTAGCAGAAATACAGAGTGCAACAAATTTATGGTATTATAAATTTGTTCATGAATAAAGACAGACTGGCTAAGTTTGCTATGGAATTGAGACATGCTTCATGTTGACTGCTCTGACCCCATACACATTAATTATAGAAACTACACATTTTGCCATGTGGCTTCCACATTTTAACCACAGATGGATAATTGTTCACAACACATCCAATCTAGAGGAAGCCAGCAACCCATGAATTATGAACACTAGCTGACACAATTTCATTATTTCCCTTGAGAATTTGAATTGCGAAGTGCAGGAGCCATTGTCACATTGTGGTGATGTGGGAGCTGGAAGGTTATATCTTATATATATAATAAATATATATTACATATAGGTTATATATAATAACCTATTAAGTCATTTTTCCTGATAATAACTGGATTGTGAAAGTCACACAACTGGAGAATAAATTTCATATCTGAATAGAGAAGAACGCTTCTATTTCCAATTTATTTTGGAATGAGCAGACTTTCATCTATCTCATTCATATGAAATTCATAGAAATTGAAGTATGTTTTATTTGTAAAGAGAGCATTATAAACAAAACAATAGGATATATTATCTGTGGTCATGAACAAACTAATGAATAAGCTCTTTAGAATCAGTACAGTGAAGCGGTGGCATTAAGAGAAGCAAGAAGCAAGAAGCAAAGATGCAGCATCTCCTAAGAGATAAATTACGTTGGCTTCTTTTTGTTTTCTGATTACCATGAGGCCAGGATTTCTGTCCTCACATTTACATTACCTTAATTTAATCTCTGTTCATTGCAATCATTAATATTCCAAATAATGTGGCTACCCAAGGCCATAAAGTGACTTTTGGTGGAGTTAATGACAACTAATTTTGATGTTAGTTTAGTTGTCTTTCATTAAGGGATGTAATTATAAGCACAGGTATGGAACTTGACACCTTAATTCTTAGTGATGTTGAATGTCCACCACAGTATTTTTCAGTATACCTATTACAACCTCAGAAGAAATTTCTCTTAGTTCTTAATACTAGATAATGCTCCTAAGCACTTGATAGTTTTTTTCCTTGTATTACAATGACTTCCTCTACTTTGGATTTTGGGAAGCCTGAGGCCAAATTTGGGATTCATTTTAACGATGTATTAGATATTAGAGGATGACTCCCAGTTAAATTTATTACAACCCACTCATCTTACTGTTTTTCTCTTACCCTCACTCCCCTAGAAATATATTTGTTTATTTGATTGGATATATTTGTATAAGTCATCTCAGATCCTTTTTGGAAAGAGGCAAATTAATCAAATAAAGTAGAAAAATCGAGTTAACATGGAATAAATAATAGTAAATATATAATAAACATTCACATTCTTTTCAAAAATATTTTCTATTTTAGAATGGCTCTGTGTCCATTATTACAGATATATGTCTAAAGCACAAACATTCATATATAGTGGATACTTCTAACCTTTCTTAACTTAAAGTCAAGGATGTTACAAAATTGTAACCACTTGAGAAAAGCAGTCTAGGCCTTAAGAGAAAATTAAAGATCAAGACAGGATTTATGTCAGTGAAAGTGGACAAGAAAAATATAAACCATGGCATTCATAAACTCTAGTTAGTGCTATGATTTTAAAATAACGTCTATCTACTGACAAGTCTTAATGTCTTAGGAATTCAATTGTTGTCACTGTTTTGTTGTATCGTGTTGGTCAGGGTAGAGAGCAGTCGATGCATTCAATGCATTTTTTCTTTTCTTATATTATGAAATGTTTAAAGAAAACTACAGCCTGTTCATTAGGTTTTATAAATTTAAAAAATGATCTTAGAAATTATTCTAAGAAGTATCTTCATAAATAAAATGATATTTCTCAATTTATTACCTATGGTATGTAAGGATATTCAGTTTTATGTATCCAAACATATTTTGGCAACAATTTTCTCTGAGGCAATATGAATGAATCAGGAAAAGTAATCTCCAAAATTCCTTATTACATTGTTTTTTCACTGACCCTATAAACATTAGGGTCAGAGAAAAAGTTGTAAATGAATTTTCTAGCTACTTCACTTTAGGCAAACGTGAACATGAGACATCTGATAGTTAGACTTACTATTCACCACTCCTTCCCTTTGATAAGCTTCCAAAAGTGTGAAAAAGAAAAATACAAGCTCAGCACTGTACTTTAAATGACTCCATAAAACATCTAAGTGTCAATTTCCTTCTTTCTTTTTTTGCACTCTTTCATCAGCTTCATTTTAGAAATGCAATTTAGTCAAAGAATTAAGAATTTTAAAGGTGGAAGGGTGATTAACAGGTGAAGAATCCAGTCTAAAGAGCTTAAGAGGTTGTTCAAGTTTACCTATGCAATTATTGTCAAAGCCAAGACTAAAACCTGGCCTTCCAGATTCTCAGTCTACAAAGACCTTTGGTTATAATATACACATCTGTTATACTTTAATTCTCATGTTTTTAGAGGTAAATTGAGTGATTTTTATTGTAATAGTGTATGACCATAAGATAGTCATTAAATTTCTGGGCACCTAGGTTTCTCCAGTAAAATAAAATACACTGGTAATTTAAACTGTTATACAGTAGTTGTTTACTGTTTTGTAAAAGACAAAATATATATATGTAAATGTACAGATCATTAAAAACGAAGATTCACAAAATTTGCATTTGTTGTATGCACACTTCGGTTCTTTCCCTTTGCTTTCTCCAAAGTACATATCCATAGCAATATGGACATTTTTGTGATCTCACAGGATAGATTTGGCCATCGAGAGGAAGAATAGGTTACAAGAGGTGATACATCAGAATAAAATAAGATTGATGATTCAATAATTAGTTTCCACTATTATTTACAAAGAAATAAGAACTACTACTTTTAGACTGTTAGAACTGTAATATACTTAGCAAGTAGGCAAATTGGTAAGTGGTAAAAGCAAGTAGAAGTTGGTGTCTATCTTGCCATGTGCACGCAGGGGTAATGAGGTACTAATCACCTCATTGGGCAGCAGGCAAGGTCATCCCTAGATGGAGTCACTCATGGAGTGCCTCCTTTACTGACTGTGCTGCCTCTTCCTAAAATCCCTCATAATTGAATCCTCTCATGACTTTGTCTTATTTCCCAGCTTAGTCCGCTAAGCTCTACACCTGAGTGTTCTGGGTAGCTCTGCAGCCTAGGAACCTATTCAAGCTAGTGTGCAACCATCCTTTCATCAGTGGTACCCATTCAGATTATTTCACTGTGCATTAAAACTGAAAAGTGTTGCCAACTATTGGAATAACTGGGGAAACTTTTCTAAAAATCCACTTAGCAGCCCTGATATAAAAATAAATGCTTATATATAAAGACAAAGTATAATGATAGCAGACCATTTTGAGCTATATTTTTGTTATGCCAGTGGATTCTAACCTGTGCTTCTCTTGCTGTATGTAAAGGAAAGCAGTATGATTCTACTTGGGCAAGATTATTAAACGGAAAAAAATTGTCTTCCAGGATTTAAGAACCTCTAATTTTTCAAACGATTTTATTTTCCTTCCCAAGTAAGTTGTGAGGGTGGGAAAAGAAGGAATAATAGGGAATGGATTTTCTACCATTGAAATTTTTGCTAATACTCTTGCTTTCATGCCTATGTCAGAAGTTTCAAGCTATATGTTTTACCTATACATATTTAATTTTAAAATATCAGAATCTGGCAAACCTCTTGTGTGTTATACCTATTATTCCTTTTTTCCCACCCTCAAAACTTATTCTCAGATTATTTATTTAGGTGAATAGGCAAAAGACTCAATATCTCAAAAATAACTCAATAAGAAAAAGTTTTACCTTTATAAGGGATATATTGATTTTAGCAGTATTGTTCATTTCAAACTAAAGGTTTAAATTTAACTCTACTCCACAAAGTTTGGAGCATCAAAGTTTGAGGGTAGAGATATAGATAAGAAATATATTATTAATACAGAGGAAAAGATACTTTTAGCAGTATTGTTCATTTTAAACTACAGATTTAAAGTTAACTCTACTCCGTAAAGTTTTGGGCATCAAGAGTTTGAGGGTAGAGATATAGATAAGGAATATATTATTAATACAGAGGTATATACTTCATCTCTTCTTTCTCAGAAACAGAAAGTGTAAGAGTGGGCACAGTGCTATAGATTTGTCCTACTTCATAGTACCATTTGTTTAGATTTTAGTGTCCTAGTCACCAAGAATTCACATTATCTGTTAGATGCATTAGGCATTGATCTTTGGAAAAAAAGTTATCTTTTAATTTGTCAACATTTGCCAAAGGGCATCTTCAGGAATTCTTCAGCATACAGAGTCTAGACTTGGGGTTTTTATCCTCTCTCATCACCAAAGGCTCTCATGTATCATTTTACCAACCTTAAGCACTGAACTGCCATATGCAATTAAATACCTTTAACAAACAAATGCACACACGAGAGGTTTGCCAGATTATGACTTCTTACAATTAAATGTATATAGGTAAAACATACAGCTCAAAATTTCTGACATAAGCACGAATGCAAGAGTATTAGCAAAAATTGCAGTGATTGAAAATATATTCCCCCCAGTTTTATCAGTGATCCCTACTGTAACTGTTACCACATTAATGCCTCATTGTATTAATGACGCTGATAGTTTGCAGACTGGGAAAATTTGATTTTGGATGTGACTATCAAAACCAATTACAAGTAGAAACATTATTTTTCTGAGTGGCATTTATCTGAAATTCAATAAACACACTCTGGTGGGTTTAATGTAGATTTGTAACCATTATACATTAGAGGAGCTGTAAAATGACTTTCACCAGCACTTTATGTTAAAGATTGTGAAGAATGACTATTTTTCTGGATTTAAAAATATAGAATATTTTTCTTATTAAATTGATGAAGTTTTTAGATTCATAAATTTATGAAATATTTTACCTTGTGCACATTAAAATTTGTTGCCAGTATATTTATGATAAAATGCATGTTAATGACTTGGTTCCAACAGGGATGAAAACAGAACTATGAGAAAAGGGTTATAAGGGTATTTACATTTTCTCGTGTGCTTAGTGTACATATCATTTTGCATTTCAGAGCTCTTGAATCTGAACAGAACATCAGTATTTCATAGCCCATTTGGATTTCTTGATCTCCATACAATGCTGCTGGATGAATATCAAGAGCGGCTCTTCGTGGGAGGCAGGGACCTTGTATATTCCCTCAGCTTGGAGAGAATCAGTGACGGCTATAAAGAGGTATAGAAATATCCAAACTGCATTTCAGTAGAGAAAGAAAAGGGGGGAAATTCCAAGAATATTCCTTGTCGTTTTTTAATTGTATTGACCACTTTAAAATTTTGAGTGATTACTTTTTAAATAAAATATTAGTTAAAACTAAAATCATTTTGAGGAAATGATTTCTAAATCATGTTGTATGAACTTTTCTATTACAACACTGATACCTGGATTTCCAGACACTCTTGCCTGGCGCATTTGACATTCTTCTTGCATGGTGGTCTTGTTACCACACCCACTGTCCTGAGACTTGGGTTTGATGATGAATCACCACCAGTTCCTCTGGGCTTTACTATTCCAAAGCGCAAGCTTGAAGAAATGTGAATATGGGGCCTCGATCTAACTACCTCATATAGTTCTCCTGGTAATATCACTACTTCAGGTGGATGCTCCTTTAACATGGTGAAGTCATTTATAAATTTAGAACAAGAAAGTACCAACATCTTTTGGAAAAAGAGAAAAATAATCTGTAATTATAGTCTATAATTATACAAATAATTAAGCCAAATTTTCCCAGACCCATATAAATCTTACACAAAACATAAATATTTAGAACATAGCATTTTTGGCATAAGTGCATGTATTATGTAATACACTTTCTTTGTAATTGATTTATTTTTATGTTTATGAGCTATGTCCATATTTTCTAAAGTCATTAAAAAAATTATGACATGAAGCATCATTCCTTGGTTTCTGCCAGTTCCCTATCCCTAGAGGTAATAATTTTAAACCCTTTGTTGTTTCTTCTGGTTCTTCTCTACATATTTCAAACTAACGTTTGTGTACTGTTTATTGATATGTTTCATTTTAGGCAATATCTGTTAAGAAATACATCTTCAAGGAAGAGGAGGATTTTAGCATCCTCTTGCAATACCACAGTTAAAATATCTGTGTACTATACTTCATCAGCAACCCTCCAATCACTTGCCCTCTATCTTCCCAAAATAATTATACCACAATTTTTGGTTAAATACCAGTGTCTTTACCTTAGTATGATTAGGAAGATAGTATTCACCACTGAGCCACATGTGGGAAGTTTATCACACTTTTCCCTCCCTTTTTTCTGCCCTTATTTCCTTCCTTCTTTCCTTTACTTCTTTCTACAATTTTCTTATTTCTCTTGAAATTTAACATATCCCATTTTTTTCCGTTTGATAAGATTTTTATATTAGTTTCACTAATTTTTTACCAATCTCTCTACAAAAGTTTTTATACTCCTCTCAATGTAGTAAAACTTACCAGTTTTCATCAGTTCACATTGTTTCCGTTTTTTTAATTGAAGGTATCCTCCATGCTCCATTTGCCCAGCTGGAGCTTAGCTTCACCATCACCTAGAGCATCCTCTCAGCCCCTGACTTGTATAGAACTTCAGTTTCTCTGGCCCCCCACCTATAGTCTGCCATGCTGTGGAAGCATATCCTTTCCTAGCTTCTGGAAGAAGGATACAGAGTCCAGTGTTGAGTCTCGTATGTTTGAAAATTGTATTATTCCAATTTCACACATTATTGATAGATGGATATAAAATTCTAGGTTGAAAATCACTTGCTTCAGAATTTTGAGGATATCAATCCATTGTTTCCAAACTTCTAGTACAGCCGCTGAGAAGTCCGATTCTTTCTAATTTCAAAGTTTTAGATGTAACCTGTCTCTCATTCATGCATTTAGAATCCCTTCTTTAATCTCTGTGTTTTAAAACCTTCTCCTATTTCTCTTGAATCTCTCTTTTTACACCCGTTGCACTGAGACACAATGGACCTTTCTACCAGGGACCCCATGACCTTTGGCTCTAGAGAATGCTCATTATTTCTATTACATCTTTTCTTCTCTTCATTCTTCTCTTGACTTTCTTCTGGGACTCCTCTAAGTCAGATTGTTCCCCCTTTATTGTCTGGCGTTACTGCTTATTATGCACACTTTGAAACACTTCTCTTGACATCATCCACACCCACCCCTCTTCTCACTCTAGGCTTCTAATTTCTGAGAATTTCTGGAGTCTTTTTTATGAATCAGCTTGCATATTGGCTCCTGTCACCTTGCAGGCAGTTAGATTTCCGCTTTTCCTAGCGTGCAAAGTGCCAACACTTGCCCATATGTTTTAGAGTTTTTAAAATGTTGCTGATATTTCTTTGGCATCTACACTCCAGTTTTATTTGTCCTTTTTGGATTATGTCTTTTAAATCCTTTTCCTATCGTTTTAGTGATTCAGGTTAAAGTCGAAGCAAATATTGCATTTCACCCTATCTTTCCTTTCTTTCTAATGTCTTTATTTTCTCCGTAGTTCTCTTTTGACTTCAAACATATGTATACCAATTGCTCTCTTTCACTCTTCCTCTCTCTCCATATATATAAAATATAAATACACACACACACACACACACACACACACAACCTCCTGCCTGTCAAATTCAATGGGTTTTTCTCTCACTTCTTGGTTGATCTCTTTCCAACTTTAATCCTAACTGCCTCTGCCACTATCTCTTTCTTTTTCTTCTCTCTCTCTCTCTCTCTGATATCATCTACTTACTCTGATTTTCTGTGAAGGAGTATCTAACCTAGGGATCATAAATAAGGCTGTCATAGATCGATCCCTATATTAAAATTGTTAATATGTGAATATTAGAAGAACCTATAAAAGATCTGTCATTTCAGAAAATTAACAACCTTTGCATTGAGGAAGTAGTTCTTAAATTATCTTCCTTGGACCAAAATATTATGTGACTATCATGGAGTGGTTCCCTGGAATCTACATGTATAACAAATAGGTGACTTATGTGCACAAAATTTAATGACAATTTTCCTGAGCTGTTGTTTCCTATGTGGACCATAAGACCAAGAGATAGCAGCTTCTCATTGTAATGTGAATCCCCTTCAGAGCAGGGGAAATTGAATCACCTACTCACTCTCATGTATTGTTTTGGCCTAATTATACCCTCAGCACTTTAATAATAGAAAGCTGGGCTTTCATGGAGGAAATGACCTGTGAAAACTATATAAGTGTAGGAGACCCGGAGGGTGATGAGGCTTTATGAACTGCATCTTAGGGAACTAAATAGAGTAGTATGTGGTCATTGAGCTTCAGGGTGCCATCTAGCCAGGATGTCAAGGAAAGTAGCTATAAAACCTATTGGAGTACCCCAAACTCCAGGGTAAATCCTTATTTTGTGGAGCCCAAAATGTATACAACTGCAGGGGGGTAATTTTAAGTACTATAATTAACTCAAACTTAAATATTTTCAAAATTGCAAAGGCTCCTTTCAGGTCTACAGTCTGGGCAGGTGCCAGGAAGGAGTCCTGAGGCTTGTTATGCTTCATTAGCTCTGATGTAACATCGGCCCCACCTGCATATCTTATTTTGTATTTGTTCTTTCTGTTTCTTCAGAATGATCAGCAATAAAACTCTCAGTATGCCCTCTGAGGCTGTTTTTAGTAGCAGCGGAGTAGGAGTAAGGTCTACTTTATGACATTCTGCTTAAAAGAGTGAGCTTAAGAAAACGGTCTGTTCTTCGGTGCTCACCAGGCTCTAAAAATGTAATGTGTCTGCTTTAGGGCCCAGCTATCCTCCTATCTTGTCTGGACCTTACTCCCTCAATTGTTTTCCTGATAAAATATATTTTTTAAATCTCTCCCGCTTTGCTTTCTCTATCTCTGAGCTTCTCAACCTTGGTACTGCTGACATCTTGGATAATTCATAGTTAAGGATGGGAGTGCCATGTTCATTGCAGGATGTTTAGCTGGCTTGTACCCACAAAATGCCAGTAGCACTCTCCCCACAGTCATGATAATCAGGAAAAGTCTCCACATTTAATTTAGCCTACCTATCTACAAGACTCAGACCCTCCAAATGAAGATACATATATGATGCATGCCTGTAGTCCCAGCTACTCTGAAGGCTGAGGCAGGAGGATTGCTTGAGCCCAGGAGTTTAAGATCAGCCTGGGCAGCATAGTGAGACACTCTCTTAAAAAAAAAAAAAAAAAAAAAAAAGACACACACACATGTCCCCCGTTAACCACAGATCTACTCAGTGATACATCTTTCCTTCTTTCCTTCAAATCAAACACCTTGAAAATGTAGCCAAAGCCTTTTATTTTTTCACTTTCTCACTTTCTGTTTATTTCTTTAATATCTTTTAAAACATAATATTTCATACAGAAAGGGATATATATAACATAAATTCATTAGAAAATATAATAAAGTAAATACTTGTGAACCCAGCTCCCAACATCTGAATGAAAATATCACCAATCCCATTGCAGGGGCGGCTACCTTCGTCTTCTCCCTGTTTCTCCCCACATCCAACCTGCTGCCCAGGAGCAATTACTACCCACTACCCTTTCTCGTTTTCATTTTTAGAAATTATTTTATTATATATTTTCCCATACAGTATATATTCTCTATATACTGTTTTCCTACACAGTATATTATTTAGTGTCGCTACTTTTGAGCTATGTAAAAATCATATACAATGGTGTGTTGCATTCTTCTGGGATTGCCTTTTGTTTTGTTTTCTTTTATTTAATGTTATTTCTTATATTTAATGTGTCACCTGTACCCATGCCTTATTTGCTGTAGAAGTAGAACAGTGAATTGGGAGCACTTAATGGGGATTTTGGTGTTTAAGTCCTGGCTATGCATGTATAATATTGGACAAGTTCCTAAATCCCGTTGTGTATCTATTTCTTTATTTGTAAAAGGATAAATATTATTCCTCTTTGAAGATAAAAATTAATTATGAATTAATTTATGTAAAGTACCAAGAGCAGTGCTTGGCACACAGCAGTATGTATAAGATCTTATTATTTACTCTGTATTTTGTGTAATATGTTCCATCATATGAATATAACACAACTTATTTATCCATTCTATGTCAAAGGACATTTGGGTGGTTTCCCATATTTCATTTTATCAATGCTGCTATGATCATTTTAGCAAACTTCTCCTGATACATGCATATGGGAAAGGATCCAGGGCATATATATTCAGGAGTAGAGTTGCCAATGATAGAATATGTTAATGTCAAGATAGTGCCAAATAGCTTTCCAATGTGGTTATACAAAGTTCCATCAGTGCATGAATTCCCAATGAACTCACACACTCTCTCACACTTACTCTGTTGTTCTGTATGACTCCCACATTCTTCAACACTCTTCCCTTGATTCATTTATTTATCTCTGCACCAATACTTCTCTATTTTAGCAACTATAATATTATTTTAAATTATTTTTAGCTTTATTTGATCATAACTTTAATAACCCTAGATTTATGTCAGAATACATTGCGTATAAAATTAGGAAATACACTGGAAAAATGAAATAATATTATAATATAACTCCAGGTATGATACATGCTATAAAGAAAATAAAACAACTTAGTGGAAGTAAGACAGTAGAGGTTGGTGAGGAGAGTAGGGTGGTCAAAAAAATGTTTTCTAGGGAGGTGATATTTAAGAATGTAGCAAAATTAAGTGCCCACTATCCATATTTCAAGGCTCAATGACCAGTTCTGACTAGTTACACTGCAGAGCTGGTGAAGTAACATCAGAGCATGTGCCTCAGGCTGATTTGAAGGACCAGGTCATTGAAACAGATGGACAGGCATTGACTTGCAAGTGCGGTGGTTGATGAATTATCTTTGTGAAGAGAAGGATAGTAAGCTAGTTAAAAAAATATTCAATTAATGAGGAGAAAGTAGCAATGGATGATGGTAGATGACTACAAGGAGGAAGGTAGCAGGTGGTATGGTTGTGACCACATGAACTTTAAAGCAGCTAGGGTTTTATTATTTTAAACCTTTATTGAGTAGGTGAATTTAGAGGGGAAAAAATTAGTGAGGAGAAGGGGAGAGTGGTCAGTGAAAATATTTTCCCCATATGTGGGTTTAGAGTAAAAAAGCCACCACCATATCTGGTAGAGAAACAGTATTCTCGGGGACAAGCTGATTTTAACCAGAGCAAGAAGGTAAAGGAATATGGGGGGAGAAAGACTGAAGTCACAGGGATTTTGTCAATGACATTCCAAAGAACTTCACAGAAGGGTCTGAGGCCTCAGAAAGGTGGGGTCAGATTGGGGGTGGTACAGAGCTATGTGATGTATGAGTCCAAGTATTCATTGTTGACCTGGAAGTGGGTCGGGTCAATACTTCCCATGGTGACTATGCTCAACAGAGGTATGTCATGATGGATTAGTCCTGATGATCTCTTCAGGGAAGATAAATAACCTTCAATTTTAACTTCATTTACAAAATGGAAACCATTGAACATGTTGATCCTCACCCTCCCATCACCAAATCTACTGTTTCCGCATGATGTTTTCCACCCCCTTCCTTGTTATATTGGCAGTACTCCCTCCTTTTATGAAATGTCACTCCTTAAACCCATGCTCTGGGTTCCAGCTTGTTGACCTTTCTTAAGGGCTGGTTATTTTCTGTCTTTTCTACATTATTATTTCTTCTTTTTCTTTCTACAAAATCAACAACAAATGTAGTTTGTATAGGGGTGCTTAATTTCCTTGTGAGACATGGATTCATTTGGCAGTCTGGCAAAACCTAAGGACCCTCCAATGTGTAAAGTAAATATGTAGAATTACGAAGCAAAATATTAAAATCAAGTTAGCAAAACTATATTTTTAAATACAACTATTATGACATTCAAATAGCAATTTATGATATGATGACATGTACCTTCTTTATTAACATATTAAGTAATAAAACCTAGCAACAGGTCTCACTCATAAGCACCCGCATTTCCAATTAATGATGAGTGTTAATGATATTTTGAGATAATTGCAGCAACTCTAAAGTAGCCTTGAAATGTATTTTCTCTTGGTAATGAAACCACAGATACTGCTAATACTACTATAGTTTGCTTTCTACATTTATATGATATTATCTGACAGAAATGCTAAATTCCAGTTAGAACTTAATGGTTAATGCATAATGACTTTTTGTTTGTTTGTTTGTTTGTTTTTTTCTCTGATTTCTGAGGTGGCGCGTTCCCTGAATTCTTTTTTCAGGCCCCAGTTAACAACTCCTGCTCCATAATTTTCACTTTAGAAAGCATTCTAATTTTTTTTGAGTAAATATAAATATAAATTTCTCGGCTGAGCAAATGTAGTTCTTCATGATTTACTCTCATCTACCTTCTTAGCCTAATCTCCACTTGTCCACCAATAACACATTGCTAGTCAGACCATTTCTATTTGCTCTTTTTCGTACCTCTGTATCCTTACAGCTCCCCTTTCCTGGAATAACCTTCAAACATATCCAATTTTTTAAAATCTATTTTCTTTCTCTTTTAACCTAGATTTGGAAAAGGTTCTCCTTGCCCTTCCTTATTCTAAGGTCTGATTTTGATTCCCATATTGTATTAGCTTTGGCTGTTCAGCTGTCAGTTTACTTATAAGATGGGTCCTTAAGAGTAGGCACTGTGTTATGTTCATCTTTGAAGATGTAATGAAAGAATGAAAGTGTGTCTGTTGCTAATTGTAACATCTTCCATCAATAAATCTGTTCTCTTCACTGTCTGCTTTCTCGTAATGTTTTGTTTGTTTGTTTGTTTGTTTGAGACGGAGTCTCACTCTGTCGCCCAGGCTGGAGTGCAGTGGCACGATCTCAGGCCATTCTCCTGCCTCAGCCTCTCCCGAGTAGCTGGGACTACAGGCGCCCACCACTACGCCAGGCTAATTTTTTTGTATTTTTAGTAGAGACGGGGTTTCACTGTGTTAGCCAGGATGGTCTCAATCTCCTGACCACATGATCCATCCGCTTCGGCCTCCCAAAATGCTGGGATTATAGATGTGAGCCACCGCACCCGGCCTCTTGCAAATTTTATTGTACTTATTATCACAACCACTTTCAGACTAGTTATTGCTGAATTTCATTTAGGTTAATTTTGTCTGCCTGCTACTTACCCTTATATCCCAAGCCACCTATCCACCACCTACCCACTTATATTCTGGCAAACAGGGTAAGAATCGTGTTTCACGGTGTGGCAGTAATTGCAACCTTGGCTGCACCTTAATAAACACCTGAGGATTGTGTAAATAATATTTGTGTCTTGGCTCTACCTCTAAACTGATGTGGGGACTAAATAGTGGTACTTTCTGAAACTCTCCCAGGTGATTGTAATGGTATGAGGATTGTGAAACGCTGGGATATTAAGCATCCTTGCTGGTCCTGGAAATACCGGTCCTATATGTGGTACTAAATAATTATTTTCTAAATAATAACCAGAACTTACATGAATATACACACTTATAAGGATAATTTTTCCATACAATTTTGAAATAGATAAGAATCTGTAATTTAATAAACTTATTGTACTTTATTAGTGTTTTTAGATAACAGCTTTGCTTTCTAAATTATTTAACTCACTGCATTTCCCAGACCATGCGATAATACTCTTTCCCAATGAATTTCTGCTCTGTTGTACCTATGTAACATTCATTAAAGACCCTAAACCCTCACTACAAACTGCAAAACTCAGTGCTGATGCTAAAGCATACTCTTCACTCTAAAACTTCCAATTTCATAACTCCGTTTGCATTATCTAATGTGAGCATCTCCCACCTCCTCAGAGAATAGCTTTTGCATTTTACTCTATCTAAAACTCTCTAAAATCCCCAGATAATGTAACACTTCTTAGATGAAAATTCTGGTTTCAATCAAATTCTGATTTAACATTCTAAGACATTGAAAAAAAATGTGTTTTTGTTGTTGTTTGTATTTATTATTTATTTATTTATTTTTTCTTTTTCTAGTGTCCTTTAGTGCAAAAAGACCTTTGGCTGAAGTAAAGAAAACTATTATCTAAGTAAAAAATTAAAGCATCTGAGACTTTCTGATCATAATGTGACAATATCAGGACCTTGTATGGATAGAATACTTGGAAAGGGAAAAACAGAACATCCTCATAGACTTTTCTCACTTGATTGACCGTAGATCCAACCCACATCTGCATTTGTTTCTTTAAAAAAAAAAAAAAAAAAAAAAAGTGTTTATAAGCTTCAAAGTCTCTAAATTGGGATAGGGCTCTAACTATTAGCATTCATGGCTATTCATGTTTAAATTGCCTTTCTTTTTTTTTTTCTTTTTTTATTATAGAGTCCTCATTAAGTTTTCTTTCACTTGCTACTTAATTGTTAAATTATAGTTCTGTATTGAGGAAGAACATCCAATCTATTAATAGATAATTTGAAAATAAATGTATATGTTTCTTCTCATACCCATTCCCTGCAATTTATTTATAACTCTTGTAATTTCAAGATGCAACCAGAAGAGATAACATTTTATTATGTTATGACTAGATTTTCTGGTTAGGAGCTTTCATTCAGCAGAATTACATTTTATTTCTACATAATGCATAGTTATTCAAACTTCAGTTGCTGGTATAATTTAATTGAACCTAAGTCTAAGAAGATTTAAATAGATTCAGTAAAATTGTTAAGTTTTAAATAGCTAAAAAAGCAATTCATGGATAATTGAATATTTTAGCTATATCAAAAATACATTTAGGGAATTCCAAAAACAAAAGTAATAACTACAAAATATCTTGGTATTTTGTTACAGTCAACCCACTATTTACACAACTATTCTGTTATCTGTAATTCAGACAATTATTTGAAAAAAAAAAAAGTATGGAAAAAAACATTCCCTGTGACTTTAAAACATTTTAATACTGTGTACTAGCATTTTATTTATTTATTTTAGATGGAGTCTCACTCTGTCACTCAGGCTGGAGTGCAGTGGCATGATCTCAGCTCACTGCATCCTCTGCCTCTAGGGTTCAATCGATTCTCTTGCCTCAGTCCCCAAGTAGTTGGGATTACAAGTATGTGCGACTACGCCCAGCTAATTTTGTTTTATATTTTTGGTGGAGATAGTTTCACCATGTTGGCCAGGCTGGTCTCGAACTCCTGACCTGAGGTAATCCACCCGCCTGGGGCTCTTAAAGTGCTAGGATTATAGATGTGAGCCACTGCACCCAGCCTGTAATGGTATTTTGAAATAGTGGTTGTGATAATATTGTTTAGTCAGCTAAAATTAGTGTTAATCAAAAATAAAATTCCTCTGGATATCATGCATGGTAAGGTTTTCCACATTGCACCTAAAAATGTTGAAAGCATTTCTCTGCCGTTTTCTCTTTTCTATGAGAAAAGCTTTTTTAGTTTTTCATATTCATCATATTTATTTATATTTACCAAAAAGAAGCACTAGATCTAGTATATTTGTTTGTGTTTCCTTATTGTTTGTGTTTAACAGTTAAAGCCAACATGTTAATTTTAGTTTTTATTTTATTTTAAATTATTTTAATTCAATTATATTAGAGGACTTTTTGAAGAGAGAAGAAACCAGCGTGTAACAGCAAAGAACACAGATTCTATAGCCATATTGTTAGGGCTCCCATCTGAACACTACCTCTTATTAGATGAGTGATTCTGGGCAAGTTAGTCCACAGCTCTGTTTCTCAGTTCTCTTAACTGTAAGAACAGAGAGCCATAGTATCTTTCTCTTAGCTTTTGTGAGAAGATTAGGTGAGTTATTAAGTGCCTAGAACAGTGCCTGGAACATAGTAAGCAGCGCCTTAATATTTGCTGTTTTCATTGTTATTATTGAAGCTAGATGATTCTAATGTGCTACCATAGAAAGTGAGGGATAAAAGTATTACATATTTTTAGATGTTATTTAACTAAGTTCTAGAAATGTATATGGGGACATGAAGTATGCAAAAATGAATAAAACAGTGCCTACCCTAAAATATTTATAATATAATAGACAAGATAGATAGATATACATGTGCCATAGGTGGCACAATTTGAATAGACAATAAAGGTTCAAATAAAATGCTAAGAAAGTATTTTAGTAGTGGTTCCTGGAAGAGATATAATTTCAATTGGACTTTGAATAATAGAATTTTGACTGAGAGTGAGAACATAGAAAGTAGGAGTAGGAAGGACAGAAATTTCAGAGCAGTGTAGAATAATGACTGATGTTTTGGGCTGAAGTAAATAGATGGATTGGGGGCATGTGGGTGGGAAAAGGGTATACAGTAAGAGTTAAGGATGGGAACCACAGACTAGTTCATGAAGAATACTGACTGCAATGCTATTGAAACGAAATCTGCTGGGCAGTGCAGGAGTCACTGGCAATGCAGGAGTCTCAATATGGGCATAAAATAGTTAGAATTGTAGTTTAGTGATTATTTTGACAGCAGCATGATGAATAAATGGATGGAAAATGAGAATAGAGTCATGAAGCCAGTAAGTGGCAGTTAGAATTTAAAACCAGGTACATCGGTACTAGAAGCCATCACTGAGAACCAGTGCTTTGAGATCAACTTCCATATTGGTCTTCAGTGTGCCATTAGTTTTGCTAGTTCCGCCTCTGTTATGAGGTGTTTCTTTCTCCTTAGCTCTTATTCCCTTTGCATGCCTGCATTTTACCCTAGTAATAGTTATGAACTAGTATAACAATTAGTTGCTGGTGAGAGTAGTAGAGAAGAAAGCACTGACTGGTATTATATGTAACTGTACACCCTTTGTTTACTTATAGTAAGGGTTGAGAGCCCCAGGAGACTCCAGTATTCAATCACAGGTAACAGATTATCCTGTCTATGTTCTGTCTGAATATCCCCTTGCAATCTGTACACATTTGAGAATTACTAAGACTTCCTAAAAAATAAATCAAAATTATTCTCTGGAAGATATGAATACTTGTTTAATGTATAAAATTTTATTTTCTTTTTTTCTATTTCATGAAAAAATAAAAAATGAATATGTTTATATATTTAAGCCATATTTTGGCAGAACTCATAGAATATTTCATATTTGGTAATAAACTTTCAGTTTTAGAAACTCTGATCTATAGTTTTTATCTTTCTAAATTTCAGCTTGTTTTTCTAAAATTATTCTCACTACTGTAATTTAAAGCTAAAACTGGGTCCGGTGTGGTGGCTCACGCCTGTAATTCCAGCACTTTGGTAGACCAAGGTGGGCAGATCATCTGAAGTCAGGAGTTCAAGACTAGCCCGGCCAACATGGAGAAACCCTGTCTCTACTTAAAATACAAAAAAATTAGCCGGGCATGGTGGCGCATGCCTGTAATCCCAGCTACTTGGGAGGCTGAGGCAGGAGAATCACTTGAACCTGGGAGGTGGAGGTTGTGGTAAGCTGAGATCGTGCCATTGCACTCCAGCCTGGGCAACAAGAGCAAAACTCTCTCAAAGAAAAAAAAAAAAAAAAGTCAAAATTACACTACTTAATTTGGATATCTATACATATTATAGTTCTGTTAGATAATTCTATTTATAAAAATATTCATATCTTTCTCATTTATTCAACTTCATTGTATCAAAGGTGAAAAAATTTATTGTATTTTAGAATTTAATTTTTTATTGAGTAGAAAGGCATTTATGTACAATTTGCACATAAATGTCAGATGGCATTTCACATTAATGATACCAATTGAATAAATTTTTCCATAAAAAAGACCATACATCAGGCTACAAATGTTTGTGTGTAGTTATCATATTTTTCTAGTTCAAATGCTTAGGAGAATAAGCTTTTTAAAGTACAAAATTTTGTCCATAGTTCAAAATATTATAATTCTGGCATATAAATTACTTGAATAATGACAGTCATTATAATTAAGTATAAAGGCATAAACATGATGACAGATAATGTGTGTCAGGTTAAAGATTATCATTTATAAACCATTAAGATTATTTTAATGTGTTATATTCAAAATATATTTTCTTGTTTTTAATAATATTTATAAGATCTATAATTAAGATGTACATTGATGGACACTAGTGCAGTACATAGATGTAAATACATAAAGAAAACTCCAGATATGGGCAAACACTTTTCATTAGAATAATAGAAATAGGAAGAGAATATAAGATAAAATTATATAGGCTTAGTCACTTAAAACATATTCTATGAAGATAGACTTGTATTAACTGGATTGTTTTATTTACTATTTTTAAATAAAAAGATAATCTAATTTTTACAGTTAAAAAATTATTTCATATTCATTAGTTTGTTTGTGCTCTCCTAAATCTCTGAGTGTCATAACATCTTGTAACAATAAGCTGTTAGATCCTTAATCCCGGTATAATTGTGTGACTCAATAGGGAGTCCAGAAAAAAAATTACCTTGTAATTTAATTTATACTTCATTTTATTTTTCTCCATTGAGATATGCAAGAATAGTGAATGGCTTGTTAATGTGCAGTGGAATGATTAAATTATATTGTAGGGGTATTGTGATGAAATGATGTGTATTTAACCTTTTGCTTTTTGTATCTTTTTTGGTACAGAGATTTTGGAAATCACATTACACACTGTTGTTTAACGGCCTTTAAAAATGTTTTGTGCAGAACAAATAGCCTAATTTTATGGGTTTTTGTTGATGCTAAACTCTGGAGCAGAACCAAAAGGCATCCTGACTGCCAAGACAAATGAAGAAAATCATTTCCGTTACTAGCTTGGCAGAATGTTTTTATGTGATGGTTTTAAAAAATAACTTTCCATTTCCAGTGAGGTCTTTCTTTGCCATATATTGTCACCTGAGTTAACATTTGGATGCAGTTCTGAGCCTATTAAACTATTTAAAAATACCAAACAAACCAAAACAACAACAATAAAACTTTAGTAAACCTATATTTCTGCTACTCCTTTGGAGAGCCCCCATGTGTTGAACTTTAGAGAGTGTTCATACTTATCTTCTATCTCTCTTCCATCTACTCAGAGTGATCTGTTCGACATCCGTCTACCTTTCCTCAGAGATCCTATGAGTCTTTAAGAGCCTAGGTTATTGCTAACATCCTGTGGTATTTCCTTCCTGATTAAACTGGAAATTTTTACTTGTTTTATTTATTTAACATGTTACAGCATTTTCATGCCAACAAACCTGATCTCTCAAACTTCAGTGTAATCTCCTTTGACAGATTGACTTTACCAAGAATGTGATAAAAGGCATATTGACTGATACAAGCCAATCAACAGACGTTGAAAAGCAGAGACTGTGCTTAAGACATTGTGCCAGACAGGCACTGGTAGTGAGACAGAAATAAGTCACTGCCTTGCCCTCTGTAATTTATAGTCTAATAAGAGAGCTAAAATTAAGTACACATCATTGTTGTCCTAGATAGAGAAAATAAGAACACTATGAGGGATTAAAGGAGCAAGAAATACTATCTGTTGAAAAAACATCAGCAAAGATTTTGCTGTGAAACTCTGGGAAATGCGCCTGAAAGAATAGTTTCGTTATTCTTACAGCAATTGCCATTATTAGTTTTGCTGCTAGGAACAATGCATGTTCTGGCAATCCTAGAAAAGCCGTTATTGTCTTCACCATCACATAATATCTTTGTGACAAAAACCGTGAAGGGTCTGAGATTTTATCTTGCTCTCAAGACAGGTTAGCCGGTCACAGTTTCACAGATGTTGTCAGAAAACATTACACTCTTGGGTCAGAGACAAAAGACTCTTATTACTCATGGCACAGCAGGCAGCAAGGGCTTCTTGTTTCCATCAGTGTCCTTGCCCCGCAAGTCCTGCAGGGGGTGATGCGCGGCAGCCTAGGTAGACACTGCACTCAGTGGATATGTGTCACATCTCAGGGACCCCAAGCTTAGGAAACTCCCAATCTTATAAGGTGGCTGTTAGCAAAACTGTCTAAACTTTGTCTAGAGGAAGATACAATCTTTACCATCCCGGTCAGGAAACAAATCTTTCATTTGCCCTGGAGGGAGATTCAATTTCTCTCTTTTCAGGCTATTTGAAAAGATATTCTGGAATAAAAGCTGTCAAAAGATGTATAAAAATGCTGTGGAGAATTAACCCCTAGACAGTGTGTTTAACTGGAAATGGTCATTTTGAAACCATTATTTAGGGGAATACAGAGCAATGTACGATAAAACTAAAGTTTAAAGAAGTCTTCATTTTACATAATAATGAAAAATGAGTAAGAAGGGATGGTACTATTGTAAAAAGAAGCAGAGCCTGTATCTCATAAGTTATGTTATAAACAAAATGCATTATTCTGAATTATGGAAGAGGTATTATCTAATCTAGTTATATTGATAAGGGGATTAGTAATGAAAATCTTTCCTGATAGATGATCCTAAATGAATTTATATTTTATTATATATGATAAAATACATATATTTGTAAACATAGTCTATATATACATGCACAAGTTCTAGCATATCTATTTGAATAATTTATGCTTCCACAATAAAATCATAATTCCCAAATCAATTTGAATCTCAAATTAGAATGAGTCTTAGAGGTTATTTATTAAAATCTATCCCTGAGTTCAAGAATGGTTTTCCAAAATAATAGATCAGGTCAAGTTTATAAACTCTGCAGCCTCACTTCTAGAATTCACCCTATAGTGGGGTCAGTGACTCCACTCAGGTGTATGCAAAGCTGCACTTGAACCGGATATTGACTGATATCTTTCCTAAATCATACATGACCCACTGATGGATTTATTGCCAACATCAACATCTATTCTAGGATTTTATGTGTGTGTGCTTTTTGCTTTAGGGTTGGTTTTCTTTTATATCACCATTCTTTCTGTGTTTATCTTTTCTTGTGTTGCAACATCAAAAACAAAACTGTGTTTTCACTTAAAGTTTATATGCCAAAATTGTGTTTTCCTTTAAAAGTTTATACACTGCACTTTGAAAATTAAAGAACACCTCATGCTCAATATTGTTAGTAAAATACTGCTTGGGGCTCATTGCACCAATGAATAAGAACATAAAAGTAATATTTTATACCTATAATTCAAACCATAGAGTGCTTGTTTCTATGATAATAAATTAAATCAGATAGCATTTATCACTATAAAATGCTATTATCACCACTTTGATAAATTTCCAATATTACTCAGGTATCAGGAGCTGGTTTTGGCTACATAATGTATAAGTTAAGTGACACGCCTCTTTCACTTGTGGGATATACATGCCTTACCTGATATTTTACGAGGCATGGCTTTAAGAAAAAGAAAAAGCGTAAGTCTTACTTATTTTTCCTTCTTTTTTTTTTTTAATTGAGATGGAGTCTCACTCTGTCACCCAGGCTGGAGTGTAGTGGCGGGATCTTGGCTCACTGCAAACTTTGTCCCCCGGGTTCAAGCAATTCTCCTGCCTCAGCCTCTGGAGCAGCTGGGACTACAGGTGCACACCACTGTGCCTTGCTAGTTTTGTATTTTTTATAGAGATAGGATTTCACCATGTTGGTCAGGCTGGTCTCAAACTCCTGACCTCAGGTGATCCACCTGCCTCGGCCTCCCAAAGTGCTGGGATTACAGGTATGAGCCACTACACCTGTCCTAAAAAAGCTGAATCTTGAAGATATTTAGGATTCAAACAAACGTGAGATTTTGGAAACTAAAATGCCTGTAGGAATCATTCATGTAAAAGAAAAGTCTGAAACAAATCAAAATATCTGTTCCATTTCAACTCCGGAGGAAAGTTGCCACACAGGAATGCTTGCCTAGTGTTGCATTTCATCATATTTTTCTAGGGAAATCGGAAATAGGGATTTTTATGCAAGATTTTAAAATTTTTAAATGTTGGCTCCTAACCTAAAAATAATTACAATTTGCCACTAAATAAAAAAATACCACCAATCAGCAACGTCTAATATTTTATTCGATAATCAGAATGTCTTTCCAGGCTGGCAGAGCATAAACTGGGATGGTGATGGATAGAGGAAGGGGAGGCAGAAGATAATAGAGACTTTAAGGGAACAAACAAACTGCTGTAGACAGAAGAGTCTGTCTTGCTGTCATAGGCCTACCAATACAGTCTAACAACAGTAAACATTGACACTGAACTGGAAAAGGCTGCACCTGAATCCTTCTCAACCAAGGTCTCTGAGGATTCTTAAGCATCCTGAGGAGAAAGAGGTTGTTTGTAAAAATGTTAATGATGTCTTGAGAGGGCCATGCTACTTGGGTGTGTTATTTTGACTCCTTCATCAAATTCTTAGGTAGCCTGGGGTATTAGTCCATTTTCATACTGCTATAAAGAACTACCGAGATTGGCTAATTTTTAAAGGAAAGAGGTTTAATTGACTCACAGTTCAGCATGGCCAGGGAGGCCTCAGGAAACTTCCAATCATGCTGGAAGGTGAAGGGGAAGCGAAGCACCTTCTTCACAAGGTAGCAGGAAGGAGAAGTGCCGAGCTAAGAGGGAAAAGACCCCTATGAAACTATCAGATCTTGTGAGAACTCAGTATCACGAGAACAGCATGGAGAAAACTGCCTTCATGATTCAATTACCTCCACCTGATTTCTCCCTTGGAAAGTGGGGATTATGGGAATTACAATTCAAGATGAGATTTGGGTGGGGACACATAGCCTAACCATATCATCTGGCTTCGATGGAGGCAATTAAGTAAAAACTGTAGAGTGTTTTGGTGAGAACCAACATCCCTCCAAGATAAATCACCTGACCAGCTGAGTCCATGAAATTGATACGGTTGCATGAGATGGTGTTCCCTTGAAACACCCAGGGAACTTAAGAAAGGAGGTGGACTGAGCATTTTCATTCTGGTGAGGGAAGGTGATTGATCCAGCAGATGTGGGGATAAACAATGTTAAGTGGAAACTTAAGCTCTTGAGCCACAAAAGCATTTGGGAACTGACTAGTTGCTACAGTTACTCCTATGGATCACATTCCTTTGTTTCCACCCATAGATTTATTGCAATGTGGGTTTGCACAGATAAATAAGAATTTTTAAAAGAAGCTCCCAAAATAATAGCATCTCTTTGATAAAGCTGTGGTAAGGATTAAATTAGATATTGTATTTAAAGCACTTGGCACAAAAATTGGAAAACTTGATAATGCTAAGTGAGGGTGTGGGGGCATGGATTGCCGGTATAGACATGTAGCCATTCTGGAGAGCGGTCTGGTACTACATTCACAGATGCAAAATTTACTTGCCCTGAGACCCAGTAATTCTTATCTCATGTATATATACCAACGATTTTCTTACACAGATCCAAAAAGGGCATGTACAAAAAGGTAACAATTTATTTGATGTCATAGAGACTTGGAAGCAATCTGGGTATCCATCGTTTGGAGAGTTGATAAGAAAATATGGGGGAACCACACCTTAACATTGCAAAACACTCAGAAACAGCAGACTATATGTGTGCATAGGACTATTGAGGGACCTCAAAAACCCAGTTCTTAGTGAAAAAGATAAGAAAGAGATAAGACTTAACTTCAATACTATTTACATAAATTAGAAATATATGCACAAAAAGCAGTAGTATACACTTTATAAGAATACATACAAACAAATAAGGTACCTGGTAACAGGATACAATAGTTGCCTCCTGGGGGGATGGAAATAAAACATGGAGTGGGAATAAGGAAATAAATAATTAACTAAAATAAAAGAGGAACCCTTTAAGAGTGTTGATGAAAAGGAATCATGAATTAAGTAATATAAAAACTCAAACCTCTGCACATAAATTGATAAAGCAAAAGAAGGAAAAAATAAAATAAAGTTCTTAACACAGTGCCTGGCACATAGTACAATTAATTCTATAGATGAAGCAAAAAGAGGACCAAAAGGAGTCTGAGAAAAGAAAAGGAAAGAAAGTGATAAAGAAAAAAATCTCTTTCAAAAATAAACTAAGTTTTGCAATTAGAAATTTGTGAAACCAGTTAACAAGTATAGTTACACTGATTTCTGCTTGTGGTCTCAGGAAAGTGCTAGATACTATTGCAGGTGAAAAAGAAAAGTTCGATATATTCTCCTTATCAGAGAATAAACCAACAAACTTAAAACATAAGTTTTAAGGAATGTATAAAGGAAGAAAACAATAAACTTAAAATGCAATGAAAACTTTTGGAAATCTAGCTGGAAATTGGTAGAGTTAAACAATGTTTTAAAAAAATAATCACTCTGGGAGGCTGAGGCGGGCAGATCATGAGGCCAGGAGATCAAGACCATCCTAGCTAACACTGTGAACTCCGTCTCTACTAAAAATACAAAAAATTAGCCGGGTGTGGTGGCGGGCGCCAGCTACTGAGTCCCAGCTACTCAGTAGGCTGAGGCAGGAGAATTGCTTGAACCCACGAGGCGGAGGTTGCAATGAGCCAAGATCACATCACTGCACTCCAGCCTGGGTGACAGAGCCAGACTTCATTTCAAAAAATAAAAACAAAAATAAATAATAAATAATCAAAGAGACAATATGGTGTATTACTGGGTGATACATTATAAGTCAGCATTAAAGAGTCATTCATCCTTTAATCATTGTATGCAGCAAACATTATGGAGAGCCCACCACATAGCAGGTTCTGTGTTAAGTAGTAAAAGCACAAGAAACTGCAGGATGGGCCTGCGTTGGAGGAGCAGTTAGGTTTAATACGGGAAAGGGCTGGTTAAGGCATGGCTGTCCTCTGAAGGGCCAAGACTTGAGGTGAACTTTCAAATATAATTTTTTTTTAAAAAAGGATTTATCATAAAGTAAAAGCCCAGGGATAAGTTTCTTAATTATGCAAATAATTATGTGAATAACACAAAGCCCCATTGTATCTTATCAGAAAATAGAAAAAAATGGAAATGTCTTGAACTATAGAAGAAAGTGAAATGGTTTTCAGTGTGGTTTATTTTTATATGCAGTTATCATAATAGTACATTATCTTTTATTTTAGATACACTGGCCTAGTACAGCTCTAAAAATGGAAGAATGCATAATGAAGGGAAAAGATGCGGTAAGTATTATTCATTGTAAATTAAACAAATCATCAATTATATCCCTAGTTAACCACAAAGAACTGAATCACTAAATTTTTATTTGCTCTTATAAAAGCATGTGTGCAATTTGGTTCATGAAGAAAAAAATGTATAGGCATATAAGACATAATTATGTAAAATTAATTTCAATGTAGAGTTAAAGGAAGCAGAGATGCCATTGAGATCTTGGTTTTTATTTTGTTTTTTAATATCTTAATCAACTTGGGTTTACAAATTCCTTATACTAATGCTATTTCCCATGTATTTGGCAGAAAAATAATTGCAGGTAATTTTTTTTTTCTAGGAACAGTTAAGCACATTCTTTGTGAGATTTCACTTTACATTGTTTAGTAAATTAGAAAAGAATGAAGAAAAAAAAGTCAACAAAAAGTTTGAGAGAGGCAATAAACACATTTTACCTATTCCTAAATATTTTAGGGTCTCTTCTACTTTAAGAAGCAATATTCCCTTTCTCTATAGTTTCCCTGCTGAGTGTGAGTGGCAAAATGCTGTGCGTCAGCCCGCCGACACAGTCCCTAACACACTAAGACGTCAGTGATAGGACTTTCACATACAAGCAGTGTCTAGCTGATTTCGTGACACAAATGCACCCTGGAGGAAGGCCTGGACATCTGCCTGTGAAAGTGAACTTATCCTTTTTTTCAGTAAGGAAGAAAAAAAGTATATAAATGACTAACACACATTATACCAACTCCTCATTCTCTGTAGCAGCTGGGTCACAGCCAAGGAGTGAGTCAGCACATTCCTGTTGCCTTAACCCACAGCATGATGCTGACTAATTGAACTTATTCTTAGGCCATGTCAATCTAAGCTCAGCTGAGCCAAAATGTGGTCTAATAGGCTCCCTTTCAGATGTGACGGTGTGTCAAGAGAGGAAATGCAGATGCTTACGGAAACAAACAACAGATATTTTCACCATTCCTGAATGATCAGATTCTACCAAATATATGGGTCACCTGAAGAATAAAATATCATGTGATTGCAAATTTGAAGAAATAAATATACCTGTGTGCTCTAGATAATCAATTCAATAGTGCACTCCTCGTTCTTGCCAAGTGATTCCGCTGGCCTTTTCTCCTAACACTGTTATAGGACAAACTTTAAAGTGCTGAAATTGCAACAGGTCCTTATAAAACATGACATAAACTGATCACTACGTGTATTGATTTCAAGTAATACTGGGCACTAAAAGAGTTTAGTATTCATTTCATAATTTATTTTTAATGAAATACCAACACCTAATTTGTCAAAAGAATGCTTACTAAAATTAATTTAGCCAAGCTGATTTTGAAGCAATTGTAAATGTTTCTTTAATTCAGTATACTGATCATTAAATTCACTTACTGATGGATATATTAAAACTTTGTTAACATGTGTTATGTATTAGGTGCTGTGCTCAATTAACTGGGAAATGCCGAGATGTGTAAAACAGATTCTGTCCTCAAGAAGCTCACAATTGAATACCAATGTTGACAAACTAGAGCGTCTAGGCCAAAGGTGGCTTGTTGCCTATTTTTGTAAATAAAGTTTTATCTGAACACAGCCCCACACATTTAGTTTTGTATTGTTTATGGCTGCTTTCATGCTATAGTTGCAAAGGTGAATAGTTGCAACAGAGACCAGATAACTCATCAAACTAAATACATTTACATTCTGGCCCTTTACAGAAAAAGTTTGCTGATTCCCAGTCTACTACTATTTCTTACAATAATATAGTAATCTTATCATAGTCCTACAACAAAATGTTGGTTTTATTGGTTAGTTTTCCGTATTTACTTAACAATTCTCTCTGAAAGTGCTTTATGTGAATTTGTGAGTGTGAGAATATAAGACTTACTTTCCAAAACATTAAAATTCTGTTTGTCCTAAATACTGCATATTTTGAGAGGCTAAGGCAGGTAGATCGCTGGAGCCCAGGAGTTTGAGACTAGCCTGGGCAACATGGGGAAAACCCATCTCTACAAAAGATACAAAAAGATACAAAAAGATTAGCTGGGCCTGGTGGCACATGCAACTTCCTCCCGTAGTTGCAGCTACTCTGGAGGCTGAGGTGGGAGGATCACTTGAGCCTGGGAAGGCGAGGCTGCAGTGAGCCAAAATTGCACCACTACGTTCCAGCCTGGGCAACAGAGTGAGCCCCTGTCTTGGAAAAAAAAAAAAAAAAGACTGTATTTCCATATCAATAACTATGTTTTTTCTAATTTTTGGTTTTGATGACTTTATGCTGATTCATTGTTTATACTGTACTTAAAAAACCAACAGTGTTGGAAACAGCTTAATTACTTAGTGGAACATATTGCCATGAGATTTTTTACACTTGAAGAAATTTCTGAATAGTGCTTTCTTCATTCCTCAATTGTAAACTAGAATACATGAAAAATGATACACTCTCATTATAAAATGTAATTTACACATCACTGCTAACCAAAATGTGTCTCAGTAACCCCAATTTCTTCTCCAAGTTCTTGTCCTCTTTTCTTCTACCCCTCTTGCCTCCTTCGCCCAGCAGAGATTTACGGTAAAACATGAGCTTTGTAGGGCTAGGAAAAACAAAAATCAAAAAGGACTGAACATGTTTATTATGCTGATAGATTCCTTCCTTTTTTTCCTGCTTTAGGGTGAATGTGCAAATTATGTTCGGGTTTTGCATCACTATAACAGGACACACCTTCTGACTTGTGGTACTGGAGCTTTTGATCCAGTTTGTGCCTTCATCAGAGTTGGGTATCATTTGGAGGTAAGATGTTTCATTCATTGCTATCAGTAAAAATAATGCTTAAAACAACCTTGTTCTCAAAAAAAGACTGCAGCATTTCTTCCCAAGAAAGATAAAAGCATTTGTGATGTACTGAATCAGTTTGCTTGAGACAGATAAATTATCTTTCTGGGCCTTCAAAATTCTTGTCAGGTACAAAATCTGTGAACCAATTAATTCGCTATGTACTCAATTCAATGAATAATTTTATTTGCTTAATTCGTCCACTTAGGAACATCTCTTAACATCAAACTGTGTTCTCTATTGTGTTATATTAATATTTTCATTAATTTAACCACCAAACTGGCATATGTATATAGGTGTGTGTGTATGTGTGTGTATATATATAAAATTTACATAAATAAAATATAATATTTTACAGGGGGCATGCAAAGACTTTTTGATTCTGTAATTATTTTCTTATGGTCAGATGAGGTAGGGAATGCAGGAGGAGGGAATATTTCAAACTGAGTTAAGGTAAATATTACTTGGTGCCAGTTACAAATCTCTTCCGCTAAGACTTTGCCACTAGGTGATACTGCATAATAAAAGCAAATCCCAACTGAATCCTGCCACACATATAATACTTACTAGCAAGCAGGCTCAAAGATCAGTCATAAAACCTATTCCTGTAAGCTGAGTGAATCTCAACTCTCATTAATTTTAGGTACATTTTGAAGCACTGTATATCGCAATTTTACCCTGAAGCATATGAAACAATATACTCATATAGAATCTGTTATTTTTCATCTACAGTGGAAGGCAGAGTCCTACACTAAGACAAGGCACAGATAAAATAGAGTTCTAGGTATTCTGTTGTTAAGCAGCTAGACTCATGATTCTTACATTCTATTTATGAAAGAGCAGCAGTGGCCATAAAATATTAATATTTTAAGCCACCACATACAAACAACACCATTTCACCACTAAAATATTATTTCTGATATTCCTTATACTAGTTAACACTCAAGTGCAAATATAATTCGAAGTATTTGAAGTGCTTAATAGCTGCCCCTAGAGAGTGCCCGTGATTTAACTACTTCAGCTGTTAACTATCTGTATAGGCAGATTCTATCATTAGCATATTTTAAATGTTAACTAGCCACCCCTAGTTGTAGATTAAATTAAGTAACATCTAAAATACATCACGGTGTGTTTACTGAATCATTTTAAAGAAACAATGCATATGATATAATAGAAGAATTTTAAGGATATGGAAGGCGAATCAGGCCACTGTAAGGTCAGAATATATAAATGTATACAACAAAGTATACATAAATATATACGTGTGTATGTGTAGACACAAAATATATACCTCTTGTCGTGCAAATCTGCTAGAAACAAATTCCGTTTCATTTATTTTAAAATGCTTTTGTTTCACCTGTATTTTTAAAGGAATTTTCCTTCTTATAGAATTCTGGGTTAAAAGTTGCTTTGTGGTTTTGTTTTGTTTTCTCCTTTCAGTACCTCAAAACTACTTTGTCTTCTAATTTCTTTCTAATATAAAGTAAAGCTTTGTTCCTATTGATGTTTCCCTTTTAAAATTGCTTTTATCTTTTCAGATTTTGTCTTTATCATTGCTTTTCAACAATTTCAATAGTGTGACTTTATGTGTGAAGGAGTGGGAGGGATCGGTATCTGTATTTCTTAGGATACTAAGCTTCTTGGATACCTAACGTTATTCTTTCCATCTAATTTGGTAAATTTTGATCATTATTTCTTCAAATAATATTTCTCCTTTATTTACCCACTCCTTTCCTTCAGGATATATACACACACACACACACACACACACACACACATATACGTGTGTGTGTGTATATATATATGAAATATATATATGCATATATATACTTGTATATAAATAACAGAAAAAGAAAAAAAATATATATATATATATGTTAGACTTCTAGGCATTGATCTAAGACACACAGTTCATTTTTATTCAACCTTTTTCTCCTCTACGTTTCAGATTGGAAAAATTCTATTGATTTATATTCAAATTCATGTACTCTTTCTCCTGATATCTCCAATACGCTACTAAGCTCACCCCATTGGATGTACCATACAGAGCGTAGTTTATTTGAAAGGTGTATTAGCCCATGTAAATTTGCAATGGGCAGTAGCCACCTTTTTCAGCTTTGCAGCCACTGCCTTTTATTTACTTGCACATACAGTTCAGATGTTGGACAGCGATGTTGAAGATAATTTACAAGGATACATACCATAGCTTCTAGATTTCACCACTCACTTTTCTGCTTGAGTTCTAGCCATTCATTTCCACATGAATTAAGGGATTTCCTCAAGTGAAAAAATCTCTCTAGTCTTTGTCTATTCTTAATTGATCTCCAGTGCCTTTTAGACGTTTTAAAAAATAAATCATATATATATATACACAAATATATAGTTTATCATCATTTTCTTTGAAAAGTTGGTCCAATATAAGATGCATTATCAGTAGCAGAACTGGAACTTGGTGTACTTTAACTTCATACACATGATAGTGAATAACTTTATCTCACATAATTATCTAAATATTAAATATGATTGAAATATTTGAGTCATGTTAGAATCTTTAAATATGATTGAATATTATTTCAATCAAATTCCAATAGTTGAATGCTTATATGATTGAAATACTATCCCCCATAATTATCTAAATATCAGATATAATATATTTTGAAAAAAATTATATATATACATACATGTCACAAGAGGAACTGGTGACCATCCAATAATAAAAGCAGTATGAGATTTATCCCCAAAACACCATTTAAAGTCTTGATGCAATTTTACATGAGGGAATGAAAAGTTACAAATCATTTAGTCAAGGAGAATACTTTGATTAAGTAGCAAAGAGGCAGTGATGTATGGAATCGGTTTGCAGAAATTTATGTTGGTTAGAGAACAGCAGGAGATAAAACTGGGATAAGTTGGTGGAAGATTTTAATACTAGACATTGGCACTCTGTGTTATTGTAAAGACAGCACGGAGACCATGAAGGAGTTTTGAACAGAGTATTTGATTGGCAAGACATTCATAATATTTAAGATTGATTCAAGCAGGGAGAGATGAAAAGCAGAGAGAAATTTAAGGAGGCTATTACATGATCTTTATGAGAGATCGTGAAGGTATTTAACACGGTTGTTGCAATAGTAAAGAAAAGGAAGTGTTGAACTCAAGTGAGAAGCTGCTCAGCAGGAGAGTTTCTGTAACTTAGCATTGTGTCTGATGTCAAAGATGAAAGGGAATTAAAAAACAATTCTAACTTCATTTCTTGCTGATTGGGAAGAAATACAAAGTTCTTATCAGCAAGAGAGAGCTATGGAAGCAGGGTAGGTTTTTGTAAGAATCTAACAGATGTCCAGTATTTCTGTTTTAATTTTTTCATTTTCACTTATGGTTATTTGAAAGATTGAGTCTGGAGCTAGGAGAGGGTGTTCTCAGAATAGACTGAATTATTAAACCCTGGGGGAGTAGTTAATAGTTTCCTCTGAGAGTCTGTCTTCTCTTCCTCTCTCCCTCTCTCTCTCTCTCTCTCTCTCTCTCTCTCTTTCATACTGTTGTCACTTTTCTTTTCTCACTCTCACTTTCCCAAAATAACTTGAAAAGTGCCATTATTTAGGTGCTGGTAGAATGTCTAGGGAGTATCATGAGCACTCAGAGAAAGATTGGACATAAGGCAAATCAGGTTAGTGCAAAATCAGAATTACATTTGTAAAAGAAGAACAGTTTTAAAATGATAGTTAATATTATGAATGGTACAGTTTTAGTAAGGGGATAAGTAATTAGGGAATTACTGAATAGTGACACAATAAATGCAATAATGTCATTGATTTAATCAAGAAATAGAGTCGTGCTGGGCACAGTGGCCTATAATTCCAGCACTTTGGGAGGCTGAGGCTGACAGATCACTTGAGGTCAGGAGTTCAAGACCAGCCTCAGCCTGGCCAATATGGTGAAACCCTGTCTCTACTAAAAATACAAAAATTAGCCAGACATAGTGGCCGGCACCTGTAATCTTGACTACTTGTTGACAGGCCCTACTGCTTGTTTATCAAAATTATCTTAATAGTATGTAAAAATATTAAAGATAATCATTTTAAAATAATTTGTAAAACTCTAGAGTGGGTAATAGCCAATTGAATAGAATGAATATATGTAAATTTACATTACTTTTTATAACATTTATACTTTCAGATAATTTTTATATACTAAACTAGACTTTAGTTAACAAAAATGTCCAGTTTATAATTTGTACCAAGATATTTTTATAAACATTATTGGTCACATGATGTGAAGAATGACTCTGGTCTGTAATTTCTTGATCCATTTATTGAAAATAATACATAGAAATGTTTTACTGATTTTAAAATTATGGTAATTTTTAATATTCTCATTTCGAATAAGTGATTAGAAGGTAATGAGTACCCCCTATGAAGTCAGGATACATTTTGTTTTGGTCTCAGTCTATGAGAGTTTCATTCTGCAGACTAATTACTGTATATGGTTTTGTTTGTTTTGTTTTGACTTTTACTAGAAAAGTAATGGAGATTAAGGGTCATAAAAACGGAGATTACCTGACAATGGTATTTTTTTTTTTTTCAGTAGGAGAAATGGGAGTATTTTATGCATTGGATTTGATATTGAAAGTTAAATGTGAAAGAGAAAATTATTTACACTAATATAGTAGCTATCCGATAAATATCCAGCTCATGCCTGTAATTCCAGCACTTCAGGAGTTTGAGACTAGACTGACCAACGTGGTGAAACCCCATCTCTACTAGGAATACAAAAAAATTAGCCAGTCTTGGTGGCAGGCCCCTGTAATCCCAGCTATTCCGGAGGCTGAGGCATGAAAATTGCTTGAAACTGGGAGGCGGAGTTTACAGTGAGCCAAGATTGCACCACTGCATTCCAGTCTGGGTTACAGAGCAAGACTCCATCTCAAATATATATATATATATATAAACATAAAAATATATAAATAGTATATATAATATATAAAATATACATTTATATAAAAATATATAATATAAAAATATATAAATATATATATAAATTAGCATTAGAAGAATTCAGTGGAAACCAATACTTTAAAAGAAATTATGCATTTTATCCATTGGAGTATGCCATTTTCTACATTGTTTCTTCTGCTTTCTTTACTGAAATCAAAAGATACTTTTCAGTGTAGCTAATGGAAAAGGCACTGTTATGTTCCCCGGAGCATTAAAAGGTGAGCCTGACACTTTCTCCAGAAGCTTGCAGTCTATTATTTTTGTGATTTTAAAATGCCCAAGGTTATTTAAAAATGTTCCAGAGGAGAGGGATTGTTCCTTCTGGCCTTCCTCTCCTGTCAATCTTATTAGTGAAAGCTGGTTAAATGATTTTCTGATGGGAAGGAAAAGAGGATTCCCTGTGCTAATTTTTGTCTGAAAATGATTATATGAAAGCTATTGGAAATGTAGACTTCTTGACAAACGTCACTTATGGATCACTCTTTTGCCTGCTCCCTGTGTGTGAGGCAGTCAGTAAGAAACCCCACTCTCTAGCACCATGTGCCTGTGAGCAAAGAAAAGGCCCAGAGAGAAACAGCGTGATGCTTATGTTGCTGAGCAGCCTTGCTGGTGGCCGCTAGGGAATGAGGGAGCGCGAGAGGCATATGTTGAACCAGAACTCTGTAACTAATTAAAGAACTAGGAGGCTAAATTCACAGGGAGCAGTGAGTGCTGCTATGAGGGCTTTTTTTCCCCCCTACTTGAACAAATATAAATACATGGAAGAAGTCAAAATAAGGAAAAGTGAAATGCTCCAAAGCCAATGTTTGCCCACCCCTTCCATGGCACTCCTAATTCTGATTTTGTTGATTTTCACTCAAAATATTTCATGGACATTCATGCACACACACACACACACACCCACACACACACACACATACACATATGGATATAATTCTATCTCATTCATTCAAATGCCTGCCTAGTATTTCATGGTAAGAATAAACCATAATGTGTTTAATTAAGCAATTTATCTTTAAACTGTTAATCCTGAGGCTACAGCAAACCAGAAGAAGGAGAATGAGTGTGGTGCTTTGAGTGATTTGGCACCTAAAGGGCAAATGAGCTTCTCATGGTTGCGACCCAGCAAGCATTCACGTCCCTTTAGTTTGATTAGACGTTAGAAACTGGCAGCAATATGCCCAATTCAGCTCACAGATGTGCTTTGTTTGTCACAGACAGTGTTTCTTGTTTGTTTTCTTGCAAAGAGCCTACATTTAAAAACCGGTTGGTTTCACATAGTAAATTGTGATTTTCAATGGACTCACATAAAAAGAACCAGTTGGTGCTAAGTAGTTGCAGCCCCACTTTCCAATGGGACATGTGCTTAACAATGTTCCAGTTTCCATCAAGCACACAATGCACACTTGCACCCAGGCTCTTTGCCAGTTTGCCATCTCCACCTGGCCCTAAGAGGCATTTGCATTTGCTGCTCAAGTACTAGAAGGAATATGCACCTCCTCAAAACGCTTAGGTGCTTAGAATCTAGTAGTAAATAACTATGGAATGAGTGAATATGTGAATTAATGAATGTGTTTGTTACATTTATGCCTTGATGTAAAGATCCAAGATTCTAAGTCTAAATTAAAAATTTTCAGGACTTAATTATCATATGTAAAAGATTTAGTTAAATTAGGTAAATTTTTGTTTTCTTAAACACTTTTTTGGTTAAGTTGGTTAAAGTGTTTATAAAAGGAATTTGCAAATCCCCCTGTATTAGTCTATAAAGAACTACTTGAAACTGGGTAATTCATAAAGGAAAGAGGATTAATTGACTCACAGTTCCATAGGGCTGAGGAAGCCTCAGGAAACTAACAATCATGGTTGAAGTGCAAGCAAACATGTCCTTCTTCACAAGATGGCAGGAAATAGACAGCTGAGCAAAGGGGGAAAAGCCCCTTATGAAGTCATCAGCTCTCATGAGAACTTACTACCACAAGAACAGGATGGGAGAAACTGCCCCAGTGATTCAATTATCTCTACCTAGTTCCTCCCACGACTCATGGGGATTATGGGAGCTATAATTCAAGATGAGATTTGGGTGAGAACACAACCAAAGCATATTGCCTCCTCCCCTGACAACTTTTTTCTTTTAATTATATAGATTCTGTCAACTCTTGGAAAGGTTTAGTGGTAACATGAGAATATGTATTTGTTTTTACTTTTCTGGTCTCTAAAACATAAATTAAGCATAACATAAACAGCAGAGACATTCGTTAAGTACACCTGTTTTGTTAACTTTTAAAATGAATAAAGAAAAGTATACAAACAAAAAATTGTAACCTATGATTCTTTTCAAAAATTGAATACATCAGTTTAAGCAGCATCTAAATCAATAAATAGAACACCAGTGCCCCAGAATCTGTTGTCCCCCTTCAATAACTACCCCCCAAATAAACACTGCTGTGATTTCTATCATCATAGATTAGTTTTGCCTCATTTAGAATTTTATGTAATGGAATCATACACCATGTATTTTTTGTGTGGTTGGCTTATTTTGCTCAACATGTATACAGAGATTGATCTACGTTGTGTGTAGTTTTAGTTCATGTGTTTTCATTACTCTATTTTATTTCTTTACATGGATATAACACAATTTACTTTCGCACTCTTTTTCTGATAATTCTAATTGTTTATAGCAATTGTGCTGTAATTATGCTGCTATGAGCATTCTTATCCATATCTTTTGGTGAACTTAAGGGTATGTTTTCAGTTAGTATATTTCAGTAGTGGAATTGCTGTGCCATACAGGATACATTAGTAAATACTACTAAACCATTTTTGAGTCATTGTACCTATTTTGTGCCCACAAGTGGTATATAAGTATTCCATTTACCCTACATTAAGCATTGTCTATCTTTTTCCTAGCATTCTAATGGCTGCATAGTAGTATCACACTGTGATCTTAATTTCTATTTTTCTGGTGCTCAAGAAAATTGTGTGCCTTTTATAGGCTTATTGAGGCTTTGGGTCACTTTTGAGCTGAAGTCTTCAGTTTGTCATTTAGGAGCTGTTTGACCTTTGCAACTGGGTTTGTTGGGGGATTTTTATGAGGGAGCAAGTATAAAATACACAATTGAATACTGTGCATGCAGAAAATAATCAGTGAAATATAATTCCTATATGGCCCCCTTTTGTGCTGTTTAAAACCCAGAAAATTTAAAACCAGGGCCAAAATAAAATTGGGAGGAAATAGTAGAAGAGAGCAGTTGATTTATATGTATATATAAGGAGGGGGTGGGAAAAGAGAAACAGGGAAAGAGAACAAAACCAACATTTTCTGGTTATGATATTGAACTTCTTGACAATCAAGGTAAGTCTGAAAGAAAAGATGTGCTGTATAGTCTTCATTAGTGTGTAAGGGAGTGGAGATTAATGGTATAAGCTTTTGATTCAAGAATACCTGGGTTTTTATTTTGTCTCTATAATTTAACTAGATCTGTTATAAGATTTTTAATAATATTGTCTTCATAAAGTCAGTAGTGAAAATTAAATTTATGTATTATGAAATTAATACAATAAAAGAATATAAAATATTTTAAGCATAAAATGTTTTTAAAATCCAAAATAAAAATTAGGCTAGTTGTGGTGGCTCATGCCTGTAATCCAAGAACTTTGGGAGGCCAAGGCAAGAGGATTACTCCAGCCCAGGAGTTTGAGACCAGCCTGAGCAACATGGCAAAACCCTGTCTCTACCAAAAATACAAAAGTTAGCTAGGCGTAGTAGTGCATGCCTGTAGTCCCAGCTACTCAGGAGCCTGAGGTAGGAGGATCACTTGAGCCCAGGAGGTGGAGGTTGCAGTGAGCCGAGATCATGCCATTGCACTCCTGCCTGGGTGACAGAGCCACAACCTGTCTCATAAATAAATAAATAAATAAATAAATAAATAAAATGTTAAAAAAATAAAATTTAATTGTATAAAAATTCAAATCTAAAATGTAAGTTATATGTGTGTACTTGGCCAGTAGCAAATTAAGTACTTAATATAAAGTAGCTATTTTTATTGACTTTTCTATCTCTGAATCTTGAGACACAATTGTAACATAATTCTTTTTTTTTTTTTTTTTTTTTTTTTTGAGACGGAGTCTCGCTCTGTCGCCCACGCTGGAGTGCAGTGGCGCAATCTCGGCTCACTGCAAGCTCCGCCTCCCGGGTTCACGCCATTCTCCTGCCTCAGCCTCCCGAGTAGCTGGGACTACAGGCGCCCGCCACTGCGCCCGGCTAATTTTTTCTATTTTTAGTAGAGACGGGGTTTCACCATGGTCTCGATCTCCTGACCTTGTGATCCGCCCGCCTCGGCCTCCCAAAGTGCTGGGATTACAGGCGTGAGCCACCGCGCCCGCTGATATAAGGGGCAGTGTCCATAATAAATCAATTACAAGAAAAATCTGAGGTTTTCTATGTACGAACTTTTGTGTCTCATACTAAGAGCTTAATGTTATCCTAGTTCATCACTTTTCGCATTTATGATACTGTAGCAACAAGATGATTTCTTTCCTTTATGCGGCTACTGAGTAATGGTGGATGTTTTGTAGCAGCTACATTAGTCTGCTTTAGGTTGGAAATGTTATCAGATTCAGTTTTCAAATTTTCTTTAAAGGATCTGGAGAAACTTTGAAAAAATATACCTGAAGACTTTAAAATTCTGTAACTCTAAAGATACATTTCACATTTGTTGAAATAATGACTCTAAGAAGAAAATATGCTAGCCTGGTAGGACTTTCTTGGTTTTTGTTTTGTTTTGTTTTTGTTTTAGAATAGGGTCTCACACTGTCGCCCAGGCTTGAATGTAGTGGCACAATCATAGCTCACTGTAGCCCTGGACTCCTAGCCTCAAGGGATCCTCCCACTTCAGCCTCCCAAAACACTGGGCTTATAGACATGAGTCACCACACTCAGCCAGAAGTTTTTTTGTTTTTAAGAATATGTTTACTAAGATATTTGGATAATATTAGGTGATTAAGTAATACATTGACTCCTTAACAGTAACTTGAATTTTATTAGTGTAGTCAAGTTGAATTAGTTATAAATTCAGTCACACACTATATTGCTAATTCATGGACATGATATGGAACAGATGTACCTAGAGTTAAATTTGGTGGGCTAATTAAAATATTGGCTTGATTAAAATGACTTGCTTTTTCCGGGCTGGCGAGATGAATTCTGTCAGGTTTTCCTTTCCAAATGGAAATTAAAGTATTTTAAATATAAGTCAACTCTAATTTTACTCATTTATTGTGTTAACTTTCAAAATTCTACATTGTTATAGATATTTTGTCCAGAAACTTTATTTTGAGTGTGTGGATTAAACAGCTGGACAGAGAAAGATAAAAAAGAGAAGTGGATGAGTTCAGTAGAAAAAGAGGATTCATTGTGTTAACATTATTTTCCTATTAGAAATTGAAAAAAGCAAGATATGAGCCTCAAACAGAAAGAAATCTTTTTAATATCCTACCGTTGGAAAAATATCATTTGGCATGGCACTTACCACTTTGGTCACTGTGCCTTTGTTTACTGGCCTATCTTCTCCAGCATTTTCCATACTAACTGCATCTTTATTGTCACTGGAGAGATATGCCCCTAATATTTCTATCTCTCTTCCTAAATGTCTTTTCTAGTTTGCATTTAGAGTAAATAAATAAGCTTCCATGTTCATCTTTCACTTTTCTCCAGTGATAGCCTTCCTTCTTCTAAGATGAAAAAAGTTGCATAGACTTTTTCGTTGTTGTTGTTGTTGTTGTTGTTGCTGTTTTTTGAGACACAGTCTCACTCTGTCACCCAGACTGGAGTGCGGTGGTGCGATCTCGGTTCACGGCAGCCTCTACTTCCTGATTTCAAGCGATTTTCCTGCCTCGGCCTCCTGAGTAGCTGGGACTACAGGCACCCGCCACCATGCCTGGCTAATTTCTTTTGTATTTTTAGTAGAGACGGGGTTTCACCATATTGGCCAGGATGGTCTCCATCTCCTGACCTCGTGATCCACCCACCTCGGCCTCCCAAAGTGCTGGGATTACAGGCGTGAGCCACTGGTCCCAGCCAAAATGTTGCATAGAGTTTTATATGTCTGTCCATATTCTCATATTTGAACCATTTGACAGACTTTGTAGTCTATATTGATTAATTGATCAATACATAGATTCAGTTTTATTTATAGAATGAAATTCTGGAGCAAAATTAACAAGCTGTTCTCTCATCCTAGTCCAATGTCCTCAGGACAGTTTGTTTTTCTCTCTAATCCTCGATTTTCTCATTCGCAAAATTAGTTAAGAGGGCATCAACTAAATCCAAAATAGCATGTAGTGAAGTAATATTGTCTATCTCACAATCTTATTGTAAGAATCAAATTATTCCAATAAGAATCTTAATAAATAGAGCTACCACGTATTAAGTACATACCCTGTGCAAGATGTTTCTGTTTATTTATGTTGATACTCATAACACTTTCACAAGGGAGGAATTGTTATTCTCATTTAACAAATGAAGAAAGTAAGAAATGAAGTCACTTCTTAATGCTATACAGTACTGGAAGAACTTGAGCTTCATGGTCAAAGGCCAAGTTATTTTCATTATAATGTGTTGCTTTCCCAAATTACATACTAAATTGTTGCATTTTGTAAAGCTATGTAGGGTCACATGGAGAGTTTAATGTTGGTAACAATTGTGTCTAAGCAACATCTGTTGTGTGAATCTACACCTTCCACTGCTTTTCCACTCTTTCTTTCAATTTGATCTTCATCCTCAGCTGTCAGTAGACATCTCATTTTCAGTCTTTCAATACCCCCAGATTTTGCTTTCTTTTGACACAGGGGAGACCTCACTGCAGTGATATTCACAAAACACCCCCACAAACTACTTGGTTCTTTATGTATCTGTGTATCACCTTTATAATTCATTAACCTTGGTTCAGTTGAACCTTTTGTTTTCTCCACTGCTGTTTGAAACTGCTGAATATCATTAGAGACAATTGTAGGATGCCTTCACTGTTATTCAGATGAGCCTATATATTTTAGCCCTTAATTAACTCTTGGCATTGTCCAAGTTGCTCCTATTCTGGAGGGTGGATGGGAGTAGATTAATGTAGTGGAAAGAATACAGGCTTTAGGAGCAACAGATGAAATTTCAAATCCAAAGTCTGCTACTCACTAGCTGTGTAACCCTGAGTTAATACTTAACAACGTTGAGCTTCAGTTTCCTCATCTGTAAACTTAAGACTCCATTTTAATGAGTAGCTTGTCAAAGTTGCATGGATTTTCTGACATCATAAATGGGAAAGCAGCTGCCTTAGGGACTGGGATGTAGTAAGTGTACAAAGATGCTACTTTTGTTCATGTTAAGTCTCCAATGCTGCCTTCATAGTTTTTTAACTCAAAGCATTTGAAATATCTCCTACTTAAAAAAGCAAATGGAGGCCATAAAGTAAAAGTCCATAACTTCCCCCTCTCTTTCACTTCTAAATTTAAATATTTGGTGGTACCTTTCCCCCTTTCTCAGATGAAGCCCTCACTCTTCTTTCTCAGATTATTTATTCCACCTATACTCTTTTTATTTATTTATTTTTTGAGATGAAGTCTCCCTTTTGTTGGCCAGGCTGGAATGCAATGGTGCGATCTCGGCTTACTGCTACCTCTGCCTCCTGGGTTCAAGCGATTCTTCTGCCTCATCCTCCCAAGTTGCTGGGATTACAGGTGCCCGCCACCATGCCTGGCTAATTTTTGTATTTTTAGTAGAGATGACATTTCACCGTGTTGTCCAGGCTTGTCTTGAACTCCTGACCTCAGGCCAAACGCCCACCTCAGCCTCCCAGAGTGCTGGGATTACAGGCGTAAGCCACTGTGCCCGGCCCCAACTACACTCCTAATCACATTTCTTTGTTTCTTCATTACTTTAATCTGCCAAATATCCTTTTCTTTTCTTTCCACTTCTACCTTCCAGCATATAAAAATGTTTTAGAGTTCTCTATTCTCAAAATAAAAATTATAAAACAAACAAAAATTTTGCCCCAACCTTACTCAACCTATAAGCTGATTTATTGACTCCAGCATTTTCTAAAATGTCTTGAACAAATAGTTTGTATTTGCTATCTTTGCTTCCTCAACTTCCATTTACTCTTCGACTCAAGGTGCATCTATCACTTTGTTGAAATAGACTGGTTATTGTTACCCACAGCCTTCTAGTTGCTAAATATCTTCCTTAACTCATTTTCCTCCACTGCTTCCTTGCTGCATCTGACAGTATTAGTAATTTCCAAATAGAAGCTTTCTCCTTTTCATTTTTAGGAGCATGTTTTTCCCATAGTTTTGAAATGCTGAGACTGGTCACAGTGGCTTGCACCTGTAATCCCAGCACTTTGGGAGGCCAAAACGGGAGGATCACCTGAGGTCAGGAGTTTGAGACCAGCCTGGCCAATACGGTAAAATCCTGTCTCTACTAAAAACACAAAAATTAGCTGGGCTTGGTGACCTGTGCCTGTAGTCCCAGATGCTCTGGGGGCTGAGGCAGGAGAATCGCTTGAACCTCGGAGGCGGGGGTTGCAGTGAGCCAAGATTGATCCACTGTACTCCAGCCTGGGTGACAGAATGAGAGTCTGTCTCAAAAAAAAAAAAAAGAAAAAAAAAAAAAAAAAAAGCTGAATATTCTGCCTTCCCAGCCTTTTAAATGTTGATGATTGCAGGAATTCTGTTCTTGGTCTGTGTTTTCCAACATTGCGTGCTTTCCTTGGTATTCTTATTTCTTTACATAGGTACATCTACCCACTGTTGACTGACTCCAAAATCATATTCCCATAATTGATCTTTATATAGAAATCTATAATCACATTTTCTATGCTTACTGGACATTTATCCATAAAGTAATTTTCTAGAGACAATGTAAGACAACCATGCTTTTAATAAATAAAACTCTGCACATTCAGGTTGACAAAGGAGGGAGGACCTCATAACAAGAGGAAGAGACAGATCCTACACTTCCTTCATGACTCTCCTCTCCAAAGAAAGAGGAGAAATGTTGTGCCATGTTTCAAAGACAGTATATTCCCTAATTTGTCCATGTATTCACTATGCTGATTTCTTTACTTGGAAAACTCTTATCCTTGTTCTCTGTTTGGAATATCCTAACTCATCCATCAAGACTCAGATCATACATCATCTCCTCTATTAAGCTTTTCTCAAACTCTATCAGATGAAGCTAATTCTTTCAATGATTAGTGATTAATTTGGATTTTAATTGTACTTAAGACAAAACTTAGTTTTGAATTAGTATCTCTAGAGAAGAGACTGTCATTTCTATCTCTATATTTTCATGCTTCAACATAATGCTGGCAGTAGTCATTGAAATCATTCATTGAAAACATGTAATAAACATATATATGTTTATTATATATGTATATAGATAAATATATATATCAGGTCATTATTTTACTTAACATTATTTAACATAGCCTAGTTATTTATAAATTATTAATTGCTAGAATTTTAAATAGTTGTTGAATTAATATAAATCAATAAAAGATGCTTCTGAATAGAATTGAGTATTGTATTGACTTTTAAGTTTAAGACTGGTATGTTCAAACATTTGAATAGTCTTTCAATATTTTTTAAATTTTAAAAATCAATATTGAAAATCATATATATGCAAGTATATATATGTATGTATAAATATAAATGTATATATGATGATCTTTCTAGATTTCTGGACTAATTACTCTTTGTTTCCTCTTCCATACTAATCATTTATAAATCATCATGTCAATTTTTATCTCTTATATAATGTCTTCAGTGAACTGCTTTTATTTTAACCCTGATTTGGAATCATTTATAGGCTATCTATCAGGCTGTGCAAATAAACCTTTGCTGAACTCAAATTAACAAAGCCTTGGTTGAATACATCAGGGGAGGCTGCACCTAGTCTGTCTTGCTGTAATTCTGCTGTGACCTATGCCAGTTCATATAACTGATGCTTTGTTATTGTGATGACACTTTTACTTTCTACCCTTTTTCCATCAGAAGTGGATACCTAATGGGCTCTTTCATGTTCCAAGGGTTTAGATTTTTGTTCAGGAACTCTAATCCAACCCTTGGGGTCCTACTTTTGGTTTTGACCCGTCTTCAATCCAATACCCTGTCACCATGTCAGAAAGGTCCTGAACAAAAGTACTCCACTACCCTGTCTCTTCCTGAATTGATGGTTAGTATGGGCAGTAACTGGATGTCTCTTTGCTGTGTCAGCCTTACTCTATTCTTATCGTACTTGTTCTGACTTTACCATCACAGAGCTGCTCAAGCTCTGGGGCTCTGTTCTGACAGTCTCTTCTCTTTGTATTCCCCTTCTGGTTTCCCCAGTCCCTAATATCTACACCCTCACAACTTGGTCTACTTGCATCAACACAAGTTACTAGGAAGGAGAGTTGCTACAATGTACTAGAAATTCCAAGGACATTTTATTAGCTATGCTGCAGAATTAGACAGAGGAAAGTGCTAAAGTTCAAATAATTCTACTTGACAGAGCAGTGCTTCCTCATGAGGAGCATAGAAGTTCTGGTAAACTCTCAGGAGGGTGGAGAGTTCCTTGCCAGGAACATCAGGAAAGGGACTAAGTGAAAACACATAACTCTACAAGATGTGGAGGATGGTCTAAACATAAAGTGGTAGGAAAAAAGGCTGTAAAGACAAAGCAAAACACAACACAACACACAAACAAAAACCTGACCCCCAGTGTAGCAGCTTTAGCAAACATAGAAGAAAAGAGAAAAATAACAAGCAAGTAAACTCTTCGCTGATGGTGTTTTTCTTTGGAGATTTTCCATAAGATTCTATCCCTTAAGTGGCCGAATCACTGTTGAGGTAATAGAAATTTACATTGGCTAAATATGTGAGAGTATAAAAGTAAAGGAGCCAAGTGGACAATGAGTAGTTGAACAGAAAATTGCTTGCCTTGTTTCTAAACAAAACTTAGTCTGGTAAACATCTCTTCAGCCCAGTGATGTCTAAATAAAAATCAGCAAAAAAATCCTTTACCCTGGGGCTAAGGAAAGGATTGGCGTCCAAAATGTCATAGCACAGGATATTGAAAAGAGATTGAAAAGTATTTATTAATTAAATAAATGGAAATAGAACATAATATGATTTGTTTGACTTCTAAGTAAAACTCAAATATAATGTGAATTTTTGGAGCAAGATATGAAGCTGCTATAAAGGCTGGAGAGGAATTTAACATATCTTCAATAGTGGTTATCTCCAAATATTTGAATTATGAAAAAATCACTAATTACAGGTTTATCTATGTACATTCTACATTTTTTTCTCCATAAGATGTAGATTTAATTTGTAAGTAATCATGTTGCTTCATTCATTTATAGTTATGCAAGTTTTTGCCTTCCTCTTTGTAAAGAATTCAAAGAACAGGGACAAATTGAAAGTATTGATTGAACATTACCCCAATCACAGTCTTTTTCTTGGAAAAAAATAAAACAAAAAAACACTACCACCAGTTTACATTATCTTGCAGACCTTTTCCTCTCCGAAAGGACGCAATCCAAACTGATGACAATGGTGATATTAATTGTATATAAACACACATGTGTATATGTGTGGATATCCATACCTGTAGGCTTAAAAATCTGTTTCTTGCTGGATGTGTAACATGGGGCAGATTACTCTTTCTGATGGTGGCTCAATGTCCTCCTCCATAAAATGGAGCTTACCTCACATATAGGGTTGCTGTGAGGAATAATTTAATGTAAGTAAAGCACCTACAATACTACTTGGCAAATAATAAATGTTGTATGACCATAGCTATTATTGTCACATCAATGGCAGACCCAGCTGCAGCAGCATCATCACCATATCTTTCTTTTTTGTACTTATTTTCTAAATTCTTCAGTGGCATCAACTATTGCATTGCATGTTGGTTCACAAATCTGAATCTTAGTGCTAACATACATTTTGATATCCTATATCAAGTTTTTATTATTTTCTGCCATTATTTAAAAAAATATCCAAATTGGCAAATCACATTCCCCATATGAGATGTTATCATGTTTTCTTAAAAATCTGTCCTTTCATTCATTTCTACTATGCTTCCACTTTTTTCCTTTTCATCCATGCTTAACACCTAACTTTTGTAACCTAACTTTTCCCCAAGTTGAATCAGTAGTAAAATCCTTTTGGCTGTATCCATAAACTGTTTTTCTAATCCATTTCTTTTTCTATTCCTCCTGCCAGAACTATCATTATCTTTGACTGCTATCTCTAGCTTCCTTACTGTTTTTACATGCTTTTTTAATCTCACTATGTCTCTGCTGTCAAATTAATCTTGCCATCCAATAAGTCTCTTCAAAACAACCATGTTTACCATTGCACACTGAGTGAAGAGTTCAAATGGTGTATCTCAGATAGCTGGTGTCCTTCAGAGTCTGGCTCTAATATAACTTCTCAGTCTCCTCTCCCTCTTGCTCATTAAACGTTCCTTATATGTGTTTGGTTACAATCAGTCTGGGCTACTCACTGCTGTCCTACAGACTCTTTTATCTTTTTTTTTTTTTTGAGACGGAGTCTTGCTCTGTCACTCAGGCTGGAGTGCAGTGGCACAATCTCAGCTCACTGCAACCTCCGCCTCTCAGGTTCAAGCAAATCTCCTGCCTCAGCCTCCTGAGTAGCTGGGATTACAGACGTGCACCACTACACCCAGCTAATTTTTATCTAAGTCTTGAATGAGAAGCTTTGTTCTCCTTCTAGAATGTCTTCCCATTATAGAGCAAGGGTTTAAAAATTTTGGAATAAGATCTGCCTGCTAGTAGGTTGCAAATTTGCATAAGTTTCTTAAAATCTCTGAATCTAAGAAACTTTATTTATAAAATGAGGATAAAATTTTCTGTCCCATGAGGATGTAGTAACAACACAATAAACAAGTAAGAAATATGCCTATCACAATACTCCACAGACAGAAAATGTCCCTAATATTAACTCTTACTCTACTGCTATGTTCTTTTCCTCCTTAGGAAAAATATCCCAGAATATTACCATTCCCTTTCTCAAACCAGACCACCCTACCACCTCCAGGACAAGAAACAGGCTCCTACATTGTCTTGTTCTCATAACACTATGTACCTCATTATAGAGATTTTTCACATTGAGGCACTGATTATACTAATTATTCTTCCCTATGTTGAGCCCAGAAAACACAGTTTCTACCCTGTAACGTTCTTTGGAGAATTACCATGAAGGTAGATACTTCTATTAAATATTTGTGATAGAGCAATAAAGGAAAATATTTAGGAAAAAATCATTTTGTATCTTGTAAAGTGCTCTGCAGAAATTGTTTGTAGGTCTACCAGAATTAACATATATTGTGCACAAAGTAGTGAAGTGCACATTTTGTTGAAAAGCTGGTGTTAGATACTGTGTTTATTCTACATTCTTTTATCACTGATCATGTAGTTCTAGTGAAGCAGAATGACGTGCTGGTTACCTACCTCCAAGTTTTACATATTTCCATTCTATTCTGTTGTCCATAGAGAGGCATAAGCCACCATAATATCATGCAAGAAAAGAAAAAAATGTTAAGGATATTATCATGTCTCTTTTGCTGCTGTAGTATAAGCTAATTTTTGTGTTTTGATAAAAGGAGGAATCAGAAGCAGGAAGAAAAGTGCAAAATATGCTCTCACACTGGAGACTGTCATAGAGCAGGGGTTCCCATTTCAGGTATGTAACAGATTAGAACAGGTTAGACTGTGGCCTTGAAATCATAAAATCAGAAATAATAATTTAATTGTTATCAACTTTGAAAATAATTTTGGAATAAAATTCTTCTTTAACTGTATAAGAATAGTACACTATGATGTAAGTACATTTTCTCCTCTCCCTGAGAAACGACCACAAAGCCCTTAGCCTAGACTCCTCTGATGATCATGAAAGACTTTGCCCATTAACCTTAATTTTCCAAAATTTCCTTTGTTGAGACTTTTAACTCCAAGAGAGCTGTATGGTTCCAGCCTGGGCTGAATGACAAATCGGCTGTTAGAGAAAGCGTCCTTTCCCTCGCAGCTGTCCAGTTCTTACTGTGCAGATGGTGGATTTATGTTTTCTTTTACTAGCAATTCCTTTCTTTCTTCTCCACACAGGACTGTGATCCTTTGTGATCATGTATGACTCAGTCAGCAATAGGAACACTCATAGGATTGAAGAGTTTTCAAATGCATCCAAGTAAAAGGGAACAAGGGATTTAGAACTGAGGAATTGTTCCGAAGCCTATCTGCATACTAAAATGAGACTATGACTTCCTTCCCATGAAAAGTAGATATTCATGGTTTTATAAAAAGCATCTTTGTTCTAAAAAAAGAATTCTGATTCCTGTTCCATTCTGTGTGGTCAGAATAACAGCAGAGCAGTCAAACCCAGAGAAGGTGGACAGGAAAGACACAGAAGAGAAAATCCATATCTTAAAGTTAACTTGGAGTCAAGATGGTTCTTTCCTTGCCGTGTCTAAATGTCTAAATAATTACCTCTATCCTTCAGTTAAATTTATTAATGTATATACATAAATGTTTACTCATTTTATTTCTAACATTCTCCTATTTATCTTACATATTAAAATATATAAATGCCTACTTTTATTATGTATAATTATTTAGTCATATTAAATTATAGTATGTATCGCATATATGTTTTTCTAAGAGACAGTTACGGTGTAACCCAAATGCAAATTGGATTTGCTATGCCTTATCATGCACTGCATAGGTAATATCACAAGCTAATTATCTGTTTGCACTGAATAAATGCTTATCACTACTATTGTTTTCTATAAAATTTGTCCTAAAATATCTATAATAGTAAAGGTCCGTCCGTAACTGTTAAAAAATAGCTAATCATAATCACATTTATTAAAGTTCTTGGTATTTTATTAAGTGATTGAAATTATGATATCTAGACCATGAAGTCCATTACTATGAAACTTTATTTTATTCTGCTTTTTAAATATGGGCCTGCTTTGAATAGTGTGTAATTTGTTTATATAAAGAGATTCCAGGTAAGCTACTTAAGTAATTTATTATAGAAGGCTCTATCATTTTCTACATGAATTATAAATTTAATGTCAGGTTAATTTGGTGACCCAGGTAGGGATTGACTAGCCATATGTGATGAATTTTCTATCACATTAAATTTGACTTAAAACAATAAAACACAGGTGATTTTAAAGTGAATGAATCAAAATCAATACCAAATTATTAAATTCATAAGAAGACTGCCTGTGCTGTTTTTTCAAAGAATTAAAATACTGAATTTATTTTCTTAATCTCGAAACTTGATATTTAATTATAATATGACATTTTCTGATGTGGCCTTACAGAATATTTCCAGCACATATTGCCAACGTTGAATTTTTTTATATTCCTAGGCTTGTTTAGGCTTATTTCAATCTGTTGCAGTTATTATCCTTATTATGAACAGGTTGTCCTATCTTTCCCCAGTAGGTGTCTCTTCAAGTTGATATCTAAGTCTTTATGATGTAATCCTAATAGTTTTAATAGTTTCCTTGCTTTCTAAGAATGAAAAGATTCTAAGCTCATCTTACATATTTATGGACCAAGGTCTGAGGTCAGCCACTTCTCCAAGAAGCACCGGTTCATTTTAATGGAAAATGTTATTTGAGACTACAGTCAGAAGACTAAGAGTGGTACTGCTTCTCAGTTTGTTTTAATTTACATTTCACGTATTATGGCTCAAATTGAGTATTTTTTTTACATTTTAAGAGTCATTTGAGTTTCCTTCTCTTTGGACTGTTCTTTTCCTTTGTTCATTTTAAAAATTGAACTTTCGTTGACTTTTATATTTAAAATAAGAAAAAAGCCTCTGTTTTTTGAGTGAAAAAATGTTTATGTTATTCATGTAGGATTTTTTTCTTTAAAATTTTAAGTCACACAATTTATCAATTTTTTAATGTCTTCTAGATTTTGTGTCTTATTTTATTATAAAATGGCATTTCTCACAAAGGTTTTATACGAACTTTTAATGTTTCTTAGTTACTTTAATAGTCCTATATCTTATGTTTAAATTGTTGATCAACATGAAATTTGACTACAAGGCTGTAGGACATGAAGTGATAATCAAACTTTTTTTTTTTTTCCTGGATGACAATCCAGTTATCCAAACAACATTTATGGAAGAATCTGTCATTTATCCATAGTGCTTTGAAATACTACTGATGTGATTTGACTGTCTCCCGATCCAAATCTCACCTTGAATTCCCACTGGGACCCAGTGGGGGGTAATTGAATCATGAGGGCGGGTCTTTCCCATGCTGTTCTCATGAGAGTAAGTCTCACGAGATCTGACAGTTATTATAACGGGGAGTTTTCCTGCACAAGCTCTTTTTGCTTGCTGTCATCCATGTAAGATGTAACTTACTCCTCCTTGCCTTCCACTATGATTGTGAGGCTTCCTCAGCCATGTTAAAATTAAACCTCTTTATTTTGTAAATTGCCTAGTCTTAGGTATGTCTTTATCAGCAGCATAAAAACGGACTAATACAACCACCCATATAGATGTACATTCTTTTACCATATTGGCTTCTTACAATATTGAACAAGTTTTAAAATTAACTGTAGAACAACAACAAAAAGAAAATAATGCTGAGTAAAATCAGCATTACTCACCGTTGGATTTGATATAAAATATCTGCTTGCAAACCCTTGGATTTGTAAGACATCAGTTTTCTTTGTATACTTGCTTGTATCCTGTATTCAAATTTTCCAGTTCCTGAAGTTTGTTGACTTTTACTTCATGTCTTCCTCTGATTCTCATAGTAGTCACAGAAGATAGCAGTAACAGAAACATAAGTATATGTGTGTGTATATATATGTATATATATATTTTACCAGTAATGAAATTGAGTTTGAAAGGTTATAAAATCAAACCAGAAACTTCATCTTTCTTATCTGCCACTTGAGTTAACTCTCTTTATAAAACATCTTGATTGTTATTCTCATTCTTATTTTTATTTCTATTCTTCTCCTCTTCCTATTCTTCCTCCCCGACATTTTCTTCTTACTAGTTTATTAGATCAGACAACATTTTTATTTTCTTATTATGCCTGACCTTTTAGACTTATTTGTATCGTATATATTTAACATACATGTTATGTATGTATATGTATGTGTGTGTACACACACACACTCACACATGTTAGAGAACTACCATAGAACATAATGCCTAACTTTTGAATAGTGACATATATGATAAGAAAAAATATTTCAGCTGAAAGTTTCAGATTACCAAATATAGTATTGATATTATGATCCCCACATAAACAATTAAATCATAAGATATAAACATATCATGAAATAATTTAACATCAACGTAATCTATACAAAGAAAGGCTCCAACATGAGCTCAACTTGTTGCTACTTTAAAGTTGAATATTGACTTTATAATAGACACAGAAAATGACATATTACATATATGGAGGGAAAGGAAAACATTTATTTAATAATTTTGAAAAATATTAGGATACAAATTAAAATGTACATGAAGATAAAGTTGTTTAATTATATTAACCATGGGATTTTACATCATGAAAGACTAATGATATAAATAATATTGCTAACCAACTATAGACAAAGATGTTACATTAACTTAGAGTATCTGATATTTTTGTTAGAATATTCAGGTGAGGTTTAGTGTGTAAATATTGAAGAATAAATAAAAATTCAATAGTTTCTTTCTTTCTTTCTTTCTTTCTTTCTTTCTTTCTTTCTTTCTTTCTTTCTTTCTTTCTTTCTTTCTTTCTTTTTTCTTTCCTTCTTTCTTTCTGAGATGGAGGCTCGCTCTGTCTTCCAGGCTGGAGTGCAGTGGCGTGATCTCGTCTCACTGCAGCCTCTGCCTCCTGGGTTCCAGTGATTCTCCTGCCTCAGCCTCCTGGGTAGCTGGGATTACAGGCTTGTGCCACCACACCCAGTTAGTTTTTGTATTTTTTTCAGTAGAGACAGGATTTCACCATGTTGGCCAGGCTGGTCGCGAACTCCTGACCTCAGGTGATCTGCCCGCCTCGGCCTCCCAAAGTGTCAGGATTACAGGCGTGAGCCACTGCGCCAGGCCAAAAATTCAATAATTTCTTCATTAAGTAAGGAACAGTTTATGGCCAGTTAACTCAAACATCTTTTGGATAATATGTGCCTACAGGTCGTTTAGGATATTATTGTGCAAAATCATCATTACCTGTATTAACTGAGTCACACAGATGAACAAAAGTGGCATCCTCAATGAGAAAAAGAATAGAACTTTTTCAAGGTCTAACATTTAGTTTGTTAAATGTACACAATATGGACTAAAACGACACTTATTTTTAGATAAAGATTTTTTGTAAGAGAATGCTATTAGAATTACGTCCATAAGAAATACAGTTGAGGATAAATAAATCTATCCTCAAATTAGCCAATTCTGCCAAAGTGTGGCACAAAATGGTAATTGGCATCAGGAAGAACAAAAGTAAATTTGGTTTATTGTACACATTTATCTTAAAAGTATGTAGAATACAGAGTTTAATTTTTTAGAGCAAGAAGCATATGGTTGTTACTATTGAAAATAAAATTAGGTAAGATGCTAGTTAGTTTTGCTGTGTTAATGTATTGATAAGTTGAAAAGATATTGGATGAATTCTAATTGACTCTAATAAAGTTTGCTTTGAGATTGCATACTGCTTATTAATGCATTTAGATCTCCTATTTTATGTTGCATTTGAAAATGGCAGTCCCCAGAGCAAAAGAACTTAATCCAAAATACTATCAATATTATTTTATAACATCCTCTTTGTAAGAGAAATATTTTTTTGATCACATTAATTAAGTTATTTTCCAGGGAGTCAATTTGCAGGTTTTTGTTAGGTAAGGGCAATATATGAAACCATCTGGAATTGCTGATTCCAGATTATTTAGGTGTTCATTTGACTGAAAGTTTCTCAAAAGTATTGCTAGAATTTAAAATTTATGTGTAAGTAGTAGGTTGGTGCAAAGGTAGCTTGCAGTTTTTGCCATGAAAATCGTAATGGTGAAACTGCAATTATTTTGAACCAAACTAATATATGAAAAATATAGTTTCTAATGAATTTCTTCATAATCATTTTAAAGAAAAAAAGTATAGAAATAGAAAATCTATGAAATGTTCTTAAATTAAATTATATTATTTACCAAAATAATGAGATTTGATCGGGATCATTGTATATTTTATCAGTGAAACGTGTTTAACTGTTCTTATATCTAACTTTGATAAGCTATAGATCTATACAAACTTTTGAGCTACACCCTCAAATAAAATCCTTATTAGCTCAGTGTTGTATCGTCTTTGTCTTGTATCCTCATTTACAATTAACTATTCACATTTAACACTTCTAACAATTTTGTGAATCTATACTTCAAAATTTTAGATTTTGGAAAATCTGAAAGCTTTTTTGTAGAACGCAGAATGTACTAATATTTCTACAAGTATTTAGAGATATATTTTTATGGAGTAGACATTTTTGTGAGTGTTCAGAATGTGAAAGCTTTTCCAATTATTAATTTAAAAGATGCTTCTAAACTAATTGGGAAGCATTGTTAAGATTGTTGTACTTTGACTTGATTGTAGAAATTTTAGTTAGGAGTTTGTCATAAAGATAAGAAGAATTTCGGTTAGTAATTCTAGGATATGAGCAAGAGTCAATGTTGTAAACAGTCAGTCCAGGAGTGACTTTTATTGGTGATTCACTGGCAACACGCTGTGAAATATAAACCTCAATAAGACACCCAGTTCTCTTTGTAACTATTAGTCTGAAGCAACCTCCAAAAATATATATTACATGTACATTTTAATGTTCTTTCTTTTCCAAAACTGACAATCATTTTTTAAAATCGCTTACTTTGAACAAGACATTTTTAACACAGATCACATCATATAATCTTTGCAACAAGTGTGTGAGTTTGGTACTAGTGTAATGCCCCATTACAGAGTTGTCTTTCAAGTGAAAAAAAAATTAATGTAGTTAAAATTATTTGTTTAAAAATTCAATATATGTACAATGCAAAAATTGCAAAAGTCCAAACACTCAGAAAGATATAAAGTGCATAGCAAAAGTTTTCAGAAGCTACTGTCCTGGACCCCCGCACCAAACCCTGCTGAAATACATTATTGTTTTCTTGGGTGATTTGAAAAATTAAAATAAGATTTATGCATTCAATGTATGACTGTACTATAAATTATTTTTTTCTATATTGATCAACATTTATGTTGGATATCTTTTTTTCTATTACACACATGTGGTAGATAAACACTTGTGCATTTATCTTGGTTTAGAATAGATTCTAATCAGGAGAATTTCTTGATAAAATGATCAGGCTGTCTTTGAAATTAATAGGCACCCCTAAATTAATCTTCAAAATCATGGCACTAATTAGTGCTCTGAAAAAGCATATATGATTGCGTAACTTTCTATACTTGTGTCAATTGTGTGTATCTACCTATATATCTCTATATATGTGTTTTCATTTCAATGACTCTTACCAGTAAAATGACAATGCATTGTTTCATTTAGGTGATAATGCTCTTAAGACCTTTGACAGTTATTGCTAAATTGTTTTCCACAGGTTATACCATTTCACACTTTTATTAGCAAAGTGTGAGAACATCTCTTTCAACATTCTTTCACTCCCAGACATTATTATAACTTTTTATTTATCTTATTTTGATAGTAAACGCTTCATTTGACTTATTAGTAATCGTGTTAGTAGTAATGACTAACTATAAGTAATATTTCTTCTATTTAAATCATGCTCTCTTGCCACACACACACCAAAAAAACCCTCAAATGCAGTTGTATAAAACTATTTTTTAATAGTAATGGATTCTGTGGGTCAGGGATTTATTCAGGGCCTGGTGGAGGTGACTTGTCTCTCATCCACAATTTTTAGGGCTTCAGCTGAGAATATTCAAATGGCTGCAGACTGGAATCATCTGGAGACATCTTCACTTATATGTCTGGAAATTGTGCTGTGATGATTCAAAGGCTGCGCTGCATGGGAACTTTGAATTAGAAAACCTACACATGGCCCCTCCAAGTGCTTTGAGCTTCTCACATGGTAGCTGGATTCCAAGAGGGAGCATTCCAAAAAAAAAAAAAAAGTCACCAATTAATTGGGGAGTGAACAGGCGGCACCTGCACAGAAGAGCACATTGGATAAAAGACCTGTTGTTATAGCCAATACTGGACAATACAATCAGCCACATTAATTTATTATACGTTATTGAGCTAGAACATTTTCCTGCAAATTTGCCACCTATATGCTCTTTAGTATAGATAGTTATTAACACCAATTGCCAAAAATGTCATTTGGAAATTACCCATTAATACCACTTGCTTGGGCTGGCTACAGTGACTCATGCTTATAACCCCAGCATCTGGGGAGGCTGAGGTGGGTGGATCACTTGAGGTCAGGAGTTCGAGACCAGCCTGGCCAACATGGCAAAATCCAGTCTCTACTAAAAGTACAAAAAGTAGCTGGGCATGGTGGCGTGTGCCTGTAATCCTAGTGACTCGAAAGGCTGAGGCAGGAGAATGGCTTGAACCCGGGAGGGGGAGGTTGTAGTGAGCTGAGATTGTGCCACCTTTCTAGAACAAATATGATAAGCCTTAATCATATCGTATTAATTTTTTAACTTACCTGTTAGCATTTCCAGGTCAAATTAAGATATATTTTTAAATTTATGTTTATTTTTTCTAATAAAAATTTAACTTTCCAAGGAAATTTAAACTTACATTAATTAATTTTTACATTTCAGATGCAGAGAGACATTCCTTCTCAAAACTTTATTTTATTTCTGCCATTGAAATTATTTATTTATCAAATATAAATCAACCATTAAAATGTTATTAGCTATTAAAATATAGTTAATATACTGAAGGAAAAAATATCCTACTACATTATATATTAATAGCAGAAACCTGTTCATTTTGGGCTTTTCTTTTTCTTTTTTTTTTTTTCTTTTCTTTTCTTTTCCTTTCTTTCTTTCTTTCTTTCCTTTTTTTAGCAACGCAGTGAAAATTTATTTCAGAGTTCCAATAGGCAACCATTAATAATCAATGTTTTCATGCAATGACTATGTGGCCACTTCCTATTCAATTTTGTTCCACTCAGTTATTTTGTGCAATGAACTTTGACCACTTGTCTTTGAAATTTGTTCCTTGGCCATAGTAACTTTTGGTTTTATATAACATTTTAATTTTCAAAGATAAGATTTTACATCAATTTTTTCACTCTTTTTTTTATTTTTATTTTACTTTAAGTTCTGGGATACATGCGCAGACGTGCAGGTTTGTTACATAGGTATACAGGTGCCATGGTGGTTTGCTTCACCTAATAACCTGTCACCTAGGTTTTAAGCTCCACATCCATTAGGTATTTGTCCTAATGCTCTCCCTCCCCTTTACCCCGACCTCTCATCAGGCCCCGATGTGTCACGTTCCCCTCCCTGTGTCCTTGTGTTCTCATTGTTCAACTCCCACTTATGAGTGAGAACGTGTGGTGTTTGGTTTTCTGTTCCTGTGTTAGTTTGCTAAGGGTGATGGTTTCTAGCTTCATCCACGTCCCTGCAAAGGACATGAACTCATTCTTTTTATGGCTGCATAGTATTCCATGGTATTCATTTGGGCTTTTCTTTTTCTTTTTCTTTTAACATCACTCAGGCTGGAGTGCAGTGGCGGGATATCGGCTCACTGTAACCTCCGTCTCCTGGGTTCAAGTCATTCTCGTGCCTCAGGCTCCTGAGTAGCTGGCATTACAGGCATGCACCACTATGCCCAGCTAATTTTTGTATTTTAAGTAGAGACAGGTTTTCATCATGTTGGCCAGTCTAGTCCTGAACTCCTGGCCTCAAGTGATCCACCCGCCTCGGCTTCCCAAAGTGATGGGATTACAGGTATGAGCCACCGTACCCGGCCCATTTTGGCTTTTCTATGTTAAATTGACAATTAAAGAGTTTATTTTCTCAATTTTCATGGGGTTTAAAAAAGACTAGCATGCATCAAACTTTCTATATTCAATATTGATTGAATACCTGAAACATAGTAAGCTTGAAACATAGTAAGCTTCTTAAATGTTTATTAAGTTATCCATGAGTACATAATCACAATGCAATGTAAGTAATGCTACAAGAGATATACAGCATATCATCCATGGGAGAAATTTTGATTGGAGATTTCTTAGAGAATATCAGTGAAGTCATTTTTTTCTTTTTCTTTTTTTTCCAGCAAATTAAACAGCATTTTCTTTTGGATAAGTAGGAGTTAGTGTTGTAGGAAAACAAACGAATAAACAAAAAACTTTCCCCAATAATCAAACAGCTATAGATATTATCATGCATGCAACTTTAAAGAAAGTCACTTGTGCAGGAGTGTCGATTGGATGAGGGTGGGGGAAGGGACAAAGCCTGAGGGCAAACTGTGAAGGCCCTGAACTGCCCATTCTTGAGGTTAGACTTCATTCAAAAACAGAAGCACTGCAGGGTTTTTGAAAAGGAGACTGACATGATTATATTTGAAAAGTTGGTGAGGATGACATAGGCAGCAAAGGATGACGTTTCTCCAGTGAAAGCAGGCTTCAGAAAAAATCATAAGGTTTGAAGGATATTTGCTTCAAATACTCTGGGACACCCTGGCATACATAGCCAGAAGGCAGAGCTGTCAGTGTGAAATTTAAGAGTTTGAGAGGGTGAGTGTGGGAGTTCTAATATTGGCATAAAGTTAGGTCACTTCGGATGAGGAAGAGAATGGAATCCTGACATAATGATTAGAGGATACACAAAGGAAGGGAAAACAGAATTTTGCCTTCAAATATAGCTTTAAGCAAATATTTATTAAAAGTTCTAGGAATAAGACAATTGATTTTACTTAAGTGTATTATATTTATGTGCTGAATTGTTAAAAAATGTTAATAACATCTGCCAGCTATTCCAATGATATTAAAGGACTTACAAACCTTTGAAACTGCAATTTAATTAATTATAAAATAGATTTTTTTAAAAAAAAATCTTAATACATATTTTTGGGCCTTGATTATGCATTAAGTACCTTATAAATGACACTCAACCACACCTAACAACATAAACACATATACCCGTCTCCAATTACAGTGACAAGTAAAGTGGGTAAAACAGTAAATGAATATGGAATTGTTAGTTAGAATACACTGAGCCTTGCCAAGCCTCACCCTGCCTCTGATTCCTCACCTCTAAAAAGAAAATAATATTTGTGGGAAATATTATTGACCCTGTTTACTTAACAGGTTCACTGTGAGGATGAAACTAGACAAATACATGCAAACGTATTTCATAAATTTTAAAGTATTATACAAATATATTACTTTTTTTTAGAGAAAAAATGTTAAAAAGCAATTAAAATGCAAAACTATTAGCCTTAAAGTCAAAATATTTACTTGCTATTTTACTCTTGTTTTGCATTTTTTCTACTTGTTTATTTAGTCTTTGGGAAGGTTTCAAATATCCTTTACTAAATGTTTTTATTGCTTGGCAGGAGAAACAAAAAAAGAAATGGTAAAGTGAATCACATTGAAAATTAATTTGTAATACACATTATCATGTAGCTATTATTTAAAGAATTAAACTGCATATTATGTTTATTTGAGACATGGTGTAACAATACTGCTCTTTCACCTATTTTCCATTGTTGACAGAAATATATGTAATGAACACTGTGTATTTTACTATTTTTCTCTAATCACTAGAAATACCAAATAAAATAAATGATTATTTGTTTTGTCCCATAGTACTTACAATATTCTAGTTGTCTTTCAACATATTTCAGAATATCCAGTGGCACTGAGGACAAGCAAAAGAGTATTAGTTCATGAAGCTGATTTACAAATGGAAACTCTCATTTTATTGAGTTGGCATCACATGTGGCACCTGCTGTGCAATGACTCACACCTATTGAAAAGAGCTTACAGCAGACATTCTGGGTTCTGAGGGCATCCCTCAAGGCCCAAAAAGGAAAACTCCCCTGGAGATATCTACCATTTATATTTTAGAGACATTTTTTTTCTGACAAACACATGTATCTGCCCACATTAGCGGTTACTTTCAAGCACAAGAGGAGCCATTGAAAAATTTCTCCATATCACATTGAAAAAGAAAATGCAGCCCACATGTTAATACTGGGAATGCCTTGTAAATTTAAAACACACTACTCAGGCAGAAATTCCAGCTGTTAAAACAGAGATAATAGAAAGCCAGTGTAAGTCGTGACCAACATTTTCAATAGGGTTAAACACCAACATTACACATTGCTTGAACCATAAAGGCGATTGCTTTGGGGTCACTGACAATGTCATCATGGCTCAAGTTTTCCAGTTCGTTTGGTTACTGAATTCTACTTTATGGAAGAGAATTTTATCACTGTCTTTTTAGTATTTTATTGGGTTGTGCAATACATGAAGCACTGTGTTTAAGACCACAATGAACTCTCAAAATAATGTGAGAAGCGTCCTTCTGGAATATATAGCTAATACTGAAATTAGCTTGATCTATGCAAAGCAAATCAATAAAAGTTTGAAAACTGCCTGCTTTCCATCACAATGTTAGTACTATCCAGTCTATGGTAAGTTTTCTTCTTTTTTTCTGCTTTAAAAAAATTTCCACATCTCAGTTGCATAAAATTGCAAAAATATTGTATTGAGACCTGAGGAATTAAGATAAATTGGATCAATTTATCTGTCATGTGTAGCTTCACAAGGGAAAGAAACCCTCGGCTCTAAAACCATGGAACAAAACATCAATGAAATTATTAAAAACTACCGTCAAGTCAGTAATTTGATGAAAATGAAAAACTCAGGTTTTGCTCTCTATTCAGTATTGAAGAAAAAGAAAGAAAAGAAATAGAGAAAAAGAAAGAAAGAAAGAAAGAAAGAAAGAAAGAGAAAGAGAAAGAAAGAAAGAAAGAAAGAAAGAAAGAAAGAAAGAAAGAAAGAAAGAAAGAAAGAAAGAAAGAAAGAAAGAAAGAAAGAAAGAAAGAAAGAGAAAGAAAGAAAGAAAGAGAAGGAAAGAAAAAGAAAGAAAGAAAAGAAAAGTCATGTGGGAAAAGGGCATCCTTAAGTAGCAAATTATTGTACCTCCTTATTTCATCTCCACATTACCTTCAAATTACATGCTGTCACTAACAAGGTCTTTGGGGATAAAATAATAAATCATTTTTATATTTCAATCTTTGATTTCATTTTTTAATAAGTGTCATGTCACACTATGTTATGTTAAACAGAAACTTTATTAATCCTAGCAAGAGTCCATCATAAATTATAAGAGTATAGATTAATACAATAATGTATTATCTTTATTGGGCATCTGAAGAAATTAAGAATGTGTCTATTCTTCCCTTAGTTGTTCTACCAATCTAATCAGTTTTACTAAAGCCAATGGCAATCAAACTATAGAAAAAAATAGAAGCATGATTTTACTATCGAGGCAGTCCCAAAGAAGCATGTACAACATAGCATAATAATTTTTACGTGTGCTCTAAAGTAAACATACCTATCTGCAACAATGTGTTTGTATGTTTTTAATAATTTCAGCTTTTGTTTTGGAGTACGGAGTACATATGCAGGTTTGTTACATGTGTATATGTACTGGGATTTTGGGTCTGATTAATCTCGTCACTCAGGTACTGAGAATAGTCCCCAAGGGTTAGGTTTTCAACCCTTGACTTCCTCACTCCCCCTAGTGATTCTCAATGTCTATTGTTGAGTATGTTCTATAAGTGAGAACACGTGACATTTGGTTTTCTGTTCTTACATTAATTTGCTTAGGACAATGGCCTCTAGCTGCGTTCATGTTGCTGCTAAGGAATTATTCTATTCTTTTTATGACTGCGTGGTATTCCATGATGTATATGTATCACATTTTCTGTATCCAATTCACTGTTGATGGGCACCTATGTTGATTCCATGTCTTTGCTATGGTGAATAAAGCTGCAATGAACATACAAATGCATGTGTCTTATTGGTAGAATGATTTATTTTCCTTTAGGCATATACCCAGTAACGGGATTGCTGGGTTGAATGGTAATTCTGTTTTAAGTTTTTTGAGAAATCTTTAAACTGATTTCTACAGTGGCTGAACTAATTTAAACAAATTACTACTGGCAGCATATGTGTTCCCTTTTCTCTGCAACCTCACCAGCACCTATTATTTATTGACTTTTTAATAATAGCCATTCTGATGGTGTGAGATGGTATCTCATTGTGGTTTTGATTTGCATTTCTCTGATGATTAGTGATGTGGAGCATTTTTTCATATGGTTGTTGGCTACTTGTATGTCTTCTTTTGAGAAGCATTTGTTCATGTCTTTTGCCCACTTTTTAATGGGGTTGTTTTTTGCTTTTGAATTAAGTTCCTTATAGATTTTGAATATTAAACCTTTGTTGGATGCATAGATTGTGAACATTTTCTCCCATTCTGCAGGTTGTCCATACTCTGTTGATAGTTGTTCTTGCTGTGCAGAAACTCCTTATTTTATTTAGATCTGACTTGTTTAGGTCCCAGCAAGAGATATTCAGAATGACATCTAAGCATGAGAAGTTCAGAATGACTGATACGCAGACTATAAAAGAAGCATTTAAGAGATAAAAATGTGCATAATTACCTAAGTACATATAAAATCCCTTATATAAAATTATAGGGATGTAATACTTTATTCTGGAGGCTATGGGTAGTCAATGAATGACTTTTAACCTGAGGAATGATGAGAAAAAATTCACAATTCAGAAACAACTCTTTGTGGCAGAGTACAGAATTGATGGCTGGGACTCAGAGACTTCAGGAGGCTGGTGTTTAAATCAAGGTGATAAGTGGTAAAGAAGCAAAATAAATAAGTGCCAGAAAGCAGGTAACAGTGTCAAATATTGAAGAAAGACACAGTAAAAATAGGACAGAAAAGTATGTTTTGGGTAGTTTTATGAAGAAAATAGAACAATGGGTTGGGGCTTTGTTTATTGCTGTGTTTCTAGTTCCAGGCTTAGTTTCTGGCATACAGAAAACATTATTTTTTTTTTTCAAATATTGAATAGTATAATGTTTAACATTCAAGAAAGTAAAAGAAAGAGACACCTCTGCAGCAGCTCATTAATAACTAGTAACCCATAGAGGTCAAAGTTCCAGAGCTTTAAAAAAGTATTGATACAGGCCGGGCGCGGTGGCTCAAGCCTGTAATCCCAGCACTTTGGGAGGCCGAGACGGGCGGATCACGAGGTCAGGAGATCGAGACCATCCTGGCTAACACGGTGAAACCCCGTCTCTACTAAAAAAAATACAAAAAACTAGCCGGGCGAGGTGGCGGGCGCCTGTAGTCCCAGCTACTCGGGAGGCTGAGGCAGGAGAATGGCGTGAACCCGGGAGGCGGAGCTTGCAGTGAGCCGAGATCCGGCCACTGTGCTCCAGCCTGGGCGACAGAGAGAGACTCCGTCTCAGAAAAAAAAAAAAAAAAAGTATTGTTACAGTTGAAGACCCCTCCACTATATCTGGATGGAGCACTGATCCATATTACCAATGACAGGTACTCCTAAAATGCAAGCAGTCACATCCACCCTCCTTCAGGGGATAGATTCACCATACTTGTCATGTAGATCAGCTACATTGTCACTGGAGACTGGATCCAGCCATCCTCCCACATGGGGTAGAGGTTGACAGCACCTCCTGAGTAGGCATCTCTGTTGATCATGGCCCCATTCCTCCGTCTTCAAAGCAAGCATTTCTGGATCTAGTTTTTCTCCCACTGCGTCATCCCGGTTGGCTCTCTGCTTTTATCAACACATCTTCTCTCTTAAGGACCCATGTGATTATACTGGGTCTACCTGGATAAGTCAGGGTAGTCTTCCCTCCTCAAGGTCTTTCACTTGATCACATGTGTAAAGTCCCTTTTGCCATGTAAGGTAACATATTCACAGGTTTCAGGATTATGACAATGACATCTTTGAGGCTCCATTATTATGCCTATTATGGAAACAATTATTCAATTAAAGTAAAGAGATTTTGGAAGCTTCTTGCAAATTAAGTGTATTGTTAGGGATTTAATTACCAAGAAAGAAGGATTTTAGAAGACATGATGGAAAGGTTTGAGTAGGCCAGAAATATACTTTTAGTATTCATATTATCTCCAATTAAATGACCTTTTCAAATGGAGCTCTCTGTGGTATGTAATGACATCACACTGTAGTAGTTTAAATGTTGATCTAACAATCAAGTTTCAGGACAGGGTCGAAGAATACCTGTGCAAAGTGATTAGACAGAGGAATTACAGTGCTTTCATGTGTTCAAAGCACCTCTTCATTATTTCGTTACAAATATTATAGTCTTCAAAATACACATTACAATATTCTTCAAACTTCAGAAGTACCCCAGTCTACAATCTAATTTGACATTGTCTACTCTTTTTGTGTTATTTGACTCCTGGAGCATTATTAACCATCTATTGGTATGCACTGATACAATGAATGTATCCTCCAAAGATGTGGACCTTTCTTCTCTTTTTATATAAGGAGAATGGTACTTTCCTACTGCAATGATGTTCCAATAGCTTACATTATTAAAAAAAAAAGAAAATAGGCTAATAAATTATAATCTGCAGAAAACATGCATTTTATTTTTTGTATTTTTATTTTATTTTTCCACAGGTTATTGGGTGGATTTGGTTGCATGAGTAAGTTATTAATGGTGATCTGTGAGATTTTGATGCACCCATCACCTGAGCAGTATACACTGTACTCTATTTTGAAAATCGATGCCGGGTGCAGTGGCTCATGCCTGTGATCCCAGCACTTTGGGAGGCCGAGGCAGGTGGTCAGGAGATCGAGACCATCCTGGCTAACACGGTGAAACCCCATCTCTACTAAAAATACAAAAAATTAGCCAGGCGTGGTGGCGGGCACCTGTAGTCCCAGCTATTCGGGAGGCTGAGGCAGGAGAATGTCATGAAACCGGGAAGCAGAGCTTGCAGTGAGCCGAGATTGCACCACTGAACTCCAGCCTGGGCGACAGAGTGAGACTCCATCTCAAAAAAAAAAAAAAAAAAAAAAGTGAAATGATAGCTATGTCTATCCTTTGAGGTATTAAAAATGTAAGTTCTTCATAGTGATGCAGAAAGAAAACCAGAAGAGTTTAATTTAACCTGTTTATTATTTTAAAATAATTACTTGTTGACTTAGTTTTAGCCATTAATCAAATAAATGTGAAGTAGGTATTTGAAGTCTTCTGGAGAAAAGTAAGAAAGGAGGGTTTAGTCAAGGTACATCTGAGTTTTGACCTGAGCCATACATCTCTGAGAATGCATGTGCATTCAATATTCAAGGCTCAAGTATGCTCATTGTCAAGCTTGAGATTTTTATGAAAGAATATATCTTTTCACAGACTAAGGTAGATTTACATATTGCACAGATTTGTGTCTCTTGCATAACTAAAAATTTCAGGATGATTCTGTGTGCCATTTTATTGTTTTCAAAATGTTAGCATGGCAGATTTCTTGGTGCATATAGTTTCTTGTCGACTCAGTCAATTTCCTTTGAAAGTTGAACACACTGGTATGTAAGATACTTAAAACCACAGTCACATGCTGAAATTCACTAGTCAAGTATAGCCTCAAGAACCTATATTATGATTTCTAGTCATGAAAACCTGTAACTTTTCTATGAAATTGTGACTGCATTTTATTCATCTATGCCTGCAGTTCTGCAAACTCTGGGATTCTCTTGATCTTAAAATTCTTTCAGTTTTCATGTTCTATTTGCTTCACCCATTTGACAGCTTAAACGAATGTATTAAAATTATTTGAATAAATATGCAATGTACTTGTATTGTTCTTGCAGTTTCAATTTTAGTATATAATGTGTCTAATTATATCCATTAGATAAAATAACCTCATCAGTCATTAAACATCCAAAGCGGAAATAAGCTATAGAAAAATGTTGATTTTTGAAAGCAACCCAGTATCACTGTCAGCTTTCCATGACGCTGATGTTTGACTATAGTAGAACAAATATAATATGTATATTCCTGATCTATTGTCTATATTTTATAAAGTGGCAATGACTGAAGGGGCAAACAAGTATTATATTCATATACTTGGTCATTTCCTCCTCCATGAAATGATGTGGGTCTCTTTTGCAAATTTTGGTGAAACTTCTTCAGCAAAAGTGTTAACTGGGCAGATCTATAATTTTTTCTCATTTGGACAAACGTATTCTCATGTCATTGCAAACTGTCATCTGCAGGAAGTCAACACAAAACATCTCTCTACTGTCATTCCTGCTTTCTTCAAATTGGTGTAGAGTAGCTATGTAGGTAAAACTGTTTTGGCTTAGAATATAAGTTTAGCCACACCTCTGGGTCAGGAGGCCACATTTGTTCTATAGGCTATGTTTTATTATTTTTTTAAAAATTTATTTATTTTTGAGATGGAGTTTCACTCTTGTTGCCCAGGCTGGAGTGCAATGGCGCGATCTTGGCTCACCGCAACTTCCACCTCCCAGGTTCAAGCAATTTTCCTGTCTCAGCCTCCCAAGTAGCTGGAATTACAGGCATGCACCACCACGTCTGGCTAATTTTGTATTTTTAGTAGAGACAGGGTTTCTCCATTTTGGTCAAGCTGGTCTCGAACTCCCGACCTCAGATGATCTGCCTGCCTCGGCCTCCCAAAGTGCTGGGATTACAGACGTGAGCCACCGTGCCCGGCACTAGGCTATGTTTTAAATCCAAGGATAAGACTGGATGGTAATAGTGGTTGGGTGAACTCAACATTTACTGAAAAGGTTTCGAAATGGCAGGATCAGGAGGTAATTTTAGGATATCACAGAGAAAGAGAAAAGGGTGCTAAATAAGAATAGCAAGACAAAGACAGAACAGATAATGTGGGTAAATCAGGTGACTAGCAAAGTTAAGATCAAGTTTGAGAGAAGTGCCCTCAACTCTCAGAGGTTACACAGGACTTTTAAGATTGTTTATAGGTTCGTGGTTCACAGATGAACAGGGCTGTACATAGTTGTCAAATTGAGCAATATCATGATGTTCTATTTTAAATTATTTTTTTCTACAGGTTTTTCAATATTGTCAAAATTGAAATATTGTCAAAAGTGACTTTTATTGTCACTTTTCTAAACTACTTTTTTTACTCAAGCCACTTATAATACACTTAATGGAGATTAATTATACAAAACAACCTTTTATAAGAATTTTGAAACCTGGAAACATTAAGGGACAAGTTCTATGGTTATATGCTTGAAATAGGAGCCAATAGAGTAGTTTTTCATGAAAATATTAATTTTCATTGTCTTATCTGTGTGAAGCCTTATATTAAAATTGAAATAGTGTACATATGGCCTTTGTTGATAAATATTTACAGTACTTATGCATTAATTACTCTATTAATTATTAAACATTGAATGTTTATACAAATACTATGTGATGAAGAATAAAAATGAAAATAAATATTCCAACTTATTGAGAGTAAGTTTTGTTTTTCTTTTCCAAACTGCTAAAAAAATCAATAACACTTTTTAAGTTCCTTATACACATTGGATATTAAACTTTTGTTGGATGATAGCTGGCAAATATTTTCTCGCATTCTGTAGGTTATCTGTTCACTCTGTTGATAGTTCCCGCTGTGCAGAAACTCTTTAACTAGGTGCCACTTGTCAGTTTTTGCTTTTGTTGCAATTGCTTTTGAGGACTAAGTCAAAAACTCTTTGCCAAGGCTAATATCAAGAAGAGTATTTCCTAGGTTTTCATCTAGGATTCTTATAGTTAGAGATCTCACATTTAAATCTTTAATCCATATTGAGTGAATTTTTGTATATGGTGAAAGGTAGGGGCCCAATTTCATTCTTCTGCATATGGCTAGCCAGCAATCCCAGTGCCGTTTATTGAATAGGGAGTCCTTTCCTCATTGCTTATTTTTGTCAACTTTATCAGAGATCAGATGGCTGTAGATATGCAGCTTTATTTCTTGGTTTTCTATTTCATTTCATTGCTCTATGTGTCTGCTTTTGTACCAATACCATGCTGTTATAGTTACTGTAGTCTTGTACTATAGTTTGAAGTTACGTAATGTGATGCCTCCAGCTTTTCTTTGTTGTTGTTGTTGTTTGCTTAGCATTACTTTGGCTATTCAGGCTCTTTTTTTGGTTTCATATGAATTTTAGAATAGTTTTCTTCTAATTCTGTGAAAAATGATGTTGATAGTTTGATAGGGATAGCAATGAATCTGTAGATTGCTTTGGGCAATATGGCCATATTAACCATATTGATACTTCCAATCCATCTGAATGGAATGTTTTTCCATTTGTTTGTATCATCTATGATTTTCTGCAGCAGTGTCTCCTTATAGAGATCTTTCACCTTGTAGAGATTTTTCACCTCCTTGGTTAGATGTATTTCTAGATATTCTGGTTTTATTGTGTGTGGGTATTTTAAATTAGATTGTTTTCTTAATTTGGCTCTGTGCTTGAATGCTATATGTGTAGAGAAATTTTGCTGATTTTTAGACATCGATTTTGTGTCTTGAAACTTTACTGAAATCATCTATCTGTTCTAGGAGCCTTTCAGCAGAGTCGTTAGGATTTTCTAGGTATAGAATCAGTCAATGAAGAGAGATCGTTTGACTTCTTTTTCTGTTTTGATGCTTGATTGCTATTGCTAAGACTTCCAGTGCTATGCTAAATAGGAGTAGTGAGAGTAAGCATCCTTGTCTTTTTCTTGTTCTTAAGGGGAATGCTTCCAGCTTTTGTCCATTCAGTATGATGTTTGTGAGTTTGTCATATATGACTCATTATTTTGACAAGTGTTCCTTCAATGCCTAGTTTGTTGAGGGCTTTAATCACGATAACCCCATTTAAGAGTGGATGAAGGATACAAACAGGTACCTCTCAAAAGAAGACATACAGGAGGCCAACAAACATAGAAAAAATGCTCCATATCACTAATCATCATGGAAATGAAAATCAAAACCACAGTGAGATATCATCTCACACCAGTCAGGGTGGCTATTATTAAAAAGTCAAAAATAACAGATGCCAGAGAGGCTGTGGAGAAAAGAGAAAGCTTATACACTCTTAGAAGCAGTATAAATTAGTTCAGCAACTGTGGAAAGAAGTTTAGAGATTTCCCAAATAAAACAGAATTACCATTTGACCTGCAATCCCAATTACTGGGTAAATATCCAAAGGAAAATGAATCACTCTATCAAAAAGGCAATGTGTGTTTGAAATATTTTGAGCTCCTCTACTAACTAACTCTTATGTTCATTGCAGAATTATTCACAACAGTGAAGACATAAATTCAACCTAAGTGCCCATTAATGCTAAATTGGATAAAGAAAATATGGTATTTATACACCATGGAATACTACAAAGCCATAAAAAATAATGAAATCATGTCCTTTTCAGCAAAACCGATGTAGGTAGAGGTCATTATCCCAAGTGAATTAGGGCAGGAACAGCAAACCAAATGCTGCATGTTCTCACTTGTAAGTGAGAGCTAAATATTGGGTACACACAGACATAAAGATGGCAATAATAGAGACTGGAGACTCCTATAAGAGGACGAGACACAGGGCTGACAAACTACCTATTCAATACTATGCTCACTACCTGGCTAATGGGATAATTTATACCCCAAACTTCAGCATCACACAATAAGGCCATATAACAAACCTGCACATGTACCCCTTATATCAAAAATAAAAGTCTAAGTTATTAAAAAAATCAACAACAGCATTCTTGATATGCTTAATAAAAGCCCACTATCATTTTTAACACTGAACCTCCTTTTCATTAACCTTTTTCCAGCAAGTTTCAATTCCTTTCAAATATTTAATTGACACATCTCAGAATAAATAATACAGTCTCATAAAACGATTTAAAAAGTGCTATTTTCTTTCATCACCTGCATACTTTTCAGAGGCGTGAGAGAACTCATATGGGTCTGTAAAACCCATGTGCTTATTTATAAAACCCAGTTTGTCTCTAAATAAATTGATGCTACTGGCGCCCTATTTAGAATACATGCTTTATAAATAATCAAAGTTTAATATGTTTTACCTAAGCAATTAAATGATTATTAGAGGAGACATGTTCATAATGATTTTTCTGGTTTTCTTTCAAGGATCCTCTGTTTCACCTGGAATCACCCAGATCTGAGAGAGGAAGGGGCAGATGTCCTTTTGACCCCAGCTCCTCCTTCATCTCCACTTTAATTGGTAATTATCATGGCCACAGACATCAGGTGGTAGTCATAATGATTCTAAAACGTATTTTTCAACTTCAGTTACATTCTTTCAGCATTTCTTTATATACTATGCCTTGTCATATCTATTTTCTGGTGCTCGAAGCAATGATATTAAATTTCAAGCCATGTTAACCTGAGCAATTTGACTCTAAAATAAGTGCAGATGCTATAAAGTATGTGTATCTCACTCTGAGAAAACAAATTGTCATTTAATATCCCACATATTTGCTATCATTTGATGCTTATAAAATGCAATTATATGAAGACTTTATAAAAATTTTGCCAGAGAAAACGAAACTATTTTAATATATATGTTAACTCTTCATGTTTCAATTACTTTGTGACTTTAGAGAACTTTTAATATTCTTTATGGTATCTTTCTCTGTTATTAGTAGAATTCAGCAGAAAGTCATCTCTTCTGAGAACTGAAATGTATTTATCTAAATTTCTGTTAATCTAGAATGCAAACTATAGAAGTTGACTTGCTCAAACTATCACTAAATGTACATGTTGAAATAATGGCATGAGTTGATAATGTTGGATCTGGAGTTCAATTCAATTCAATTTAGACAAAGTGCCAAACAATCTCACTTAAGACACAACTGAGTAATATTTTCCTACTATTTGGGGTTAGGAATTGCAAACTTGGCAAACTGTTTCAGCACTGTGACAATAAAAACTGATGAATGAGCTCCTAAGCATGCAATTAAAAAGAGCAGTCCCCAACACTAACATAGGTGTTAACGGTAATGATTTTCTTCCCTCAGTGTTGAGAGGTTCTGATGTGCATACGGTGCAGATGTGCAAGGTTCTATTATCACATTTATAATGTTTACAGTTATATGCTAATATTAGGTCATCTTCTTTGCAGAAAATGAGAAAGGACAAAATAAGATGTAGAGACTTCACATTCTAAATAAACCATTAAAACTTAAAACTCTCTCCTGATGATTAAACCATATTATACTTGATTTAGAGTTGATATAGATGCTACTGTGTATTCTTGAGAATCTAAGTTCCCTGAACATATTCGAGACAGTTTATTTTGATGGGTCTTGCATTCTACTCCCTACACTCCCCTATCCCACATATGGTTCTCAGGTGTAGAAAAGTAAAGCTTTTTAAAACCTATGTATTATATAGCAAACACCTCATGTTAACTCTAATTAACGGGAAAAGTTTGACTTACTTCAGCTTCAAAATTTGACAAGGCTATAAAATGAGAATGATATAGTAATTAAGTTCTTCAGGGGCTTGAATAAAGAGGTACAATATTTGAGAAAAATAAATATTAAAGAAAAATATTACTTGAAATATTTTGAGTTTCTCTGCCAATTCTCCCTCTCTCTCTCTCTCTCTCTCTCTCTCTCTCTCTCTCTCTCTCTTTCGGGGTGTGTGTGTGTGTGTGTGTGTGTGAATAGAGTATTAAAAAAAGGAAGACTTTAAATATGGGAAAAGGGTTGCCTAAGTCAGGTTAGACTTAGTAAAAGTCAAAACCTTAGAAATAACACTTTTGGGGGATGCCAGGTGCATAAATGCAAGAAATTCCAATGCAATTGACAAAATATATGTTAAAATTTATATATCTGATAGGCTCATACCATCTTTTTCTAAAGTTGTTAGTGAATTTTCTTCATAAAGATTGTACTATGTTTGGAAAAAAAGAGACTTTCTTATCTTTCTTGTGCCATATAGTATCTTGCAAAGACTAAGTCTCCTATAAATACTAAATGTAATTCTCACTGAGGTTCCTAAACAAATGAAAAATTAATTTTGGAATATTGTTCCTAAGAATCATGAAAAGGGAATAGGAAATTAAAAATTACACATCATATACTGCTTCTATAGTGAAATCCTGAGACTATTTTTTAACATTTCATTTGAAGAGTTAATAATAATTTCTATGACCACCTTGCCACTCACTACTCAGTCTCCCTAGGAGTTTGTTTCTGCATGAAACCAAGAATTTAAAAGTGAAATTTCTAAGAGGGGAAATATTACTGGAGGGACATTTCCAAGTGAGTTTCATTGAACTTCCAAATCAAATTACACTATGCTGAAATCTGAAGTGCTTGCCATCTGGGTGGCTGTTTCGCTTATTCAGAAGAGAAATCAAATCAAAAGAGCCCTCCAAGCTAAACATAAAAGTTATAGAATAATCCCTCCAAAGAGAAGAAATAAAAATATAATTCTTCACATTTATCCACTCACTTTCATCCCAAAGTACCTTGGAGAGATCATTCACTCACTGTGGAAATGCAGCAGCCACTGGATGGAAACCTGATAACCTATGTGAGCCAGAAACTCTTTAAAAGAGAGGAAGTGAAAATAATTCACCCAATTGCAAAAGCAGCAGGAATGTGGGCTGGAAAAATGGAGCTACCTGAGTTGGAATTTGGCAAGCTAGGTACAGCTTACTCTGACTGTGAAAGAATGTATTAATGTGGTATTTTGTGACCACACATGTTCTCTGCTGATGGGTTAAGACAAGCCTCCAACAAAAAGATGACTATCGTTAGATTATTGCTACTTCTTGGTTTCATGGTTAATTATATGTCACACAATGTTCAATATTTGTTCACATGAAGACAAATTTAATGATAAAACACTGAAACTGGTAGTATATTCATAAAGCTACTTGACCTAAAAAAAATGGTGCTTGCACATTAGAGAAAGTTCTATGTAATTTCCTAATTTTAGATACAATTTTAATTCAGTTAACTTAAATTTAGCTGACTTAAGATCATATGAAGAGGTTAATAAAAAATTGAATAAATATTAAAGCTTATTTGATAGATGAAAGATGAGCTATAAAGCACATTTTTATTCCATTTATAATCTAACTTAGAAATGAAAGTTTGATAGCTTGCAATAATTCTATGTGACAAAGGATTTAAGGAGTAGAAACAAGCTTCTTACTGAACTATGTCGTATATGTTCAGAAACTAATCAAAATGAAATCATATATTAAATAGGCTTGCTCGTCCAATGTCTCTTTGTACTAACACAATTTATCTTGGAAGCATATCAGCTCATATCTCAGGTGCCATATTTTTGCATGTTTAGCCAAGTTTTCCTCCGGTGTGATTACTCCTACTGTATTTGAAGTGGTTTTAAGTAACTGTCTGAAGAAGACAAGGCATTACAACTTGATTTTAAAAGCAGCTTGTTGAAACAATAAATTTTTCAGTATAATGAATTGCTGCATTGCTTATCCATGCCTTTCAAATCATCTAAATATACTTAGTAATTATCTTGCTACTAACTTATTAAGTTTGGTAATTGGCCAAATAAAAATCCAGGAAATAGTGTTCTGTATGTCATATGTCATTTTGGCCAAGAAGCAAATATTTTTTGCTCTTTTTTTTTTTTTTTTTTTTTTTTGAGACGGAGTCTCGCTCTGTCACCCAGGCTGGAGTGCAGTGGCCGGATCTCAGCTCACTGCAAGCTCCGCCTCCCGGGTTCATGCCATTCTCCTGCCTCAGCCTCCCGAGTAGCTGAGACTACAGGCGCCGGCCACCACGCCCGGCTGGTTTTTTGTACTTTTTAGTAGAGACGGGGTTTCACCGTGTTTGCCAGGATGGTCTCGATCTCCTGACCTCGTGATCCGCCCGTCTCGGCCTCCCAAAGTGCTGGGATTACAGGCTTGAGCCACCGCGCCCGGCCTTGCTGACTCTTTTTATTAGTTATAGTTTATATAATATTGCAATATTCTAATTAAGTTGATAATATCTTCAGTAACGTTACAGTCCCCCATAGTTTCTCCTTTTAATTTATTGCCATTTTATTTTTAAATTTTATTCTGACCCATAGTTGTATTAGCAGTTCCAAGTACAATTCAATCCTACCATTCCTGAAATGCCTCAGGTATGATAAGACACATGTTGCTAGTGTTTGAGGAAAAAAAAATCCTGATTTGCCATATGCCTTTTAACACTTTGCTTTGAAAGTATTAACTTTGTTGTTGGGGTATTTTTAGGGATGCTTTTCAAAGTAAATGCACACTAAATTTTATTTTAACAAGTAATTGCTAGTAAGACATTTTATAGTCCATGAATTTTTTTCTACACTTTTTTCCCATTACTTTTTTCAGCAAATGAAACTACAACGTTTACAGCTGCTGAAATCCTCTTCCTGACTGAACTTTTATCCATCATAATAATACCTTTGTGAATAGAGATCCTCATTATGAATTCTGTAAATTAAAAGTCAATGTCAATTGAATGAGTGGGAGTTGGAATGCATGCAGAGACCATTTAAGTTATTGTTTCAAGTTGTTAATAACATTAAAACATTTTAAATAAATAATTGTTTATTTTCAATTAACTATATTTACATTCAGGGAATAAACTGGCAAAAAGTAAGGTCATTTGTTAGAAAAATAAATGAAAAAATTATAAATGAAGTTAGAGTCTTTCTCTTTATGATAAGTTGTACAAACATAATAAGTAAATGTTCTCCTTCATGTTTTGAATTCACCTCAACTATATAGAAACATAGACTTCAGGTTATTCCCTTACCACCTCCCTGTCCCTAAAGAATATCTATAATTTCTTATCCAAGGCTGCTGCGCTCTCTCTCACACTTGGCAGAATGCCCATTATCCACATGCTTATTGTAGCTTCTGACCATGACTGCTATTCTCTACGGAGCTATTTGAATACTTTACTTATGGTTCCTTCACAACGAAAAGAGGTAAAGAAAGAAGAAAAAAGCCCCACTCTTCAATTCCCCACTTATATTCTCTCCTTTGAGAATCTGCTTTAACTATCATGGTATCAATATCATCGGTTTGCCAAAAAGAAAACTCAAGAGTATAGCCATGGGTGCTGGCACACACAAATAAACAGATTCATAAGATGTTTTTGTTGTTCCTTCATGCCTCAAAACCACCTTCTTAACATTGAGAGCTAGTGCTAATCATCTGCCCAAACCAAAATAAACTGAAAGCCCAAACAACAGCTAAATGCCTAATAAAATCACACATTTAGAATTACACATTCATCCTGGTTTCTTTCAGCATCCTAAGCAGAATATGAGTGCGAACTGGGATGTTGAAATATGTGGATCATGTTCATCCGTCCTCATCCTCCCAAATGCATTTTGTTTCTCTTTGTAGCTATGCAGGTCATAGTGATTCTGCAAAACAATCCATCCACAATAGAATAATTTTCTAACAAAATTATAAAATTCAGTTATAAAGTGAGGCAGCTAAATCAGTCTTTAGCTATATGCTGTTCCACGAGGCAAATGTGTTTCATATTATTTAGATTTGCAGAACATACATTTATAACATAAACAGAACAAATGCTTGAGTAAAACTTAACAAGATAAGAAGGTCATGAAACACTACTGTGAATTTTTCTTGTTATACAATTAAAATCCAACATGGTAAATAAAAACTCAGATAATATATAGTCTATGAACAAAACTCTTGATACATTCCATAAAATATTAAGGCAATGCAATGCATTTAATTACAACTTCAACTAGAGTTTACATTGTAAAAAAAGGAGTTACAGAGAAAAGTATTTTAATTACACATTTTAAAATCATTGTAAAGAATTTGTTTTTATCTATTTCAAAGAATCAAATGACTGTCTTATTTTCTTTCACATAAGCAACTTAGTGTTGACACAGTCTTTTAATCACAATATAATGTCCCTTGGGCTGAAATTCTTGGGGACAAATTTTTGAAAAAAAATAGAGTTCCTGTTTTAATCTATTAAAATTAATAGATAACATAAGGCCCTTAAGGAACAAAAATTCAAATTTGTTATCCATGTAAATTCTCAATAGCCTTTTCTTTCATTTGATATTTTCTCTCTGAAACAGTTTTTTAAAGTTAGGATCTTATCCTGAGTGGTTTATTTTTCTCTTTTTTTAGGCAGGATCTGGCTCTGCCGCCGAGGCTGGAGTGCAGTAGCATAACCATAGTTCACTGCAGCCTCTACCTGCCGGGCTCAAGCGATTCTCCCACCTCAGCCTCCTGAGTAGCTGGGACCACAGGTGCGGGCCCCCATGCCCAGCTACTTTATTATTTATTATTATTATTATTATTATTTTCTTGGTAGAGACGGGGGTATCTTTATGTTGCCCAGGCTGATCTTGAACATCTGAACTCAAGCAATCCTCCAGCCTTGGCTGCACAAAATGTTGGGATTACAGGCGAGAGCCACCGCACCTGGCCCTGATTGTTGACATTTCACAGCCTTTCATAACCTTTTTTAAATCCTGAAAGGAACTTCTGATATATTTAATTGTTAACTCATTAAGCCATTCGTTGATTCAACAGTATTTATTGAGCATTTTTTGTATTTCAGACATTAATGAGGCATCATTTCAAACACATAAGGAGTCAATAAGAATATAGTTGGATGAGCAGTAGGATAGAAATAGGTACCGGAGCTACAGTGGCACTAGGAACCACTACACTAACAAAAGTTTGGCCAGACAAGGCATCATGGAAAAAGTGGACAATAACGAGGCAAAAGGAAGGTGAGGTGGGAAGAGAGGAGTGGAATTCTAGGCCAAAGAGCAGAGAGAATATAAAAGCTTGGCAGATTCTGAGAATTACATGGAGGTCTCTTTGATTCTACAGATAACTGAGACCTTAAGATTTTGAACAGTTTGTGGTGATCAAATAGCAGATTTCGAGCTGGGGACCTAGCTTGCCAGATTTCCACTGCAGACCTAATTCTACTATTCTTTCTTCTCTATATAGAGACTATTGTTGAGTGTGACAAGAAGTTAAACTCACCTGTCTCCATAGACATAGAAAAGTAAATCCTTAAGTAGTTCTTCTGTTATAATTGAAGCCCTAAAACATATTTTAGTATTTTTATAAAATGTTTTTCTATTTTAATCCATGAAAATATGATGTATCCAGATGTTATTTTTGCATTCTATAAAAGATCAATGTACTGATTCACAAATTTTCTGACACCAAATAATTAAAATAAATTTAATTAAAGACTATGTATTTACTACAAATTGTATTAAAAATTATAATAATGCTCAGTATTTTTGCTTATTTAATTACTATTAGGTATTATTTTACCTAAGGCTTTATTAATATCATTATTTTTCACTAATATGTTGTCTTTTCTAATTTTCTTAGGAAAGTATTTTGCCAAACATACAGTTTTTAGCACCTATATAGTGTCTTTGAAATTTAAGTCATGCAGTTCATATTGTGTTATGGGAATTGCTCACAATTTTCTCTGTCCTGCGTGCAAAATGGGAAGCTGGGTAACATTGGGAATATATTATTTTTTTCTCTTGTGCAGATAATCGTCCCTGGATATAGTATTATCTAGTATCATAGGGCTGCCATCTAGTGGCTCTAAGGAGTACTTGTTCGTTAATTTTATAGTATTGATTAAAACGATAATTTTGAAACAATGTTCCAAATTAGGATAAATCCATTAAAGTCAATGTGTACTAATATAAATATTATTTTCCCCTAACAATATTTTCAGTTACCAAAGTCTAAAATACTTTAAAATATAAAATCAAATATTAAAAATTTAAAGAATAGAAAACTCATGATTTTAAAGAAAGCTAATCTTTATTCCCACTATACATTAAAGATTCAGCCCAGCCCACATTAGCAAAATAGATTATATTTACAACCATTTCACAAGATGGCCTTTATATTTGGTGTGGGAAACATAATTCAACTATAATAATTAAAAACAAAAATATTTCAGAGAAATCCTCACTCATGTGTTAATAGTCGATTTTTTAAAGGGTCAACTTGGTTGTTTATGCCATAGATGATTCCAAAGTCCTTTTAATGACTCTTTTATCGATGTTTAAATAATGCAGACTGAATTCCAGGTAACAGGTCATATTCCTAACCACTGAACGCATTTGATCTCAAAATACTTCTTCAAACAGACATAAAATTTCTGGGGAAGACAGCACTAATTAATCGACTTTGATAAAAATTATGTTAATCTTTTCCCTTTCTATTACCAAATAACATGATATGCTTAAGTAAGAGTTCTGACCTAACTTTTCTCTACCAAATTATATGTTGTTAAGTCCAGATTTAAATCATCATTTCGTTTTTGTTATTTTCCTTGCATCATACCTCTCACTTAGCGTAAGCTGCATATACTAGAACTCAATAAATATCTTTTTAAAAACTGTTATCTTGAAAATTTTCACATACAAAAAAAATTGAAGTAAAAGTAACACCTGTATACCATTTGCCTCGAGTCACCAATTGTTAACACTCTGACACATTTACTTTTTCCTCTCTCTCTCATATAGAACATATAATTTAAAAATAAATTATTTATTGGAAACCATAGATTTTATTTGTTTGTATCTCATACAGTGTTTTAAGAATCCATAGAGGATTTTGTGAACAGAGAAAAACTAATTAGAATTATTTATCTTTTTAAAGTGAAAAAGATTATTATAGTAGTAATTCTAAAGCTTATTTTTTTAATCTTTGAGTTTGATTTATATCTTATTATTCTAAATTTGGTATAAAAAAAGCAATCATCTTTACTTTAAAAAAATAGTCAGTTAATGTAAGTTGAAAATAAATTTCCTTTTAATTTATTGTATATATAATTTAATTGATCATTTTCCCAAATGTTAAACCATACAAATATGCTTACACTTCTGAAGTTTTCCAAAGGGTTTTTGTTTGTTTGTTTGTTTGTTTTGTTTTGCTTTGTTTTGTTTTTTGTTTTTTGAGACAGAGTCTCGCTCTGTCACCCAGGCTGGAGTGCAGTGGTGCAATCTCGGCTCACTGCAAGCTCCGCCTCACGAATTCACGCTATTCTCCTGTCTCAGCCTCCTCAGTAGCTAGGACTACAGGTGCCAGCCACCACGCCTGGCTAATTTTTTGTATTATTAGTAGAGATGGGGTTTCACCGGGTTAGCTAGGATGATCTCAATCTCTTGACCTCGTGGTCCGCCCACCTCAGCCTCCCAAAGTTCTGGGATTACAAGCATGAGCCACCACGCCTGGCCTCCAAAGCTTTAAAGACCTTACCTTGGGAAAAAAAATCCTTCATAAATAATGAAACAATTTTTAAAGTTCTAATAAATAAAATTTATAAATAAAGTATTCAAGATCTTTTAAATGCTGTTTATGTATTAGGTCAAATTCTTATACCTGTAATTTTAATAATCCTAATTATAAAATTAATTACATATTTAGATATATTAAGTTGGAAATACAATTAATTTTGAAATCTCTTAACCTTTAAAGCACTTTAAATATCATATGTATGCATAGATACACATTGCAAACTTAAAAAAAGCATTAGTACTATGTAATATAATAATCATATATGTTTTAGAACTAGACCAATATTATATGCCACTCATTAAGAAAACAGTTTTACCACTCTGCTTTAAGGTTGCTGTTTCCAGAAATCTACTGTTATCATTTGTTTCTTGGCCAGAGGACAACTGAGTCTAGGAAAATAAATGAAGCAAAGTTATTTACCAAAAACTCATATAGGTCTTACGATTTACCTATTCTTACAAGTGCTTAACTCTTAACTACCTTACTGAATGCAATTACTTTTCTAATTTGTAAATGAGGAAACTGAGGCACAGGAAACTTAGCAACTTGCCGAAATTCACACCTAGCAAGTGACAGACTCTGGACTCAAACCCTGGGACTCTTACTGTACCATCCATGCTCCTAACACCAATAGTATTAATGTCGTAAAGTACATGTTATAGATACACATATTAAATATGGATGTATTTAATATAATTGTGACTTATACCTCGTCTTCAAATTCAGAAACAAACACTGACTTCTTTTTTACTGATGCTCCCATGTAGGTAGTGAATTGTTTGCTGGACTCTACAGTGACTACTGGAGCAGAGACGCTGCAATCTTCCGCAGCATGGGGCGACTGGCCCATATCCGCACTGAGCATGACGATGAGCGTCTGTTGAAAGGTAAGGATGAGGAGAAGATCATGTGAATTAGGATTGAAACCAACTCTAAAACTTATGGAAAATATTGCCATTTTGATAATAATAAGAATATAAATACAATTCCTTTACAAATTTCAGGATGTTTTACTAACAACGTTCTTGAATTAAAATATTGTATGTGATATATGTATATCATTTTCTATCAAAATTGATTGACTTAATTATAAAATCAGTATACCTTTTGAGCAATGCTTAGAAATCAGTATTTAAATAAGGAAAACAAAGCAAATGTATGAAAAATGAAAAGTCCATCATCCAGTAAGCTGTTTTGTCTACTTTTATCAACTGATAGAATTTTTGATTAATTGATTGCCCTGCTTTGCTTGTTTTAATAGGATTGCATTACACTTTAGAGACAAAACTCTAGGAAAGTCACTAGACATTCATTGATACAGAAATCTTTGTAAGAAGTACGTTTTATATTTTGGCACACTGGTATATGGAGGTGCTAGAATATTGTTTTATGGTGAGCATTTTAATTACTTTCCACATTTTTATTAAGCTGTAAAATGCACAGTAGTTATTGATGCTACCATTCATATATTTTACGTACCATGTCAAAGAACATGTATTCAAATCTCTTGGACTACAATCTCAAAAATGTAAAATAAATTTTCTACTTTGAATCTAAAATGATCTATGTGCTATACTGGTAGATAATTTATGAATTAAAAATCAATGATGATGTATTTATTTACTTTAATATGTTACTTATACTTACATTTAGTGTTTACCTACAATGGAAGGAAATTTATAGAGATTATCTTCATCGAGCTCCTAATCTGTTCTTTCCTGTATGCATTTTAATTTCGCATTGCCTGTTGTTTGAAATTCTTCTTCTCTCCTTGATTCTTTTATTTTCCAATTAAATATTCTTGTAATATTTCTAAAAGGGCTGTTAATATGCAAATAAAGTGAGATATCTACAGCGTTTTCCATGTTTGGTAAAAAAATTCAAGAAAACTATTTCTTTATGAAATGGTGAAAGTTAAACTTAAGGATTCAGATGATATGTAATTTATTGCAATAACTTGTTAGCATTTTGTTATAATATCTTTTTCACTTTTTCTCCTATTTTTTGCTCCTATAGAACCAAAATTTGTAGGTTCATACATGATTCCTGACAATGAAGACAGAGATGACAACAAAATCTATTTCTTTTTTACTGAGAAGGCACTGGAGGCAGAAAACAATGCCCATGCAATTTACACCAGGGTCGGGCGACTCTGTGTGGTGAGGCTTTCTCTCTCGTTATGCTTGCTTATCTCACAATTTATGGTCAGGCCTTTATGAAGTTTATAATACGTTTCTACTTTTAAATATTTTCTAGTATTCTTTAGACTGCCTACAATTGATATTTACTATACCAACCTCTACATTTCATATCTAATGAAGGGTGTATCTTAAAAGGACCTTGTATTTTGTATGATTTTTTCCCCATGTTTGAAGCCATACCAAGAAGAAATAGTCTATAATTATACTGTCCTTCTTCCCATGCAGAAATTTGAACTCGATTTTTCTTAATGAATTTAATCAAAACCTTTTTTATTCCTTTAGTACACAGTACAAATAATATACATAGCTATGTTTGAACAATTCGATTGGTTTAAGTTTTTTTTTAAAAAAGCCATCTGTAATTTACTGAATATTTAGAGTTGTTTGGGAACATTTAAAACCAAGAGGAGTAGCAACATAATCTAAGAATCTAATAAACTTACAAATGTAAAGTTACCTTGGCATTTAAGAAGATGTTCGAAAATAAACTTACATATAAATATGTGTGTATATGTATATTGTGTGTGTGGTGTGTGTATATATTTATTACATATATAGTATGGGCATTGTGTGTGTGTGTGTATTTCAAGCTTTCTTGAAAAGCCTTTTTCCTTTGTTAAAGGAAGAAAAGAAATAGATGTTTCTATATTCCTGAGAGAAGCAAATTATTTATGAACTAAGTAATAATCATGATTACTGTATCTCCCCACTATTCTGTTTAGGAGAGATTGCTGTATTAATATTGTTTAACATCTGCAAAATATATTTACTGTATCAGGGCAAAAGTGCGCTGACAAGGCCAAATTAAGAAACCAAAAAAAAAAAAAAACCCTAAATTATGGGGAATTGCACCTATGACATTACTTGAGAATTATGCCAAATTTTCCTAGTTAAATAAAAAAGTCATAACTCTTGGCAACTGCATGTTTAATAATATAAAATCTGTGGTTGGTCAGAATTCTTCAGGTAACTATTTACCTCCTTTTTGGTTTTCACAGAATGATGTAGGAGGGCAGAGAATACTGGTGAATAAGTGGAGCACTTTCCTAAAAGCGAGACTCGTTTGCTCAGTACCAGGAATGAATGGGATTGACACACATTTTGATGAATTAGGTAAATGTTTTTAGGTGAATTAAATTTGCTCTTTTATGTATATGCTTCTTTATAACTTTATCCCTAGGACACATAGAAAACTTTTTTTCTGTGTATTTGACCTCTATCTAACACAGAGCAAGTTTCTGTTCTTTTCAATTTGGGCAGGCACAAATGCTGGGGGAAAAGGGATTGCAAGAACACAAAGAGGCGCATCTTGTTAGCTTAGTCCATGTCTGGCTCCTTCCTGTTGTTCAGCTCAAGGTCACCCAGAACAACTGAATGATTAGCTCTGTTATGATTGATCTTGGTTATATAATTGTATATGAAAATATACATCTTAAAATCTATATTGGGTTCTAAACAAATTTATGTGAATACATTTTCTTTGCATGCAAAGAGAGCTAAAAATACTAAGCGATGGAATATTCTTTAATTTTTCAGAGGACGTTTTTTTGCTACCTACCAGAGATCATAAGAATCCAGTGATATTTGGACTCTTTAACACTACCAGGTGAGAAATTTATACAGTCAATAAAAACAATATAAAACAAGAGATGCCTCACTGGACTCTCCTTTCACGGTGTATGTAACTTGTAAGACTACTGACCCAGTTGCTGTTCTCATTTCCTACACTTTATAATCACCAATTGATCTTTATTCTCTAATGTTTGCAAATGTACTTTCGTTTTCAAAAGCTCAATCTCAATCCAAATCTTGTTTTTGTTTATAGTGCTCAGAATCTTCCTGTGCTCAGTATCCTAATCTCTTCACTCTCTAATCTAGAACACAGTGATTTTTTTTTTCACATACAGTTTGTAAGATATCAGTCCTTACAATGTGTTATTATATGTTGTAAAGTCTAGGACAATTCCTTTATTCATCATACAGAATTTTCCAAGTCAGGCTTTTAAGGTTCTATATCAACTGTTACTCAGTCACCATTGTATGTTTTCCCTCTGAGTTCACTAATGGTCTGATGTTGACAAGATAATGCCTTGACAGATGTGAGGCAGTGTCTACTTTGCTAGTTCCCATTACTATATTTTTATTTATTCACTTATCTTGCTTGAAATAACTTTCTCCTCCAACACTGATTTAAATCAGTTCTCCAATACTTACCAATTGCCATAGCCAAGAAAAATTCCTCAATTTCTTAATCACAGAGCACTCTTCTTGCTCTTTTATTCTGATTTTCCTGCTCTCATGTTGATTCGTAGTGAACACATGTTGATCATTGGCTCTCTGTCTTTTAAATTTGCTGCTCAAGTTTAAGATGTATAATCTGTTGTTTTCCCCTTTATGTTTTTGTATTTTTTTTTTTTACCCATGGTAAAGTGCTGTAAAAAAATGGATAAAATATTATTTTATGTATTTTTACACACAAATAAAAATATTAGAATCAGTTTTTGTTAAAAGGTTATATACACAATTTCCTGAGTCTCTTTCTAGGTAAAGCATAGTGCAGGTAAAATGATTAGGATAAAAAATAAAGAAGAATATACCTCAATTCTCTTGACAGGGCTAGAATAATATTACTGAATTCCTCTTTTACACCATATAAGCCATAAACTGTCACATAATTGTGTATACTGTGCTTACGTGGGGGTCTTTCCACACAGATTTAGTTTGTTATTTTTCAGCAGGTGGTTTCTAATGTCACTTAGAAAAAATAATACATCTCTGTAGACAAGAATCCTGCTGTTGCAAAGAGACTTTTTCTTCAACAGAGAAACATGGAAACAATTTGTCTATCAATTATTTCTTGATGCAAAGAAAAATAGTTAATGTAGATTGGTAGTTATCACAGTGCATGGAGAGTACTTATCATTTTAACTTCATCTCCTCCCTTATGCTGTGAATAATTCATACATTGCATGATAATTCAGTGAATTTATATGATAAATTTAAGCTATGGAATAATCAGTTTAGTTTTTCTATGGGTTAATATGATCAGATTATAAGCTGTTTTCCTAAATGATAGCATAATGGATCTTTCTGAGAAATCAAACATAAGACATGATTTTCTTCTATAATTTCTCTTTTGACTGTTCAATTTATATAAATCTGAGAACAAAAGCTTCCCAGCTGTTACCTGACATAAGGATTGATATTTGTAGAATGGTGATCAAAGGTGTGCTACCACTTTAGTTAGGAGACTATCTCAAGTGTTCCCTGCATCCTAGGCATTTCCAATTGCTTCAAGATGTGTTATAAAATGTGTAAATTGGGGGTGTAGGACAGTAACATAACTGCTGTTTTACAGGTGTCTCGGTATGTAGGAAACTCTATTTATATAGAACTTTGAATTTTGCAAAATACTTTCACAAACATTAACAATTTGGATTCTTACAATACAGAGATTCTGATAATGTTAAAATTCATTCATTTCATGCTAAATTAAGGAATATGGCAAGATTGTTTTAAAAATAATTTTTAAAGATGTTCTTTTGTAGAATCTGATTACAAATGTTTTCAGTAAAAGTTGCCATAGTTAGTCAACTACTTCCTTTATACAGTCAAGTAGAAATTTTAGTCAAGAAAATTATTTTGCTTGCTGCTAGTTCTGGAGATGAGGGATCTAAGTTTTATATGGTTAAAGTAATTTTGTCATGCTTAACATATTCAATCCAGTCATCTTTTTACTATAGACACTTTTCAGTGGCTGAAGGAAGGAATATACAAGCATATTGATATCTACATGAACCCCAGCTAAAAAATGGAAAAAAGGCCTAAATTATCATGAGACTTTAAATTGTTCTTTAAGTCATATATATTAAGAAACTTAATACATCTTAATAGAATTTGTAGCAATATTAACAGCATAGTGAGTAAGAGAACACTGTCTACTTTGAAAATAGAACAACATAAAAGGAGATAATACCTAAATGAATAATTCAACTTGGGAATAAGTCTTTATTAATATGAAGGCCTGATCTCTCTTAATAAAAAAAATAAAAACACAATACAAGGTTTAAAAATAAGTGAAGTGACATTATTTTTGTCATTCTAACAATGTCACCTTCAACTGTATTAAGTAGGCAATTAATAAAATGGTAAGTTTCAGAGTTTCAAAATTGGAAATATTGCATTAGTTAACATATCTAGAATATTCTTTGCTTAAAGAAATTGCAACTACTTTACTCAAAAGACTTGACTCTTATCTTTGTAGGCTGGGGTGCTTGGCTAGGTGACCTTAGCAGGTTCCAGAATAATAATTATCTTTTCCGTATTTTTCAGTAATATTTTTCGAGGGCATGCTATATGTGTCTATCATATGTCTAGCATTCGGGCAGCCTTCAACGGACCATATGCACATAAGGAAGGACCTGAATACCACTGGTCAGTCTATGAAGGAAAAGTCCCTTATCCAAGGCCTGGTTCTGTAAGTTTAGTAATGTAACCAGTAATTCTTATTTTTAAGGACTCTTTTGGTAATATTTTGTTCACTGTTTCATGTGCTTTACAGACTTTGCAGATAAACAGTTAAGGAATACTATACCTAAAAGTATGCCGGTGAAAAGTATATGTAGCAAAGAAATATCCTTTCCAATCTCAAGTTTTTGCTTGTTATTTAATAAAAAGAATATAATATATAATGGACACAGCAGTTTTATAACATATATATTATTATTGATATTTTGGCTAAGTAACACCAATTAAAATTTTATTTTTTAAAGTACTGGTGAACACAGAAACATTCAGTAACATGAACATCATATTTCTCTCAGCCTCTTGAGAGGAATTAGTACCACATATAATTTCCAAGCAGGACAATGTCACCAAATTTTTATGTTCTAATATTTAAATCAGCCTCTAATTTCCATAGGCCAAACTGTCTCCTTACTTCTCATTGTGGGAAATCTATAAGAAGTTTTTTTCTCTACGTCTTCAGAATACTTAACACCTCATTTAACATCCTTGCTGGCCCCTTAGGAAAGAAATGCCAATACAAAAGTATTGCTAGAGTACAAAAGTTCTACCGCTTGTCTCTGAACTATACTATTAAGATTCTTCTTAGCTAGGCATGCAGACTTTTGTGCTTTTAGCACACATGGCTAAAACTGATGATGATAATGAGGGTGACGATGAGATGATGATTTTGTATCATTCATCCTGTGTGCAAATAGGTTGGAAAAACTTTGGATCATTGTATGTGCTATGTGAGCCATGGAGAGCAAACATTTAACTTGTCACACAAGTCAACATCTATACTTTTAAAGCAGCTGGTGAAATCCCATCACTATGCTGATTCCACAATTACTTGCAAGTCGAGTAGAAACCGTTTTTGTAGAGCAAAAACCCAAAGTGGAAACAAACCTTACCTCCATTAACAAGTGTTAAGGCTTTACCATTTCAATCACTCTCTCTCACTAGCTTAAAATTATTACTTCCAGTAAGACATAAAGTATATTTTATTTCACTCTATTGATTGAAATTACAATTTTAAATGGAGAAAACCTACTCCTGTGGCTTTGCTGGAAATGCTTCTTGAAACCACATGGTCTTAAAGGAGATTTGGAGGAAGTGACTGGTTATGGATCTGCTTCCAAGCTAGTCCAAAATGTTTCCAATTATATATCATGAAAGTACACTCAAGTGAAAAATCCATGCCAAATTAGGAAATATGGTTTGATTTTAAAAACCACACCATTATAAATGTCCTCTTTGTGGAATCTGATTACTAAACTACTGTATTTATATTCTAAAGTGGAAAATTTTTATCAAGGTAATCATTGCAATTGCTGCTAGTTCTGGAGGAAAATATGTAAAATGAGGGAGCAGTTACCAACAAGCAAGAATCAACACATTTAAAGGTTTTCCAATGAGTAACTTAAGCTACTGTTGAGTATTTAATTTTATAGTCAGTGGTTTAAAAACTGACGTTATAGTACATATTTCTTGTTTTCCAGTTTATTTTGTCAAATCCATTAAAAATACAAATTCATATAGATTATAGTAAACATAGTTTTTTTGCCATTGATAATTAACACTGAAAACGTCTGAATAGGTTTTTATGTTGAACCACTAAAATTCTATAGTCAGTAAGCCAATCAGAACCATCACTCATCATATTATCATAGACTCAATAGTGGTAAAACTATTTTGTACAGTTGTGATCCTTAGTTAGAGAGAAGTTTCTGCACAGCAAAGAGATTTCTTCTCTTTGTATGAACAATAGATTGTTTCCCTTCAATATGTAACTTATTACAAAAAGAAAATTTCAAAAACAGAGAAAATAATTTATGATGTTAAACATTTTGACCATCCCCAAAGTCTTGATATTAACTATATCTCACTTTTTCAGAATTTCTCTAGTTTCTCTGTATTTCTAATGCTGCATGTTTGCAAAAATTTAGTCTTTCCAATTTCCGAGGAAGATTCCATTTCTGTAATGAAAAATGTATAGTTACTCACATGGACATAAAGAGGGGAATAACAGACACTGGAGCCTGCTTGAAGTCAGAGGGTGGGAGGAAGGAGAGGATCAGAAAAAAAGAACTGTTGGGAACTAGGCTTTGTGCCTGGGTGACTAAATAATCTGTACAACAAACCCCCGTGACATGAGTTTACCTATGTAACAAACCTGGACATGTGCCTCTGGACCTAAAATAAAAGTTAACAAAAGAGAAAAATATATGATTACTATATATTTCTAAATGCACAATTGACTAATTTGACATCTTCAATTTTTCTGATTCTTCTCGTGGTTGATTATAAATTTTCTCTTCAGGTGTAAGGCAAAAAGAATTATCTAATCCACTTGTTTTTCAGTGTGCCAGCAAAGTAAATGGAGGGAGATACGGAACCACCAAGGACTATCCCGATGATGCCATCCGATTTGCAAGAAGTCATCCACTAATGTACCAGGCCATAAAACCTGCCCATAAAAAACCAATATTGGTAAAAATAGATGGAAAATATAACCTGAAACAAATAGCAGTGGATCGAGTGGAAGCTGAGGATGGCCAATATGATGTCTTATTTATTGGGACAGGTAAAGAGATGAGAAAGTACTCAGAGACGTTTAAATTGACCTTTAAATTCAATAATTTTAATAGTATTCCTAAAGCACCTATCAACAAATCTGTCCATCCATCAACCCATTTCACACTTCTAATCCAAAATGAGACAGATTGAAATAGAGACCTCATGTGACTGCAATAGTAAGAGGTTAGGCCAATTGTCTGAGAATATTACCACTTTCATTGTCAGAAGGGTCATGGTTTGACCAACAAAAATGTGGTTTTTTTCAGATGTGAGAAATATTGAAGCTGCCAAAGAGAGGATTTGGGGCTTGCATAGCACATAATTCCTTATACATAATCAATACTTCATGCATATGAATAAATGAATAAGTAATGAAATGAATAATAGATGTTAATGAACAAAGTTGGTTCCAAATAGAAGTCCTCATAGTGGAAGCAGAGTGTCATAGCAAGAATAGTTCTGTCAGGTTCCTGGCTCCATTACTGACTTTGATCAGTGAGTCCTGGAGATTTTGTGAACAACTTGGAACTTGGGACAATAACTTCACCTAAATCTCTAAACACAGCAATTCTTATGAGTCCATGTCAAGATCAACCATTTGTACCAAGCAAGCCAAATGTTACTCATAATATCCTGCATTAATAAAACAAAGTATGATAAATATACTAAAAGTGATAGTTTCAAATAAATTTGTAATTTTAATCAACCCATACATTAGATCTAACGTGTAGAAGAGAACTTGAAATTTTTCAGCCTCCAGAGTAGTATGTAGCAAATTCTTTCAAGTGTTTTAAAATCCTATAGTCATTTTTAAAGTGTTTAAAATGATTCTTTCTTTCTTTCATTGTCTTTCTTTTTATTCAGCATAGTAATTGCTACAGTAGTTGATCATCTTTAGAGAAGTTAGCATTCTAACACACATGACTTTAATCATAGATACATAATTCTGAAGAGATATTGGCATAAGCCTGGATCAGGAAACAGGATGTAATATTAATATTAATGTTGGTGCTTGGGCTTCTCCAAAAATCCTTTTGTTTTCATTTTTGTTTTGTTTTTTGTGGCTTTTGTTGCTGGTTTTTTGTTGTTGTTGTTGCTTGTTTGTTTGTTTTTTCTTGAGTCAGAGTCCTGCTCTGTTGCCCAGGCTGGAGTACAATGGCACGATCTCATCTCACTGCAGCCTCTGCCTCCCAGGCTCAAGAGATTTTCCTGCCTCAGCCTCCCGAGTAGCTGGGATTACAGGCATGTGCCACCATGCCCGCCTAATTTTGTACTTTTAATAGAGACAGGCACTTCTCCACTTTCGTGAGGCTGGTCTCGAACTCCTGACCTCAGGTGATCCACCTGCCTTGGCCTCCCAAAGTGCTGCGATGACAGGCATGAGCCACCATGCCTGACCATCCTTTTGTTTTTTAAAACAAAGATTTAAGCAAGAAAACATCTTCTATCTTATTCTTAGAAATTGATTCCTGGTACGGGCTGTATTTTGTTCATTCATTTCAGGAAGTTAATGTTAATAATGTGCTCTGCACTGTGGGTTCAAGATTAACATGTCATCAGATTTCTTTAGCAAACTTGAAATTAATTGGCCATAAACTCACTCATAGTGACTTCCAACAAAATTTTTTACAGTTGCATGATCAATACTAATATTTGATAAAAGTAATTAAAGTATTAGTTTGGTGTAAAAGTAACTGCGGTCTTTTGCTGTTACTTTAATGGCAAAAACCGCAATAACTTTTGCACCAACCTAATATGTTATTTTTAAATGCCCTGGAAAGTAGAAGTCATATATAACAGTCCAAGACTGTTTTTAGAAATATTTGCTTGTCATATTGATCAAAGTAATTCCAGAGAATTTCAGAAATATCAAACATATATTTGTTCTGCCATATACACCATGTTTAATTCAAAAGTATCATCATATTGAACCACAGATTTTCAGAAAAAAGAACATGTCTGATGAATGTAAAATGGGGACAACATCAAAAAATCCCACAAATAATGGTTACTTTGTCCAATATTTACTAGACACCGGCTTTGATACAATACATATATGGTTCTTATTAGAAAATCACTAATTGTGAATTAATCATTTGAGCCTCATCTTTGCTTTTTGCCTAACATAATTGTCAAGTATTTAATATGTGTGCTTAGTTTTCAAAATGATGACAATTTTTTGTTTCCTTTGGGTCGTGTACAATACAGGTAACTGTTATATGCTTAATTATAATCCAGTTTTATGAACTCATCCATAAAACTTGATAATATTTCAACAAACTTCTGAAATAGTATGATAAATATGCAAAAAGTGATATTTTATTTTTTTCTAAATTATGTCTAGCATTATACTAAATTATTTGTATCGGCAAATTAATGTTTTGTTAAAATGTTTATAGGAAGGAACAAGTTCAGAATATCAGGAATGATAAAAATGAGATGGAATTTTAAAATATGAATATAAACTTTAAAAACAAATGATAATTATGGAGACTAAATGATTGGTGCAAACACTTCTCTCATTGGTGGATACTTGGATTTTTTTCTTGCCAAAACTGTGTGTGATTGCATGTATGTGTATGTTTTATATACATGGTGAGTTTCACAGTGTGTCGCTTGGAATATTCCCTAAGGTATAGTTTTGTACCATGAATGTAGCTTTCAGTAAAAAAAATTTCTTCATCATGCGTCACAGAAAAAGTAGCTAGAATAATTTGGCATCTCTCTTATGTTTTATTAATTCCAAAAGACATTTTGATTTTTGAATCTATGATTGGATTTTTGGATCAAACTATTTGGAAAAATCATTATTTCCTCTTATTTTTTGGTCAGGCACATAAAATTAATTTTGCTAATTAAAAATATGAGTTTATAAGTAGTCATATTGTTTTAAACTGACAGTGATAAAAATGTTTCATGCATCTGGATGTCAAATCTTATCTGAATTTATAGTCGCTACTTTTTTTTTTTTTTTTAGATGAAGTCTTCTCTGTCTCCCAGGCTGTAGTGCAGTGGCATGATCTTGCTCACTGCAACCTCCGCTTCCCAGGTTCAAGCAATTCTCCTGCCTCAGCCTCCTGAGTAGCTGGGATTATAGGCGCCCGCCACCATGCCTGACTAATTTTTTCTTTTTGTATTTTTAGTAGAGACAGGGTTTTGCCATGTTGGCCAGGCTAGTCTCGAACTCCTGACCTCAAGAGATACACCCGTGTCAGCCTCCCACAGTGATTACAGGCATGAGCCACCGCACCTAGCCAGCTACATGGTTTTTAATTATTTGAAAACCAGACTGTGACATAGATTCTAGTTTATTTCTTGTTTTGTTTTCTTACAGATAATGGAATTGTGCTGAAAGTAATCACAATTTACAACCAAGAAATGGAATCAATGGAAGAAGTAATTCTAGAAGAACTTCAGATATTCAAGGTATTTAGAGTAAAAAATACAGACCAAATTTATGCATTACGACTACAAGTGAGATATAAATAGGAAAGATACTATGTCTATTTTCTTTTTCCTAACAGGTGTGTTGTGGATTCACAGCTAATATAAGTGAAGAATTATTTCGAATTCTAGTGCATGTATTTGATTGTTACAGACTTTTCAACTGAGAGATCAATATTTACCTAGCATGGAAAGAATTTCAGTGAATAAACTGTGACTATAATGAAATAACATTTATACTACATATAATTTTCAGAGCCAGTATTACAGTCACATCTTATAGAAATGTACAATCAATACTGACAAAAAATAATAATACATTTTCATATTGTGAACACTGAGGCAAGATAAGCATACTGCTTTTTATTAAGTGCATTAATTATACAAGGAATTTACTAAAAAAGAAAAACAATAGAAAATGATTTAAAAAGACATGAAAAAACAATTACATATTCAGATACACTAACATACATAGATGCATGTGTGTGTATATATATATGTGTATGCGTGTATACACATATATATGTGTGCATATATATATAAACAAATATGCACTTATACACACACACACACACACACACATATCAAGTCGCATCATTTGCAGCAGTTTTGGTCTTTAAAGTTGTTATAACACTGAACTAGTGAATACTGACCACTGCTCCCATGGGAAATAAGGGGTTATGTTCCAGCAAATTTCTAATTGTAACATAATTATCAACAGATCAATACATAACCTTCTTTTATGTGTGTTTGTGTTTAAAGACACCTTATTTAATATATATTGCTGATGGACTAAAATTGAACTCACAGCCAACAGCACTATAATCCATGCCTGAATGAAGCTTATCTAGGGAAAGAGTTTTCAACGTTAAGGCACAGCACAGCTTTTTTGAGTTTAGAAATATTAAACAGCACTTCAGCACTATGTTTGGGGACCATTTTAAAAAACAAAACACCAACAAAAAGCACAGAGATGTGAAAACCTTGGCACTACATACTCCATGAAAAAGATACTTATTTACACCATGAAAGTTGAAACAAGAAGGCAAGAGTGACAGCTTGTTTCATCTCAGCTGGGAATGTGCATGTCCTGTGACTCAAATTTTTTGCTGCTCTGAGCATGCATGTGTCCATGAGTGAGAAACACAGGATGTCTTGATATTGGGGTTACAATTAATTTTAGTAAGTAGGCTAATTTTGCAAATATAGAATCTGTGAATAACAAGGATTGGCTATATATTTTTATAATGGGTAGATGTGAAAGATTTTATAAATGAAAAGCAGTACATTTTGCCTTTGCTGTACTAGAACACGGATGCCCTAGAGCCACATCCAAAGCTAACTACCATCCTATATCAACCAGAGTAGCTATGCTTTTGTTTATTTAGCACTCTGGGACTCTACATAAGATTTCATTTCATGTTATAAAATGAAATATGTTTAATATTCACTCACCACACTGTTTTGTTCATGTAAACTCTTAAGAAACATTGTTGCCTGAATGAATACATGAATGAATGTATGAAAGCATAAAGATTCTGTAGTTTAAAATTTAAAAAATTAAGAAAACACTGACATAGAGGATCAAATGTTCCCTTTTAACAACCAGCTCTTCAAAGGGTAATCATCCCCAGAGTGGATTTCACCTGCCCTGCGGTTTGCCACTTGCACAGCTGATCTGAGTTTATTGTGTTCCTTGGGGATGCACTACCCTTACTTAACAATCCTAAGATAACATATTGGTTCTCAAAGCTATGGTATAAATTGTCCTTCCTCTGGTGCAGTTCTAAGAAAATCAGGTTATTCATCCTGTTCAAAGAATCCTGGGTTAATTGTGATTCACCATGATCACTCCAACAGAAAAATATTTTGTTTAGGTTTGGGTTGAAATGTTTAAGATCACCTGGTTTATTAGCAATAACACCTATTGAAAGACAGAGTGGTTTCATTTTAATGATTCAATTACTTTAATAGAACATTCTGATTTTATTATTTTATTTAAAGATACTTGAGTTTCCAAAGCACAAGCAATATCCAAATGCAAATTCAAAAACCGTATTCCAGAGACAAACAGTTAGCTGGTTAGATTGCCTGCTGCTCTTCTCATCTGCATATCTGCCCACCCCGTTAGAAAACAGTTTTAAAGCTGTATTTTAATTGTATTTGCTTATTGATTTACTAAAATGAAAGCTATACAGTACTTAACACAGAACCACTTATATAAATAATGTAATTTCAGGAATTTACAACCATATTAAGGTAAATGTTTTTATATTATTTTCTTAAAAATGAAACCTTTTTAAAAATTTCAGGATCCAGTTCCTATTATTTCTATGGAGATTTCTTCAAAGCGAGTAAGTTGTCTGTGTGTGTATGTGTGTGTGTAGGTGTGTGTGTTCTATATGTAAGCTAAGGTCAAAGGATATGAGAACATTAGTTCATGTGCTTAAATATGGACTTATTACAGTTTTATTTTTCTTTTATTACTTTATTTTATTATAGTAAGAACTTTTAACATGTGATCTACCCTGTTAACAAAATATTAAGTATACAATACATGTTTAATGGCTCTAGGTACAGTGTTATACTGTAGACCTTCAAACCTTATTAGTCTTGTTCGATTGAAACTTTATGTCCATTGATTGATTCTGACAAAAGTATATCATGATTTACATTTAATACATGCCTTCATTTTCCATCTCTATAGAAACGAAGATGAGAGTAGTTTTACTTCTACAATCATGATAGCACTTTATTCCCTGGTTATTTTTCACTAATGTTTTTCATTAACAATGGTAACAATGATAATCCAAGAGTGTGCAAAACACACCTCCTTTCCACTTCATTGAAATCAGTTTGGTGTAAACTTCTTTAGAAACAGTTGTTGCATATATTTTCTCAAATTTATTTATAAATAATCCTCCATGTTCAGGCAAAAGGAAAGATATGATACTAAATGTTCAGCTACTTGTACGTGTATAGAGAGATATACACGTCACTTTCTAAATGTTATATGTCAATATTTAAAAGACTATTTACTTTCCAAATCTCTTATTAATTCTTTCTATAGATTTGTTTTCTGTTTTTGAGATAAGGTCTCACTGTGTCACTAGGCTGGAGTTCAGTGGTGCAATTATAGCTCACTGTAGACTCGACCTCCCCAGGCTCAGGTCATCCTTCCATGCCAGCCTCCTGAGTAGCTGAGACCATGGGCACGTACTACCAGCTAATTTTTGTAATTTTTGTAGAGACAGGGTTTTGCCATGTTGCCCAGGCTAGTCTCAAACTCCTGGGCTCAAGCAATTAGCCTCCCAAAGTGTTGGGATTACAGACATAAGCCACTGAGCCGGGCAGTTTCTATAGATCTTTAAAGGAAGATCCACAGTGTTGGATAATGCAAGATAATGAACACAGCTTCCTGAGTTCTTGACAAGTTCAGTCTAGCAATTTTGGTGGTCCTGAATTTATGTCTATGAATATTTCTCAAATATTAGAGAATGAAAGTATAAATATTCTATTATCTTATTATCTATATTGAACAACTGCTATAATTTTTTTTTTTTTTTTTTTTTTTTGGAGACGGAGTTTCTCTCTTGTCTTCCAGGTTCCACCTCCACATCCTAGGTTCAAGCAATTCTCCTGCCTCAACCTCCAGAGTAGCTGAGATTACAGGCACCTGCCACCATGCCTGGCTAATTTTTTGTGTTTTTAGTAGAGACAGGGTTTTGCCATGTTGAGCAGGCTGGTCTCAAACTCCTGAAACTGCTGATTTAAGTGAATTAAATTTAAGTGAATTTTTTCTGAGGTGATTGTGTATAAATGTGAAAACTAGGTGTAATAGTTCAGTGAAAGTGTTGTCCATTTCTGCTAGTGACCTCTTTCTGATTTCTGTAGCAACAGCTATATATTGGATCTGCTTCTGCCGTGGCTCAAGTCAGATTCCATCACTGTGACATGTATGGAAGTGCTTGTGCTGACTGCTGCCTGGCTCGAGACCCTTACTGTGCCTGGGATGGCATATCCTGTTCCCGGTACTACCCAACTGGCACACATGCGAAAAGGTGAGATATGATACCTGATGAACTATTTCCCTTGCTTAGGAAAACCCTAATGCTTTTTTTTTTTTCTGCTCTTTTTTTTCCCCCACACATTCCATGAAAAATAACCAAGCTCTTTTTATTTCAATAAATCATCATAGTTATATTTTGTTCATAATAGAAACTTTGAAAACTTGAAGTTTTCCAGAAAATATCTGTATTAATTATTGTGTACAGAGACTGGAGCTGAACATGCTGTTGACCTTCCATTTTTTCACCCAGGTTTGAGTCAGTTCTTCCCTCTTTTGAAACTTCTGCTGCAACACATGAAACGAGTTCAGATAAACTTAAAATGTGGAAATGGCAAGCCACCGCACATGAGAGATTCAAAGACTTAAAAGGAAAATAAATAAAGAAATTTCTAAAATACATCCTGCATTTGCCCCATGTCCTCTCTACCAGCTGGTCTTCATTTATTTCATTTTGAAAGTGAATATTTTAACTCCTAGGCAAATGCATGACCTGTATAATTAATGAAATGTGTGATTTAATTCAACACAAATGAAAGGTACTTAAAGACCTCCAAATTCCAAGGCCTACAATTCTGTGAGGTCATTGCCATTTCCTACAGAAGGTAAATCCCAGGATTCTTTAAGCAGAGATCTTGAGGTTCAGTTAAGTCTTTTGAAGAATAAGGATATCTCTTCAGTCAAGCCATATAGAGTTGTGCATTGTTTGTGGAAATACCTCAGGAAAAAAGTATTATTATTTCTCACAGAATAAGCAGTTTCTTTCTTGCGATAAAATGACCAAAGACAAAATAAAGCAAGCAATAGAAGTATAGGTAGTTTTCCTACTGAAAAACAGTTTGTATTAATTTCAATTATTTTTATTATTTAACTTTGAGTTACTTTTCTGTAAACCTTTTTCAGAATATAATTTAACCCAATTTAGTGTAGTTCTTGTTTTATATGTTCAAATATATAGTAGAATCTCGTTAAAACTTCACTAATTCAAAATTTTGTTAATTTTACTTGAGCTAAATTAATACTCCAATGAGAATTTTTTAAATGATATAATAAGCAGATAGTAAAATTATGCTTCAAGAGGACATTTTTAACTATATTTACCAATTGTATTAAAGAATTTAGCAAATTAATTGATTTTGCAGAAGTGTTCGTTGTTGTTTGAAAACAATTCTTGAAGAATATAGTCATGTAATTATTTGAAAATATGAATTATGAGTGAAGTGTATTCGCCTATTAAGCCAATTACTGTACTATGTGCAAGGGATATGAAGAAACAAGCATCACCTCTTGCCTAAAGGAAATTGGAACCTAAATGAAGAATGGAATTGTAAATAATAATAGTAGTAGCTTGCTATTCTGCACTTACTATGGATGAGGTACTCGATTAAGAGCAATGCGTATAATACTTTATTTAATTCTCAAAATAATCTCACTTTTGAGCTTAATCTTGAAGGTAGAGATATAAGAAGATTCCAGTTAAAGGGAATTAATTTTCTATACAAAGAAATAGAATGCTTAAAAACAAACACACAGTACCATGGGTCGGGAGTGAAATAGAAGAATATGAGGGTAGAACATGAATTTAACCACAAATAACAGTATTATTTTATTGTCATCAGCAACAATAAAAATGTTTACAAGCCTTGCACCAAATGCTTATGAATGACAGGGTTTTGTGTTAGGCATGCAGTAGTGATAATGAATTTTAATTGAGCCGTTTCCATAGTTAATTGTTTTATATGGTGCATCTTTTAACAGTGTACAGTCCTAAGCTTGATAATACAGGAGATGTGGGAGACAAAAAGGGTTACTTAGAAAAAGTCAAGTGAATGAGAAAAATAGTAGATAGGAAGGCATGAAATGCTGGAATCAGAAGCCGTGCTTGTAAATGAATTAGTTCAGTTCAGTGACATGTAATAGAGATCTTTCAGTGGTGTCAAATTCTTTTGAACCATCACTCACCCCTGGGGGAGAATTTTTGGATAAGTTTCAACACATGAAGGTAAAATAGCTTGCTTTTATAGCAGATCGTTGTTGCTTAAGACCTGAATAGAAGCAGAAATTGAAAACTGGTCATTAAAATAAATACTTCTCTGCTCACAGAGTGAAAATGAGTCAACAGGGGAAAAACATTAATTCACAATCCAGACCACTTGTTTAAAATGATCTTCCAAAATACACTATGGTTTATAATGCTAGAATCTTTTTCTTCCCCTTGCTCTTGTATTTTGTCTATTTCCAGTGTTCTCTTTAAAAATTTCTAAGAGACTAGAGATATAAGAATAATATGCAACGTTGAGAATGAAAGCAACTTTGTTCAACCTTTCTGAAACTTTTCCATATATATATATACACATATATAATATACACATATATTTGTGTGTATATATGTATATATTACATATATATACACACTCATATATGTATATGTAATATATATACGTGTGTGTGTACATATCTATACTGAAATAAAGGACAACTATACTGGGATAGTATAAAATGAACTGAAACCTTGCTGGAAAATGTGATATCTTTCTTTTTAAATGTATGTTTCCAATAACTTTCAGCAATATTTTTGCACTCAGTTCTTGACCTTGCTTATCTAGAATTATTTGATTGTAGCTTCCTTATCCTCATATCACTTGTATAATAATCTTTATACAACACCATCTCTGCAAAGTGTAAGCCATTTCTCATTTCATTGATTTTATTCCTATCCATTATTCATTATTGCTCATCAGGCTTCATGTTCTCAATATAAAAGCAATACTCCACAAAGTGAGGGATTAACAACAGCATTTTAATTATCATCTAAATCTATTAGTTGTATAATAGTTGTACATGCTAGCGTAAAACAACATAGAATCATGCAACTTTCTACTTTTGCTTGTTGTTTTTTCATAAGCTCTATTTTCAATCTAGTTCAGTAGAATGATACATGTGGCAGATCTAATATTAACTTTGTAAAATCTCAGGTTTTTAGGTAAGGTTTTCTAATCAGCGATCTCTGCGTTAAGAAAAGCAAACAAACTAAAACTAAAACGTACTTTTGTATACAGGTCATAATCCCAAAAATTGATTGCAGATGTTCATCTGCCCCAGTTTTCAATATCTATTAATTTGTTAAATAAGGTCTGAACTCCTGTGTGAGAAAGCACTTGATCTCTTGAAATAGCATTCTATTATTGTTATTTAGAGACAGTAAGGACACCCTAAAATGAAAAAAAAAAAAAAGAGACTGAAGTAGATTTTAGGTGTCATTTTGCCACCTCTATTTTACACGGGAGGACACAAAGAGCCAGGAAAGGGAAGCAATATGCATAAGATCATACAGAACATTAGTGGTGGTATTGGGAATTGAATCTGGTTCACTTTTCCAAATTTCATCATTGCATATGGTTAAAGCATCTCATTGTCACTTTGGGAGCTATGCTCTCACCCTCTAGGGTAAAACTTCTGCTTTGCCTTCTGTTTTTCCCTCAATCTTGAAGAAATGCCATGAATTAGAGAGGCAAGTGGTATTTTCCACCTTTATGTAATACTTCTATTTAAATCTCTAAGCTAAATTAAGTATGCCAGAGTTCTTGATTTTATAATTTCAATACTATTAATACTAATGATAATTCCCATTGTTTAATTCCTCAAAGAAATGCTTACATATTATATCACTTTATATATAATGTTATATTATATACTTAAATATATATCTATATCTATATCTATCTATCTATCTATCTATCTATATATATATATATTTTTTTTTTTTTTTTTTGAGATAGAGTCTCGCTTCATTGCCAGGCTGGAGTGCAGTGGCACAATCTTGGCTCACTGCAACCTTCACCTCTCGGCTTCAGGCGATTCTCCTGTCTCAGTCTCCTGAATAGCTGGGAGTACAGATGCACACGACCACGCCCGGCTAATTTTTGTATTTTTAGTAGAGGTGGGGTTTCACCATGTTGCTCAGGCTGGCCTCGAACTCCTGACCTTGTGATCCGCCCGTCTTGGCCTCCCAAAGTGCTGGGATTACAGGCATGAGCCACCATGCCCAGCTAATGTTTTTATATATATTCAAAACATTATATTGTATATATCATATATATATTCTTGAATTGCACATACATATGTTTTATATATATTCAAAACATATGTATATTACATATATTCTGGAATTTTATATGTATAATGTTATACATATATGTGTGTGTGTGTGTGTGTGTGTGTGTGTATATTCTGGAGTTTCTCCAGAGATACAGAATATTGTATTTTTTTTCAGTTATATATCTAAACAATCTATGAAATAAAAAAATACTAGAAATGACTCTAATTATACTAGGCAGATTGAGGGAGAAAATACTAATATTTCTTGAGTCCCACTAGATGCACAACATCCTGCTAAACATGAAGAACACACTATCACATTGAATAAAGGCATGTACTTCCTCAGTGTTACATCTGAATAAAAGTAAGCTCACTACAGTATATTATTAGTTTATCTCTTATTTTTAGAAATTCTATTTGTACTAATTGATTATGATGACTATAGAACAAACTATTTGGATTTTAACACCTTTTTCATTTGCACTTTATTACATATGGGAGTTTTATACTCAAAATAACTGTTTTGTACTCAATAAACACTTTACTTCAAATCCCATTGTCTTTCTCTGCCCAAATACTTTACCACTCAAGACATTCTCAAACTAGAAGATTTCTTGTTGAACTAAATTTTTAACAAAAAGTAAAGAGAAATATATTCCATTGTTGTTTGAGTTTCCAGAATTCAACATTATGTAAATAAAGAACAGGGTAACATAGATCTTAACTACTGAAGAACATATAATGGAAATGTGAAAAACTATGAAACTTGGATTTTATTCTTATTTCATATGAATGGTCATTTTTTTTCAGTAGCAGAATACTACTTGTGTATTTAATGCCATTGGCTGCATTTTAAAGCCTGGAAAATTGAAAATATGAACATCTAAATGCATTTACTTTCTTTCAGGCGTTTCCGGAGACAAGATGTTCGACATGGAAATGCAGCTCAGCAGTGCTTTGGACAACAGTTTGTTGGTAATCCATAGAAAATCAATTGTTCTGGGTTACTCAGAGAATACATTGAATATAGACTGCAAACTTCTTAAATACAGTCCTTTTTTCTTTGTGATTCATGTATACTAGAACAATATAATAAGTATTCTTTTTCTCTGACACGTAGTTAAAATTTGGAAAAAATGACATCTAATTTTTATCTGATTAGGAAAATAAATTATATGTACTACCACCAAGCTTCATTATTAAACTAATTATTAAAACAACGAAACCCTAGAACAAGAATGCTGCATACTTTAGGTGATTGATGCCACGGTGAATCTTATGACTTACCTCTTTATCCCATACTGGGGACTGTCTTCACCATGTTACGTAGCTTCTGGTGATTTTATCAACTGGTATTACTTCTATCAAGTCATCTACTACGCTTTGGGATAGATAAAGTGAAAAAGCTTTTACTCTTTTATCTAAGTTAACTAAGGTTAGGGCTATGGTTGGTGGTTCAAGAAAGGTGATAGAGTGGTGGTATCTGATGGGTAAGGAATTGAGGAAATTTCATCTTCAGGCAAAAGTAAGGAAGTTAAGACAGAACTTCTCTGTTAACTCTCTCCTGACTCTTTCTATTATGGTGGTAACTGTTGAATAGGCTGTATTTAGTGTCACTAAGCTCACTAGGAAGTAGTAATAAGAAGGGACACCATAAATAAGAAACCAGCGGTGGCTATACACAGAGCCAGAGACTGTGCTCCAGCGTCACTTTGCTGGATCCCAGGCTGACTCAGGATTCAGTGGAGGACTCAAGCCTCTGGGAATACTGGCAAAAGAAAAGTAGGACCTTCATCTTAGGGAAGTTTAGGGGTCCGTCCTGAAGTTGAGTAGGACTTTTTTTTTTTTTTTAGAGAGTAATCCTGCTTGCTTTTATGCCCTACTGCAGCTAAGTGTACTTGCCTGTATGCAAATTTGAGTTCAAGTCCAGTAAGAGCCTTTCCGGTCCAAAACACAGATTGTAATCAAGCTCTATTTCACAAAGTCCCTGATTCAGTCTCATATTCTCTTCTCACTGCAGCAGCCCAACACCCAGATAAATGCAATCCCTTGTCAGGATATAATCCACATTTACGTTTATGTAGTGGCATTTTGCCTGCATTTCTGGTTTCTGCTTTTGTTTGTAACTGCAAATTTTGTCTTATGCTTTGGTGTTCCCTTTCTCTTCCCTCAACAAAGGGAAGAGACTTTCCATGCGTTTAACACTGATGCTTCTTACTGCCTTGACTATCCTGTCCCGTCCTTTGGAACCAGACTCTCAGTTACCTACCTCTTTCCCACCTCATAGCCTGCTTGCTTGTTTCGTGCCTAAACTTTGGTGTGCCATTCTTTCTAAATAATTCCTTTAAATTACCGTTTACAGAAATGAGCAATAAGTAATGAGTTAATCATGTTACTGCAGGGATCTAAATAATGTTTGAAAAATTTATTTACCGGTAAAATCTAAGTCTCAAAGATGGCATTAATGTTCCTGTTGTAGGGGTTGCTTTGGATAAGACTGAAGAGCATCTGGCTTATGGCATAGAGAAAAACAGTACTTTGCTGGAATGTACTCCACGATCTTTACAAGCAAAAGTTATCTGGTTTGTACAGAAAGGACGGGAGACAAGAAAAGAGGAGGTAATTCATAGCTGCACATTCACAATGTAGTGTTTTGCATATAGTGTGTGGTCAGTAAATAGATGATTTATTTGGATGCTGGAAAAATGAAGCTAGCTGTTGTACTATGCATGTCTTATTTAATAAGTCAATTTTATTTATTATGTGTGATTTATATACATACAATAATTTAAATATATATACATAGAGTTTTTATAGACATATACTGTATAAATACACATATACTCTACACATATATAGAAATCATTAATTTGGATCTTGGAAATAAGAATTTTTAAAAGAAGTACTTATAACTCATGATTTTATGGTCATGTTGTCAAAATGATAGTCTTAAATCATGACACCCAAGGCAATGTTGTAGAGAAATAGCAAAATTTAATTATCATTAACTCATATGTCTTAGTCATATGAATAATAATAGAATTAAAATAACAACACAGCTGCAACATTAAGCTCGTTGTGTAAGAAAGCTTTTCAATCATATATGAGACATTGACATAAGTGTTCTTGATCATGGGGAACAAAGGAAAGACCCCCACTCTTTCATCCTTTTTAGCAGTTGTAGTGGTGGCGATTGTATTTCTGTAATTGTCTTCTACATGATGGGAGAGGAATGACTTGGGTGCTTGTAGAGATGGAAGGATAGGCAGCTTTAAAGCACATGTGTAGAATAGGAGGCAGTTACTGGATAAAAGAATGTGAGTCAAGGGCTGTCTATAGAAAGAGTCCAGGGCATAAAAGGTCCAGGGCATAAAGCAGACAGGTAAGGCAGATCACATTGGTGATGTGGGCTTTGAACTCAGTTTTACAAAAGTGGAATTACAAAGATAGCAAGTAGAAAAAAAAAGAATATTTTAGAGGGAGAAAGAATATTGAATATAGAAAAAACGATCCTCGGTAAAGAAAAGGTTGCAAGTTGAATAATGAAAATGAGTTCTAGAGACCTGCCTTAGGTCACAGAGAAGAGGTAATAGGTACATTTTGGATAGAGAGTGAATCAATGGGAGGCTTCACCTCATTTTGGCACTGGAGATTAAACATTTCTCATTGGAACACAAAATTACTGATTCCAAATGCGGAGCACTTTGAACTTTTTATTCCTTTTTTCCTAGCCTATGGTGAAATTTAAAACCTAACATGTTTTTAGTTCAAAATCATACAGTACATTCTGGGAGATAATTAAATTTGTAAATCCTTGGTTCTTTGGGTAGGTTTTAGAAAGAAAGTCACCTCAACTTAACAAAGGCTATTAGAAATAATATAGAAATGCAATCAGGAAAGGAAAATTTTCTTCATGATGTCATAAGAATAAACACATGTCCAAAAATGTTATAGCATATTGCACTGAGTTAAATTGTTGATTTAGTATTAAAGTATTTTCCACTTCACAAATCTGAGGTGAAATGACTTTTTAAATTCCTCATAATTCCCTTGGCAGAAAAGGACCTGGTAATATTCCATAGTTCCTCCAAGCCGAATGGCTTCAGAAGACAGTGAAGTAATTCTTTTATCAGTGGTTTTCCTCACTCAGTATGTTCTGTTTCTAATTTGGAACTCACCATAATCTGCCTCATTTGGAAATCTTTACCAAATCATTTGACATGCTACATCCATCAATGTTCAATTATAAGGTTCTTTCTCATATTGTTGATATAATCTACTTCTCCATTCCTATAATTTTTAGTACCTATTTTCAACTACATTCAAATTTCCCCAACTAATATATTTGCTGATATTTGGACTTTGAATTTACTCTTTGCATTAAAAGTTATGTTATAATCAGCTATTATTAATACTTGGCTTTTTTGGACCTAGCTATATATGGATTGATTTATTCACAATATAAAACAGGACAAAACACAAAATTCTGACTTTATTAAAGGCTGAACATACGTGATGTATACACAAAGCAGAATAACTTTGCATGTGAGTGCTTTATTTAATAACAATTTTTGCACTACTGTCATTTATATGTCTCTTTTTTGTGAAACATAATTGCTTATCAAATCTTTATTTTGATAGGAAATCACTTATCAAATCTAGACCATTTAAAGGGATATTTATTTTCACCTAGTTAATTCTTATCTCCTGAGTAAATGCTTTATAGAGTACCCCTGACGATGCTCATCAAGGTTCCTCTCTGATGCTACAAACCAAGAGAAGTCATTGATTTATCAGACCACAGAGTATATACATCTTCCTTTTATTTAACCGAAATTTTTGATTCTGTGATGTCTGTCTATTCAGATTCAAACTCAGCCCTCTGGAGTTATCCAGAAGCAACATATTCATGTGGATAAAGTTTTTACCCAAATTAATCTTTAGAAACTGAATTAATCTTTAGAAACATACCTGAATTGTTAGAAAGCACTTACAAACTCAATTATCTGCTTTCTAAACTCTGGATTATAATGATTCTCTCAAATAGGCATTTTATAGACTCCTGCTTTCTTAAACAAAGCAAATGGAACGTAATCTCTATGTATTTTATTAATTCTATAAGTATTTATTGAAAGCCAACTTTTCTAGATACTTCATAGGGAGCGTTTTCCCTTGGCTTGAAGACCTTATTAATTATACTGAAGTAATAATAAGCTACTGTGAATTATAAATGTAAATAAATATATCAGATACTATATATATCATCAGTTATTATGATATCCTGAGAGAAAAGACACTTAATAAACAGAATTGACAACTGAGGCTACTATTTATATGTACCTATTGCACACAGGAACTGAGTAGGTAGCAGGTTATTCCTAGATCTCACAACTGCATGTTAGACATGATTTTCTTCATCTGACACGTGCAGAAACTAAAACTCAGAGAGTTATAGCTCATACACAAAGTCAGGGACAGACCTGACGTTTGAACTCAGGTATTCCTAACTCAAAAGCTGAGCTGTTTCACATTCATTGCCGCAGTACCAAGGACTGTTTTATGTGCATTTTATGGAATATACCATTTTATTATAAAGAATTGGTTTATAGATGAGGTAACTGAGGCACAGGATATTTAATAACTCCCCTGGTTACTTGCAGCTAGTAAAGTAGGTTCAAATCCAGGTGTCTATGTAATTTCTGCTAAAACACAAAATCTTCTGAAATCAAAATTCTAAATACAGCTTCAGAAGCTTTGGAACATAAAACAAATGGAAGACTGCTTAGAGCAGAAGTTCTGAGATTCAATTTCTAAAAAATGTTCCTGATGTCAGATTGATCCTTATACAGATTTTTCTTTGTCAGAGTTTAGTGGAGCATGTTGCTGCAGCCTTGATGACAAAGGCACTACTCCCCATTCTCAGATGTCAGAGAACCTGCCCTTAATTTGAACCATCCCCAATCTAAGCACTGATGCCAGGAACCATCGTTACACAACATACACAATATAGACATCAATGTATTTCCATTCTCGAATTGCCTTTTCAAGCTTCTACTATATGCCTATTGGTGGTACAAGATGACTTCTATATCAAAGAAAATGTGAGCCATCATTTGAGCCTATGCCAATATAAAATACAGAGTACCCCATCTCATTTTGTTGGGTGTTTTTTCGCAAAAAGAAATATTTTATTCATTTGTTTGAATTTATTTATTAAGCACTTACTATGTCCTGCTTTATAGAACTTACATTCTGAAGAACGTGGAAAGAAAATAATAACAATAATGACAAAGAGTGATATTAAATATATCAGATAATGATAAAGAAAAAAATGCAAGGGAGATTAAATTATAGGGAGAGGCTGGAATTTTAAAAGGGTGGCCATAGAAGGCCTAAGAAGGTCACCATAAAAGTGACATTTGGAAAAAAAATCTGAAAAAAGTAAGGGCATAGGTCATGTAACAGTATGAGATGAAAACTTTCTGGACAATGGGAACAGCAGATGCTAAGACCCTTGAGATAGGAGCATATGTGATATATTCAAAGAACAGCTGACTGAAGAACAGTGTGGCTGGAGGTTAGTGAGCAGTAGGGGGACTAATAGACTATGCATCAGAGAGGTCAGGTCAAGGAAAAGCTCATGCAGGGACCTATAGCCATTTCATAGGGTTTTGGTGTTCTGAATTAAAAAGGAAACCATTGTGTATTTTCAGCAGAGCTGTGGCACCATTAACATTTGTGTTTTAAAAGATCACTTTGGTTATTGTATTAAGATTATAGTAGGTTGGGGTGGGGATAAAGGTGGGAGTAGGTAGTCACTGAGGTTATAGGAACACACAGTATTAACTATAAATATGCATGCTTAAAGACAACTCTTAATGTGTTCATGCCTTCAAAACCAGATGATTTGCAAGTAATTGCCTCATACACATTGTAGCAATGTGCTTTGCTATATTTTTCACTATTAAGAAATTTGAAGGCTGTTTAACATCTCAGATGGAATACTATTTTGGACCTTCTGTTCTCTTCTGTTTAACTGTCTGCAATTGGTGTTTTGAACTCAATAAATGTCTACTCAGAGCCTACTTTAATAGGCAATGAATAAATCACAGTCTTAGCTTTTGTGAAGTTTACAGTCTTGTAGTAAAGACAAGAGTGCAAGCAGATACGTGTTCCTTAAAGATTCTATTGAAACCAAGGAAAAAGAAAATTGTCTCAACCAAGCGATTGGGTAGGGAGATGGCATAATAACCAATTGGGAAAAGATTCATGGCCGAGATGACATTTGAGCCACATCTTAAAGGATGAGTAGAGGGTAATTAGTAGAGAGAATAATGTTAGCTTATGTTTGAAGATAAAAAATAATATAGTACCTGTAAATTATGACTGGAAATGTGGATGCAAAAATGAGTACACAGATCAAGGAATCCATTTCAGTTTGTCTCTAAGCCAATGAGAACAACTTAGCTTGACTGTGTACACAAATTATTCCAGGAACTGGCACACAGACTTAGGAGATAAATAGAATGTCAAGAACATTTAGGATGATATTTCAATAGTCATTGAAAAACATTTGTACCACATGAACTAAACAGTTTTAGTAGAAAGGGAGAAGACAGGTTTCAATTTTTATGAGATAATATTAAGTGAATTTCATATTTGAGATAAAAGAGAAGCAATCACAAAATATTCACATGTTTATTGTCTGAGCGTCTGTGTGGCTAATGGCACAGTAATATGATTCCAATAATACAGGGGAAGAAACACGTTTGGGAGAAAGTTGTTGAGTTAATTTTTGGCTGTGTTGAACTGGCAGCTCTTATAAATCATTCAGGTGGAGCTGTCCTGCTATGTATCCATGTTCAGGAATATAAAACCCAATGGAAAGATTTGGCATGGCAAGAGATGTTGGAGAGATATCAGCAAAAATGTGGTATTCAAATTCAGAGGAATTAATAAAAGTAAGAACAATATAGCAACAATCAGTACTTAAATATGACTTACTGTGTACCAAGCATGATTAATATTTTTAATCCTTGCAACAGTCCCATGAAGGAGATATTTTTATTGTTTCTACTTTACAGATTTAAAAAACTGAAGCACAGAGAGATGGAGTTTCTTGCTTAAGATTACACAGCTTGTGAGGTCAGTTTGCATTTGAGCCCAGACAGTCTGGTTTTAATTTGAGGCCCTTAGACACAATGCAGTGATGCCTCCTTTAGTATAGCTTACCTTAGACAGTGATGAAATAAAAAGCAAAGTGAACTAACTCCAAAAGCAAGGGGAAAACACATATTTAAGGAAAAGTTAGAAGACAAACTCAAAAAGAGAAAGTAAAAATAGAAAATAAGTTGTAATTAGAGTTAGCATTCATTTAGTTCTTACTATGTGCCATGCTATTCTAAGTGCTTTATATGTAGTAACTTGCTTAAAACTAACAAAATTTCTCTGAGGTAGCTAATAGTTTTTAAATTACTTTTACAGATTTGGGGGTCATAGATGCATATTGATTACATGCATATATTGCATAGTGGTGGAGTCTCACCTTTTAGTGTACCCATCACCCAAATAGTGAGCATTATACCCAATAGGCAATTTTTCAATCCTCACCTACCTCTCACCCTCCCACCTTTTGGAGCCTCCAGCCTCTAGTATTCCACTCCTTATGTCCAAGTGTACTCACTGTTTAGCTTCCACTTATAAGTGAGAGTGCAGTATTTGACTTTCTGTTTGAGTCATTTCACTTATGATAATGTCCTCCAGTTCCACCCATGTTGCTATGAAAGACATTATTTCATTCATTTTTAATGGCTGAGAAGTATTCCATAGCATATATATGCCACATTTTCTTTATCCAATCATCCATTGATGGACATTCAGGTTGATTCCGTATCTTTACTGCTGTGAATAATGCTGTGATAAACATAAGAATGCAGGTATCTTTTTGATATAATGAGTTCTTTCCCTTTGGGTACATTCCTAGTAGTGAGGTTGCTAGATTGAATGGTAATCCTATTTTTAGTTCTTTGATAAATCTCTATATTGTTTTTCATAACGGTTGTGCTAATTTACTAAAGTTAAGTAAATGGCACAAAAAACTAGTTATGACACAAAATACTAGAGATACTAGTTAGGTACTAGTTAGTACCTCTAGAGCGGTATGGCTTAAATAAGTAGAAACAGTGAAGTTAGGAGGTGTGGTGTAATAAAACCCAGGAAAAAAGGAATTGGATAAGATATATTAAACAATATTCTTTGAACAATGCATAAAACAAGGACGAAGTTTCCAGGGATAATGTGTTAAGTGGGGTGTTAAGGCAGGATTCGTCTAATAACAAGTTAAGTAATGAATGGTACTGTTGAACCAGAAACTGCTAGTTTAGTGTACTGTACCAAAATATTTGAATGCCAAAGAGAGAGATCCACAAAGGTAGACAAGAGTAGAAATAAATTTTGTTTTGTTTTCTTTTTAGTAAAAAGGTGACTTGGTCATGTTTATAGGTTGAAAGGAAGTAGCTATAAAGAGGAAATGTGCAACTAGTTGATGAAGCAAAATAAAGAACATGTGGGAGAGAATATAATCACAGACAAAATTTAAGGGGTAAATTCTTAGAAGGAAAACAGAGACTCTTCATTCTTTAAATTAGGAGAAAATAAAATGGTTCATTTATGTGGATAATGTAATTTCATCAACAGAATTTAAGTTTAGCGGTTCCAAAGGTCAAATTCAGTGGGTATATATATTTCCACATACAGTTTTAATCTGAAATACAAGCCTAAATCTTCCTTCTATGAAGGCTGTATAAATTATTTTTTCTGTAATAACAGAGGACAAAACTGTTAAAATTATAGCCAAATCACCACTATACCCTGGTTTTGAAGTCTCAATTTCTGCAATTCTACATACTTGAATTTATAAACCTCCATAATAATTGCAAAAATTTTAATACCGAATAACATCCCTAAGTGAAGAAATTCATTCTTGTTAAGACATATAGTTAAGGTGATATAGTTGAAGTATATCTGTATGCACTTCTCTTTCTATAAAATGGATAAGCACTACATTTTAAAACTGAGTAAATGAGGGAAAAATTAAATATGCTTTATTTATGTAAATTTAACTAGTGATTGTGTGTAATTTCAGTTATAGTAAAGAAAACTGTAGTTTCTTCAAGCTCCTCAGAAGATTGGTACGTAATTCCTCACTTCATACACATTTTACACATTTTAAATGTTCTGTTTCATACACATTTTAAATGTTCTGACTTTGGAATGTGTTATTTTTAATCCAGATTTTTTTTTAAAATGTAGGTTCCCCTGAACTTGACAATTATTTAAAGCAGAAGCTGAAAAACCAAAGACGTGGGGGCCAAATTTGGCCCTCTGCCGCTATCGTAAATAAAATTGTATTTGAAAACTGCCACACCCATTTGTTTACCTCATGTCTATGGCTGTTCTTAGGCTACAACTACAAAGTTGAGTAGCTACAACAGAGACCACAGGACTTGCAAAGCCAAAATTATTCATTATATAGCTCTTTACAGAAAAAGTTTTTGATCCCTGATTTAAAGGCTCAAATAAAAATGCATACAACAGTAAAGTCCTATAAATGAATATTGTTGTGAAAAATGCCACTGTATTTTTTTGCAAAAAAGTCTTTTTGCAAAAACTCTCACTTTGTTCTAAAACTAAAATTTCATTGCAATGGATTTTCAAGAAAATGAAGCAATGTGAATAATTTCTTGAAATACATTCTTTTGGAGTTTAGTCATTTGCTGACAAAATCGAAGTATATCCCAAAGACACAATAAATGAGATTGAGTTCTAGGAGTGAGTTAAATAAATTTACACAAATCTCCTGTAGGGGAATTTGGGGGCAATCTCAAGACACATAAACTAACATCTATGCCTATGTCAGGCTGGCGTAAGGTAGAAAAGAAACTGCTGGCCCATAAGACCAGCATTATAATTTGTAGATCTCTTTGGTAAGCATGAAATAATTAATTTTTCCGTGATCATTATTGATCTTTTTATTGTGGATTCTCTATTTAAGAGGAAATATGTGTTTGTGTGTCTTAAAAATAAAGTGTGTCACTTTAAAATAGTTAATTGTATGCATAGACTGCTTACATAATGCACAAATATGCATGTTTATTGTAGTAAATGCAAAAAAGAATGTATATTGACATAAAAACTCTTAAACTTTAATTGCGCTTTGCTCTCAATTTTTTGTTTTACTCAGTACCAAAATTGGCACTTTTCAATACCCCCCCACACATTAAACCAGAGTGATACTTCCTATTCGCATACGCAATTCTACGGTCCGTCCCTAATAAATTAGGAGGCGTACTAGCACTCTTCCTGTCAATTCTTATTCTAACAGTCATTCCCATACTCCACAAATCTGCCTCAGACCACCTACAGGGTAGAATAAATTCACCAAAGTCAATTAAACACTGTTGAGTAATCTAATAACCATGGTTAACTTCTCAATGAGCAGCTCATTCCACATAACTTAGAGTTCATTGCCTCTTTGCTAAGTTTCTATAGTCTAAAATAAAACATAATTTTATTGATAATTCAATGCACTATGGAGACAGCTTCTTCTACAAAAATGAAACAATGAAAAATGGAGTGCACAAATTACAACTTTTAATACTGGGTTATGTCATCGAAGCTAGGAGAATTATGAAGTAAAATCTCCTTTTTATTTTACCATTTTGTTTGTTAGATGACTCATATTTTCCTTACCTTTACCAATGCTATCCTATGGTAGTAATTCCAAGGGATCAAAGCCAGCCATAAGTTTACATTTTTATCTTTACGCACGACACTGAAAGCATAAGTTTTTGTTCCACATTAATATTATTTCTTTGTTTTTCTTGTTTTTATAATGTAAAGTGCATGAACTCTTGCCTTATTTGAACCATCTGTTTAGTAGTTTTGACGTTCTTTTTCAGTCTATTTAAAAAATGTGCTCATCTTTCTAAACTAACAACTCTTTACAACAGGTAAATATTCAGAATTTAATTTTTTAGCCTTGACAAATGTATTTTTATAATATCATTTATCTCTTTTTTTTTAGTTGTGCAATAATTAGGAGGCTAGTCCATTAATTTCAAGTTTCTTCCTTTTACAATGGCAGAGACAGAGTTCCTATTGTATACATGGAGAATATAAAACAACTTGTGGTCATAAGAAGAGGAATGAATCTAGAGTTTTTAACTGAACTCTGTTCTGTTAATTTTCTAGGAGAATATTGAATATATTTCAAAATGAAACATTTTCTCTTAGATCTATGATATCAGTTATGGATCTAAGTCTCATGCCACTGACACCATGCTAGCTTTGTGCATCTGATTAAACCGGATAGCATGGTAATGCAGAAAGTCCAATGCACATATGTACAGTAGATACTCCAAAATACCAATTCCCTTCACTTGCAAGTTCCTTTTGTTCTAGTATAGATTATAGTTTATATGGTCTTCCAGATCATAAAAATATGCATGTGTATGAAGATATCCCAGCATAGAGCTTTATATCTGGACTACATTGTTTTAACTCCACAGAATAGCTATAATATTGAACCATTCTCAGGCATTGTCTCTTCACCCTACACTGAGATGTTGCCTAAAGGAAATGTATTTATTATGATGCTGTTGTTAGAAACCTCCCTCTCTTTTTATAAGAACATGCAGAGAGATTTTTCTCAAGTCTCGGTGCCAGGAAAGATGTACTTATTATAAGGAGTAATTTTAAAAATATATTTTAGGGACATTTTAAATCTTAGAATTTATCATATTTTCTTCTTTTGGTTACTAGGAAATTTAGTATTGAATTTCTACTTCAGTTATAGTTGTTGCACAGTTCCTTATATTGTGCAATTTTGTTTTCAAACACTGTCTTTACTTTCATCCTCTTTAAACTTAATTTCTCTTCAGAGATTCTTATCTATGAAAATTTTAAATAAACCATTAATCACAAACTTCTCTTTATTTAATTTTGAGCAGTATTTCTAAAATCCTACGATTATAGTATACTAGATTTGAATAGATCTTATAAACAAACTTAGTTTATTGGTTGTCAAACCACATTAATCATTACAAACAACTGGAGATTTTTTTTTTTTTTTCTTTTTTTGCTTGCTTGTTTCTGGCTCTTGTTTTTTTTTTTTTTTTTTTTTTTTTTTCCCGCTTCAGATGCATAATTTAGTTAATCATACGACTTAGTTTATGGCACATTGTGATGATTGGTTTATACAAATTTCTCGTTTGACTTTGTTTTTCCTGGACCTCCTTTTTCTACTTTCATCCTTGTTTCCCCATATACATCTGTTGAAATGATTGGAATAAGTCCAATACTATGTTTGCAAACTGAATAGGTATATAACATTTGAGTATGCATGAACTGTAAAAGTAAATGCATTATGTTATAGATTATATTCTCTTCCTTACTTTGTAAACTCAACACTATGTTTTTATAGTTTATCCCTGTTGCTGTTTGTGTCTCTATTTCATTGCTTAACTGTTACTTAACATACCATAGCATGTATACATTGCTCTTAATTCATCCTTAATTCTCCTAAATGTGGACATCCATAGTGTAATTAACTCCTGCTATCACAGCTTTAACAATCATCTCTGCAAATAACCCCTTATAGATCTGAGTGCAAGTTTTTGCATTGTTATTTGTCAACATCCTTCATTTCTGTAATTATTGTCAGCTTGCTCTCAGGATTTCTGCACTGTCTAGACTCCCAAAGCAGTTCATGTGGGTTCCTGTTTCCCCACATGCTCACCAATGTTTGGTATTATCTTGTTTTCTAAGTTTTGTCTTTCTTCGGGCTATAGGGTAATGTCTTGTTTACATTTGAATTAATTAATTAATTTATTTATTTATTTATTTATTTCCTTCTTTCTTTCTTTCCTTCCTTCCTTCCTTTTTTTTTTTTTTTTCTATATGGAGCTTCACTGTTGTTGCCCAGGCTGGAGTACAATGGCATGATCTCGGCTCATCGCAACCTCTGCCTCCTGGGTTCAAGTGATTCTCCTGCCTCAGCCTCCCAAGTAGCTGGGTTTACAGCCATGCACCACCACGCCTGGCTAATTATGTATTTTTAGTAGAGACAGGGTTTCTCCATGTTGGTCAGGAGTTTCTCCATGTTGGTCAGGCCGGTCTTGAACTCACGACCTCAAGCGATCCGCCCGCCTCAGCCTCCCAAAGTGCTGGGATTACAGGAGTGCAACACTGCACCCAGCCTAAATCTGAATTTCTAACTTTACTAGTAAGGTTGAATATTAACTTGCATTCTTACTAAACATTTGGATTTTTCCCTTTCTGAAGTGCCCATTTATATGCTTTTTCCATTTTTTCTTTTTATTTCTCTTTTTGTTGACTGGAAAAACTCTTTCGCCTCTTCTAGATACGAATTCATTCTTGAATATAAATGCCCGAAATTTCTCCTTTGATATCGTGTATGTTTTTGAATATAACATGTTTTACATGTTATGGTTTTGAGTTATTTATAATGACTTTCTTTCCAGCATAACCCTGTATTAAGACTTTTTTTTCCACATTTGTTCTCCTCCACATAGTGTGATAGGTTTCCCCGAATGAGCTTTTAAACAATTCACTGTGTCTCTCCTAGGTAACCATCGGTATCATATTTCAAGTTTATATTGAAAAGTGTTTTTAATAAAATAAATTTGTATTTTTATGCTGTCATATTAGGTATATTTTCTGTAAGTAAAATAAATAAATATATATACACATATATGTGTGTGTAAGTATAAAATTGGTCAAAGGCAGACCAGATAAATAAACAAACAAATATATAAATTGTTTTCTCTATTTCTTAACTAAAACTGATTTTTTTATTAAATGTATTCTCAAGTAAACCAATTCAAGGTCTATGTCTGTCCGTTTCCTGTGAAAGTATGGAACCATATGGTTGATAGACATGGAAATAACTGCTTCTTCCTGACCAGCTACCAGATGTGCAGAGTTCTTTGTTCAATTACATTTTTTTAATAGAAATTATAAAACATACTGAATCAATCTTTATAGCTAAGAATAATAAAACCATTCTCAGCAAAAATTGTGTATTTATATAGATCGCCTATAAGAATATTTGATAGAAATGATGTATTATGCACTATCTTCTTGGTGGAGAAAATCTGGCCTGCAGACATAGAAAAAAACACAGATGGATGAAAACAATTCTGTAATCAAGATTGGATATTGGAGGTACCCAAGTAAACTGACATGGAAAGACTAAATTGTGGAAGAACTTCAGATACAAATTTCTAAGTCATTTTATATTTTTAGGTATTTATAGTCCATGTAAGATACATTTAACTTTCTAGGTGATTTAACCTACATAATGTATGGCCCTCCAGACAGAGCATGAAAACAGCTTATATTCCTGTCTTTGTAATGTGGATTTGTCATAACCAAGAGTGTGGATCAAAATTCTGAGAGGCAGTACCTCTAACATGCAAATAAACAATGTAGGACAGTTTCTATGGTAATTGTCATGATTTCATATCTTGAATCTTGACCAGTCTAGACTTTATATGTACATAATGTAGTGTTTGTCAAACTTGGATTTCTTATTATTCTTTTTATATCCTGCTTTTTAAAAATCCCAAATTTGAAAAAACAAGCAACAAACAACCAACCGTAATTCTAGTGGTCAAGAATTTGTATTTATTTTTAGTTTTGCTTTTTGCTTTGTTTCCAATTACTTTCATAAACTGCTTTCCATAAGCTGGAAACTAGGCTAGATCACTTTCATATTTTCTCATGTATTATTCAGTCTCACAGGAGATATAATAGAGACAACAAAGGATCACATTCAATAAGGATGTTTGTATGCATTTTTTTTTTTCAGGTAAAGGCAATGTCCTAAGAATATCTGTGATGTAGCACTCTCATCAGTTACTAAGTGCTCCTGAAACCATGTTTGCTCCTTCTTATTCAAATTATTATTGGATTTACCTGGAAGTTGTTAATATCTTTTGCATATATCTGTATGGGTATACCCCATTGCTATACATGTTTGTGCTCTATAAATGAATTAGTATGTTCTCATTTTACACTATCTTCTGAATTCTTTACTCATTATAGAATAATTCAGAAGAATAAAGAAATAGGTCTTTGCCATTTAAAAACATATGTTTGGAGAGACGAAACTTGCATGGAAAGATAATTTGAAAAGGAATATAAATAACAGCTTTTGAGCTACAAATGTAAATGGTATTGTGTTACAAAAAGAAGCAAAACACCTTCAGGGGCTATAAAGGAAGCATTTATAAAGTAATGGAAAGTTTAGTTAAGCCTGGAAGGAAATGAAAAAACAAATGGGTTGGTAGACAGTAGAAAGGAGTTTATTTAAGGGAAAAAGAGTATGTTCAGAATAAGAGCTGAGAGTGGAAAGCAGGGTGGCGATGCAGGGGAATGGCAGCAGAAAGCATTACGAAAAGGAGGGTTTGATTCTAGTAAAGTACAGGTTGCCCCCACCACCTGCCCTTAAAAGTGAAACATCTTCCTGGGCTGCTGGCACGATTTATATTAAAATGTTCATTAAATATTCACAAGAATAAAACAACACATACTTTCCTTATGATTGTAGCTTTTATTAAAATATTGAGCCAAAATTAAAGATAAATTATAAACAAATTGATGCATCATTAAAATGTTTATTTACTATGCATTTTGTTTTTACTGAAATATGTATCTCTATGACTGTAAGATGAGACACAGATTGCCACATATGTGTATGTATAACACTTTCTGCCTGTAGCTATACCATGTGATGACTCCATCCTCCCAACACTTTATTCAAGTGACCTTGAAACTTTTCATGTGTATTACCACATGGGGATGTTGTTTCATTTTCATTTGGCTGTAACTTGTCATTAACATATTATACCCATCTTGGTTCTTTTTATCATTTGGAAATACGGCCTTGAAAGCGGCTCTGAATCTATGAAAAACATAAACACTAACACTGAGATTGATCTTTCACATGATTCCAAATATAGTTTATTAATTTATATTGATTTTTGTGTCAATAAACACAATAATTTTAAAAATCTTTATTTAAGAAAAAGTTGATCTTTAGATCTCCAGAAATGCACCTCTTCCACCAACCCTAGTTTGAGAAACACTACATTAAGCAATTTTGGGATCTAGATTTAGAAAGGCAGGATCTGGTTAATGGAGCAATTCTTACTGCTCAGGCAAGAAACAGAGATCTGAATAAGTTCTAAATCAGGATGTTGACAAAAGAAAGTGAGCTTTAAAGAAGAGTAAATGAGTATCCATTTGTTGAAATAAGTCGGGAAAGATGATCCAAGAAATTTACTTGAAGGTCTGTTGTTAGATACTTGAGTGTAATGTTGCATGCTCAAGTGTATGAAGGTTAACAGGCGAAATGATGGTAATAAAGGAGAGAGGACACTTTTACAGGGGTGTGAGAAAGGCCAATTTGGGAAGATGATATTTCATTCAGTTATGCAGGATGAGAAGAAACTAGCTTTAAAGAAGCGTCTTGAAGCAGAGATACACACAGAGATCCTGAAACAGAATCAATCTGGGTATGAAAGAAGAAACAGAAAAAAAGGGAAGATCTGGGGAGTTTGGCATGAGATAAGGTCAAAGAAACAGTTATAAGGTATGAGAATTTAACACTGCAGCAAAAATGGTGATGAGGAAGGGATGTTTTAAGGCTCACCACTGAAGAAATGTAGACAGGAATTTGTGATAGCATATAATGAGAGAGAAGTATAAATGATCAACAATTGAGGATAGGGAGACTAGAACAATAATGATGTCATGGCCAGAAATAGGGAAGTTAGTAAATGGAGGGCAGTTTGAGTGGGAAGATACTGAATTGTACATATTAAAGGATGATGTATCTTTCTTTTAGTCAAAAACACCAAATCCATTGTTTTTTTGTTTTTAACTAACAGAAAACACAAAACAATGGATTATCTATGTGTAAGATGTACCATTTTAGGGAAGCTGGCTGAAACAAAGAAATAAAAGTGCTATCGAATGGATGGAAATAAAACGTGAGATCAGTGAAGGATGGAGGATTGCACCTTGAGGCAATGAGAAATCTGTAGAAGAAACCAAGAAAGAGTAAAGAAAATAAGGACAGTATAATGGCCCATACCACACAGAAAATAAAAGATGTTTAAGGAGGCAGGTTTCATCCATATCAAATGCAGCCATAAGTTTTAAAACAATAGAGGCTTACTTCAGAGTCAGTATCATGTGAGACACGGGTTGGTCACAGGTTGCAATAGATGGTAAAGTTATGGAGAACACTAGTGCTGGAAAATAAGTTTGTTCAGAAGCCTGGCCTGGAGGCATGAGTAAATAAGCAGAAGTACACAAAGTCCTGTAAGAGTTAGTTGCCTGTAACAGTTGGTAAGGATATTCTGAGAAAAACCTATCAATAAAACAGGTTGTTTCTATATAATGAAGATGGTTTTGCTTTGAGGGTCTTCTTGGTTCCTCACTGGAGGATTTTGCTCTCGAGTTAATGGCTACAGCATTCTGCCTACCAGGACGTGGTCCTGCCAAGTCAAGGGAAGCACCTACAAAAGACTTATGGAGCCTCTTTTATTAGCCCAACTAGGACACTCTGAAGCTTCTGAGTAATTAACTTACTTTGCATGGCTGGAAAAAATGCCTTTGGGATGCCACATAATTTATAAATGACATGCCTATTTCTTATTGTACTATACTACTACATTTTGCCATCTGTTCCACAAATTGTGGTTTGTGGATGCCCGTTTCCACACCTGAGTAATCACATTGAAACTTCATCTATCTATGCCGGGTCTGATCAAGGCAGGGAAGAGCTGAGTCTGGCATTCCTGGCCAGGACCTATCACGGGGACAAAAACATGCTTATCATTAACAGCCTTTATTGCCAAAGTGTTTGTAATTATTGCCTCTACATTTCCTTTATACTGAAAAAGATGAATATTGCTTTCATTTTTGTATTCTCAAGGGTGAAATCTGTCAGCATACTGTGAACCACCTTTATACCATTATCAGAAGATCCTGGGCCATAGGAAAACATGATTGTTTGTAGTTAGATGAATGCATAGAAGAAAGGTAGAGGTAGATATTGATAGCACTGTGCAAAAACTCCTCACCTATTTTATTTAATCTTCACAACAATTTTTCAAATTATTAAGTTATCTTCATTTTACAAAGAAAACTAAGGCAAGAAATATACATGGAATGCCCTAAATCACGCAATAAATAGTGGTGCCAACATTTGACTCTAACTCTGCCGAATGTCAGATCATTTACTCACTAGTCCAGCTATTTGTGATAAAACATGAGCTATTCATTGGAAGCCTTATCTTGCTCTTCTTACTCTGAATTATACTTATTTATTTATAGAAATAATGTGAGTAATTTATTATATCAAAAACATGACAAAAGACATTTGAGCACTGAAAGTATATTAAAACTTAATATTTGCTAGACTGTCTGATCCTTTAGAGCAGGAACTGGATTTTACTTGTTTATTTTTTAATCTCCTGTAAAGGATAGCCTATGAAAATGTAAGGGATGTTCACTGAATTGATTAACTGATGAATTTTTTTGTAAGAAGACAAAGTGAAAGGAGTCCAGTCCTCTAAAGAGAGGTCCTTGTAGAAACATTGGCCCCTACACTCTGGAGGGCATAATAATTCCTGAAAGAATGTGGGAAGTGGTATTTGTTCTGTCCGTGGAAAAACAAATGTTAAAAAATAAATTTTAGGAATTTTCCTTTCGCTCTTACTGTGACTGCTATACTGAAATGTATTTTTTCTAATGATTAATTGAATCATTAGGGAGAAAGTCCTCTTACTTTACAATATTGATATAAAATGATCTTGAGGTCATTGATACGAAGTGACCACCAATGTAAATATCTTCAGAATACACACACACACACACACACACGCACACAGATGTAATTATTTAGCATCTTTGTGTATGTATGATTTTCAGGGTTTCATTATGTGACAGTGAAAATGAAAAAACTCAAGATAGGTAGTGGAAAGGGTGATGGATTGTTGTTTTCTCTCCTGTGTACTTCAGTGCCATTTACTTTTTTGTTCTTGCAGGTGAAGACAGATGACAGAGTGGTTAAGATGGACCTTGGTTTACTCTTCCTAAGGTTACATAAATCAGATGCTGGGACCTATTTTTGCCAGACAGTAGAGCATAGCTTTGTCCATACTGTCCGTAAAATCACCCTGGAGGTAGTGGAAGAGGAGAAAGTCGAGGATATGTTTAACAAGGACGATGAGGAGGACAGGCATCACAGGATGCCTTGTCCTGCCCAGAGTAGCGTCTCACAGGGAGCAAAACCATGGTACAAGGAATTCTTGCAACTGATCGGTTATAGCAACTTCCAGAGAGTGGAAGAATACTGCGAGAAAGTATGGTGCACAGATAGGAAGAGGAAAAAGCTTAAAATGTCACCCTCCAAGTGGAAGTATGCCAACCCTCAGGAAAAGAAGCTCCGTTCCAAACCTGAGCATTACCGCCTGCCCAGGCACACGCTGGACTCCTGATGGGGTGAGACTATCTTCTGTCTTTTGAAGAATTTATATTTGGAATGTAAAAAATAAATCATCCAACTTCTTTGCATTACTTAAAAGATATTTCTGTAATACAGGAATGACTATGAAGGTGTTACAATAAATTATTCTACATACTCATTTGACTGGATAAATTTCACATAAAATTAACTAATTTTTTAAATAAATGCATTGCTTAATGGTTTCTCATTATGTTTATCAAAAAACAATATAGTTGTAATTTTCAGTACTTGGCTGCTTTTCCGTGAAGATTATTATTTTAGTTTTGGAAGACTTAAGAGTATTAGAATACTGAAGAAAAATTGGAGAATTTTATAATCATGGTAAATATAAAACTAAATGTGTTTTAATATTTCAGAAGTTTTCTTTTCCACCACAATGTAAGATATGCAGAATACAAGATACTTTGTCATTCTCACGTGAACTTTCTGTACTCTTTAAGGATTTTTTTATTAGTGTTGTTTAAGTCATGAGTGTTAAGTAGCAGGTGTGTTGTGACTGCTGTAACCCATGAAAGGAAAAATGTGGTCGTTCTGAGGCTTGTGCCCTTCGTAATATATTCATTAAAGCATACTCACAATATTTTTGCTTTATAACACAGTCTTTAAATTTCACTCACTGTGGAAAGAAAAACTAAGGTAACTTCTCAGAAAGATATCAAAGAATGTCAAATCAGATGAAGTTATAGTTAGAATTCTAACTACTGTAAAAGATTTTTGCTGCCCTCTTGTGGTAAGAAAAAGTATATTCTCACACATTTCTTTTTTCTCTACAGATGGATATCTGTTTAGGAAAGATTTGAAAGCAGATTATCAGTAGATACATCGATACATCAAGTTCATTTGCAGAAACAAATAACTGAAATTAAAAAAACACATTGATCCTTATATCATACTTTAATATGAAAGTATTGTTTATAATTTATTATCTCACAGGTCAAAAATGGAGATTTTGTGGCACTGAAGGTCTATTAAAGCCCCAAAGTTTAAGTTTCCAAATAATCTTCGCTGAAATCTAAAATATATTATAACAACCATGCTTTATTTGTGAAAAAGTATTAAAGTGATTTGCTCTCAAATACCAAATGTTCTTCTCTATTTTATATTAAGAGACAGGAAATTGTTTCACGAGTTCACTTAACTACTGAGATATTCAGAGCATTTTTACCTCCCTCTTAAATATTATAAAAAGAATTGTAGTTTTGAGAATGTTTATTTATCAAAGTCTTTCCTTCTCCTATTAAATATTTAGCAATTACTTTTCTCAAATATGAAATTTTTATAAGATGTTTTCATCTAAATAAAAATTGAAAGCAAGTGGATTACACAGGGTAACCATTGTGAACATTTATTTAGATATTAATCTTAAATTGTGTTTATTTCAGTTTTCAAAGTTAGCTTATAGGTTATAGATTTCAGTTAAAGTGCTGATAACTCATAATCACTTGCAATTTCATTGTAAAATTAACAAATACATAAATATTTTAAGAAAAATTTGTTTGTTCAGATAATTCACCATGTTTCAAAAGATCTAAGAAATGCAAATATCCTGAAAATTGACATCCTCTGAAAATTCCACTTGCTATTTACCTAAGAATCCACTGGAGGTCATTACTGCCATTAAATAATAACTGAAAAGACTATGTATTGAAATATATTTTTAAAACTATGTTCAGTAAGAGCCTGCTCAATTTGGAGAAAGAAACACAGATCACAGGGGACTTACAAAGTTTATATCTGAACAAATAAGTCAATTAAGTACACTTTATTGAAAATATTCTTTCATTAACACACAAGAAAGAAAGCAGGATTTTCTCCTGTATGTGAATTTTAAATTTAAAGAGTAAGGCAAGTGAGACATAAAGAGTTATCATTTTAATCACAGTAACACAGACAAGTTGTTAATAATAATAACAATAGTGTAACTTGTAAACTAAACATTTGGTAACAAGCAATAGGCAGAGGAAAATAGCTTTTCTATGACACAAGTCATACGTACATTCACTGAACAGCCGTTTGATTAAAATAAACTGATTATTAACCAGAAAAGAAACATTTTACATAAAATGCTAAAATTGATTATAGGAAAATAAATCAAACTCAAAGAAAGTTTATACAATGCTAATTTGAAAGAACACTGATAGGAAAACTTTGAGGGCCCAGGTCCACAATTTAGGGAGACCACTAAATTTTATATATAATTATACACACACATATGTACATATATATATACATATATATATATAATCTTGCTTCCTGCCTGTTTATGGCAGTACTGAAGAGAACTGGGAAAGTAGAGGGAGGGAGAGAGAAAGACGAAGAGAGAGAGAAATCAGTTTCCAAGGGTATGTTTCATGTCCCACCATTTTTTCAGTTTCTCCCTCTCTCCCAACACATGCGTGCACACACACACACACACACACACCCCTCACATACTATAAAATAAATCTTCACTACCCTATCAAAATACAAACATATCAATCTATGTTGTTTTGTCCTTCTTGAGAATCTAAAACATACCACAAAAATATATCCCCAGTCTTTTGTTCTGTCTGAGGTTAGAATTCATTCAAATTCAGAATCTCTTTTGAGAAATGCCCAGGCTTAGAAAATTAGAAATGGATGGATCTTCTCTGAACTCAAGGAGGGGGCATACTTAGACACCTGCAAGACTTGGAGGAATTAAGAGTTCACCCTTGCTCTCACCAAATTTTCCCTATTTTTCTCTTTTTTGCAGAAGGAGAGAAACCATGCTCTCTAACATTGAGCAAAACTCATAACCACTCATCCTAATTTCTAAGGGGCGCCTCCATCTAGGGCCAGTCTTCTGCTTCTTTAGACCTCTTTTATCTTTGTTACAGGAGAGGACCTGTGGATGGAAAGAGTTTTGACATAAAACAATGCCCATTCACTTGCTCCTTCAGCACAATGTCACCCATTGAGAAACAGATCCAGATTTGTTAACAAGAAAGATTTTACTTCGTGATTTGTGAGGTCTCTTCCATGTCTATAATTCTACATTGTTAATTTTTTTCTTCTGTGTGAATTACTGAATATTTCAGTGCAAAGCTATCAACTTGGAGAAACAGGGATTAAATAAAGGATAAACACTAATAAGAGCTCTAGAAAAAGGGAACAGAAAGTCTTTGCCTGTTTAGTAAGTGGCAATTCCATATATATTTTAGAGTTTTTTTCTAACTAAAATTAAATACTTAGAATGTTTGTAATGAGTGTTCAATATTTGCTATAGGTTTTAGGGTTTTGTAAATCTTCCTAGTAATTATGAACATTTGTAAAATTTGTAAAATATAATAAATCATTTTGAGTCTTGGTGTTAAGCATGAAACAAACACAGCAGCTGTTGTCCTTAAAAATGAATCAACCTGTGACATCTGTAGCCTAATAAATATATTAAGAAAAGTACTTAGTATTGTATAAATATTTTGTTTCCAGGAGAAAATGCGACACTCAAGAAGCCCATATTCTTTTTCTTACAGCACAGCATTACACCGAGTTCCATTTTAAAGAAGGACTCATTTTTCAGGCCAACAACTGTTGCATTTGAATCAGATATAAATAATAGATTTTCCACAAACACTCAGCTGATTGTAGCAGTGCTATTTAAGCTGGTATGTTTATTTTTGTTTTCTTGGAAGGATAGCTTTATATTTTGGCTTTCATGATAAATTGATTGTGTTCTGCTTGTGTTTAAATGACTTAGTTATAAGCTAGAGCACTATATGGCAGTGCTCTTTTCTGTATGGTATCCTTTTATTTGCTTGGCTGGGTTCATAACAGTATGGGCCATATTCTTTCTTTTCACTGATTCTAAGCCATGAGACTTATTATCATCTGGTGGCAAGCTGCAGGGCCCATTAACGGTGTGTCTCTGACTATAACGTGGATCTGCTACTACGCACTACGTAATTTGTCTGTACCATTGTGTACAATCTCTATTTGGCTCAACTTCGATGAAAAAGAAATAAATATTTGCTAAACTCTCACGTGTCGTCTGGGGAGCATTTTCTAAGTTTCTGCCAACTGAACTCAAGTTTTTCATATTAAGCCTATATGTCAACATACAATGCCAGACGACCACGGGGTTTTGTTTTTTTTTTTTTAGAAGTTAGAAAAGAATTCCGTTTTCTTTCCTGTGATATTTATAAACCAACTTTCCTACAGAGGAAAAAGTCTGTTAACCTCATTACCTTGTAGCAATTGGGTTTATTTATGCAACCCTGTGTTGCTAGGACCAACAGCCAGAAATTCCTTTCAAAGCTTCATCATCCAGATAAGAGATATGAAAAATGAAAGATTTTAGAATGGTAACTAGTTGAATGTTTACGATTTTTGCAAGCCTCAAGTTCTAGCTTAATGTATCTGAATTGCTATTTTCTCTGTTATTTTTATAAGACCTTGGGAAGGTCATTTAAATGAAGTGTGGTGTTAAGTAAACTTTTGGAGGCGCATTTTGTTTCTGAGGCAAATTTTATTGTATTGGTAATAATTAGTTACAATGTTTTAAAAGAAAAAACTGGCATTGTTTTGAAAGAAAAAACTGGCAGCAGCTCATGGAGTGTGTCTCTGGCAGCTTTCTGGTGTGACAATGACATTAATGGTAGTTGTTTATCATATTTCAACCTTGCATTCATTTATAATATAGGCCTACTTTTAGTATAGTATTTGATGAACTAATTGAAACTGTTCTTCAGATACATTTTCAGTCTTTAGTCAAAGGAAGAAAAGAGACAGTTATGGTAACTAGAAATCTGTTGCTTACTATTCAAAGGAAACAAAAGTATCCACCCATCTTATTATTCAAAAATGGTATGCCAGGCACTGAACCAGGCACTGTATAAACTATAGAAATGTTAATAATCCCATTATTACACAGATAAACAAAAATTAAATTATATTTTTAGAGAGTATGTTTGCAGTGTTTATTGGAAAAAAATCCCAAATCTTCATTTTACTTTATAGTACATGAAATGCAAAAACAGTGTCGTTTAATACAAGCATTTATGCTTTCAGAAGTACAGTTGGTATACACAGGGGATTGGGTCCAGGGCTCCCATGCATACCAAAATTCATGAATACTCAAGTCTTGAGGTCACCCCTGTGAATTCAAATACAAGAAAAGTCCCCCACTCTGTGTATGTGGGTTTCATTTCTTATAAATGCTTTATTTTCCATCTGCATTTGGTTGAAAACAATTCACATATACATGTGCCTTTACAGTTCAAACCAGCATTGTTCAGGAATCAACTGAACTTCTAATTATGAATATTGAGACTCCTGGTCAGGATGGCATTTAGAAGTCAGGCTTGGATTCAGAGGAGTTGCAATAAAGTAGCAATAATAAATGATACATAAAAAGATAAATAATTTAACAAAAAAGAAAGAGACCAACATAGAAGCCTAACATCTTTATGAATCTGCCCTACATTTGCCTCCTTCTCAGCCATCTTTACCCAACAGCCAAAGTCATCTTTCTACCACAAATTTGATCCTTTTATAACTCCACTTGAAGCCATTCAATGGCTTTTGCATGGTTGATATGGTTTATTAACCAGCAATGGAACAGAAATGCAAGGCAGTGATTGGGCTTGAAGCCAAAACTCTGGACATGTGTTCAGCAGAAGATAGTGGTAGCAGGAAACCCAGATCCTGCTCAATGAGAGGAATACACATGATAGATGCCAGGTGAAATGTTAGGGCTTTTCACCGCTTTGGTCGATACAGAAGCCTGAAATCTGGGTACCTACCATTGCCTGGGGTTTTGTCATATAGGAGCTGCATGTAAAGCCATCTAAGGCTAGGACACAGACTCATTGCAGGTCCCAGGACTGACTTATCCCCTTTTTCCTCTTCACTTCTCTTCATGACCTGGGATCCCTGGAGCATGAGACTACCAAGTCATCTCAGTACTGGAGCCTAGAATAGCCAAAGAACCTTTTCTGGTTTAGTAGCCCTGAGGTGGGGATAAGGAGGTGGAAGCAAAAGTAAAAGCTACAGGCAAAGTACTATAGACTGAATTCTGTCATGTCTCCCTGGTCACCCCCAATTCACATGTTGAAGTCCTACCCCTCAATGCGGTGGTATTTGGAGATGGAATTTGGGGAGGGTAATTATGGTTAGATGAGGTCATGAGAATGGGGACCTCATGATGGGATTAGTAGCTTTATAAGAAGAGGCAGGGAGGTGGATAGACAGACAGAGAGAGAGAGAGAGAGAGAGAGAGAGAGAGAGAAGCCTGGAAGGGTACCCTCTGCAAACCAGGAAGATGGCCCTCACCAGGAACCAAATCTGCTGGTACCTTGATCTTGGACTTCCCAGCCTCCACAGCTGTGAGAAATGTGTCTGTTGTTCAAGGCACCCAGTCTATGGCATTTTATTATAGCAGCCCAAGCAGATTAATACACACAAGAAAGCACAGAGAAAGGTGGGGAGATTAAGGATAAACAGAATATTTGAACCCACAAACAAAATATTTCAAAACATTTCAAGATATTCAAAGTTAAGTAAATAATAGTATCCAGAAAAGGTGAAGAAAAGTAGCCTCAAGTATGACGTTCTGAAGGCCCATAGCTTTTATTAATTGTTAAAAGGATAATTGGCCCAAAGGTCAAGAACAATTGTACTAACACAATTTATCACATTATAAATTAAGACCTATGACCAATGATGTTAAACAACTTCTTAAAGGTGAAAAGAAGATGAAGAATGAGAAGAGAAAATAATTCTGTCATCAAATGTTGTATATTCTTGTAAAGAACACACTGTATGTCTTATAAGATGAAATTTAATATAAAATACTGTGTATGTGCCGGCAGAGGCTCAGAGTGTGACTATAATCAGAATGAAAATTTGTATTCATCGTAGTAATCTATAGATCTCTTGGTTCATTGCTCCTAAAGCCCAAGATGAAAACATAAAGTTCACTGCTTTAGCTGAATAGAAGAATAGATGAATGAGTGGATGATGAATGAACAAATAAGTCAGAGGATAACATCATTTAGATTCAAGTAACAAAATACAAGTAAGAAGTTATTTAAATGAAGAGGATAAGTATTCCCTAATGTAACTAGAAATCCAAAGGAAGGCAGTCTCAGGGCTAGTTAATTCGGTGACCAGAGGAACGTTTTCCAAAGCTCAGGTAATTTCCATATTTCCTGTCTGCTGTCCTGTGAGTTGGCTTTGTCCTCAGGCAGGTGCTCTAGATATCTACTTTTTACACCCAAACAGGTACAAATAGTAGTACTTAAGATTATCTGCACATCTTCTACCCCAACCACACCAAAGCCCCACAAGACTTTACCAGGATTGGGTAAATAACCATATCAGGAAATCTGGAAAAGCTCATTTCTAATCTTATAATAGAAGACAAAGTATATCTGTAAGAAAGAGAGCGGGAGAGACAGCTGTTTGTTTAAAAAACGGCAAGATCAGCTACAGACATCATCTATTGAGGTAACAAAAAGTAGGTGGAAAACCAACATTTGAATTAAAATAAGTAACACTGGTGTGGGATAGGCTTTTCCTACTTCCTGAATTGAAAATTTAGAGAATTAACTCCCAACTTAAGAATCCAAGTTTTGACCAAATACTATACTCAGACAATGCTAAAAATATCAGGGTTTTTTTTTTTGTTTTTTTTTTTTTGTAAATTCTACATGTTTGAAATTCTGCTGCAATAGTTTGTGAGAAAGTAATTATTTGAGTGTGCTTTCTGAAGATAGGTTAATCGTGGATAGATTCATTATAAATAATTACAACAAAATCAGAAAAATATGGAGACCACAAAGAATATTCAGTTACATTTTACAAGACATAAAAAGACCGTACATTTTTTTCTTGTTGTGCAATCTTTGAAGAACAGATGGCAAAAGTGGGGACACTTCAGGAGCACTCTTAGAACATCTGTTCCTGTCACTGTTAGGAAATATAGTCTCATGGACTACAAAGCAAAATCTCCAGAATGTGTGAAAGGAGCCCTGGCCTGAGCCAGAAGATCAGAGCTCTAGTTCTCATTTTGATAAAACTAGAAAAACCTCTTCGTTTCTTTGCTTCCAAACATGTAAAATATATTTCAGCTTCCAAATACGTGAAATGAGGTGGTTGGACCAGATGATTTTGAAACGCATACCATTTATAACATTGTTTCATCCTTTAAAATGAGATTTCAATGAAAAGACCATGTTCAAATATCTTCTGCAGAAAAATCCAACACTTTAGTATGGAGACCAAATTGCCTTTTCTTTAATTTTTTTTTTACAAGTTTATTGATGTATAATTGATGTGAAAGAAACTGCACAAATTTAAAGTATATGATTTGGTAAATTTTGACTTATCTATACATCTGTGAACCCACCACTGTCAAAATAATGAATACATCTATTATCCCCAAAGCTTCCTAGGCGCTTTTAGTTTCTCTCTCCACTTCCTCATCCACTACCCAGGAAACCACTCATCTGTTTTCTGACACTATTGATTAGTTTGCATTTTATATAATCATATTTATAGAAACACACAGTTTGTCCTCTATTTGCCTAGCTTCTTTAACTCAATATCATTCTTTCCAAATTCTTCCATATTTTTTAGTTTCCCAATAGTTTACTCATTTTTATTACTGAGCAGGATTCTACTATAATGGATATAGAAAATGTTGATGGACATTTTAGTTGTTTCCAGCTTTTGTCTATTGCAAATAAAGCTACTTTGAACGTGTGCAAGTAATTACATGGACATACATTTATTTCTCTTGGGTAAATACTTAGGAAGGGAATTTTCAAATTGTGTAGTTGATGGTTATTTAACTTTCAAAGAAGCTACCAAATAGTTTTCCAAAGTGATTATACAATTTCACATTTTCACCAGCAGTGTATTAAAGTTCTATTTCTTGTGTATCCCCCCTAACACCTGATATATTGTCTTTTTAATTTTAGCCATTCTATTAAGTATGAAGTGACATCTCATGGTGACTTTTTTTTTTCTTTTTGAGACAGAGTCTTTCTCTGTCATCCACGCTGGAATGCAGTGGCACTATCTTGGCTCACTGAAAGTTCCATCTCCCGGGTCCAAGCGATTTTCCTGCCTCAGCCTCCCAAGTAGCTGAGATTGCAGGAATGTGTCACCAGGACCGGCTAATTTTTTGTATTTTTATTACAGAAAGGGTTTTGCCATGTTGACCAGGCTGGTCTCAAATTCCTGTCTTCAAGTGATCCACCCACCTCGGCCTCCCCAAGTGGTGGGATTACAGGCATGAACCACTATGCCCAGCCCTCATGGTGACTTTCAATTTGCATTTTCCAAATGATGAATGATGCTGAGCATCTTTTCATGTCTTCTTTGGGGCCATGACTGTTCAAATGTTTTGCCTATTTTTACTGAATTGTTTATCTTCTTTTTATTAAATTGTAAGTGCTCTTAATACAATTCAGATGCAAAGCTTTTGTCAGATAAAGGTTGTGTAAACTTTTCAGTCTATGGGTGTTTTTGTTCACTTTGGTAACAATGTCTTATGAACAGCAATATTTTTTATAAATCTGACTTACTGACATTTCAAACTTTTTTTTGAGTTTAAGAATTTTTTGCTATCCAGAATATTACTAAGATTTCTACAATATTTTATTCTAAATGTTTTCTAGTATTAGCTCTTACATTTATATCTATAACTAATTTTGTATATGCTGGAAGTAAATGTCAAGATTTATTTCTTTTCATGTGGCTATTTAATCATTTGTTGAAAAATAATTCTCCTGTTGAAATTTTCTTGGCATGTTTTCATGAAGGTAATCAGCTATTTAAAAAAAAAAAAGGTTAGGTTGGCTGAACCAGGCTAAACTCCCATGCTTGATGGTATATCCCCGTCCCAAAATTTTGAAAATATGAAAGTCTTTTGCTCTAGTTTTTAAAATTATGTCAAATAATGATGCCTTTGATTTATTATGCACATTTCTTTAAAATGCAAATGACTTAAGAATTAAGTGAGCTGGAACTCATACAAGCAGTATCAGATCAAGCTAACAGCTAGGGTCACCTGAACTTCTAAGAGAATATTTTTGATTGGGGATTGCGGCAAAGGAAATAAGTAGAAGAAAATTATAAATAGGTGTTTGGCCTTTTAGAATAGAACACTTGTAGGGAAAAGTAAGGTCTAGATTGCTTTGCTTAATAAACTTTTTCTATGAACCATTCTAGCTACAGTTGTCACCATGGCAAACTCCAATTCTTGTACTCATTTTCCTCTTTACACTTTTGCTATTGGGGGTACCTTTCCCTAAATCATATTCATCTCTCAAAATCCTATCTTTTTTTAAGACTGTGAAGGCTTATGTCTCGGTAAGAAATAATCCAGGACCTTGCCTTAAAGGAAAACAATATAGAAGTAAAGTAAGCCAAATGGGACCTGTTTACTAGGGCAAAGAGCTGGAAGCCACCATAGTCAGGGCAGTCAGACAAACCCACAGGCTAAACAAATATCAGGATCTTCCTTACTTGTAGGGCATAGCTCAACGTTTCGGCTGTGTCTAATTTAAAACTAACACAGAGTGTTAGAATAACAAAGGAGAAAGGTGTGCCTAGGGGTAAGGAAAAACAAGCTAGGAATTAGTACAAGGATATCATACAATATTCTTTATGTTTCTTTTGCCCTTTATTCAGGAAAAGGGATACAATTTAAATGTGCTTTCTACAACCCCTTTATGTCTCCTATTGTCCACTTCCTGAGTTCTCTGATGCCCATGCCTCCTTCTTTCTGCGTTTGAGACCTCCACTCTCAGAAACTTAGTTAATAGAGGTGGAGTATTTCCAGGACATATCAGCTAAAAAGATTCTTACGGGCTCTCAAAGTAATCCAATAGCTGTTTATAACATTATTTTCTTAGGGGTAGTACTTTTTGAGTTAAACTATTTTGCAAAGGAATGCAACTTGCTCCTTTGGGCATGGGTTTGAAGGCTTTCCTATGTTATATCATCATAAAATGTCATCTAAATTCTCAAAGATTTAATTATATGCAAAATGATCTTAATGCTAACATATTTTACTGCAATGTCATCTTCGACAATTTGAAATTCTTATTTGGTTAGTATGTGCTTTATTAATCTGTGTATTATAATTACTAGAATAATATGTCAAATATAAACTCATTTCTAAAAGTTGTGCATCAGTGGAAGTTTAGTCTATCATTTTTATTCTGTCAGGAGTGTGTTTGTAAGTATATTCTTGGTAGCAAATTGAAAATTAGCTTAGAGTTTATTTAAAAATGTGAGAATATCTCATTTCTTCAATTAATTAATTCAATTTATAGAATACACACATTGGAACACTGTAAATTTATTCCAGTTTGTCACATTCTATAGGTAGAGAAGCAGTCAAAGCATTTCTAAACAGGAAACTTCAAAACTTCATTCATTTTGCCACATTTTATGATATAGCCCAATATAGCCAAAGAATACTACAGAATGTTTTCAGAGAATCCATAAATGAGAAATGAACACACTTTATAGAGGAAATCACTATTTGTTATGCTAAATATATTTCTTCATTATCTAAACTTGAAGCATATGGTAGATATTATATTCCATACAGTACAAGGCTTTCTTTGTATTATGTAAAAATTATTTCTGCACCAAAGGACTGTCTCAATGCAGGCTTTTAATAGCCATCTTCTGCCTCATGTCATTCTCCTTCTAATCCTTTTGGCATATGTAAGCATAGATATATTTTTAATTGAAGAAACTTCTTCAAATTCTATCATGAATTATCATTTAAAAAACCCTCCAAAAGCTCTACTTTTTGTACAGAATGAAACAAAAACTTCTTTGCTGACATTCAAGGCTCCTGCATTGCCTTTCATGTGTTGTATGCTATGCACCAACTGAGAAAACTCGCCATTAAATTTAGCTGATTTTACTTTTTTACCTTGTTATCCTCATCTCCTGGCATGCTACAAGATAGAGACACAAATCTATTCACATTGCAATGCAGACAGGCAGAGAAAACATGATTTATTTACTGTCTATGTCAATGCCTCAGTATTTTTAACAAGCTTCCAGAACCTAGATATTAAGAAAAACACTTTTTAGCACTTTCAATTACAATTTAGTATGATGACATGACTTTAACAGTCCTTTCAGGTTGGTCTCAATCCCTTTTGCTCACTAATGCTCAGTCTCAGATGGCCAAGTGCTGTCTCAACCCAAGTTCTCTCAGGAGCACCCAGGGATATGTGGGAAGGAAGACTTACGTGATCATGTGTCATTGTGAATGACTGTGTCTTTGTGTCCAAGTCATGCCTTAGGGTGCTCTTGGCATCCCAGAGTCTTCAGCTGAATTACAATGCCAAACATTTTCTCTCACGATCTTGATGACTCAATCCGCAAAATCTCTGGAAATAAGTTACTCTAAGATCTGTCTATGCCCCTCACTCAATGTTCAGCCCAAAGAATCTACTTGTAGTACTACATTGCCTCTTCTGATGAGTTAACTGCCAGTATCTTGAGCTTCCTTTTACTTTTCTCCACAGAAGGTACAAGAACTTCTGGTAATTTTCTTCAATTCATGGAGAATCATGTGCATTTTATGAGTTAAAGTCCCGACTTCCATCCACTTAACTTCCCACTGTGCCACTAGGTTTCTTTAGTGAGACCTAGTCCCAAGTCGATGTATGGATCATTTATAAGGCAGTCTTTTCCATTTCTTTTATATGGGGTATGGATTCTTCTACTTGCCAGAACCTCTTCTAATTACTCATCTTTTATGGCTTGGGGCTTTAAAGCCATGGAGAGGGAGAAGGTTTCAATACCTAGGATTATACTCTACTTAGAAGTTACTAAGCTTGCCTGTTACATTACTAATACAGGCATTGTCAGAAGACACAAAGTTCTCGGACCAGACACAGAGGAATAATAACACAACAAGCAGCATGAGTACCATGCTGGGACTGGTTTCTCTTGTCACCTAAGTTCTATGGAGGTGAAAAAAAATGGCTGAGGTAAATACTGAACACACAATGGACTAGAACACACAATGGACTAGCTGATAATATTGACCTTAGGGAATCTGCTGTTTTTATATTAAGCTTTGTCTTTCTTCTGTAGAAATAATTTATGTCATCTTTCTAGATTTCTTGCAGTCAGTATAACCCTGAGAGGTGTCCTAAGTAAGTATATATTAGTCTTGGCATTCTTGCCACATCCAGCAAGAATATGCAGGGATATTCATGTCACATAATGGATTAACTCTCCCAACAGAATGTTCATGTATGCTCCTGACACTTTGCTGTCCTACATCTATATTCTGTTCACAATTTCCCAGGCCATAAAGAATGAGATTTTCTTTTCTTTTCCTATACAATATTCTCCTTCTTTCTCAGGAATCCCTTATGCTAAGACTTTGCATCAGATATGAATATCTTCCCTATGCCACAAAATGCGTTCTCAGACATCCTTCCATAATTAGTTCTTGAAAACTTCAATAGGAGTGGAGTCAGTGCAGGTTCTTCAGGAAGCAGACATCAGGATGGAATCATAATTGTAAAAGTATGATTGAAAGGAATGCTTATAAAAAATAAAGGGAAGAGTGAGGAGAGGTGGCCAGATAAATAACTTAAGAGCATGATACAGTTCGTACACTTTTGAGAGGAACAGAGGTGGCAAAGAATATATGGGAAGAAAGCTCTCTGACTGTGATGTACCTCAAATAAAGTCTCAAGTATCCAGTGGGGAGTTTAGCCTACCCTCTCATGATGAAAATTCTCAACAAATTACATAGAGAAGGGACTTATCTCAATACAATAAAAGCCATACACAAAAAGTCCACAGCTAACATCGTACTCAACAGTGAAAACCGCAAACCTTTTCCTCTAAGATCTAGAGCAAGGCAAGAATGCCCAGTCTCACCACTTCTATTCAATCTTATACTGGAAATTCTGGATAGAACAATTAGGCAAGAAAAATAAATGAAAGTAATTCACATAAATCAAAAAGAAAGAAGAAAAATGATCTCTGCTTGCAGATGGCATGATCTCATATGTAGAAATCTCTAAAAATCCACAGAAAAGGAATCATTAGAATTAATAAATTTGGTGAAGTTATAGAAAATAAAATCAACACAGAAAAATCAGGTGTGTTTAAATACACCAACAAATAGCTATATGAAAAAGATATTAACACAGTTACAATAGCATCAAAAGGAATATAATAAAATAATGCAAAAAATAAAATACAGTTTCAGTTACGCAAGCTGAGTAAATTTTGGAAGTCTAATGTATAATAATGTGACTACAGTTAAAAATGTATTTTTTATTTAAAATGTGCAAAAAGTAGATGATAAGTGTTCTCAGCATACACACACACATACACAAAGGTAACTATGTGAGGTGATGAATATGTTAATAAGCCTGATTGTGGTATTTTACAATGTGTATATATATTAAATTATTAAACTGTACACTTTAAATACACTTTTGTCATCTATACTTCAATAAAGTTGGAAAACAAAAAAGAAAGAAAATACTTAGGATTACACATAACCAAGAAGGTGGAAGGCTTGTATACTGAAAACTATAAAGCACTGGTAAAAGAAACTGAAGTAGACACAAATAAATGGAAAGACCTCCAATGCTCATAGATAGGAAGAATTAATACTGTTAAACTATCTCTATTAGTCACAGAAATCTTTAGATTCACTACAAGCCCTATCAAAATCCCAAAGACACTTTTAATGGAAACAGACAAAACAATCCTAAAATTCATATGCAACCACAAAAGACTCAGAATAACCAAAGCAATTTTGAGTGAGAATAAAGCTGGAGGTGTCACATTTCTAGATTCCAAAATATATGGTAAAGTTACAATAATCAAAACAGTATGCTACTGGTATAAAACAGCCATAGAGACCAATGGAACAGAATAGAAAGCCCAGAAATAAAGTCACTCATGTATGGTCAGTTAATTTTCAACAAGGATGCCATGAATGCACAACGGGGAAATGATGATAGTTTCTTCAATAAATGGTGTTGGGAAACTCTATGTCTATATCTGAAAGAACAAAATTAGATCCTTATTTTATACTGTACACTAAAATTAACCTAAAAGAATTAAAGCTTTTAACATAAGATCTGAAGCAGTAAAACTCCTAGAAAAAAAAAAATAGGGGACTATCATCTTGACATTGGTTTTGAGAATGATTTCTTGAATCAAAACACAGGCAACAAAACAAAAATGGATAAGTGGTACTACATCAAACTTAAAATATTTTGCACAGCAAAGGAAACAATCAACAGAGTGAAAAGGCAACCTACGGAATGGTAGAAAAATTGTAAAATGTCTATATGATAAAGAATTAATTTTCAAAATATTTAAGGAACTCCTACAACTCAACAACAACAACAACAAATCAACTTGACTCAGAAAATGGACAAGGACTTAAATGGACATTTCTCCAAAAAAGGCATCCAGATGGTGAACATGTACATAAAAATTTGTTCAACAGCACTAATTATCATGGAAATGTAAATCAAAACCACAGTATCATCTCACACCTACTAGCATGGCTATTATTTAAAAAAAAAAAAAAGATAACAAGTGTTGGCAAGGTTGTGGAGAAGTTGGAACCTTTGTACACTGATAGAATATAAAATGGTACAGTCATGACAAAAAGCAGTGTGGGGGTTCCTCAAAAAATTAAAAATAGAACAACCATATGATCCAGCCTATATTCGCTTTCTAGATATATTTCCAAGAGAATTGAAATCAGAATATTTAAGGAATATTGGCATTCCCATATTCATTGTAGCCTTATTCACAATAGCCAAGATATGGAAACAACCTGAATGTCCATCAATGGATGGGACAATATAGAAAATGTGGTATATATGTATTCAATAGAATATTATTCAGCCTTGAAAAAGAAGGAAATCTTGCCATATGTGAAAATATCCATGAACCTGGAGGACATTAATGCTAAGTGAAAGAAACCACATGTAGAGGACATATACTACATGATTCCTCTTCTTTGAGGCATCTAAAATGTCAAACATATAGAAGCAGACAATAGAATGCTGGAGCTGAGAAGAGGGGGATATGGGAAGATGTTGTTCAATGGGTATAAAGTTACAGTTATACTATACAAGATTAATAATTCCAGAGATCTGCTGTACAACATAATGCCTATACTTAAGAACAAATATTGTGCACTTAGGAATTTTTTTTAAAATGGTCAATCTCAATGTCATGTCAAGTATTTTTACAACCAAAAAACAGGGAGATTAAAAAACTTTTGGAGGTTATGGATTTGTTTATTACCTTGATTGTGGTAATGTTAACATGAATGCATACATATGTCCAAACTCATAAATTTTATACATTACTTATGTGCAGTTTTTATATACCAATTATACCTGTATAAAGCTGGGATGAGAGAAAAAAGAGAGCGATGACCAGGATCAAGTATTCTTACCACATCCAATCACATTGTTACCCTGGGAAAGGACTAATAGAGGCCATAAGCTGACTCTACTATTTGTAGAGTTCCGAGCAGCTTACTTTCTTGGCTGTCTCCGAAAGTAAAGAAATTACAGTGTTACACCTTTTACCCACTCCCTCTAAATATTTGCTTAGGCTCATTTTCTAAGGGAAAAATCTAATTATTCTAACACTGTCTTAGTTTTAAACTAGACATGGCCAAAATGTTGAGCTTACCTATAGCTGTGCCCTACTAGTAAGGAAGAGCCTGATATTTGTTTAGCCTGTGGGGTTGTCTGGCTGCCCTGACTGTTGTGACTTCCAGCTCTTTGCCCTAGTAAACAGGTCCCATTTGGCTTACTTTACTTCTATATTGTTTTCCTTTAAGGCAAGGTCCTGGATTATTGCATACCTACACATAAGTTGTCACAGTCTAAAAAAAAAGACAGGATTTTGAGAGATAAATATGATTTAGGGAAAGGTACCGCCAATAGCAAAAGTGTAAAGAGGAAAATGAGTACAAGAAATGGAGTGTGCCATGGTGACAATTGTAGCTAGAATGGTTCATAGATAAAGTTTATTGAGCAAAGGAAGTATGAATGCAATAGAAACTAAAGTATTGACTGTGTGAGGAACCTGTACTAGACATTGATGCTCATCCCCAATTTTCATTTTCTCTCTCTTCCTTATAATAATGGAATCATGTCACTTACAGCTGGACACACAGACAATAAGCTAGACTCCCTTGCAGCTAGGTAGAGAGATTTGGTTTCTCTCAGGCTAATTAAAACATAAGCAGAAATTACATGTGGAATGTTTCCTACAACAGCAGTTGTTTGTTTCCCCTCTTTCCTTTCACTGCTGGTAGAAGTAGTATGAATTGGATCTGCTGCCTTGGACCCTATCTGGAATTCATGTTGAGAGTGTCAAGGGTACCCCGTTAGTCCTGGACTCTTCACTTGTAAACTTTTATGTGAGAAAGAAATAAAATGTTATATTCTTTAACCCTCTATGTTTTGGGGTTCCATTTTTACACAAGTTAAATCATGTCCTTCACTAATAAAGAGCTTTGGAAGACCTCTGAGCATATAATGAATGAGAAGCTCAAGACTGCTAAGCCAAAAATAATGCCATTAATCAAGTGGAGGCTATCATGAAATATGTTCAAACTCTGACACTGATACCAGGCTGAGCCTCACATTTGCTCTGGAACAGTGCTTTCTCTGGCCAATATCGTGTTAACATAAACACATCTAGCAGAAACATCTCTTCCTCTTTCTCACTGAGCTTGATTGATGGTGTTTTTAAGAAAACTAATTGACTTTAGAACAGTATTATTGCCTTTTAGTGTCAGCCCTCAGTAGCAATGTAAGCAGACAGCCATGTTTGCAATGTGATATTCACCCTGAGAAAATACATCTCTTTTGTATTCTTACCAGAGTAACTTAGTCCTTCTCCCAGGCATTTCAGTTAAAACATTGCTGATGTTCATATGATCACGAGAATAGAGAAAGGATTTGGTCTTTCTTCTAACATAGTACCCATTTACTTAGGTAAATTGTTTCATTAGGAGTTACTTAGAAAACATCAGAAAAGTAGACAGGAAGTAATTCAATTTTCCTAGGAGATTTGGTAGATGAAACCTTTTTCCCAACAAACGGGGTTGTGTGAAGAGTGCTCTCAGAAGTTCTTTGTCAATGGCTAGCACTTAAAATGGACAAGGCCCCTTACATGCAATATCTCATTTAATGTTCCCTCCAACTCCAAGCGGGAGGACTTTTACCACCCATTTTACTGCAGAGAAGTAAGTGGTAGACCTGGGATTCAAACTCAGTAACATTGACCTCAGCCCCAGGTTTAACCTACATACTATACTCCCTTAACATTTCATGGCTCGAATGAGGACCTGAGTAAAAGTTTTTCCTTACTTCTTGGTGTGTCAGGGAGTAAGTCTTAAAACCACTGGGTATGAATCTCTCAACTGTACGCAGTTGACTTTACGGGGCAGAGCAATAATAAAATTTTCTTTAGAATGCCACTAGCCCTATCCCTGGGTAGGCAATGGTGAGAAGAAAAATACATACATAGTACAATCAGAGTTCACTACATGTTTCCAGGATAAAAGTTATGTGCAGTTTCTAAAAACATCTGAGCCTAAACTGTCATTCCATTAGTTGGTTATAAAACAGGTCGATGTTCTTAATGAAAAAATCTTACAAAAGGCAGTTTTAGGATCATGTTCTTTGAAAATTTACTCTTTTAGGCCAGGCGCGGTGGCACATGCCTGTAATCCCAGCACTTTGGAGGCCGAGGAGGGTAGATCACCAGAGGTCAGGAGTTCGCAACCAGCCTGGCCAACATGGTGAAACCCCCTCTCTACTAAATACAAAAATATTAGCTGGGTATGGTGGCGCATGCCTGTAATCCGAGCTACTTGGGAGGATGAGACAGGAGAATTGCTTGAAACAAGGAGGTGGAAGTTGCAGTGAAATAAAATCGTGCCATTGCACTCCAGGCTGGGCAACAAGAGCAAAAATCCATCAAAAAAACAAAATTTACTCTTTTAAAGTTTAAAAAGAGATATTTCATAGACTTCTTCTAAATATACCATTTTGTCTTTCATTTAGAGATTGATTGTATTTGAAATATAAATATAGCTTAGAGTGACCTGGGCACAGGAATAAGAGCAGCCCTCCTTTTGCTCTGATTTAATAAGTAGGTCTGGCTGTGAATTTTTCAAGTGAGTGGGCTCTGTAATGGGCTGCTTATTTCAACAGTTATCATAATAGAAAGGGTACAAACCAGAAACTGGTTTCGAGTAAGTGCCTCGTGACTGTCAGATAAGAGGAGGAGCTGCTTTGCAGAATGTGCCTGTGACTCAGCTCTGTGAAATTCACGAGCATCTTTCTCTGAGATAAAGACTAAGTGACAGAATGAGAAATCTGTTAAGGTCTATTAGTGGAGAAGGAGGACTCTGAGAACTGAACCTTCTTACAGAGGTGTCCATAGCTGATCTACATAAGAATGGGTTGAAGTCCTCATTTTTTATGACTCTTGGCTTAGGACAATTTATGGTCCTGTAGATTGCTATGAGATAGCAACTTTGGCTTTACGTGTGGCTGACAGCCCAGTGTGATTTCTTTCCTCTCAGCTGTAAGAATTTTGTTATGCTGTCTTCATTAGACTAACCATATTGTGCCATAATGTGCCTCATAATACACTTGTTTTATACAGATGTCAATCATTGATATGCTTTATTGAATTAAGTTTCTCAGTTTCTTGAGTCATATTTATATTTGTATATTACATAGATCAGTGTTTTGCACATAGATGTAAATACTGTATAATTATTGAAAAATGAGGGGAAATGATTAATTTCTTTTTTACTATATACTTTAAGTTCTGGGATACATGTGCAGAATGTGCAAGTTTGTTACATAGGTATACATGTGCCATGGTGGTTTGCTGAATCCATCAACCCATCATCTACACTAGGTGTTTATCCTAATGCTATACCTCTCCTAGCCCCCCAGTCCCTGACAGGCCCTGGTGTGTGATGTTCCCCTCCCTGTGTCCATGTGTTCTCCTTGTTCAACTCCCACTTATGAATGAGAACATACAGTGTTTGGTTTTGTGTTCCTGTGTTAGTTTGCTGAGAATGATGATTTCCAGCTTCATCCATGTGCCTTCAAAGGACATGAACTCATCCTTTTTTATGGCTGCATAGTATTCCATGGTGTAAATGTGCAACATTTTCTTTATCCAGTCCGTCATTGATGGGCATTTGAACTGGTTCCAAGTAATTGCTATTGTGAACAGTGCTGCAATAAACATATGTGTGCAAGTGTCTTTATAGTAGAATGATTTATAATCCTTTGGGTATATACCCAGTAATGGTATTTCTGATATGAGATCCTTGAGGAATCTCCACCCTGTCTTCCACAATGGTTGACTAATTTATACTCCCACCAACCATGTAAAATCATTTCTATTTCTCCACATCTTCTCCAGCATCTATTGTTTCCTGACTTTTTAACTGGCATGAGATGGTATCTCAATGTGGTTTTGATTTGCATTTCTCTAATGACCAGGGATGATGAGCTTTCCTACATATGTTGGTTGGCAGCTTAAATGTCTTCTTTTGAGAAGTGTCTGTTCATATACTTTGCCCACTTTTTGATGAGGTTGTTTTTTTCTTGTAAATTTCTTTATGTTCCTTGTGGATTCTGGATACTAGCCCTTTGTCAGAAGGATAGATTGCAAACATTTTCTCTCATTCTGTAGGTTGCCTGTTCACTCTGATGATAGTTTCTTTTGCTGTGTAGAAGTGCTTTAGTTTAATGAGATCCCATTTGTCAATTTTGACTTTCATTGTCATTGCTTTTGGTGTTTTAGTCATGAAGTCTTTGCCCATGCCTATACCCTGAAAGATACTGCCTAGGTTTTCTTCTAGAGTGTTTATGATTTTAGGTCTTAAGCTTAGGTCTCTAATACATCTTGAGTTAATTTTTATATAAGGGTTTTAGGTCTTAAGCTTAGGTCTTTAATCCATCTTGAGTTAATTTTTGTATAAGATGTAAGGAACGGATCCAGTTTCAGTTTTCTGCATATGACTAGCCAGTTTTCCCAACAACATTTAGTAAATAGGGAATCCTTTCCCCGTTGCTTGTTTTTGTCAGGTTTGTCAAAGATCAGATGGTTGTACATGTGTGGCATTATTTCTGAGGGCTCTGTTCTATGCCATCAGTCTATATATCTGTTTTGGTACCAGTACCATGCTGTTTTAGTTACTGTAGCATTGTAGTATAGTTTGAAGTCAGGTAGCGTGATGCTTTCAGCTTTGTTCTTTTTGCTTAGGATTGTCTTGGCTATACAGGCTCTGTTTTGGTTCCATATGAAATTTAAAGTAGTTTTTTCTAATTCTGTGAAGAAAGTCAATGGTAGCTTGATGGGGATAGTATTGAATCTATAAATTACTTTTGGGCAGTATGGCCATTTTCACGATATTGATTTTTCCTATCCATGAGCTTGGAATGTTTTTCCATTTGTTTGTGTCCTCTTTTATTTCCTTGAGCAGTGGCTTGTAGTTCTCCTTGAAGTGGTCCTTCATATTCCTTGTAAGTTGTATTCCTATGTCGTTTATTCTCTTTGTAGCAGTTGTGAATGGGTGCTTACTCATGATTTGGCTCTCTGTCTATTATTGGTGTATAGGAATGCTTGTGATTATTGAACATTGATTTTGTATCCTGAGACTTTGCTGAAGTTGCTTATCAGCTTAAGTAGATTTTGGACTGAGATGTGGACAAATATACAATCATGTCATCTGCAACCAGAGACAATTTGATTTCCTCTCTTCCTATTTGAATACGCTTTCTTTCTTTCTCTTGCCTGATTGCCTGGGCCAGAATTTCCAATGCTATGTGGAATAGGAGTAGTGAGAGAGGGCATCCTTGTCTTGTGCCAGTTTAAAGGGAATGCTTCCAGTTTTTGCTCATTCAGTATGATATTGGCTGTGGGTCTGTCATAAATAGCTGTTATTATTTTGAGATATGCTCCATCAATATCTTGTTTATTGAGAGTTTTTAGCATGAAAGGGTGTTGGATTTTATCGAAGGCCTTTTCTGCATCAATTAAGATAACCACATGATTTTTGTCATTGGTTCTGTTTATGTGATGGATTATGTTTATTGATTTGTATATGTTGAACCAGCCTTGCATCCCATGGATGAAGCTGACTTGATCATGCTGGAGAAGCTTTTTGATGTGCTGCTGGATTTTGTTTCCAGTATTTTATTGTGGATTTTCTCATCGATGTTCATCAGGGATATTGGCCTGAAATTTTCTTTTTTTGTTGTGTCTCTCCGAGGTTTTGGTATCAAAATGATCCTGGCCTCATAAAATGAGTTAGGGAGGAGTCCCTCATTTTCTATTGTTTGGAATAGTTTCAGAAGGAATAGTACCAGCCCCTCTTTTACCTCAGGTAGAGTTTGGTTGTAACTCATCTAGTCCTCAGCCTTTTTTGATTGGTGGGCTATTAATTACTGCCTCAATTTCAGAACTTGTTATTGGACTATTCAGGGATTTGACTGCTTCCTGGATTAGTCTTGGGAGGGTGTATGTGTCCAGGAATTTATCCATTTCTTATAGATTTTCTAGTTTATTTGCTTAGAGGTGTTTATAGTCTTATCTGATGGTAGTTTGTATTTCTGTGGGATCAGTAGTGATATCCCCTTTATCATTTTTTATTGTGTCTATTTGATTATTCTTTCTTTTCTTCTCTATTAGTCTAGCTAGCGATCTATCTATTTTGTCAATATTTTCAAAATACAAGCTCCTGGATTCATTGATTTTTTTGAAGTTATTTTGTCTTTCTATCACCTTCATTTCTGCTCTAATCTTAGTTATTTCTTCTCTTCTGCTAGCTTTTGAATTTGTTTTCTCTTGCTTCTCTAGTTCTTCTAATTGTGATGTTAGGGTGTTGATTTGAGATCTTTCCTGCTTTCTTCTGTGGGCATTTAGTGCTATAAATTTCCCTCTACACACTGCTTTAAATGTGTCCCAGAGATTCTGGTATGTTGTGTCTTTGTTCTCATTGGTTTCAAAGAACTTATTTATTTCTGCCTTAATTTTGTTATTTATCCAGTAGTCATTCAGGAGCAAGTTGTTCAGTTTCCAGGTAGTTGTGCAGTTTTGAGTGAGTTTCTTAATCCTGAGTTCTAATTTCATTGCACTGTTGTCTGAGAGACTGTTTGTTATAATTTCCATTCTTTTGCATTTGCTGAGAAATGTTTTACTTCCTTATGTGGTCAGTTTTAGGATAAGTGTGATGTGGTGCTGAGAACATATATTCTGTTGATTAGGGATGGAGAGTTGTGTAGATGTCTATTAGGTCTGCTTGGTCCAGAGCTGAGTTCCAGTCCTGGACATCGTTGTTAGTTTTCTCTCTCATTGATCTGTCTAATATTGACACTGGGGTGTTAAAGTCTCCCGTTATTATTGTGTGGGAGTCTAAGTCTCTTTTTTGGTTTCTAAGAACCTGCTTTATGAATCTGAGTACCCCTGTATTGGGTTCATACATATTTAGGATAGCTAGCTCTTCTTGTTGAATTGATCCCTTTACCATTATGTAATGACTTTCTTTGTCTTTTTTGATGTTTGTTGGTTTAAAGTCTGTTTTATCAGAGACTAGAATTGCAACTCTACTTTTTTTTTCTTTCAATTTGCTTGGTAAATCTTCCTCCATCCCTTTATTTTGAGTGTATGTGTGTCTTTGCATGTGAGATGGGTCTCCTGAATACAGCACACCAATGGATCTTGACTCTTTATCCAATTTGCCAGTCTGTGTCTTTTAATTGGGGCGTTTAGCCTGTTTACATTTAAGGTTAATATTGTTATGTGTGAATTTGATCCTGTCATTAGGATGCTAGCTGGTTATTTTGCCCTTTCGTTAATGCAGTTTCTTCATAGTGTTGACAGTTTTTACAATTTTTTTTTTTTTTTTTTCCAGTGGCTGGTACTGGTTTTTCCTTTCCATATTTAGTGCTTCCTTCAGGAGCTCTTGTAAAGTAGGCCTGGTGGTGACAAAATCTCTTAGCATGTGCTTGTCAGTAAAGGATTTTATTTCTCCTTTACTTCTGAAGCTTAGTTTGGCTGGATGTGAAATTCTGGATTGAAAATCTTTTCTTTAAGAATGTTGAATATTGGCCCCTACTCTCTTCTGGCTCATAGGGTTTCTGCAGAGAGATCTGCTGTTAGTCTGATGGGCTTCCCTTTGTGGGTAACCTGACCTTTCTCTCTGGCTGCCCTTAACATTTTTTCCTTTATTTAAACCTTGGTGAATCTGACAATTATGTGTCTTGGTGTTGCCCTTCTCAAGGAGTGTCTTTGTGGTGTTCTCTATATTTCCTGAATTTCAATGTTGGCCTGTGTGCTAGGTTGAGGAAGTTCTGCTGTATAATATCCTAAATGTTTTCCAGCTTAGTTCCATTCTCCCCGTCACTTTCAGGTACACCAATCAAATGTAGGTTTGGTCTTTTCACATAATCTCATATTTCTTGGAGGCTTTGTTTGTTCCTTTTCATTCATTATTTTTCTAATCTTCATGCTTTATTTCATTAAGTTGATTTTCAATCTCTGATATCCTTTCTTCTGCTTGATAAATTTGGCTATTGATACTTGTGTATGCTTTAAGAAGCTCTCGTGCTGTGTTTTTCAGCTCCATCAGGTCATTTATGTTCTTCTCTAAACCGGTTATTCTAGTTAGCAACTTGTCTAACCTTTTTTCAAGATCCTTGGCTTTCCTGGGTTGGATTAGAACATACTCCTTTAGCTCAGAGGAGTTTGTTATTACCTTCCATCTGAAGCCTACTTCTTTTAATTCTTCAAACTCATTCTCCCAGTTTTGTTCCTTTGCTGGCAAGGAGTTGTGATCTTTTGGAGGAAAAGAGGCATTCTAGTTTTTTGGACTTTTCAGCCTTTTTGTGCTGGTTCTTCCTCATCTTTGTAGATTTATCTACCTTTGGTCTTTGATGTTGGTGACCTTCAGATGGGGTTTCTCTGCGGACATCCTTCCTGTTGATGTTAATGTTAATCCTTACTATTTGTTAGTTTTCCTTCTAACAGTCGGGCCTCTCAGCTGCAGATCTGCTGGAGTTTGTTGAAGGTCCACTCCAGACCCTGTTTGCCTGTGTATCACCAGCGGAGACTGCAGAATAGCAAAGATTGATGCCTGTTCCTTCCTCTGGAAGCTTCATCCCAGAGGGGCACCTGCCAGATGCCAGTCAGAGCTCTCCTGTATGAGGTATCTGTAGGCCTCTATTGGGAGATGTCTCCTAGTTAGGAGGCACGGGGGTCAGGGACCCACTTGAGGAGGCAGTGTGTCCCTTAGCAGAGCTCGAGCACTGTGCTGGGAGATCTACTGCTCTCTTCAGAGCCAGCAGGCAGGAACATTTAAGTCTGCTGAATCTGTGCCCACAGTCAACCTTTCTGTTAGGTGCTCTGTCCCAGGGAGATGGGAATTTTATCTATAAGCCCCTGACTGGGCTGCTGCCATTCTTTCAGAGATGCCCTGCCCAGAAAGGAGGAATCTAGAGAGGTAGTGTGGCTACAGTGACTTTGCCGAGCCACGGTGGGCTCGGCCAACTTCCAATTTCCCAGATGCTTTGTTTACACTGTGAGGGGAAAACCCCCCAATCAAGCCTCAGTAATGGCAGACGTCCCTCCCCTCACCACGCTCGAGCATCCCAGGTCGACTTCAGACTGCTATGCTGGCAGCAAGACTTTCAAGCCAGTGGGTCTTATCTCACTGGACTCCACGGGGGTGGGATCCACTGAGCCAGACCACTTGGCTCCCTGGCTTCAGCCCCCTTTCCAGGGGAGTGAATAGTTCTGTCTCACTGGCATTCTAGGCACCACTGAGGTATGAAAATAAACTCCTGCAGCTAGCTCAGCTAGCTTGGTAACTGCCCAAATGGTTGCCCAGTTTTGTGCTTGTAACCCAGGTTACAAGCACATGTGAAAAATACTACCTAATGAAAAATGTCAGTCCTAGGATTGCTAATTATTCCATACCCTTATGGCATAGGCACCCAAGGGAATCTCCTGGTTTGTGGGTTGTGAAGACCATGGGAAAAGCATAGTATCTGGACCGGAATGCACTGTCCCTCAAGGCACGGTCCCTCACAGCTTCCCTTGGCTAGGTGAGGGAGTTCCCTAACTCCCTCGCTTCCCAGGTGAGGTGATGCCCCATCCTGCTTCGGCTTGCCCTCCGTGGGCTGCACCCACTGTCTAACCAGTCCCAATGAGATGAGCTGGGTACCTCAGTTGGAAATGCAGCAATCACCTGCCTTCTGCATTGATCTCTCTGGGAGCCGCAGACTGGAGCTCTTCCTATTTGGCCATCTTGCCAGCCACCTGCTTCTTTTTCTATAGTATTCTGAAGAAGCTTCCCTTTAGTTGTCTTGTGTTATTCTTTTACTTATTGGATAAAGATGGCTTACTTTTAATAAAATTGTTTACATTTGACCATTTATGATCTATAACACAGCAATATCTATGGTTCAATTTAAAGTTTCTACAAATCAGGAGAGTCATAACTTAACATTATGTCCCATTAATGAACATAACATAATATGACCTATTATTATATTTAAATTCTCATGTTTAAATTTCTGTGGTATGAATTTGGAGGATAGTTCCCTGGATATACCTCTCAATATTATAGAGTCTAAACACATAGATTCTCCTTTCCAAAGAAATTGTTTATCTTGATCTATGTTCCAGAGTATGAGAAGGTAATAGCTGCCACCTAGATTTATTTATATATTATTCTGAGAAACTTATAAAAATATATCTAGCTTGAATTCAAGTTGTGATCGTAGGGGTTATTTTATTTTTGCTTAGGAGGCTGCATAAATATTAAAATAATTTTTATTGCATTATAAAATATAAAGTATTTACCCATCCTTTTAACAAGCATTTCCTAACTGCCCAAAATAGAAGAGACACTGTACGGATACAAACATAAGTGAGATGCTCTATATCCTCCAAAGGAATTTATGAAAAACAGATCAACAATATCTACATTTTCTCTATTTCTGTCACTTACACTTTTAAGTTATATAGTGAATCATGCTTTAATGATTAAACCTCCAATTATTTGGTAAAATAAAGTTATTTAATCTATTATTGTAGCTCGCCTTCTAAGAAATTGTATACCTGTGTACTTGTGTAATTGTGTAAACATATGTACAGTATTTTAAGTCTTAAATTGTATCACGATGTTCAATTTTTTTCTCATTTCTAAGCTTATATCTTAGTGAGAGAACTACTTTAGAAACCAAATACTGTTCTTACTCAAGGGAGACTTTAAGAGATAAAAAATATAAGGGCAAAGCAATTCATGGAGAAATCTTAATACTAATTAATGCTAGCTCACTATTACTGCTTTTTCTTCAAAGCTGTTTAAAACAGCTATCTACTACACTTGGAAACATCACCATTTATAAATAATGGGTTGAAGGATCTTCTGCTGCTCCCAAAGCCTGTAACAAGCCTAATGTGTTTGAGTGGGCAGCAAGTGCATCGCCTACGAAGCAGGTGATTATGGCCACTCAGCATTTAACTAGAATAATGAATTTCCAACCAAATTAGCAGTTTTGAGGGAGGCTTGTCTGTTTGATCACTGAGGCTTCATCATGATGAATTCTGTGAAAAGAGATTTTCTAATTACAGGCAGAAGATTTCTAATTCGCTTCCAAGTGTGGAATTTGGAGTTCACATTTCAGAAATGAAAGCCATTTTAACACCCACTCTTCAACACATATATAGATCTGAGTCTGTGACCTGCTATCTTAGTTAAATTCTGCCAAATTTCCTATTTGGTGCTGCCTGAAAAGGATTGTTGTTTTCCAAATATTGGTGGATATTCTGTATATTTTTCACAGTTGATTTTTCCTCTCATCTGGCATTATTTTTTGACCTATATCGATTTTTCAACATGATCACGTGGGGCTTTGAGGCAGCCAGTATCAGCAACCCAAACAGGGAGGACAGAAATATAAGCATATGAAAAATACTACCTAATGGAAAATGGCAGTCCTAGGATTGCTAATTATTCTGTACCTATAAAATATAATAGTTGAAGAGCAACAGAAACCAGCTCTGTGTAATTAAAGTAGAAAAATAATTGATTAGAAGGATATGAAGACCCTCACAGGACTGAAGGGAGAGCTGCAAAACCAGGCTTGAAAGGAAAGGAAGTTTGCATGTAGAGAAGGTCTCCACAGCAAGCTCTTGGTCACTCAGGCACCATTGCTGAACTGAATAAATAAATGGCCAGAGGTGTATGGTTTTTTCTGCTTTTCCTTTTCTCCTCACTTTCTGACATTTTACTCAAATTTCAAAGTCCTCAGAACAAATGTCACTGGAGGAGCTTAGGTCAATTGGACACACCTTGTTTATATCAATGAAGTGAAATAAAAGACCATGAAAGGAAGAGACACATGCTACCCCTTCAGCTTCTGAAGAGGAGGTCAAAGCATCCTAAGTCATTTTCCTTCCAAGACTATTCACCATAGAGAAGAGAAACTTTAAGAAAATCTCAGGGTTCTAGTGGGAAGTAGAAAGAGATACTGGATGATCCCAAATGACAAATATCTACCACACAGTATTTTTAAACACTCATTTGACAGGAATGAAACTTGCTTAAACTATATGTAAAATCTAGGCTGTGAAGTTCCGTTCTGTCATCCTGTCAGGTGAGAAACAGTAGTTCGTGATTACTTAGAACACAGACTCTAGAGCCAGACTGAATGGAATCAAATCCCAGCTCTGTAGCTTAGTAACTATAAAACTTCGGCAAATTGTCTAACTTTTCTATACTTCAGTTTCTTTGTGAAAGGGAACTAGTCATAGTACCTACTTCAAAGGCATGCTGTAATGATTATTGTGTTGTTCTATGCACAGCAGTTAGTAAATGCTCAATTAGTATTACTATTGAGGTGAAAGAGTGTGGTTAAACACCTGGTATCATGAGATCCAGGATAATGTTTAATTAGGCTGGTTTGATGATCATTGACTGGGTTGTTATTCAATGGGCTGAACACGAAATAACAAACTGCAGGAGAAGGTAGTATTTTAAAATCAAGGCAGTGACAAAACTCAGGAACCAGAGATACTGGAGGCTAGGGCCAGCTGTGAGAGTGAAACCAGGTGATCCAGCATGAACATGAGAAGTGGAACACATAAGACATAAAGTGAAGGGCAAGGCGAAACCTTGAATTCAGAAGGCATTGCATATAGAAACCAAGAGTTTCACAGAAGCACAGAGAAAAGCAAAGCAGATAAAACAGGTGCATGGATTCAGCATCAAGGAAACTTGGTCTGGGTAATGCTCCTTGTTTCTGCCGAAAGCTCCCCATAATTTTACTGTCAAAACTAATGAATCCTAGGTTTCCGGGAAGATACAGTGGGCTGAACCACCTGCAGAAAAGGTGACATAAAATAGGATTTGTGAGGGCTAGCCCAGAAGAAGCAATGGACAAATTGGCTTTATAATCTCTGATACGGTTTGGCTGTATCCCCACTCAAATTTCATCTTCAATTGTAGTTCCCATAATCCCCACGTGTTTTGCTAGGGACCAGGTGGAGATCATTGAAAAATGAGGATGATTTCCCCCACCCTGTTCTTGTGATAGTGAGTTCTCATGAGATCTGATGGTTTTATAAGGGGCTTTCCTGTTCACTGGGCACTCATTCTTCTCCTTGCTGCTACCATGTGAAGAAGGACATATTTCTTTCCCCTCCTGCCATGATTGTAAGTTTCCTGAGGCCTCCCCAGCCATGCTGAACTGTGAGTCAGTTAAACCTCTTTCCTTTATAAATCACCCAGTCTTGGGTATGTCTTTATTAGCAGCAAGAGAAGGGACTAATACAGTCTCCATACCTATCCATTTAAAAATGGTAATGATGCTGCTATCACTAATTAATGATAGTGTTAATGATGGATAACATTTACTCTGCATTTGTCATGTCCCTGGCACTAGGCTAAGTGCTTTATATCTATTATATCACTTAATTCACACAACAAATCTTTGAGATGATTGCTAGAACATGAAGTGTTTAAGGGCATAGAATGTATCTGTTTTCTTTACCACTGTATCCACCACACTTAGAATAGAGCTTGGTATCTAAAAGGTGTTTCTAAAGTGTTGAATTGTTCACATTTTTTAAAATGAGATATTGATTGTCCAAATAACTTTCTCAAGTCAAATAATGGTATATTATAGAGTTGAAATTCAAAGTAAGGGAGCTGAACTCCAGAGTCCACAAACAAACTGTACAGTTTCTATCCAACACTGGCCTGTCCCCAAAGCATCACCCACAGCTACAGGCTCTTACTTCTCCCTTCGTTGTTAACTTACTTTTATTGCCAAAGAAAACAAATCATTATAAAAAGGAACAATCATTGAGAAGCTTGTTATATAACAGGCTAAGGAGCACACAGTACTGACTGCCCCAAATCAAAGTTTTTATTTATTTGTTTGTTTATTTATTTATTTATTTATTTAAGACAGAGTCTCCCTCTGTCGCCCAGGCTGGAGTGCAATGGCGTGATCTCGGCTCACTGCAAGCTGCGCCTCCTCGCTTTAGGCAATTCTCCTGCCTCAGCCTCCCGAGTAGCTGGGACTACAGGCTCCCGCCACCACACCCAGCTAATTTTTTTTTTTTTTTGTATTTTTAGTAAAGATGGGGTTTCACCGTGGTCTAGATTTTCTGACCTCATGATCCACCTGCCTTGGCCTCCCAAAGCACTGGGATTACAGGCATGAGCCACCGCACCCAGTCCCAAATCAAAGTTTTTGGTACTATTCAAACATGAGTACTTTGAACCCATTATGCACAAGGCATTGCACTAACTTTATCATAAAAATATGAGCAAAAAATGGTTCTGAACTTGAAGGACTCAGGTTCTAGTGGGAAAGACAGGTACAAAACCAAACAAATAATCTAAGTGCAGAAATAACGGCATTGAATATTTTTGAAATCTAAGCTAGTTCTAGCAGTAGTGAAACTCATTATGTCTGGGGCATGAGGACCTGTGCAGAAGTGCTAGGAGGGAGAAAAGAAAGGTAGTTGATGAGACACAATAAGTAAGAAGAGTTTTAAACATGATGCCAAGGATATTGTACTTTATTTTATCAAAAATGAAGAGAGAGCAGGATTAATGTTTTAAAAAATAACTCTGGTGATTTGAATGAACTAAAGAAAGTTGGGCAAGAGGAGCCTCAGGTAGTAATGAAGGACATAGACGATTAGGGCCTGAAACGAGCTTGTAGCAGTGGGATCCAAGCCAAATCAACAGGATTAAGTGGCTGATTGAAGTTTAGCATGACGGACAGCTAGAATCAAATATGCCTCTGAAGTTTCCCATTGGGGAAAATGGGTAGATGGTAACACTCCTAATCCCAAGAACAGAAATAAATAGGAAAAGCAGATTTGGCCATGGTAGGGAAAACAGTCTAACATAAATATATTATACAAAATCTCTGAATAATTGCTTTAATATCAAGAAACCATGGAGGCATATATAATGATGTGGAAAGTCCTATTTTTTCTCATAGCACTATATGTTAAAAGTAATCCAATTATTTCAGCACTGTTTTTGTTGCTATTTTTCTAGGAACTTAGCTTTAGTGGTGTAAGAATTTAGTGTAGTTTATTTAAGGTGCTTTAATATAAAAAAAAATTTCTTTATTTGGATGCCGTTCTAATCTTTTGGAACTAATTATAGACCTGCTCATAATCTGCCAGGGATAGTTTGGCTGTACAGTACTTAACATTAAGTTAGTGGACAGGTCTCATTTTGATACATCTTTGAGAAGATAATTTTCTTGTGTGAAGCATCATTTGCAAAGTCTTCTTTATAACATTTTACTTGAAAGAGAGTAATCCTAGGACAGAGGACAATTTGTCTAAATGCAGGATCAATCAGGAAAAATGCAAGAAATGTAGGTGTTCTGAGGACATAGCTGTAAGATAATTGGGAATAGATTTGGTAGAATGAACAAGGGGCACTGAAACCTACCTATAGTTGGCTGATGCTTCACAGTGTGATGGCTGACTAGCCCCATTAGGATAATTACATTTGGAAGCCTCTTACTTCATTTCATTGCTTAGCTAACTAGAGATTTTTAAAAGTTTACGTATCTCTAGATCCAGAGTTAGAGACTTTAAATTTGACAGAAAAAAAGTGTATTTTTGTTTAAGATGTAGAGAATATAGGCCTTAATATAGCTATCACAGAATTTCAGTTGTTTTTGTTGTTTTGGGGACTCAAAGCTTTTGATTTCTTTGCTATTTTATTACTATTGAACAGACTTATTAGAGACTTTTGTTTCTTAAGGGGTGTAATTAAGAGAGCTATCAAGGAAAAGTTACATACATTGAATTGTTAGATTTCTTTATGGTAATATTCAATGCAGAGAAAATCAATTTGCAGATTTTAAAACAGCATCAAATTTAAATAACTAAGGGACTACAGAAAGTAGACCATGACCTATCAGTACATGTCAAAACCTGAAAGACTGTCTATGACCATGGTCACCACTTGCCCCTCATTCACCTCTCCCTTTTCTGTGGTTTTCTGGTATCCCCTGTAGAGACAGATGAACATATGATCATGCTATCTATTTGTCTTAATGTCATGATTTTGCTCTAAAGGCAGTTTCTTAAAATAAATTAGTTTTCATTTAGTTACATTTCTCTTTATAGATTGTGGGGAAAAGAAAGATCAGACTGTTACTGTGTCTATATAGAAAGAAGTAGACATAAGAGACTCCATTTTGTTCTGTATTTGAGATGCTGTTAATCTGTGACCCTACTCCCAACCTTGTCCTTGCAAGAGACATGTGCTGTGGTGACTCAAGGTTTAACGGATTTGGGGCTGTGCAGGTGTGCTTTGTTAAACAAGTGCCTGAAGGCAGTATGCTTGTGAAAAGTCATCACCATTCTCTTAATCTCAAGTACCCAGGGACACGTACACTGCCAAAGGTCGCAGGGACCTCTGCCTAGGAAAGCTAGGTATTGTCCAAGGTTTCTCCCCATGTAATAGTCTGAAATATGGCCTCTTGGGAAGGGAAAGACCTGATCGTCCCCCAGCCTGACACCTGTGAAGTGTCTGTGCTGAGGAGGATTAATATAAGAGGAAAGAAGGCCTCTTGGCAGTTGAGATAGAGAAGAGCATCTGTCTCCTGCTTGTCCCTGGGCAATGGAACATCTCGGTGTAAAACCCGATTGTATGTTCTGTTTACTGAGATGGGAGAAAACTGCCTTAGTGCTGAATGTGGGATGTGCTAGCGGCAGTGCTGCTCTTTATGCAATAAAAAGGTTTATGGAGATGTTTGCATATGCATATCAAGGCACAACACTTTTCCTTAAACTTATTCATGTCACAGAGATCTTTATTCATATGTCTTACTGCTGACCTCCCTACTATGATCCTATTATCCTGCCACTTCCCTTTTCCAAGATGGTAAAGATAATGATCAATAAATACTGAGAGAACTCAGAGACCGGTGCTGGTGTGAGTCCTCTGTATACTGAGCGCCGGTCCCCAGGGCCCACTTTTTCTTTCTCTGTACTTTGTCTGTGTGTCTCATTTCTTTTCTCAAGTCTCTCGTTCCACCTAACGAGAAATGCCCACAGGTGTGCGGGGCAGGCCACCCCTTCAATAGATGATAAGTTGGGGTCAATTAAGAAAGTTAATTGTAGTCACAAAGCAGAATGAGGATGAAGAGCATCACTTTAATAAGTTAGAAACTTCTCTTTGCCTCTTTGAAACTTTTGAAAGCTTGATTAATAAATCCCTTGATTTATTTATTTTTTACTTTTACACACCAAAATAACAGAATTTATGAATATGACATAGAATATGCTCATTGATATATCAAAATCTCTGCTTCCCCAAACTGTTCCTACTTCAAAAGGGTTTGGTTGCTCGCTACTCTGTTGAAGTATTTTATAAAGGTTTTAGTGAAATTGTCATCATCACAACTACTGCTTTCAAACATTAAAGTCTCTCACATAGAAAATCTTTTGAAAAATGAATGTAGAAAGGCAGAAACCTGTTCCTAAAGGGAACACAACAACCGCTTTTCTGTGGGGCATGTTACAAGTACTAAATATAAGTTGACTATTTATGTCTGATTCCTGATTAAAATTCACAACAGCCAACCTTAAATTTAGTTTACATTACTTAATTGTCACTAGAACATGCCAACTATTATTAACAGACTTAAATTATATTGATTGGTATGGTATTTAAAAGTGGCAATTTAGTTATGATTTAGGTTCTTGCTAAAAAATATAGTATTTAAATCATTTTTACCCAGTAGTAGTCTACAAAAGTTCATGAAAAATAAAAAATAAAAACTTTATGGAGGATTGCCTGAAAAACCTTCAGTTTCTATGTTTTTCTGGATGGCCTGAAATCTGCTCCTATGTTAATCTAAAGCAGCATGAGTTACATAGTAGACGTTTACCTGGTAACTCCACTCTTTATAACTACAACTACTGAAGTACAGCTGCCATCCTACACTTGACTTGTATTGAGGTCCTGTGTTAAGAATCTGTATTATGAGGTGCCTTTATAAAACTTGTTCCTGAATTTACTGTAAGACTATTGAGGATATATTTTGTTACACAATTTCCTCCTTGTGAGAATTGTCAGAGGAAATTAATTTTAATTTTTAGTATCATGAGTTGCTGAGCTTTTTGTAAATAATTGATTTATCTTATGGATTCTATAAATTGGGTAACTCAGAAAGTTTCAAACTAGATGTCACAATCACCAAGAGAAACTCAGAATTTCAGACCTTTCCTCAGCCCAACTGAATCAGAATATGGAGGATATAGGTCCTAAAGACTTGTGTTTTTCATGAAGCTCTCCAGGTAATTGTCTATGATCGGACATTAAAAATCAATGAATTAACTGATCAAATTCCCCAATTTCCACTTCCAGTTAGAAAGCTTAAGAGCCAAAATTGTGATTTACCTTTAATGAGTCTATATAATTTTGTATCATACATGTATTTTTTAAATTTAACACAAAACTATTTAAAAATGTAATCTATCTGGATTTATTTTTCTTCATTTCAGTATTAATTTCTACTTTATATACTCATGTTTGACAAGTTTTTGCTTACCAACTTTAATATTTAAGTGAGGTAAAATTATATATCATAATATACACAGATTTTAAGTATCACTTTGATAAATATTGATTAATTACATACAGTGTAAGACCATCTAAATCCAGAAAAAATTTATAAACCTAGAAAGTTGCCTAATGTTGCTTTCTAGTCGTTTCTCCTTCACGTATCCTCTGATTATAGCAACAAATGATACAAGTCGCTATAATTAATTTAGCCTGTTCTACAACTTTGAATAATGGAATAATATAATATGTACTCTTTCGTTACTGGTTTCTTTCACTGAAAAAAAAGTTTTTAAAATTTACTCATGTTGCTGGATCTGTATTATTAATTCATAACTTGTTATAGCCAAGTATAATAGTAATCCATTTTGAAGCATTTATCAAAATGTACTTATCATTTACTTGATGACAGACACTTGTGTTGTTTCAGGTTTGGGCTCTTATGAGTAAAACTTTCTGAACATTTTTGTGTAAGACTTTTATGGACATACATTTGATTTCTCTTGGGAAAATCCTAGATGTATAATTGTTCAGTTACAGAGCAGTTTTATCTTTAACATTTTAGAAACTGCTTTCCAAATTGGGTGCACCAGTTTACACTGTCATTAGCAAAGTATGAAAATTCCACTTGATCAATAACATTGCCAAGGGTTGAAACTTCTCAGTCTTTCTAACATTTTGGCCATTCTCATGGTAAATAGCAGTAACTCACTGTGGTTTAAGTTTGCATTTCCCTGATATTTAAGGATACTGAGAACATCTTCATGTATTTGGCCACTTGCATATACTCCTCAGTAAAGTTTCTTTTTTTTTTTTGAGACAGAGTCTCGCTCTGTCGCCCAGGCTGGAGTGCAGTGGCCGGATCTCAGCTCACTGCAAGCTCCGCCTCCCGGGTTTACGCCATTCTCCTGCCTCAGCCTCCCGAGTAGCTGGGACTACAGGTGCCCACCACCTCGCCCGGCTAGTTTTTTTTGTATTTTTTAGTAGAGATGGGGTTTCACTGTGTTAGCCAGGATGGTCTCGATCTCCTGACCTCGTGATCCGCCCGTCTCGGCCTCCCAAAGTGCTGGGATTACAGGCTTGAGCCACCGCGCCATACCAACGTTTCTTTTCAAATTTAAATTTTTATCTTTATTGACTTGTCTGATTTTATATTATTTAGTAATAGGAATTTTTCCTTTACTGTTTTGAATACAAGTCTTTTTCAGATATGTGGCTTACAAATATTTTCTTCCAGTTTGTGGCTCGAGTTTTCATTTTTCAATGACGTCATTTGAAGAGCAGAAGTTATTAATTTTGCTGAAGTCGATTTTATCAAGTTTTTCTTTTATTCTTAGTGCTTTTGTTGTCCTTTCAAAGAAATCTTTTCCTACGCTGTTTGCAGAGATATTCCTCTACATTTTGTTCCAGAAGCTTTGTGGTTTTAATTTGAACATTTATGTATGTGTTCTATCGTGAGCTAATGTTTGTGTAAGTGTGAGACAGGACTCAATTTCAAAATTTTCTCTACAGATATACAATTATTCTACCACCACTTGTTGAAAGATGATCTCTTCCTCATTAAGTAACCTCAGTACCTTTGTTAAGCAATAGTTTTATATATATATACATATTATATATACCTATTATATATAACATAAATAATATATATAATGTATAATCTATGTATAATGTATGTATATATGTATGTATAATGTGTAATATAACATGTATTATATATAACATATATAATATGTACTAGAGCATATATATTGTATATGTACATATGTATTAGGGTTTAGTCATGAACAATCTATTTTATTTTCAATTGATATATTTATTTATCATTATGAGAATTCCGTATAATTGACATACATTTTAGAATCAGTCACTCAAATTCTCCAAAAAGTTTGCTTGGATTTTGTAAATCTACAGATCAAATTGAAGAGAACTGGCATCTTAATAATATTGAGTCTTTAAATCTATACGTGGCGCATATTTCTCCATTTATTTGAGTCAAATGTTTTCCAAAGTGGCTGCAGCATTTTACACTCTCATCAGCAAAGTATGATTTACTTTCAAATGTTGAACTCAACGTACATTACTGATGATACAGTCATCAGTAATCACCGCTTTCTGATGATGTACTGTCCTTTGGAATATTCTGTATTTACTTTGTAAACATTTTGCTGCAGATTTTTGAGTACTTTCATGAGTGAGAAATGATTTGTAATTTTTTAAAACCTTTTTGATGCTCTTATTAAGTTTTGCTCCAAGGCTTACGCTTTATTCTACTTCACAGTTACCTCTTCAGTCTCCAAAAGATATGGAAAGCTGATCATGTCACTGTTGTGTCTTAGCAGAGTATATATGTCTCCTAGGGCTGTTGTGAAAAAAATTACCACAAACTTAAACTTGGTGGCTTAAAATAACAGAAATGTATTCTCTCACATTCTAGAGGCTAGAAGTCTAATATCAAGGCATCCTCAGGGCTGCATTCCCTCTGAAGCCTCTAGAGGAGAGTCCTTCCCTGAACTTTCCAGGTTTTGGTGGCTCTAGGCATTCCTTAACTTGCAGCTGCATAATTTCAATGTCTGCTTCTACCTTCATGTGGCCTTTTCTGTGTCTGTATTTTCTCTTGTGGATCTCATAAGAATACCTGTTATTGTACTGAGGTCACACCCAGATAATCTAGGATGATTTCATCTCAAAATCCTTAATGTAATTATATCTGAAATAAATTTTTCTTCTGAATAAAATTACATTCAAAAGTTGTGGAGGTTAGGAAATGAACATATGTTTTGGGGAAGTGTCTTAGTCCATTTATGCAGCTATAACAAAACAACTTAGCCAGGGTCATTCATAAACAACAGAAACTTATTGCTCACAGTTCTGAAGGCTGAGAAGTTCACATTCAAGATGCCAGCAGATTTGGGGTCTGCTAAGGGATCTCTTCCTTATAGAGGGCAGCTTCTAGCTGACTTGATAGAAGAGGAGAGCAAGCTCTTTCAGGCCTGTTTTAGAATGGTACTAACATCATTCATGAGGGTAGAGCCCTTATGACCTAATTACCTTCTAAATATCGCACCATTTAATACAGTTACATTGGGTATTAGGCTTCAACATATTAATCAGAGTGCAGGGTAGCGGGAAAAAAACATTCAGACAATAGCAGGGGGCCACCACTGAACCCACCACACAGGGTTTAAATATTTTTGTGTGTTTTAAAAAAGAGCTCTTTATGTATGTTCAGTGTTAAGCCCCCAAACTAGATAATGTACATATTTTCTGTACTGGAAGAAATATAATTAATATAGGGCAAGGGTAAGTCACTTAACCTACTAGTTTAGGTCATCTAAAAAAGAGGAAGCCAAAATGGAATTAGACATGGTGGACAACAAGAGGCAGTCAGAAAATATGGGACAGTCTGAGACTATGTATAATACAGTTCTGATTCCTGGGAAGAAATAGAGAAGGAGGGAGAGTCGGATAGGTCATCTCAGATTGCAAGTAACTCTGAAAAGGTTTGGTCCAGTTTCATGGGGAGTCTTTGAGCCAAAATTGTGCATCAGACAAATTATACACTTCATAGCCTTCTTTAGTCATTGGCTGAGATCAGCCCACAGGGAAGTGAGAGGATAGAGAAAACGGGTGTGGAAAGATCAGAGCGCAAGAGCATGGGCTACCAGTCCAATATAGTAATACCAGTCTTCTGCAGGGGGAGACCTGAGTGGAGCATTATCACGGCTGCCAAACTCAATATGTGTGAAGTTAAAATTTACTTTCACTTTTGGGCTGAAAGTGATGTAAATTATATCTAAATATTGATTTCTGTCCATCCACTCCCAAGCTCTTTACCCAACCTGAAATGGCCTTTAGGGGTTTTTATTTTGTATATAAAACATATTTTTTCCCAAGGAAACAGGATGACTCCTAAGATGGTAAAATATTTATTAATTTATAATCTATTTATAAACTAAAATAGTCCTCTTTTTAAATATACAACTTGATCTATTGCTGAATTAGTTTTTAATGGTGCACCCCTTAGAGTTTTTTTGGATATGTTTTATGCAAAACTGGGATTAGACTATTATAGCATGCCATTTTATTTCCCTTTGTCATCTTTAGACTCTTTTCCAAACCAGAAAAAAAAAAAAATGGAGAGATCTAATTTGTTAGGTCACTTTCCATGCCCAAATGATATTGTGTAGCTGTGAATGCTATTGCTGCTACTGCCATTCTCACCTGAACAAACCTCTTCTTTTTTGAAAATAATGATTTATTTTTTATTATACTTTAAGTTCTAGGGTACATGTGCACAACGTGCAGGTTTGTTACATATGTATATGTGTGCCATGTTGGTGTGCTGCACCCATTAACTCATCATTTACATTAGATATATCTCCTAATGCTATCCTTCCCCCCTCCCCCCACCCCATGACAGGCCCCAGTGTATGACGTTCCCCTTCCTGTGTCCAAGTGTTCTCATTGTTCAATTCCCACCTATGAGTGAGGACATGCGGTGTTTGGTCTTCTGTTCTTGCAACTTTGCTGAGAATGATGGTTTCCAGCTGCATCCATGTCCTTACAGAGGATGTGAACTCATCCTTTATTATGACTGCATAGTATTCCATGGTGTATATATGCCACATTTTCTTAATCCAGTCTGTCATTGATGGACATTTGGGTTGGTTCCAAGTCTTTGCTATTGTGAATAGTGCCGCAATAAACACCACGTGTGCATGTGTCTTTAAAACAGAATGATTTATACTCCTTTGGGTATATACCCAGTAATGGTATGGCTGGGTCAAATGGTATTTCTAGTTCCCAATCCTTGAGGATTCACCACACTGTCTTCCACAATGGTTGAACTAGTTTACAGTCCCACTAATACTGTAAAAGTGTTCCTATTTCTCCACATCCTCTCCAGCACCTGTTGTTTCCTGACTTTTTAATGATCGCCATTCTAACTGGTGTGAGATGATATCTCATTGTGGTTTTGAGTTGCATTTCTCTGATGGCGAGTGATGATGAGCATTTTTTCATGTGTCTGTTGGCTGCATAGATGTCTTCTTTTGAGAAGTGTCTGTTCATATCCTTTGCCCACTTTTTGATGAGGTTGTTTGTTTTTTTCTTGTAAATTTGATTGGGTTCTTTATAGGTTCTGGATATTAGCCCTTTGTCAGTTGAGCAGATTGCAAAAATTTTCTCCCATTCTGTAGGTTGCCTGTTCACTGTGATGGTAGTTTCTTTTGCTGTGCAGAAGCTCTTTAGTTTAATTAGATCCCATTTGTCAATGTTGGCTTTTGTTGCCATTGCTGTTGGTGTTTTAGACATGAAGTCCTTGCCCATGCCTATGTCCTCAATGGTATTGCCTAGGTTTTCTTCTATGGTTTTTATGGTTTTAGGTCTAACATTTAAGTGTCTAATCCATCCTGAATTAATTTTTGTATAAGGTGTAAGGAAGGGATCCAGTTTCAGCTTTCTACATATGACTAGCCAGTTTCCCAGCACCATTTATTAAATAGGGAATCCTTTCCCCATTTCTTGTTTTTGTCAGGTGTGTCAAAGATCAGATGGTTGTAGATGTGTGGTATTATTTCTGAGGGCTCTGTTCTGTTCCATTGGTCTATACCTCTGTTTTGGTATCAGTACCATGCTGTTTTGGTTACTGTAGCCTTGTAGTATAGTTTTAAGTCTGGTCAAGGAGCTGGTTGTTTGAAAAGATCAACAAAATTTATAGAGCACTGGCAAGACTAATAAAGAAGAAAAGACAGAAAAATCAAATAGATGCAATAAAAAATGATAAAGGGGATATCACCACCAACCCCACAGAAATACAAACTACTATCAGAGAATACTATAAACACCTCTACGCAAATAAACTAGAAAATCAGAAGAAATGGATAATTTCCTGGACACATATACTCTCCCAAGACTAAACCAGGAAGAAGTTGAATCCTTGAATAGACCAATAACAGGCTCTGAAATTGAGGCAATAATTAACAGCCTACCAACTAAAAAAAGTCCAGGACCAGATGGATTCATAGCAGAATTCTACCAGAGGTACAAAGAGGAGCTGGTACCATACCTTCTGAAACTATTCCAATCAATAGAAAAAGAGGGAATCCTCCCTAACTCATTTTATGAGGCCAACATCACCCTGATACCAAAGCCTGGCAGAGACACAACAAAAAAAGAGAATTTTAGACCAGTATCCCTGATGAACATCGATGCGAAAATCCTCAATAAAATACTGGCAAACCGAATCCAGCAGCACATCAAAAAGCTTATCCACCATGATCAAGTTGGCTTCATCCCTGGGATGCAACGCTGGTTCAACATATGCAAATCAATAAACATAATCCAGCATATAAACAGAACCAAAGACAAAAACCACATGATTATCTCAATAGATGCAGAAAAGGCCTTTGACAAAATTCAACAGTCCTTCATGCTAAAAACTCTCAATAAATTCGGTATTGATAGAACGTATCTCAAAATAATAAGAGTTATTTATGACAAATTCACAGCCAATATACTGAATGGGCAAAAACTTCAAACATTCCTTTTGAAAACTGGCACACGATAGGGATGCCCTCTCTCACCACTCCTATTCAACATAGTGTTGGAAATTCTGGCCAGGGCAATCAGGCAAGAGAAAGAAAGAAAGGGTATTCAATTAGGAAAAGAGGAAGTCAAATTGTCCCTGTTTGCAGATGACATGATTGTATATTTAGAAAACCCCATCGTCTCAGCCCAAAATCTCCTTAAGGTGATAAGCAACTTCAGCAAAGTCTCAGGATACAAAATCAATGTGCAAAACTCACAAGCACTCTTATACACCAATAACAGACAGAGAGTCAAATCATGAGTGAACTCCCATTCACAAGTGCTTCAAAGAGAATAAAATACCTAGAAATCCAACTTACAAGGGATATAAAGACCTCTTCAAGGAGAACTACAAACCACTGCTTAATGAAATAAAAGAGGACAGAAACATATGGAAGAACATTCCATGCTCATGGATAGGAAGAATCAATATCATGAAAATGGCCATACTGCCCAAGGTAATTTATAGATTCAATGCCATCCCCATTAAGCTATCAATGACTTTCTTCACAGAATTGGAAAAAAAAAAAACTACTTTAAAGTTCATATGGAACCAAAAAAGAACCCACATTGCCAAGACAATCCTAAGCCAAAAGAACAAAGCTGGAGGCATCACGCTACCTGAACAACCCTCTTCTACCTGCTGCGTTGACACTGGCATGCTTGTGTCCTGCAAAGTCCAGTGAGGGCAGTGAAATGAGTCAGGATGACCTTTAAACTCAGGTGGACCAAATATTTAATTTCTTCTTTAGTGACTATGGCCATTTTGTGGCAGAAGGAACCAAATTCTATAGGTCTCACCTCTGGTTTGGAACACTCTGTTGAAGCCTCTCTTTTCCTCCATGCTGTGTAAATTTACAGCAGAATCTCTCCCATGGTTTGAGCTTTATATGATTGTCATAAAAATACACTGTATTTCTTCCTCTACCTGTTTACTGTAAAATACATCTCTCATTATCTCTTTTTCTCTATCTTGTCAGTGGGAAATTGGGTTGAAATTTGTAAGAATGCATGATGTAAGATTGTAAGTTCCTGGAGTTTCCTGAAGCTAAATATTTAATGTTTCTGGGATTTAGATACTTGCTCCTCCCAGTGAGGGTTAGATGTCTCTTTTATAACTTTCTAGCCTAACAAGCTTTAGTACATTATAGTTATTTGGATAATGCCACATGCATTATCAGTAACCATTTTATGAATTCAAAAATACAATGTATATGTTTAACTAAATGAGCTAGCAGAATTTGAGAAAAAATTACTTATAAACATATTTTTAGGGAATGTCTAATATGTGCCAGGAAGTTTGGAAAGTCCTTTGTTAAGTAAAATAGAGTTATTCCCCCTAGATACTACAGTCAATCCTGGATATAGACAAGTAATTACAGTTGCAACACACATAGGATGTACATGCATGCATACATGCCTATCACATATATGCCATGTCATTTATATAATTTCTTCCTGGGAAATCTATGGTTATGACATCTGAATAATAATATGATGATCAGTATAAGTGTATTGGGAACATAAGGGAAGAAAGCTATGCCAAAATAAAAGAATAACAAACTGAAGTTTATATTATATTGAAGTTTGTATACCATTTGCTGTGGCTAGAATGCAGCATGTAATTGCATAAACAAAGCAAAACAGCAACAACAACACAGGAGTTGGGATTGAAAAAGTCAGCTGGGGCCAGGTGGCAAAATGCCACATTCCGGACAATAGGTGCCACTAGAGATTCCAAAACAATGGCAAAGAAGACCTCAGAGTACAGCAGAATACTGAAAACTAAGATTCTGACAATCCTAAGGACATTTCCTGAAGGAAACTATTGTAAAAGAAACAAAATAATGCAACAAGCAACTGGGGAATCTCTGACAGTTTCACTAGTAGAGAAAATTCATCTAAGCCAGTTCGGATGCCATTTATAGGTAAAATTTTCCCAGCAGGTGTCTGGGGGTGTGAGATATAGTTTGGCTTTTCCAGTGCGGACAGTCAAATATGACCATGGGGAAGGAAGTGTCCTATGTAAAGCTCCATTCTATGACCCAGAGAGAGAAATATTCATAGCTAATTCTGAGTCTTCAAAATTCTGTTCTGCATTTTATTTAAGGAAGATACAGATGGTTCAATGATCTCTCCTCTGTAGTAAATTTAGACCCTTTATGATGTACACGTTAGTCAGAAATCACTTCTTGGAATCCTTTTTAAGATTCCCTTGCCTTTCGGCAATGACTTCCCAGGATTTTCTCAATATCTCCCCTGCCCACCTGCTCAATAACATTTACTTGATTTACTCATTTTGCAACCTGCCTTTCACTGTTGTTGTTGTTGTTAGTGCCATTGTGCACATATAGAGAAAACATGCACACGCTCTTCAAGAACTCAACACATTTGGTCTTGACAAACTGTGATCCCATATTTCATTTTTAGCAGGTACCTATTTCTGACAAGTATTTAAAAATACATTTTTACGTCAGTAAAATCTTGGAGTCATGCTGACAAAGTTGTTCAACCTGAGAAAATAAAACACGCCTGTTTCCTACCACTGACTGATTGATTTAATCTGCACTCATCACAAGAGGAAAGTGAAATGGCTAGGTAGATGCCTGATGAGACAGCTATTTCTAGCACAGGCAGCAGCTTTGATATTGGAAATCTGGTATCATAACAGGTACAGCAGCTTTTCTGCTCCCTGGATTACCAGCCCCTTCCAAGAATTTTGTGATACATAGATTCCTTTTGTGGATTTATACCTTCCATGTCTTTTCACTTCCAAAGTGTTGTAGATTATAGACTATAGAAAAGAGAAAGAAATTAAAGGAATCATGCTCCATATATAGGTAATCAGTCATAGTTATTGAATGGAATGTAGAAAATTTTTCTTTTTGAATCAGAACATTTATTTATAAGATGTGTGATTAAGAAATCTGTTACTTGGTAGATTTAAATATACTGAAACACTTACAGACTTTACTGTGTATTTGACATTTTTATTCTAGAAGTTTTTATCATTTCCATCAACAAAAAGATCACATTGAACCATTTGTTTTCTACCACACGCCAGGCAATCACAGGAGGCATTATTTCTGCTATGTTTGCTATAAGGCACTAAATTTTATTAAAGTAGTTTGAATTCTTCCTAAGGTAATTTTTCCTGTTGTTAATATTGAGTTATTTCTATATTTATGCCATCTACAGAAATGCTATTGAAAAATGAAAATTATACTAAAAGTACCTTGATGATTTTATATTTATAGTTATGAAGATTTTTTTACATTATCCATGGATCTTTAATTTAAAAAACATGTTAATATGTGAATATTTGAATCTATCATATGATATGTTCTTCATAGATCAATCAATAGAAGATTTAAGCAGTGTCAACTTTTTCTTCCTTCCTTCACTATGTGCTACTTGTTATCTACAGATGAACACTGTGGTTTCTCTGCCCTGTCTTCCAGTTGGGTTCAGATGATGGCAGGCAACAAAAGGAGATCAGAGAAGGGGAACTGTGAGATTGAGGGCAGATATTCTCTTTCCTTGTGCCCATCTTGCTGTGATTCTGAAAGTTCCTCATCAGCCACAGGTCTAGCAATGTGGTGCCTCTTTCACAGCTCCAGCTCTCAATGTTACATCACATCACTCTTTATAACTCTTCTCTTGACATTTCAGGCTTAGCAGTAGTGATGGCTTCTAGTCTCACTGCCTGCTTATGATTTCCTTAACCCTTCACATGCCTCTGAAAATAGTTCATTAACTGAATGCTCTCCAATAGAATAGCTTTAAGTGTTCCTTCTCTCTTCCAACCAGGATACTGCTGAAAACAGAATCAGAAGTGGCCCTAGGAAGCTTACAACCCCTGTGATTAGAATTCTAATACTGGGTTGATCATATACTTAATGGGCATATGAATAACTATCTTCCTGGGAAAGATGGAACACTGATAATATATATTAGTCAGTGGGCATCACAACTATTTAATTTATGAAGAAGCGGAGTGCTTCTTTATAACAGCAAGGTGTGCAAAATGAAGACATTGTAGCACTTAGTTGCCATGGCAAAGGTGGTGATTGCAAAGAAGGGTTGGATAACAACTTATTACACTGGGAATGTTACAAAAAGAAAACTACAAAGTTAGGACCTTGGCCTCTCCGTTCAAAGCACAGGTAGAAAACCAGACAAACTCTCTAGTGTCCAAGAGTTTTGTAATTTACGTTACTCAGAATAGATAAGTTTGAAGATCCTGTTCCCAAACCTGACTGTGTGGGCTGCATTTGTTGTAATATCAGCTAAATATGCAACCTCACCACGTCTTTTGTGCTAAAGCAGCACATCTCAGGGTGTGCTCTGGGGACCACTGGAGGTTCCTAAGATATTTCATAGTGTCCCTGATGTCAAAATTATTTTTAAAATAATAACAATAAGCAACATAGATGAAATAAAGTCATTGTTCTAATAGCTAATGAGATGTGTGTTGGTGCATTCTTATGTATTAATATTTTCTGATTTAAATTTGAACTATTTAGTATGGAATATGTATTCTACATTAACAAAAGATCTTTGAGGTTATCAATAGTTTTTAAAAAGGGACCCTGAGACAAGGAGTTTGAGAATTATTGTGCTAACATGAGGGCACTAGTTGGTAAGGAGTAATGTGATGTAAGACATGAGATTAGGCCATTTGGACAGATTTAGATGCCTCTGAGAATTGAAATGTTCAAACTTCCTTAAAGCTTATTTGCCAGTAGAATCCATTCCTCCCCCAGTACCTGAGGAAACTGGCATTCCAATGAAAAAAAAAAAAACTCTTCTATTGACTATACCTAAACAACTTATCTCAAGAGAGTAACTATTCTCAACAACAGCTTTTTCTCAGACATGTGCACTCATATTTTCTTTAGGCATATTCCAAAGGTTAGATTCTGGCATAGTTGAGAAAGATTAAAGTGAAGTTTCCTTCAGGAAGAGGAAGTGATTACATGAAAGATTCAGCATCTTGCTAAATAGCATCATTAAAGAGGACTGAAAAGCATGTACAGGCATATAGGCTGAGGATATAAACCCAAGAAGAATAAAATATAAGTGGGATCAGGCTAAATGAAGAATTAAAGTGTTAGCTAGGATGCTTAGGAATGGGCTTAAATGTTATGTTACTTATTTGAAGCTTGTAGATAGCAGTGACTACAATCAATCAAATTAAGATTATAGAACAACCCCAGTACACTAGAAAAAGGAGACTAACATTTGGAGCAATAAGACTGATGAAGTGGATCCATTGCATTCAGCTTGTTCATCCACACACTAACTATGTCCACTGGGGGGACCCTCTTTGAGGCATTTAGAACTTCATATAGTGAGTGGAACCCTAGCATCCACAAAAGCTCTGGGTTGTCTGTCCTCTGTACACTGGACATGAAAGGAGATCACCAGGAAATTGTTTTCCCTTGTAAAAATGAGAATAATAGCCAAAGGTCAAGGTCAAAGACTATACTTGGTCTAAACAATTAATGATACACCTCCTTCATCAAGGCTTATCTGCCTACTACTGCTGGATATTCAATTTGATTTCAGTAAAGGCTAGTGGTGGGCCTCTGATATGGCACCATTCCCCAGGTGACCCACAGCTATCTAGCATCTGGTTGATTACATTGGACTACTTCCATCAAAGAGAAGGCAGGAGTTTAACATAATTGGGAATATATGTGCATTCTTTATGCCAATTTGCTATTCCTGACTGAAATTCTTCTTCCAGCAGGACTTCCAGAATGATTTAATCAACACCATGGAATCCTCTACAACATAGCCTCCAAACAAGAATCTTAGTTTACATTAAAAGAAGTGCACCAATGACGTCAGGCTTATGCAATCTCTAATTTTACTGAGTGCTCCATTACCTGGAAACATCTGACTCAACAGAACACTGGAACTGTCTACTGGACTCATTAATGGCCCTAGCCATGGGATAATATCTTGTGAGACTGGATTGTTGATGTATAGGATATATTAATAAACTATTAATAGCAACAAATATATGGTGCTGCATATTAAGAATACTTGGGTCTGGAACCAATTGCTATTACCTTTGATAACTTGCAACGTTCTTCTTTTGAGACAAAGAAGACATCAGCCAGACAACTAAGGGCAGGAGGAGTGAATGAGTTTGGCACTTTAATTCTCCCCTTTCTTCTGTTGCCTCATTGATATTCTGGTAGTTGTTGTGTTGTTCTGTGAGGACAGATTAAATCATGTGAACCCTAGTCCCTGATTTCAGTTCTCACTGGGCTCTTAAAAGACTATACTTTCCCTATGCCATTTTGAGGCTAAAAATGATTACAGCTCCTCCAGCTTTCCCCTGTCAATAGTCCTTGGAATTTTACCTCCTGTTAGTTATCAGAACTCTTTCCATATTTCCATAGATAACCTATAAAATTAATTCTATTTCATTAAATTCTTTGAGTGTTCTGTCTATTTTACCCTATGACCCTAATTAATAGAATAAGGGACTATTTCAGGTACCTTGTATGTATAATGTGGAATCACATGTATAAGACATCTTCAATGAACTTAAATATAACAGAGAAATAAGACAATGTTATACATGAAGTAATCATAAAATACTTAAAAATAATTATTTAACAGATAATTATGAGTATGTAGCTAAGGCAGAAATTATTTACTGTTTTAAAATCACAGAAATCTACGTGGCAAACATTTGAATAGGACATAGAAATATTATTCCAATTTATACTGTGATGATGCAGGTGTAGGGGTGAGGAAACCTCTAGATGTGACTGAAGGCTTGGAGAAGCATTAGCTAGGCACATGGTTTGGACCAGCCTGAGAGGTTAAACACTGGTGTGAAATGCATGCAAATTTAAATAATATGAACTTTAATACACGTTAAGAATAATGCTAACCAAGGTAATGAAGAGAATGGTATTATATTTCCTTACACTTTAATTTTAATTTCAGTAAAAGAAACTGATAATTTTGTATTTGTCACTCTTCACCCTTGGAAGTTCATTTTGTGAAACCCTATCAAGAAAAATATATATATCGTTGACTGTTTATATGCAAGGGTTCCACATCTGTGGATTCAACTAAATGTTGATCAAAAGCATTCAGGAAAAAAAAAAATTCCACAACGTTCCAAAGAGCAAAACTTGAATATTCTCTCTGTGCCATGTACTGCACTTAATCTAGGCAAATGAGATATGTAGCTGTTGTATTAGGTATCACAAATCATCTAGAGATAAAGTATATGGAAGACGGCATTGGTTATATGCAGAATTATATTGGAATTCATATAAGGGACTTGAGTATCCATGGATTTTAGTATCCTCTGAAGCCCTAGAATCAATCCCCCATGTATACCATGGGATGACTGTATGCCTTCATTTCAACCTTTACAAATTGGCAAGGCACTTTGGAAACTATCTTGTCCAACACCATCATTTTTTGTCATATGTTTTTACTACCAAAAGTGCTGAAAACAATTTTAATGGCTGGTTTATCCATTTGTACAGAATAATGAGGACATATTTTTGATGGATTTCTTAATCCTTTTTTATAATATTCTGTGAAAATATTTAAATTTATCCACCTCTACAATCCAAGCACCAAAATATGAAATACAGTATTACTGTGTAATATGTGAGGATTTTTTTCTAAGTAAGAAAAATATACATAAAAATACAGAATCATGTTGCTCATAAAACCAAATGCTAAATTATTATTGCTGGGTGGTTTACCAAGAATTTAATGAAAAGAGATAATAAGAAATTGCCTAGAACTCTAATTGTTTTACTACTGTAAACTCCTTAGGCAGTAATAAAAAGTATTTTTCCTAACTCTCTCCAGCCCAGAGGTTGCCAGGTCTTTCTGTTCTTAATGTCCAAGTATTACTTATCTCAGGAAATGGCTTTGGTGCTTCTAGGACCTGTGTCTGTCTGTGTGAGACATTAACATTTGCATCTTTTAGGGAACCAGCAAGTTCTATTATTTTAGAAAGGGAAAATAAAACTTTGTGCTTAAGGAAACTGGGGGGAAAATTAGAGTAGCCTGTGGGTATTCCCCAAGAACTAAGAAGAAATACAAATTTGTACGACCTGGGATAGAGATGAGGAAGTGTAGACACCTCCACTCCACTCTTACCTAGTGCTGGGGAAATGAGAAGATCTCAGAGACAAGAGCAGGACAGTAAAGAGAAAGACCTCGTGAACTGAGATATGGGCTTCAGGATCGATGGTAGGAATAGGTAAAACCACTACGGAATGGCCTAGTAAGTCTATACTAAATAAGAATTAGCAAGAGTGTTGAGCTGTCTTGTTATATGTCAGTCTTACAGAAAATTTCAAAATTTCAAATGGTAAATTTTGTAGCCCCTTGGACACAGTATTTTCATCAGGCAATCCAAATAAGTATTCAACAGAAAACACACAAAAATATGAAAAGTCAAAAGGCAGCGAAATTCTTATGTTCACACAAAAGATTATACATTTTTACTATTTTCTTGAGTAGTAAAAGGGCCCCATACTAAATCTTTTTTTTTTTTTTTTTTTTTTTTTTTTTTTTTTTTTTTTTTTTTTTTTTTTTGAGATACAGTTTCACTTTGTTGTCCAGGCTGGAGTTAGGTGATGCAATCTTGGTTCACTGCAACCTTCATCTCCCAAGTTCAAGTGATTCTCCTGCCTCAACCTCTGGAGTAGCTGTGATTACAGACGTGTGTACCACCATGCCCAGCTAATTTTGGTGTTTTTAGTAAAGACAGGGTCTCACCTTGCTGGCCAGGTGATCTAATCTCAGATGATTCACCTGCCTTGGCCTCCCAAAGTGTTGGGATTACAGGTGTGAGCCATCACACCCAGCTTTATACTAAATATTTATAAAGATTATGCTGGTTAAATATATTTCCAGATAATAAATAATATATCCAATATTTTAAAAACATCTTCCATTTACAAAAATTTCAAGTCTTGTGATGATTTAAAGAATAAACACTGTACAATAATACAGCTCTAGGTCTGTGCCTGAAGGTAAGAAGCAAAATGATGATGTACTCTCATATACTGTATACATAACACAGTCTCTGAAGAAAGTAAACAAGTCATAAGAAATATGTGAGATTCAGTAGATGAAGTCCCAAAGAAAAGACACCTGTACTTAAAAGGAGAATGAGTCAAACAATTTCAATAGCAAGGTGTAAAATAGTGGAAGCTAAAAGAACTCGAATTTGCAAAATGTGGTAAGTAAAATTTCTAGAGCAGTGCTTCTTAAGCTTCTCAAATTTTAACGTGCATTTGAATTATCTAGAGTTTTGTTGTTGTTGTTTTTCAAGTGAAGATTCTGACTCAGTATTTCTGAAGTGATGTCTGAAATTTTGCCTTTTAGCAAGCTCCAAGGTGCTGTCAATGTGCTGATCTGTGGAATAACAAGAGTCCTGATAACACGCCTATGACTATGTAACTATCAAAGGAGCAAGCTCCAGACAAATTAGCAGACTTCAACCACACAGACATGAGTTAGAAACGTTCTGCAGTTGAAAACAAATTATCTGACAAATTTGTAGTCTGCCTTAAAATATTTCTCTCAGAAAATGGAAGAGGGAGTAAGAATATCAGTTAACTTATATTGAACCTTTATTATATGCTATGCATTGATTTGACTGCTTTATATTTATTATTTCATCCAGTCTTCCTAGCAACCTTTTGAGACAGGTAATACAAAGATATTTTAAATGACTTCCAAAGACAACTAATGCACAAGACAATATATAAAGACATTAAATAAATTTCCACTTATGTAGAAATGTAATTCCACACAAATATATGATTGTAGTTGTCTTAGTACCGAAATTCAAGTGAAAAAGACATGGTCATGATAGTAGACCAAATATTTAACATAAACTATTAGCATGTGGTCATTTTGAAACCAAACAAAAAGCTTGCTATGTTATATGTGTTATGGAGAGTTAGAGAATTTAGCAGGGACATTTCAAATGCAGTGTTTAGCTCAAGGGCTATAAATTTTCCATTGTGCTCTGTACTAGTTAGAACACATTTGTTGTAACTTATTGTTAATTCCAGGAGCCACAAATCAGAGATATCGACAAAATGATGTGCATTCAGAAAAGAATAAAGCAGGATTTTAAAGTAACTGAAAAGCAAACAGAACCTGAGCATCTTGAAGTCATTCAGCCTGTGGTATCATATGCGATACAATAAACTGATTCATTCAAGCTTCAATTTCAAAGAGTGAGATTTCAGAGTTTTCCTGGGGGGCTTTTCATGTGCCGAGTTAACTCTCACTCCAAATTCCTGCTTTTTTCCCTGAATTATAGATTTCCACTTCTGGTTCTGTTTTGTGAGGCTCTTGTCCTATTTCCATAATATTTTGCCTCATTCCAGGCCACTGCTCCTTCTCTTTAATTCTCCAGAGCGCCATTAATACAAAGCTGTTGTATGTAACATCCTCTTTTTTCTGAGGGATTAAGGATAATTCAGTGTTCAAAACACTAAAAATCCTACACTGCTCTTCTCCTCTAGGCATTTTAAAATAGGATAAAAAATTAAATGAGTAAGGAAGTCTAACAAACCACTGGTTTTTCTATATAACTATTTTTATTTCTATTTTAAATTATTTTATTCTGGAGTAGATAATATAAGCATAGGGATATAACTTGAACAGTAATTCTCCTCCCATTTCATTTCCCAGACAACTACAGTCTTGTTTCCTAGAGGCAAACCTCATTATCTTTTTATTGCATATTTTTCCAGAGATGATCTATCCTTGAAGATTTTGAAAAATAACAAATACTAAATTGAGTCCAATTTTTTGGTAGGTTGCTCTAGGCATATTCTTAGCCTTTATGTTGGGTAATGAGATACTGGTAAAAGCCCAGCCCTCTAAAAACCTAAAACTCAACCACCTAAAAGTCATTTTGGCATTCCTCAAACAATAAATTTATTATTGTAACCTCGTTATTCTCCAAGACCTTCCCTAGGGAGTCGTAGTCTCTGCAACTCCTTATTCAGAATATTCTCTTTTCAAGAAAACTCCTCTCACTATACTAGTTCTTATCAAATCTTTTGTCTCAGTCTACCTGCTTACAATTTCAGTTACTTTATTTTACAGAACAATTTTACTACTCTTTAAATTTTTTTTTCCTCTTGGCTATCCGCAAAGGGCACTGTCCTCGCATTAAACAAATAAATAAATAAACAAACAAACAGGGACAACAACAGAGATAGTCTCTTTCTAAGAGGATTGCTTACTGCCCTCTTAAGTAATCTTTCAAACAGCAGCCACTTTAAAAAATAAATCCCACTCCTTCTCTACCTCCAAGCAACCTCATTATTTTCTTCCCCTGGCAAAAGTTTGTAAATCACTATACAGTCTCCAGGACACAAATTATTTGCCTGAGTGACAAAAAAGCAGGGAGAGAAAATGTTATTTTCTCATAGAACGTGGACATGGATACTAAGCTTAATCTAAGGGGTGCTCTCTTCCTCAGACAGAGTCCTCGATTCTGTGGAATTGCTTGTGCTCAGCACTAGAGAACAGAAAAAGTGCAACAGAGTGAAAAAAAAAAGGATTTTAAAAAAGTGAGCATGATGTTAGAATAAAATTTTTCTTCACCTCTGGAAATCTTGCTTATTACACCTGAGCTCTCTTATTCAAATCCTTCCGGACAATTTAGGAAGCAGGATTCTGAGTCAGAGAAAATACTGGGCAGATGGCAGACCTCATGTAGCATGGATTGGGCAGATTTCCTTGCTACAGAGATAGTAGCATTAGAGTTAAATATGGTCAAAAGGGTGATCAGATTCATCATGTTAAATCCTTGACTTATTTCCTTTATCTTTTATCCACCCTGCAGCCTGAGTGGGGAGAAATCAAAAGCATAAATTAAGTTGCATACATCCTAAGTAAAATAACAGTAAACCAAATATAGCAGGTTATTAAAAGAATAAAACTCAATGACAAATTAGACTTTATCCCAGAATAATGAAAGGATAATATTCCAATGAATTAATAATAAACAATTGGAAATCTAGTAATTCTAATCTAATCTATTAAAGCACGGCTAAATTGGCCTCATTTAGTATTCATTTCTTATTCAAGTCTTTTAACAAATATAATATCTAAAAACCGTCCAAAAATCATAAAACTATCTTAAAAAGCACCATCAAAGCAACACCAATCAGAATAATATCCTTTAAAGTTGTGAACAAAACCAGGAAGCTGCTATCTTTGCTACAATTTAACAATATTACCAATTCCATTATTCAAGAAAGAACAGTCTATATGTTTTTGAAATTAAAAATTTGTCAGTGTTTGATAGGTTTAGTTATTAGAAATATCTGTGCTCTCTGAAAAACTATTTTGAGTTTTATAACTAGTAAGATTTGATTCTAAATCTAGAAATGTGAAGAGAAAATGAGTAGAATCTTGCTGTTATATGTAATAAAGCATATGTTGGAAATACATAAATAAAGGGATTAATGTAATGGACTAGTTTGTTAAGGAGAATTATGTATATACAGTATATCCACTATATATAAGTATATATACAAATATATGTATATATACACACATCACTATCACATGTACATAAAATGAATTTATAAAAAGCCGAATTTTCCAGCTAGTGGAAAATATAGGAAAATTAGGAATTAAACATTAGAAACAAATAGATCACTTCCTGATAACATAGGGAAAATCACTTCTAGATGATCATAAGGTCTAAGTGCGGTGGAGTAGAGGCATGGGATTCTAATAAAACAATCTGCAGTTAACAACTCTGTACAGAAAAAAAAATTGCTGGGGGCTCTGTAGACTCATCAGAAGGAAGATATTGTTAAAGAAGCAATAAACTTGGAGCAAGCAACTTGCATACGGTGAGTTTACTGTCTTATTGTGGCTTTACTTTGGGAAGATCAAGCCTGGTCAATAAATCTCTGATTAAGAAGTGATTCAACTGATTGGTAAAATTGGGATCAAGAGCTGGTTGCATTTACCTCAGCACCAACAGCTTCCCTCCCATTCTCCTAAGGATCTGATTTCCTGCAGAAAATATTTATTCTCTTCTGCTTTTCTCTTCAAATATTGCAGAAACAGGTACTGGACTTTCAGAGGGATGCCCATGGTTGTTTAGATCTTCTAGCAGATAGATGGGCTGACTCACTCTTCTTGGGGTCCAGTCTTGAAATCCATACTACAGCCACATACTGAAAAGACTTCTTCTCTATTAGCTTTTATCAATAGCAAACATGATATATGATCACTATCTGCTTTATTCTCCTGCCTTATCTTACTTGCATTAATCTCCAGGATGGAACACAGCAGTGTCCTTTATTAGAATGCTCAATCCCACTATTTATTAGTAGAACTGATTTGGGCTTTGAATTTAGACAAACTTGTTCTCCAACCCAGATTCTCATTTTTCCTTCTCAGATTAACATATTGGAGAAGTGTGTTTATGTGCCCTTGCTGCCTTTTTTTTTTCCTGAAAGGAGGAACAATAATCTCATAGTTATCGTATCCCTTGTTCGGAAATTCTATATAAAAGGTAGTTCAGGACTTTAAGCACATAATAAGTACTTAATAAATATTAATCAATTCCCTTATCCTTCTACTCTCTTACAAGCAGGTCTGATTTCCCTAGTCAGGAACATTCATAGATGAGATTCTTATGACGGGAATTTGGAGTATATTAGTGGTCTTCAAATCCTTTGTCTGTGGACCTGTGGGGAAAAGAAAGAGAGATCAGACTGTTACTGTGTCTATATAGAAAGAAGTAGACATAAAAGACTCCATTTTGTTCTGTATTTGAGATGCTGTTAATCTGTGACCCTATCCCCAACCCTGTCCTTGCAAGAGACATGTGCTGTGGTGATTCAAGGTTTAACGGATTTGGGGCTGTGCAGGTGTGCTTTGTTAAACAAGTGCCTGAAGGCAGTATACTTGTGAAAAGTCATCACCATTCTCTTAATCTCAAGTACCTTGGACACATAACACTGCCAAAGGTCGCAGGGACCTCTGCCTAGGAAAACTAGGTATTGTCCAAGGTTTCTCCCCATGTGATAGTCTGAAATATGGCCTCGTGGGAAGGGAAAGACCTGATCGTCCCCCAGCCTGACACCCGTGAAGGGTCTGTGCTGAGGAGGACTAGTACAAGAGGAAAGAAGGCCTCTTGGCAGTTGGGATAGAGAAAAGCATCTGTCACCTGCCTGTCCCTGGGCAATGGAACATCTGGGTGTAAAACCCGATTGTATGTTCTGTTTACTGAGATGGGAGAAAACCGCCTTAGGGCGAAAGGTGGGACTTGCTAGCGCAATGCTGCTCTCTATGTACTAAAAAGGTTTATGGAGATGCTTGCATATGCATATCAAGGCACAGCACTTTTCCTTAAACTTATTCATGTCACAGAGATCTTTATTCATATGTCTTACTGCTGGCCTTCTCCCTAAGATGATCCTATTATCCTGCCACTTCCCTTTTTCTAAGATGGTAAAGATAATGATCAATAAATACTGAGGAAACTCAGAGACTGGTGCCCGCGTGGGTCCTCTGCATGTTGAGTGCTGGCCCCCTGGGCCCACTTTTTCTTTCTCTATACTTTGTGTCTGTGTCTCATTTCTTTTCTCAAGTCTCTCATTCCACCTAACGAGAAACGCCCACAGGTGTGGAGGGGCAGGACACCCCTTCATGGACCCATACTTAAAAAAAATCATTTAGTTCCTCATACATTTTAAAGTTGAAATATAAAATTTTTTATCATATGTTTAAATAGTTGCAAAGGCTGTAACTTCTAGCATACTATAAATATATGCACTTCAAAAATAATTACAGTGTATATCATCCTTTTAGCTATATCCAGTAGAATTTAAAACCTACAATGTTATATGGACCAGGTCTTTACATCAGAAATTTTACAGAATTCGTTTTTCCAACTCGAACTTGTATATATATTCCTTTCCCTTTCCCAGAAATGTCCTCTAATATGATATGAACTTATGTCTCTAAAATATTTTGTTGATAATTCTAACACAGTATTCTGTAACAAAACACATATTACAATGCTTTATTTTCTTTAATTCTAAGATGCTAATTGTTAACATATTTTGTCTAAATTAATTTATTGTTATATCTATTTTTAGTACAGAATGAGAGAATTGATAACTTGACAATTTTTAAATGTGAAAAGTACCTTTTTTGGAACTATGTCACTTAAAGCAATAAGTTGAAAGAAATATTTGTGATGCCTAGATTATAGCATTAGTTTAATTTTCCCTTTGTATGGTATACCAGGGTTTTTGGTTTCAGGTCAACAGACAATAGTAAGATTTAGAGTGGGCAAAAAGTAGACCATTATTTCATAAAAGATAAAAAGCCATGCCATTATTTCATAAGGGCTTCTAGAAAAAAGAAATCTTCAAAGCAGATCTCATTCTCAGTTAGTTTTAAGAAACTGGGTGAAGGTACCAGGAGGAGTGAATTAGAAAGACAGAACTTGGTAGTCAGAGTGTGGGAAGCTTGAAGTCGAGATTATGGAGGTGGCACAAAAATTGTAACAAAGTCTAGAGCGTGATTATGTAAATGGTAGGTAGAAGTGAATTGAAAATAACTTCGTTGTCTTTGAGATCAAGGGACTGGATGTTCTACATGTGTATTGAAAGCAGGCAGCTTTATTATAGATACAGTGGTGGATAAAAAGACATGAAATGTGGTATAATCTAGTGTTAGTATGATCAAAATAACTTTTTTGTTGTCGTTCTCCTGTTTGATTGGTTTTGGTTTTCTAAGATAGGAGTGAGGAATAATTATCAGGAAGTAGCAATGAAGAGCAAGAATAAAATCCCCTTACTAGACTTAATGTTACTGGGTATAAAACAAACAAATAATAATAAACAAGACAACAACCAGATGAGAAGAATGCTGAGAAAACATTCATTTACTGACTAGGAAGTCCCACAGTGTTCTTCAATATGGACTCTTGGCATTTTAGGCAGAACAAATCTATAGGAATATTGAAGCATCAAGGCCATTTAGCATTCCTGACTCCTGTCTACTAAATGCTGTGAGAACTCCTGACCATGTGGCAGACATTCCTCCAAATATTTCTAACCTCATGCATTGGGAATCTCTCAGAGCCAAAGGGATCCCTGAATTAGAAGTTGTTGACCATTTGGGGGATTTTGTTTATTATGACAGACTGTAATTTCAGATGGACTAACAAAAGGTATGAGAAATTCTGGCTTTGGTGGTCTACTAGAGGCAATACAGAGATACATAGGGAGGAGAGCTGGGGCAAGGAGGACTGGGAAGCTTGGCTTTCTGGTACTGATTGCCCTAAATAAGGATGTGGGGCTAGATGGAATTTTGTTGATGAGCTCTTAGAAAGTGGTGAGTGGTAGGTTCTAATTGAAGCTTCCTTGTGGAATTCTTCTCTTAGGAAGTTTCTAGTGGTGAGGCAGATAGCACAGGCCTCAGGGAGTTTCACTGGGAGCATTTAGCAATTGGTGGATCCTTACTCTAGAAGTAGGCAAGATGCAGCCAGCAAAGGGACAGCCTAACTGATGGAGACATAGTGGAAAAATACGTATTAGCAAGACTAACCAGATGTTTATTATTTCTAAAAAAAAAAAAAAAAAAAAAAAAGAAATATATCTTAACTAACATTGTTTTATGAGCCCTCTTTCACAATTTCATGATTTCATACTTCAAATCTGGTTTGGAGCATTAATCATATAACCCAGGGTAATAATTCCTGTTGGACAGCTGTACTTCTGCTATGCTGTTTTGGGCTGCTTTAACTTACCATGTCAAACCCTTCTGCAAACTGCTACCAAGTCAGGATATCCTGATTGCAACTTGTTAGAAATCAAAATTCCAGTACTTCATATATGAGGTGAATGTTTTTCCTAAATATGATTCATTTCATATGCTTCTGAATTTTAATTAAATTTAAATTTAAATAACTTAAACCTAATTGACTGTAAGATTTTAAATTAAATTTAAATTCCCAACTTAGCTGTTTTTTATTTCAATTTAGAATTTTAATTTATCTCAAATATAAACTAATTTAAATTGATTTTAAAAACTCAGATATCTGTTGGATCCAATTTGGATTGGCCTGCTTCCATTTAAAGCCATAGGACCAGATGAATCACTTAAGAAGATGATACAAAAGGGAAAAAAAGAGTTTAAGGAGAGAAAACTGGGATGTCCCACCATTCACAGATCTGGTAGAAAAGATAAGAGTCATAAACTGCCTCAAAAGGAAACTTGTGGGGTTGCTTGAAATCTGGAAGCTGAAAGAAGGATGTTTTAAGCAGTTAGTAGTTTATTTCTTTAGCTGGAGGAGGTCTGTGGGCCAGAGAAAAGTCAGGGTCTTTCTCAAAGACAGATTTACAAGGTCCTCCATGTCCTGTGACAGTTTGGCAAAAGGATCCTAAAATGGTTGTGTTCTCCTAGTTTGCAAGTCTTAAAGCAGCCTGGGACACCTGATAAATTAATGATCACCTGATTAACAATGCATGATAATTGAATTAATTATTATCACCTGATAAACTATTATATAAATATATAAATTATATTCAGATTATTATATAAATTATTAAGAGTTATTAAAACCTTTCAAAGGTTGTCTCTTTCCTTGGAGTCTGGGTCTAACTGATGTGAGCATGTAGGGATTAAAGACAGATTTAGACACAAATTAGACTCATTGGCAGACAGAAGCAAGGAACACCTGGATACCAAGAGGTAATTGTTGTCGTGCACACATGTCCATATCAATTTTTTATCCAGTCATCTGGAGGGTTTTACAAGCTTGGTATATTTGGTGTCTTATACCCTGCAGGTCCAAGATGTTTTGTTAATTACTTTTTTTTCTTAGAATGGCTGATACTTGAGTGGCTATCTGTAGAATAATGTTCATGAAATTCCTATTATTTAAAAGTTTTAGAAATAGTTTTCCACAAAACATCCACATACTTTCAGACTCTTATTTATTTCAAAGTTGCTGCTCATTAATGGATTAACACATAATTTTCTAATTTGAACATAGTAATTATTGCAATTTGTGGCATCTCAGATTATTATTATTATACTTATGACTTTTAATCTGTCACAGATGCTTTGACTAATTTATTACTATTTCAGTAATAATTAATTACTATTAGCTTTGTCGTATCCCAAAGCAATATTATTTACTTTTATGTAATGCCTACTCCCTCAAAAATGCATAAAATTAGATGACAGGAATATATGTGAGTGATGTTTAATTTAATTCTCTTCATGAATAAAAAGAAAAATTCCTCTAGGCATAAGGAAGAGCTAAAGAAATGTTATATTAAAAATGTTAAACTCTATATATTGTATCTATATTTGATATGCAAACAATTACTTTATTTGACAAGTACACATCCCACAAGACACTTTGGATCAGAACAGCTACTACCCCTTCCTAGTATTAACATAATTACTATTTCTGTTGGTAGGAATGTTAAAACAGGCATGATGTTCAAAAATCTGTTATGTCTGTGAATAATTCTATATTCATTTGCCTGTAGGTTAAACTCATAGAAATTTCCTGTTAAGCTAATTCTTCTCCACAGGAGAATAAATCAATATAGAGATGCATATCATTAGGAAAGTAGCTTTCTGGTACATATGTATTCATATAAAATGGTACTTGGTAGATTTCAATAGTTATTTACATACTTGCTCTGCTTGATATAGAGTAAAATATTGCCCTCCTCTTATATTTTGTGTTACAGCATTTACTTTGTTCTGTGATTTCAATCTATCAGAGTAGACTAATTAAAATTATTTTCTTTTATTATACATTTTATTACTTTCCCGCCTTCCCTCCAGTGGACTTACCACAGATCAAGAGAAAAGAGCAACCTGCCTAGGTGCAAGCAAGAAGGATTTGTATGATTATATAAAATTAGTAATAAAACCAACTGAAAGACAGTTATTTTATTATAATGCACCAGCAATTCTAAAAATTGATAAATTCTAAAAAAAAATTCTACTTTCTACTCTGATAAAAACTTTTATTGTATTGATGTAAGTTCTTTTTTTTTGTTTTGTTTTTGAGAAAGAGTTTCGCTCTTGTGCCCAGGCTGGTGTGCAATGGCGTGATCTCGGCTCACTGTAACCTCCCCTATCCCCCAGCCACACCGAGCTCAAGCTATTCTCCTGTCTCAGCTTCCCAAGTAGCTGGGATTACAGGCACATGCCACCATGCCCAGCTGATTTTTTTTTTTTTGTATTTTTAGTAGAGACAGGGTTTCATCATATTGGTCAGGCTGTTCTCAAACTCCTGACCTCAGGTGATCTGCCTGCATCAGCCTCGCAAAGTGCTGTGAGTACAGGCGTGAGTCACCGCGACTGGCCTATTGATCCAAGTTCTAAACAATGGTGTGTTCTGCTCGGTTTTAATACTGTAAATGTATACTTCAAATCAGCACAGTTTTATTACTCGTCTTTTAAAAACATTTTATTTTATATGGGAGTTAACCTGGAGAACTCCCTATTGTACATATGCGAACTCAACTATATGTTCTCATTGGAGAGTAAATTTATAATGGTTGATGATTATTCAAGGTTACTTTTGTTATAATACCAGTCTCCACCTCTAGTTGACATTAAATAGTTCTGTGTTTAAACACTAGACTCAAAATAAATGACTGCAGAGTTATTGTAAAGATGAAGAAAAGACCTTGAGTTATTTCAATTCTATCATTCTATATAACCACCTGGAGTTATTTTTTGTATATAATGTAAAAAGTAAAACAGAGTACAAAATGCAAATTTTAATATTTTTCTTCGATAAATGCAAATGTTAGTTCAGCAATGAAATATTTTATGGAATTTGAATAATATCTTTTACATTGAAATTTAATTTAAAAATTGTTTTTCTTATTCGTTATTAAGCTGTAATGTTATCATATATCATGGAAATAGACCAATATACAGGGATGTTTTTCTCACTTTATATAAATGTATTAGTGTAATCAAGACATCATAATCATATAATTGATTTTTTGACTGCGAATTTTTTGTGTATTCATTTTAATTATAATTCAATTTAATTATAATTATATTATAATTAAAATAGGTATAAATATCTATTTATGGAGTGAGGGAGGGAAAGATAAAGGAAATAATCTTAATTATATTTAGTATATATATTTCAATAAAAGAATTGTAATTGCCTTCCTTGTTTTCTAGACATTATTAATTTATTTTTAGTTTACACATACAGCACTGATATTGTATTAATTTTATTTTGTAATTGATACTGAAGAGAATTTGTCATGAGCAGGTTAAAAATGATCTGTTCCATCTATCAGTGTCATATACACTAGTAACACCATTCTATTCCTCCACATCTTCCATCCTCCTTCTTTTCTCAAATATATTCTTTGTAACCAGTGTGTACTAGACACCAAAAAGGTTAAACTTCATATAAAATATACATGTCAACTTTAGATTATTCATAATAAATAGAATCATTTTCAGATATACTAAGGTGAAAACAATGCTAATTTGTAAGAATAAAATTACAATTAATTAATAAAAGTATCTCTATAGAAATACAGTTGAAGTAACTTGGCAAAATACAGAAACTGCAATAATTTATTGGTACTTGCCAATATTCATCCCTATTCACTTACCAGGCTTATAACTCAGGTGACTATATGTTCCAATTTGCATAGAACTGTTCAGGTTTGCTTGGGATAGTCCCAATTTATGTCTGTCATTTTGATATAATTATTAATAGTGCTTACTTTTACTTTCAAAAGTGTTCTAAATTAGGCAATGAAATAATAAATGGCCTCATGAGGTCAACCCTTAATATTTGTAGGTCTAAAAGAAGAATGAACATAAAGGTCCATATGCCATGTATAAAATATTTTGAGGTTATAAATCAGTCACCTATTAAGCTATATTATTTTTCCTGGGTATATGCACATTAACAATAAAATCTAAAAAAATACATTTAAACCTATTATTTAAAAAAATGCAATGGAAAGTCAGCAAAATATTCGCAACAACTGAATTTGATTAGTATTATTGCACATGTCTAGTTGTTCTGTTTATGGCACAAATATGATACTTTGATTAGTGATAACATACAAAATACATAATTCATAGGTTATTTTATATTACCCCACAAAATGTGTGCTCTTTAAGAAAACTCACTGTTGTAATACCTTTTAACATAACTCGTGTTCTATTGACAATACAATAAAGTTCAATGTTTTTCAAGTCACAAAATGTTTCTTAAATAGTTTTTATTAGCTTCATGCTGTAAATCATTGCAAATAAAAACCATTAAAATTCTTATGTAATATTTTAGTTTGTACCTAGATTTTACTACTCACGTTTAGGCATCTTAGTGTAATACATTTTGTTATTGTAAAAACATTACAAAATATTTCATGTATCTTACAAGTTAGCACTTATTAATATAATTCAAATTGTACTGTAAAATAAGAATCACTCCTCATGTGTATTACATTCAGACGTATATTTTTAAAACTCTTAGTGCCATATGAATTTTTAATAATGTGGAATGTTCCTCAGCTGCCAATTGCAACTGCTGTGAATATAAACTTATTGGACAATAAATGCAAACTTTAAGATAAGCAAAACATTATTATCACACTCAGCATTACTGGGAAATATTACTTTGCTATTCAAGAATATTTTATATTCATTCTTTCAAAAGAAAATTATTTCCCAGTTAATTATGTATTATCTTTCCATTGCTTCTGCCTGCAGTTCTGATAGCCCTTGCACCCTAGGCAGTGTCTGTTCCTAGTACTGGTTGCAATAAACATCCCACATGATCTAGTCCTTGTCTACTTCTCCAGTAGTCTTCCAGTCCTTTGCTAGCCATCTTCTCATGTGTTCAACATACTACGATTATTCCGTCATCCAGGGCTGCAAATCTGGTCTTTCTGTTTTCTGGAAGGCAATTTCTGTTGGTCTTGTGTAGCTTCCTTTCTTGTTCATCAGGTCTTAGCTCAAATGCCACCTCCACTTGGGAATCTTCTTGCCCACCTGTTGTTCTTTTCTTTGAATATAGCACTCTATCTCATTGTCTTATTTTAGTTATTGCTATGGTCTGAATGTTTGTGTTTCCCCAAAACTTCTATGTTGAATCCCAGTTACCAAGATGTGGTATTCCACGGTGGGACTTTGGGGAGACAATTAGGTCATGAGGTCTCCAGAATATGGATAGTGCCTTTATAAAAGAGGCTATAGAAAGCCGCTTTGCCCCTTTACCATGGAGGACAGAACCACAGCAAGAAGGCACTGCCTATAAGGAATTGGCCTGTGCTGGTTAATATTAGGTATCAGCTTGATTGGATTCAAGTATGTCTACATAGCTGGTAAAGTATTGTTTCTGGGTGTGTCTGTGAGGGTGTTGCCAGAGGGGATTAACATTTGAGTTAGTGGACTGAGAAAGAAAGACCTATCCTCGGTGTGGGTGGGCACTATTCAATCGGCTGCCACCATGGCTAGAACAAAGCAGGTGGAAGAAGGTGGGATAAGTTGGCTTGCCGAGTCTTCCAGCTTTCAACTCTCTCCCATGCTGCATGCTTCCGACCATTCCTCCTGCCCTTGGACATCAGACTCCAGGTTCTTTGGCCTTTGGATTCATGGACTTATACCAGTGGTTTGCTGGGAGCTCTCAGGCCTTTGGCCACAGTCTGAGGGCTTCACTGTCGGCTTCCCTACTGAGGTTTTGGGATTCACAGCCACTACTGGCTTCCCTGCTCCTCAGCTTGTGGATGACCTATCGTGGGACTTTGCCTTGTGATCGTGTGAGCCAATTCTTCTTAATAAACTCCCTTTCATACATACATATGCCCTATTAATTCTGTCCCTCTGGAGAAGTGTGACAAATACACAGCCCTCACGAGTAGTTGCTGGTGCCTTGATCTTGGACTTGCCAGCTTCTAGAACTGTGAGAAATAGATATATTTTGTTTATAACTTACCCAGTCTGAAGTATTTTGTTCTAGCAGCCTGAACAGATTACGACAGTTATTTACATCTTTTGTTTCTATATAGTATTCATTTATTATTGTTATTTGTGTAATCCTTATTTACCCATGAGAGTCTGAGGTTGGAGTGTACTTTGGTATCTCTGCTGAAACTAGAACATGTATGAGGTGCTCAATAAACATTTATTATGGAATAGCACCCTGTTGTCTCAATTTTCTTTATTTCTGTCTTGGGTTATTATTTAATGACGATGAAAGAATAATTAAATGCCTACTGCACTTATTACAAGTTGTCGTATTAATTGGGATTCTACTTTAAGTAAAGAAAATGCACTGTGATTATAACAAAAATCTATGAAATTCTATTCAGTGAATGAAATAGAATTGGCTCAGAAAAGGTCGTAAAGAGAAAGTATTAGAGAAACACAAATCCACTACTTCACCCTATTTGCATACTATACCTCCAAGTTCCTGAAGAGTCTCAACAAAGTTCCAATTCTATGATGTAATATATGGAAGTAGCTGTGATTTAATTCGTAGACTTAAGTATGTTTTGTTGTAGACGAATCTGAGCAAACAGTTGGAGACTTCTCTACACCTGAAAAACTAAGGCAGGCTTTATATTCTGACACTGTCATCACTAGAAATGAATAAAAAAGAGGCCCTAACCATTAGAAATAAGTACCTTTGAGGCTTTTTATAAAGTGCACTTCATTTATAACCTTCACAAGCAGGGACTCTGGAGACAGATATGTTTGGTCAAAATAGCATTTCTATCACATAGCTATGACAGGTTACTTAGCCTCTCATCAAGAAAAAAGTTGTGCATGAGTATTAAATGGATTAATACATGTAAAATATTTAGAACACCATAAATGTTTATTAGTAGTTTAATAACACATAATTAATATATTTATCTTTTATATGTTTTTGATTATTTTAACCTTGTGAAGTATGACTAAGGGTGGTGATATTATTCTAATTTTCTAAAATGGAATTTTGAATTTAGAAAAGCAAATGAGTTTTTTCAGGTCAGGACAATGGAGTTAGAAAAAAATATGTTCATTCTTTCACATCGTTTGCTACAATTGATGCATTGAGAGGGTTGATTTTAATATTAAGAAACATTTTACTTAGTTCTTCTTTTCCAGAACCATTTATGTAACCTGTAATTGCCAGTATTTTTTGTGTCACAATCTTGTGACTCATGAATGATGTGGACAAGAGCTCTGATTAAAAGGAGTTGTTATGTAACATGGGAGTTGTTGAAATTATAATGTTCCTAGGAGAATATCATCAATGGCTCCACAAGAACAGGGGCAAGGTCAAGGGAACACAATGTGTTTAAAGCACATACCCAAGGCCTTATTACAGGTACAAAATGACTAAACATTTTTTCTTCTGAGTAATTGCTGCCTTCTTCCCAATGATACCCTTTTCTTTATATTCTCCCACCTCATAAACATAAATTTCTAAGATACCAAATTTTCCCCAATTCTCAACAAAATACAATTTTAAATCAGCCCTCACTTTCCTTCTCTCACCTTAAAATTACCCAGCACAAGCCAAAACCTTATAAGAAACACCCTAAGATTCAATTCCTATATGTGTTGTCTCATGCTTCAGTCAATCAAAACTCTGTTTTTAAAAGATATATTTCCTGTGAGCTGTGATCAGCAGGCTTTAAATTGTCCTTTAGCTCAAATAATATAGAAAGTGATAAAGCAGATTTGCACACTGTGGGCACAGCTTCGTTTCATCTCTCCCTGTATTTGTACTACTACATTGTAGTCTAATGGACCACAGTTAATCATTAATTAACTTATGAGCAAGAAAGTTAGGAAAGATGGTATTTTATTTGAACTAATATGATTTTAATAGACCAATAGTTTGTCTTAAAAAGTGTATTCTGGGCCAGGCGCGGTAGCTCACGCCTGTAATCCCAGCACTTGGTGAGGCCAAGGCAGGTGGATCATGAGGTCAGGGGCTCGAGACCAGGCCAGCAAACATGGTGAAACCCTATCTCTACTAAAGATACAAAACATTAGCCAGGCATGGTGGCATGTGCTGGTAATCCCAGCTACTCGGGAGGCTGAGACAGGAGGATCTCTTGTACCCAGGAGGCAGAGGTTGCAGTGAGCCAAGATCACACCATTGTACTCCAGCCTGGGCCACAGGGCGAGACTCCATCTCAAAAAAAAAAAAAAAAAAAAAAAATCTTCTGTTAAATGTCTTAGACTGATACTTTACTCTGATTGCTCTGTTTAATAGCATATGTCAACTATGAGATTAAAATACATACACATAATGGAGCACTATTCAGCCATTAAAAGAAAATGAGATCTGGCCTGTAATCCCAGCACTTTGGGAGGCGAGGCGGACAGGTCACCTGAGGTCAGGAGTTCGAGACCAGCCTGGCCAACGTGATGAAACTCCTGTCTCTACTAAAAATACAAAAATTAGCTGGGCGTGGTGGTGGGCACCTGTAATCCCAGCTACTCGGGAGGCTTAGGCAGTAGAATTGCTTGAACCCCAGAGGCGGAGGTTGCGGTGAATGGAGTTCGCACCACTGCACTCCAGCCTGGGTGACAGAGCTATCTCGATAAATAAATAAATAAATAAATAAATAAATAAATAAATAAATAATGAGATCTTGTCATTTGCAACAACAGGGATGTAACTGGAGCTCATTACGTTAAACAAAATAAACCAGGCCCCGAAAGACAAACTTCACACGTTCTCATTTATTTGTGAGAGCTAAAAACTGAAACAATTAAACTCATTAGAGATACAGAGTGGAATGATGGTTACCAGAGGGTGGGAAGAGCAGTGCGTGGAGGCAGGGAGTGGGTATGTTTAATGGTTACTAAAAAAAGTAGATAGAATGAATAGGACTTATTATTTGATAACAGGGTGATTATAGTCAACAATAATTTATTATACATTTAAAAATAACTAAAAGAGTATAATTGCATCGTTGGTAACACAAAAGAGAAATGCTTGAGGTGATGGATACCCCATTTACCCTGATGTGATTATTACACATGGCATACCTGCATCAAAATGTTCCATATACCACATAAACATATACACCTACTCTGTACCCCAAAATTAACAAATTTAATAAAACAATTTTAAAAATTAAAAAACACTTAACAGTTCTTCAACTTTTTTTAGATAGAGTACATTTACAGGTTTGTTAAAGTGGTATATTGCAGTCTGCTAATCTATATAATACACAATAAGATGTTCAACCCATGTCCTCCTCTGTCCCACCTCTACTATTAATAGTGGTGTCTTTCGTACCCATGTTTATGTCCACGTATGCTTAATGTTTCGCTATCACTCGTAAGTCAGAACATGCAGTATTTGGTTTTCCATTCCTATGTTTATTCAACTCCATCCATGTTGCTGCAAAGGACATGATTTCATGTTTTAAAGAATTTTTTTTCTAGATTTATTTTTTTAATCAGGGTTCAAACAGTAATCCATGGATACATGCTGATATTAAACTGAGAATATAAAATTACCAAATACTGAATTATTTTTTAAAAAGGTCATTGGAGTGTGTAATTTTATTTAGCAGTATATAAATTCATATTTTGTGAAGTTAGTTAATTTTAGAATTTATAGTCTGTCACATTGGGGAGGATGCTGTCAAATCCACCCCCTCCTCTTTCCTTTGTGTTTCTGCTTGACAACAGTGATATACTATTGGCAAACACAACTTTAGTACACTAAAAAAAATTAAAACAGCCATTGCTATATGGTCTAAATATATGTTAGTAAGAGTAGCATTTAGAAGTTCTTTTACTCTATTTTTTAAAAAATATTTTTGCCTTGTGTTTCTAGTTTGTTTTTGCTTATAAGCTTTATTAGAAATTTTCTCAAAGTGCTTATGCTTTCAGAATAATCTATGGGGTTAGCTCGCCAACATCTTTATTACTTAGTGAAAATAGTATTGTTCTATAAAAGGTCAAGAATAGAGAAAATTTTTTGGCCATAACAGAGTGAAGAATTCAAAATGGAGACAAATCGCCTTAACCCACCCCTTCCTAAACACTCTCCATTTCCCCATTTCCTCAGATTAATGTTTTTTTTTTTCAGTTGGAATTTCTTATTCTATTTGATGACTATGGAGATGAGGAATAGTGGTGACATTTGGGTGGCAGGCTACAGTACATTATGAAATGAAGCTGCAAAACATGATAATACCTCCGTTAGAAGAGCCCTCAGAGATAATAAGTGTCGTAATTCTATTACAGATAGTGATCAGGTTATTAACTTTAGGTAGAGGCACAACTTACTTACAGTTTATTGAATTTTAGTCTGATTCTGTATTTCTGCATGTTAAACTGAGCTACACAACAGGCCTGTAGTTTCACTAAGAAATAGCGTAAACCTGAGAAAAATATCCATTAGCAATAGGAAGAACAAGGACCCATTATTGTTCAGTGTTAGTATTAAAGCTGAACCTGAAAGAACCTCATCACTTTAAATCAGAAGCTGAGCGAGTAACATATTTGAATCCCAGTGATTTATCATCAGTCTAGATTCTAGTACCAGGACCAGGTGATTCAGAAGCAGTCACACAGGGTGGCTGGAGTCAGGGCGGTGATGGCAGGACCTAGCAGACCTAGCATCTAATTTTTCTCACAGCATACACAGTATAAAACTAATTTTACTAATATTATTGGGATATATTTTAGGTTTTAGACAATGTCTCCTGGTAGCATTAAAAATAAAAAAAAAAAAAATCCTTAACGTTTCTGATTAGGCATACTGAAATCCACAAAAAATGGCACATCGTTAGTAAGCATTCTATCTTCCTTTATGGGAGAATATTTGAAGTGCAAGACCAAAAGATGGAAAAATACAATTCCATTTAAAACATAACAAAGCTTAGATGGTGCAAAGAATTTAGAAACATAAATTTCAGCATTTCTATGAGATCATTGCATCAAATATTATTAAAGTTTAGATTTCAAGGGTGAAATGCAGGTCCTATCTATATTCTTTTTTCTTGCAAATTCATTAACTTTCCCAGTCTCAAAGGACCTGGTTGTGATGTGCTTACACATTGAATTAATACTTGGGAATTTATTCAACACACAAGTTTGTACTGTGTGCCAGAAATTCTTCTAGTTGTGGGGGCTAGAGCAATACTCTGTGGAAACATGTGTCAAATGTACATCTGCTCCTGCATTGTGGCAAAGTCATATTCTACAAAGGCAGAAATATTTGTAATGTCCTAGAGAGCCTCTTAATCAAAAGTGTAGCTGACCAAGTATCAGCTTAAATATCATCTCTCCAGAGATGGTTTCTCTCACCACTCTTCCTAAATTAGAATTGCACTGTTATTTATTCTCGATTCTCTTTCCTTCAAGCATTCATTTGAGTTCAATTTTGCTTTTTATTTTCTGTATACCCATTATACTTTAAGCTTTCCGAGATCAGGAACCAAATCACGATTAGTCAGCAATGTAACTTGCATTTAGCACTATGCCTGCCCCAAAGCACGTTTATTTTGTCTTTATCTAGGGTTTCAACAACATTTTAGTTTTGGCCATGGTATTATATATCATTTTGATGGTACAGGATGGGTTTTTTAAAATTAACTTTTGTTTCATTTGTGTTGAGTCACAACCAGAGGAGGAAGTAAGGAAGAAAAGCAATGTCTATCACATGTTTCTACATGCTATTTCTTTTTTAAAGAACAAAAGCAATAAAACTTTATTTGTTATGAAAGAATTGCTCATGATAACAAATTTTAATCTACAGAAAAAAGCTTTAAACTTTTAAAATTTTGAAATAATTATAGATTTATAGCAGTTGTGAATATAGTATACAGAGGTCTTGTGTGCCCTTTCCCCAGTTTTCTTCAGTGTTCACGTTTTACATAACCATAGTAAAATATCAAATTCAGGAAAATGATGTTGGCACAATATGTGTAAAGCCATATATCATGCTATCACATGTGTAAATTCATTTGAACACCACCACAAAAGATACAGAACTAGCCAAATACCACAATGGTCTCCCTCATGCTACCCCGGACAGTCACACTCACCCTCCTCCCCACTGCCTTCCATGAACTCTGACAACCACTAATGAGCTTCCCACTTCTATCACTGTTTTTGAGAATGTGATATAAGTGGAATTATATGGTATGTAACATTTTGGGATTGGCATTTTCAGTAATCATAATGACCTTGAGATGTGTTCAGATTGTTATTTGCATAATAACGATTATGTAGTATTTCACTGTATGAGTATAACACAGTTGATTCCACCATCCACCCACTGAAGGGTATCTAGACTGTTTCCTGTTATTTTGCTATTACAAATAGAGCTGCTGTGAATAAGTACATAAAGAATTTTGTGTAGACACAGTTTTCATTTCTATTTTTATTTATATATTATTTTTCAGTGTTCCTTTTATTATTTCTAATAAAATAAGTAAAGGTTTTATGAAAAGTGACTCACTATGAAATATTTGAAGCTATAGAAAAATTTAAAGGAAAAACAATGATCTACATTTCTACAAATGAAAGTCACTATTACTCCATTGGTATTTTTCTTTGCATATATATTTTTTTACTTTTAATGTACAAGATTCTTATCCTGTGTATAAATAGTTCTAGTTATAATATATAAATGCAATATCATTCCTGATTTTTTCTTTACAATTTTAAAATAATGATTATAAATAAAGAATGAAGGAAAGATACTCACATATACAAATAAACATAATTTATTTGAAATGAAGCATAATGGTAAAATATATGCCCCCCAACTCCACTACTCAGTGTAAGAGATAGAACATACCATGACCATGGACACTCCCTTTGGGTCTCTTTGTTTTATTCATTTATTTTAGATTTTTTAAAGAACATCTTCTCAATCATACTACTGAAAGCAGATGTCATGTTTCCTAGACAAAAATTTAAATAAGGAGATGTAAGAGCCCCACTGGTTTTGTAACTCAACATGGTTGGTAAAACATATTTTACTCTTCTTCTCAATGCCTTAAAAAAAATTCTTACTGAAACCGTCAAAATTGTCTTCCTTTGAGAATCCACTGATTTAAGTCTCTTTCAGGTAAAGGGCCAGTTAGTGTTAGACTGTGATAGATCTTTACAAAGCAGTGGAATTAAAAATCTTACCTGTGAGTATTTTTTTGTAGTTTTTGTTTGTTGTGCAGTTAAAGAAGCTGATTCATCTTTTTTTTTTTTCTACTTTATTATTCAAAAGAATGCACTGTTCTTGAATTGTGAATATAAAATTTTGGGGTATAAATTAGTTTCATTCTATGTTCCATCAGAAAGCTATTTTTGATCAAAATTATACTTAAGTATATGATGTTTACTTTGTTTTACGTATTGTACTTTTGCTAAATATTATTAGGTTTATATAGTTCAAACTATAATTCTCCAATTTTTCAAGGAATATGAAATTTATGTTTATACATATCTGTTTTTTTCAATTTTTTGTCATGCCAGACTCTTCCTTACTCCCAGAAAAAATATTATTGGTAACAACAAAAAAAGAAAACTACAGGTTTGATGAACATAGATGCAGAAATTGTTAACAAAATACTAGCAAGACAAATTCAACAGCACATTAAAAAGATCTTTCACCATACCAGGAATCCAAGGATGAGTTCACTATAGGCAAATCAAAACAACATGCTACATAAAATTAACAGAATGAAGAACAAACATCATATGATCATTTGAATAGATGCAGAAAAAAATTCAACAAAATTCACATTTCTTTATGATAAAAATTCTCAACAAATGAGGTGTAGAAAGAATGTACCTCAACACAATAAAGGCCATATATGACAAACCTACAACTAACATTATACTGAATAGAGAAGAGTTGAAAGTTTTCCTCTAAGATCTCAAACAAGACAAGGATGCCCAGTTACACCACTTGTATTCAACATATTACTGAGAATCCTTTTTAGAGCAACCAACAAAGAGAATGACATAAAAGGCATCCAAATTGGAAAGGAGGAAATTAAATTGTCTTTGTTTGCTGATGACATAATCTTATTTTATATCTATCTATCTACCTATCTATCTATACACACACACACAATGAAATACTATTCAGTTATAAAAAATATTGAAATCCTGTCATTTGTAACAATATGGATGAACCTGGAGGACATTGCATTGAGTGAAATAACCAGGAACAGAAAAACATATACTGCGTTATCTCATTCTTTTGGAATCTATACATGTTAAACACATAGAAGTAGAGAGTAGAATGGTGGTTATCAGAGACTGGAGTGGTTAAGGGGTGCAGAGTTGGAAAGATGTTGGTCAAAGATACATAATTGCAGTTAGATAAGAGGAATAAATTTCGAGAGATCTATTGTACAGCAAAATGACTTTAGTTGATGACACATTGCACTTTTGAAAAATGTAAAGAGAGGGAATATTATGTGCTCTTACCACAAAAACCATAACTGTGTGAGGTTACACATTTGTTAATTGCTAGATTAATTAGCTAGATTAACCATTTGACAATCTATATGTACTTCAAAATGTCATGTTCTACATTTTTGTATGACATTTACTCCAAATACTGTATTTGTTGATTTTTGAAAAGAAAGAAAAACAGTCATTGCAATACAATTTATTTAGAGCATATTAAAATTTAATAAAGACAATTCACTGTTGATGCAATTGGAAATACTACAAAATCGAATTAGGGAAGCTCTATATAGATTCTAAGTATTTTCTATCTGTTATTATCTTCTGAATATTTGGGAAATTTAATATGAGAAAATGCTTCTATTGAGATTTGTGTCAAACATAGCAGAAATGCAATGATCCTAACCCCTGTACCCCAGATGTCATAGAGTTTTCATTTTGAGAGTATTAGGTCATGCTATATACACACACACACACACACACACACACACACACACACACACACACATTCATATTTAATTTTTAATGAATAAATTATGGGAACTTTTACCCATACCAGTTTGATTGCTGGAAATTAGTTCCACTCAAAGTATCAGCCCATTGTTTCTATGAGTTGTTTACAGAGTTTCTCATGTATATTTAGAACCACTCTGTCAACCGTGATCACTCTGCAATATTCACCTCATTTTTTTCCTTGTCTATTCTGGCTCTCACATGTTCACTTCTTCTGGGTGCAGAGCCACTGGATATTGCCAGCTATTTCCTACCTATGACTGATTACAGATTTTT